>NC_047088.1:0-674138 GCF_902459505.1 Geotrypetes seraphini
TACTACTTAAAGGCTTTTGACCTTTGGGAACTTTACCATTCTTTATATAAGCCGCTTTGCGCTATTGTCTTCCTATTGCTGATTTTCTTTGTCTTCTTCCATTTTATAAATGTAACTAATGTTATTATGTATACGGTTTGAGTTTTCATCGCTATAAAAAGTTTTAAAATATACAGCTAGAAGTTAGCGTCGCCTTAAATCGAATCGACGGGTATAGTTCCATTGAAGTCGATCTGCTTAAAATAAGCAATAGATAGAAAAAAACCAATAAAGGAAATAAGATAATCACTTATTTTACTGAGCGAATTAGTGAGTAAGTGAGTGAGCAAGTCCAATAAAAAAAGGTATTAACTTTTCCTTTATTTTTTTAATTATATCTATTGCCTGTTTAAAGAACACCGACTTCAATGGAACTATACCTGTTGACGCGATTTAAAGCGAAGCCGACTGCTAGCTGTATATTTTAAACGTTTCTATAGCGATGAAAACCTAAATGGTTTACATAATAATGTTACTTGCATTTAAAAGACAGAATCAAAAAATTCTCATAAAAAAATAATAAGTTTCACTTAACTTTTGCATTGTCGACGGGTACGTCACTCAAGTTTCACAGATCTTTTTCCAGGAATCCAAAAGTGAAGACAGGTCATTTGTATAATATTCAAGTGATAGGTGCACTGTGAAAAAACCCAATTGGTGTCAAACTCATTGGAAAATTAAAATAAAGAAATTCATAGTAAAGATTCAAAATGAATTAAGGACAGGGGAATACCTATCATACGCAACCTTCACACAATGAAACAGTCATTCCTGCACTGCTCTTTCCTTTTTATAATGGACCAAAAAAGCAGACAGATTTAAAATGAAGAATCAGAAAAGGACTGACAGCCTTGGGAGGTGACACATCATCGAACCTCATATTCCCTCGCTCCATTTCACTACCTAGTGAATATTCCCACCCTAGAGGGCCTAGAATTTGCCACAAGCACAAAGTCATCCTCATCCTACTCTACAGAACCCCCCTGCTCCCGAGCAGAAACCCTAGAATCCCTACTCAAATGCCATCAGCGAGCTATCCATCTCCCACAAACATGTGACCATCCCAGGACACTTCAACTAAAATTCCAACTGCAAATCAACCCCCATCGCCTCCCTTAAACTCCCCTTCCTTTCTGCACTAGCTTCTCCATTCTTAACCTTTACTTAAGTCACTGTAAAATCTTTTGACAGTCTAAATGTATCCCACTGTGAATGTTTGCTTCTAACCCATTCAGAGCTACTGGGAGGAGGGGATAAACAAATTAAATACTTGCCACTTCCCTCCTTACCTTCACATTTCTGCCAAAGCCAGACATGCATCCTCCTGTCAGAAATCCACAAGGTCAAACAGAAAACACCTCGTCTTCCTGCGTAAGACCTAGGCAGAATACATACATGAAGTTAAGAAACCATGGAATCCATACCCTAACAAAAAGAAGAAACACCATATTCCAATATGGCAGTGCAGCCAACCGCAAGTCTTAGACAGGATGTATGCCCAAATTATTTGCTCAAATATCATAGAAACAGAAATAGACGGCAGATAAGGGCCACGGCCCATCTAGTCTGCCCACCTTAATGACCCACCCCTACCTTTCTCTGTGAAGAGAACCCACGTGACGATCCCATTTTGTCTTAAAATCGGGCACGCTGCTGGCCTCAATCACCTGAAGTGGAAGACCATTCCAGCGATCTACCACTCTCTCGGTGAAAAAGTATTTTCTGGTGTCACCGTGCAGCTTCCCTCCTCTGATTTTCCACGGATGCCCTCTTGTAGCCGTGGGACCTTTGAAAAAGAAGATATCTTCTTCCACCTTGATGCGGCCCGTGAGATATTTGAACGTCTCGATCATGTCTCCCCTCTCTCTGTGTTCCTCGAGTGGGTATAGCCGCAACTTATCCAGCCGTTCCTCGTAAGGGAGGTCCTTGAGTCCAGAGACCATCCGGGTGGCCATTCACTGGACCGACTCCAGTCTCAGCACATCTTTGCAGTAATGAGGCCTCCAGAATTGTACACAGTATTCCAGATGGGGTCTCACCATGGATCTATACAATGGCATAATGACTTCAGGCTTATGATTGACGAAACCCCTACGTATACACCCTATGATTTGTCTAGCCTTAGATGAAGCCTGCTCCACTTGATTGGCAGTCTTCATGTCTTCACTGATGATCACCCCTAAGTCCCGTTCTGCTACAGTCCTTGCTAGGATCTCGCCATTAAGGGTGTAACTTCTGCATGGGTTTTGGCTGCCAAGGTGCATGACCTTGCATTTTTTGGTATGTCAACTCTTCTATAACCATTAATTCCAGGCATAATGAGCTTACAAATTTAAGGCTACAATTTCATGATCTACAACTCAGGTTGATAAAGTACCGCCTCATTTTGAGAGGGGGAGAGATCAGAATAAGCGGATTGTGGCCTCTAGAACTCCCCTACATCCTCCTCTTCTACACAATCTGGACGCAGTCCAATTACATTAGTGGGAAGAAATTTTATGATCGCTTGCGACACAGCTGTTTAGGACTTTAGAGTAGACCACCACAAAGTGAACACACCTCAAAGCAGTGTACACCAGGGCAGTGATCAACCTCCCCCATAGCGGTGTACGCCAAGGCAGTGTACACCAGGGCAGTGATCAACCTCCCCCATAGCGGTGTACGCCAAGGCAGTGTACACCAGGGCAGTGATCAACCCCCCCCCCATAGCAGTGTACACCAAGGCGGTGATCAACCCCCCCCCCATAGCAGTGTACACCAAGGCGGTGATCAACCCCCCCCATAGCAGTGTACACCAAGGCGGTGATCAACCTCCCCCATAGCAGTGTACACCAAGGCAGTGTACACCAGGGCAGTGATCAACCCCCCCCATAGCAGTGTACACCAGGGCAGTGATCAACCCCCCCCCCCATAGCGGTTTACACCAAGGCGGTGATCAACCCCCCCCCCCATAGTGGTGTACACCAGGGCAGTGATCAACCCCCCCCCCCATAGCGGTGTACACCAAGGCGATGATCAACCCCCCATAGCGGTGTACACCAAGGCAGTGTACACCAGGGCGGTGATCAACCCCCCCCATAGCGGTGTACACCAAGGCAGTGATCAACCCCCCCCATAGCGGTGTACACCAAGGCAGTGTACACCAGGGCAGTGATCAACCCCCCCCATAGCGGTGTACACCAAGGCAGTGTACACCAGGGCGGTGATCAACCCCCCCCATAGCGGTGTACACCAAGGCAGTGTACACCAGGGCGGTGATCAACCCCCCCCATAGCGGTGTACACCAAGGCGGTGATCAACCCCCCCCCCCATAGCGATGTACACCAGGGTGGTGATCAACCCCCCCCCCATAGCGATGTACACCAGGGCAGTGTACACCAGGGTGGTGATCAACCCCCCCCCCCCCAAAGCGATGTACACCAAGGCAGTGGTGAACACCAAGGTAGACCAATAAGTAGTTAACATCCTAAAGTTGACCACTGCTGTTCTTATGGAAAATCTGCTCAGCCAAAGCCTCCAAATATTCCTGTCTTCAGTAATAAATTCCCACTAATGTAATTGGACTGTGTGCAAGTATATAATGTTCCTAATACTCTTATGATAAACACTTATCTTTCCCAGCACTGTGCAGGATTGGTCCATGTGTCTTTCATACACACTGGCTGTTCTTGTGACAAGTCCGCTCAGTCAAAGCCTCCAAGTATTCCTGTCTTCAGAAATAAATTTTTCAATAAACACTTTTCAAATATTTAAATTCATTTCTATCCATTTTTAAGAAATGCGCTTCCCCCAAAATAAGACTCATTTTGAGCCCAAAAAAGACACTAGATTTTTCCCATACACAATGATCATCTCTTCCTTCTTCTCCACCCCAATTCTTCCTATTTCCTTTCTATCCCTCCCTCCCATCCCTTGTGCAGCAAAACCCTTCCAGCTTTTATCCCTCCCTACCTCATGTAGTATCTTTCTATCCCCCCGGTCCCAATGGCCTCATAATCTATTTAATGTAGCTTGGGCAATGGAGGGATTAAGTGATTTGCCCAGGGGTCATCAGGATCAGCGTGGGTTTGATCCCAAAGCCTCTGGATGCTGAAGCTGTAGCTTTAACCACTACACTACACTTCTAAAAATTTCCTATTTTAAAAATGCAGCATGGTCCCTTTTGAATTGCATGGCTTCCATCTTGCGTATAGTTCGATTCTCAACTCCAAAGTTCTCCTTGACCAATCACTGCCAACCAATTTACCATTTGGGAGTCAGGAAATTCTTACCTGCCATCCTTTCTGTAAAATTTCAGTGATCAGGTAACTCGCATCCTAGGAATCCCTGCAGTACAAAACAAACTAAATATGTAAGTGGGGGAAGGAAGGATGTGTTAGGACTTGAGGGAGCACAAACAGGGTCATGAACTTGGAACACACAATGAAAGGAAAGAGTGAGGGGTGCACAAGCCATAATATGGAAGAATGGAGGGAGTGAGGAAATGATGATGAAGACAGACACACAAAGAGAGACTTATTGGTCATGGGGGAGAGGAGTGAGGTAGAAATATGAGCGTGGAGAGAAGGGAGAACATACTGGGCCGAGGAAGGCTCCCGCACTTTTTCTTTTTAACTACAGAGGGGGAGGGTATTAATGAAGTGCTAGATTAGCTGTGAAGGGGGGGAAGAGCTTATGGGGCCAGAAACAGAGAGAGATGGTGGGCAATAGTCAAGGGAAAGAAGTTGGACTTGGGATGGTGTGGAGGAAGAGGGAAAGATACTTCAAGGAAAAACTGTTGGGAATAGAAAGGGAGATATGGTGGACCTGGGGAAGGGATGCAGGCAAGGAGAGAGTTGGGATGGGGCATTTGGGAAGAGGAAGGAAGAAAATTTGGATCCGGGGATGGAAGAGTAGGAGAAATGTTAGGTCTGTGGATGGAAGGCAGAGATACAGCATCAAGGAGGGGGAAGGGAAGAAAAACAGAAGAGCAAAACATTGGACTGTGGGGATAGAGAAGCAGAGAAGAACCCATAGGAGGGCAGGAGGGAAGAGCTGGGATAAGAAGATGCTAGGGGATGGAAAGAAAGATAGGCAGTTACAGCCTGAGGGGAGAGGGAGGGGGATTCTGAAAGTGGTGACCCATGTAGATAAGGTCAAAAGGGAGATGACAAGAAATGAGCAGTGAGTACAGTGGTATTATGGTAATGGGGAGTAGAGATCAGGAAAAAGGAGGCTGGGAAAAGAGTGAGATGGGAAATGGAAGAGCTAGGGATGGAGAAAAGATGGAAAACTGAGGTAGCGGAACATTTAAAAAGGGTGAGAAAGGCAAGATTTGAGTGGAAAGAAGCAAAAAAATAAAGTTAAGAAAGCTGAAAGGGAAAAATACATTGGACATAGGCATAAGGAAAAACAATGGAATGAGAGGAGAAGAGAAAATAAATGGACAGCAGACACTAGAAACAGACTTAGTTAAAGATGGGCAAAATGCAAAAAGAAACTAGGACCGAGATGATGGAAAAACAAAACATCCAGACAAGGTAGAAAAAATTGTTTTAATTTGAATTTAACAACTGGAAATTCTTACCTGCCATCCTTCCTGTAAAATTTCAGTCGACTCCTTTCGGTGATCAGGTAACTCACATTCTAGGAATCCCTGCAGTACAAAAAACAAACAAAATATATAAGTAAGTGAGGGAAATAAGGAAGGAGGATGTGTTGAGACTTAAGGGAGGGAGCACATACAGGATGAAGGAAGGAGGGGCATGAACTTGGGACACAGAATGAAGGGAGTGAGGGAAAGAGATGCGGGAGAGAATAGAAAGGGAAAGATGGTGCACATGAGATGAAGAGAACTGTTAGGCAGAGAGAGAAGGGAGGGAGTAGGAGAGGAGTGAGGTAGAGATGCATGGGCACAGAGAGAAGGAGGGGAGAACATACTGGGCTTTCTTTCTTTTTTTTTTAAAGTACAGAGGGGGATGGTATTAACAAAGTGCTAGATTGGGCTGTGGGGAGGTGGAGAGCTTATGGGGCCAAAATATAGAGATGGTGGGTAATAGTCAGAAGGGAGAGAAGTTGGACCTGGGATGGTGTGGAGGAAGAGAGAAAGGAAGAAATGGTGGACCTGGGGAAGGGAGGCAGGCAGGGGGAGAGATGGGATGGGGCAGTTGGGAAGAGAAAGGGAGAAAAGTTGGATCTGGGGATGGAAGGCAGAGAGATTCTAGAAGAAAGAAAGGAACAGGGAGTTATAGCCTGAGGAGAGATGTGACCCATGTGGATGTCGTCAAAAGGGAGATGACAAGATAAGTGAAAGAGCAGCGAGTACAGTGGTATTAATGGGGTAATGGGGAGCAGAAAACAGCAAAAAGGAGGCTGTGAAAAGAGCGAGATGGGAAATGGGAGAGCTAGGGACTGAGATAAGATGGAGAATTGTGAAGTAGCTGAACATTTAAAAAGAAGAAGGGTGAGAAAGAAGGCAATATTTGAGTGGACACAGGCAAAAAATTAAGCTGAAAGGGGAAAAAAATACATTAGAGACAGGCATAAGAAGGAAATGGAATGTTACAAGAGAAGGAGAAAAAAAATGGACTAAACGCAAAAAGAGAAACTGGGACCAAGATGATAGAAAAACAATACATCCAGACAAGCTAGAAAAAATTGTTTTATTTTGAATTTATTAACTGGAATGTTAGCTTTGGGATATGCTAATCACAATTATTTTTGTATTCAGTGGTGTAGTCTTATACAGCTGATTTGGGGGAGGAACTGGAGCCCTAAATTAGTGGATGGGCACCAAAGTTTCTCCCTGCCTTGTGCAATTTATAAATACTTGAGCTAGTGTGGACTCCCAAGCCCTGCCGACTGAAGACATCTTCCTCCGGTCTAGCAACTCAAAATCTCAAAGCTTTGCAGCCAATGGCAATATCCACAAGCTGCTACTGCTTTCAAGAAAGCCAAGGTGGAGATTTCAGACATAATTTCAATTGTAATCATGTTATTGAAGCCTTAAAAAAATAGAAAAAAAGAAGATCAATACCCTCATTATTTGCAACATAATATTTTATTGTTAACGCTTCAAACTTTAGTTACTGCAAGAATTCTAATACTGTATTATAATAAATTTCCAATTACATTTCTAAACATTCTTATTGCTTGTCAAGTATCTATTTAAATCATCACAATATAATCTATAGAATTATAGTAACAAAATATATAAATTTTGATTTAAACTAATGTCTTTATTACTGATTCATAATCATCTTTGTAAATTGAATCCCCTATGTTATAGGGATCTTTATAATCAAAAGCTAGATCAATCTGGTGCTTCAATTGAAGCACTTAAAAGTATGCTTTTAATTTGTTCTTATTCCTTCACTAGTTAACCTCTTATTCACTAATTAGAATAAACAAATTATATTATAGCAATCTTTATAATTAAAAGCTAGATTAGTATGAGTTATGCTTCAACTTTTAATATACTATCAATTACCAGATCAACTATTTATCAATCAATTATAGTCAGCAATAAAAATCATTGTGGTCACAAAATACAAATTATTTGAAATCACATCTTATTAAAAAAATCTCATTTTCTCTTTGAATTAAAACTGTGCTAATTTTTAATGTGCATATTAAATTTTTTATAACTTTTAAAACCTATGACATTAATAGTACCACATGGTACATAATACAATAATGAATCTATTGGCAACGTGATTTTAATACCGTTTCTTAAATTGCTTTTTCATTTAATTGAAATCACTCTACCGCTTCTAAAGTTATTTTTTAATCAGTTAAATCATTGTGGTTGTTTTAATTTAATTCAAGTTAAACCTTCCGTGAAGCCTGAAAAAAACTGTCGGCCTCGGCAGTAATTCAGCTACTTCCCCCGCGGCTCCCCTTCCGCGCTTTTCCGGGAGAATTGCGCCAGAGACAGACACGAAAAGCGCGGAAGGGGAGCCGCGGGGGAAGTAGCTGAATCACTGCCGAGGCCGACAGTTTCTCCGGGCTTCACGGAAGGTAAAAGACCATCGGACAAGAGAGAAGTCTGGAAACATGCTGGATCACGGCACCGGAACCGGGACCAAAGCCTTGGAACCGGGTCCTGAAAAGAGAAGTTCCTGGACCGTGACTCCAAACCCAATAACACCACCCCTCATAGCTTGCACCTGGAAAAACATTATTAAGTCTTTTTTTTACATGGGGGGGGGGGGGGGTGTAAAAACAAACAAACAGTGGGCCCCGGGTGTCGTAGACTCTAGGTACGCCACTGAGCGGATCCTAAGCGTGTTAACTCTTAAAATTACCCCTCCAAAAACAAGCATCGTACGGGAAACGCTAAAACAAAGCTTCGGTTTAGGAATACTGAAGGCAACGACTATAGTTCAATTTAAACTAAAGTCTTAATCTCCAAGTTCAAAATTTAAACTTTCAAACACATTCTAACCGCTTACATCTTAAAACAGCATCTAAAAACTTACCCGCTGTAGCGCGGAACCTCTTCCCTCCAAGGTTACAGCATCGCAAAGATTACCGAGCGCAGTCACATCTCCTCACTCCAACGTTGCATTCTCAAAAGTGGCGAATACCGTGAACTTTATACGCTCAGTCATTAGGCTCCACGTCATCGCTCACCTGATTGCCATATGATCATTTACGCTAGCTTTGGTCATCACCCCTCATAGGGTGGTAGATGTTACGTAAACTTCGTGCGCTGGTGACGTGCACCCGATTAATCGTCCGGTTATAATTCTATCCCGCACAAAGGGAGGACGATTTTATACCTCAAAAACGATATTGAATCAAAACTAAATGCTTT
Source organism: Geotrypetes seraphini (assembly GCF_902459505.1). Lineage (NCBI taxonomy): Eukaryota > Metazoa > Chordata > Amphibia > Gymnophiona > Dermophiidae > Geotrypetes > Geotrypetes seraphini. The sequence continues at coordinate 8,837 of NC_047088.1, forward strand.
AATGAGCATTTATAATTAAAATAAGCCTTTTAACTTATGTGGACTTTGTTGCAAAATTTAATCCTGTACACCAAGATAAATGATCTTGGTATCAATTATATATCCCATGATGAACTTTAAATAAATTATATTTTTCCATCAAATATGAACTGTTTTGTTCTCATTGCCAGAAACTCATTTAAAAAAAAAACAATACCTAATTTTGCAGGAACTCGGCTGCTGCTTCTTGGGACATGCACCAAGAGCATGACTTACCCTTCTACCTCCCATGGCCACTATCCCCTTCTATAAAGCATATGCCCCCTCCCCTTTCATTTTCCCTTTCCATCATTTTCCACCTATCTCTTCTCCACACCATCTGCCCTGGTCTAAGTTAAGGCACTGTTCTTTGACCTGGGGGCCGCTGCAGGAGCAGACTGCTGGGCAGGATGGACCCCTGGTCTGACCCAGCAGTGACAATTTTTATGTTCTTATGTTCTCTTCCATCCAGTATCTGCCCTCTATCTCTGCATCCCCTTATATACAGCATCATCCCCCTTCTCTCTTTCCATCCGGTATCTGCCCCCCCCTCTCTCCCCATCCCCTTCTATAAAGTATCTGCCCCCATCGCTCCCTTTCCATCCAGTGTCTTCTTTTCTCTCACCTGACACCCTGCTGCTGCTTCATGCTTCACTGAGGTTACAGGTCAGAATCAACAGCTGATCATATTGAGGTAGCCTATTTTGCAGCACAAGCAGAAGTGGCCAGGGGGGGTGAGGAGGTGCTACTCTTGCTGATGGGGGTCATCACAAGAGGTGTTAGTATTCACTCTCTCTAAGTGTTAGTATTCACTATCTCTAAGTGTTAGTATTTTCTCTCTTAGTGTTAGTGTTCTGTCTCTCTAAGTGTTAGTGTTCTGTCTCTCTTAGTGTTTGTGTTCTCTCTCTTAGTGTTAGTGTTCTCTCTCTCTTAGTGTTAGTGTTCTGTCTCTGTCAGTATTCAACTAATCTCTCTCTTAGTGTTAGTGTTCTCTCTCTCTCAGTGTTCAAGTGTTCTCTCTCACTCAGTGTTAGTGCTCACTCTCTCTTAGTGTTAGTGTTCTGTCTCTCTCAATGTTAGTGTTCTATCTCTTAGTGTTAGTGTTCTTCTCGTCGGTTTTCACGAGCGAAGACACATCTAATATACCGGACTCAGAGGAGCTCATGAGTGGGGAACAGGCCAAAAAATTGGAGCACATAGAGGTAAGTAAGGAGGATGTCCTCAAACAGATAGACAGGTTAAAATGCGGCAAATCACCGGGCCCGGACAGGATCCACCCAAGGGTTCTGAAGGAACTAAGACAAGAAATAGTGGGCACAATCCAGCATGTTTGCAACCTATCCTTGAAAACTGGAGAAGTACCAGAGGACTGGAAATTGGCGAATGTCACACCTATCTTCAAGAAGGGATCGAGGGGTGACCCTGGGAACTACAGGCCGGTGAGCCTGACTTCAATTATAGGGAAGATGGTGGAAGCTATGATCAAAGACGGCATTTGCGAGCACATCGAGAGGAATGGCCTACTGAGAACAAGCCAGCACGGATTCTGTAAGGGAAGGTTGTGCCTAACGAACCTTCTGTACTTCTTTGAGGGAATAAGCAGTCGGGTGGACAATGGGGAACCCATAGACATCATTTACCTTGATTTTCAAAAGGCTTTCGACAAGGTGTCACATGAAAGGCTGCTTAGGAAGCTGTGGAACCACGGGGTGGGAGGGGATGTGCACAGATGGATCAAGCACTGGTTGTCGGGTAGACTGCAGAGAGTCGGAGTAAAGGGCCAATATTCTGACTGGCGGGGAGTCACGAGTGGTGTGCCACAGGGATCGGTGCTGGGGCCGTTACTCTTCAACATATTTATCAATGACCTGGAAAAGGAGGCAAAGTGCGAGGTTATAAAATTTGCAGACGATACCAAACTGTGCGGCAGAGTTAGGTCCAGGGAGGAGTGTGAGGACCTGCAAAGGGACCTGGACAAGCTGGAAGACTGGGCAAACAAATGGCAAATGCGCTTTAGCGTGGAAAAATGCAAGGTCATGCATATAGGGAAAAAGAACCCGTTGTTCAACTACAAATTGGGGGGGGGGGGGCATTGTTGGGATACAGCAGACTTGAGAGAGACTTGGGTGTGCTGGTGGATGCATCACTGAAGCCATTTTCACAGTGCGCAGCAGCCTCGAAAAAAGCCAACAGGATGCTGGGCATCATAAAGAGGGGCATAACAACCAGGACGCGGGAAGTCATCATGCCATTGTATCGAGCGATGGTGCGTCCACATCTGGAATACTGCGTTCAGTATTGGTCGCCGCACCTCAAGAAGGACATGGCGGTACTTGAGAGAGTCCAAAGGAGAGCAACGAAACTGATAAGAGGGCTGGAACATTGCCCATACGCCGAGAGGTTGGATAGGCTGGGGCTCTTCTCTCTGGAAAAAAGGAGGCTCAGGGGAGATATGATAGAGACCTTCAAGATCATGAGGGGCATAGAGAGGGTGGATAGGGACAGATTCTTCAGACTGAGGGGGACAACAGGTACGAGGGGGCATTCGGAGAAACTGAAAGGAGATAGGTTCAAAACAAATGCAAGGAAGTTTTTCTTCACCCAAAGGGTCGTGGACACTTGGAATGCGCTACCGGAGGAAGTGATCAGGCAGAGTACGGTACAGGGATTCAAACAGGGATTGGACGGATTCCTGAGGGATGAAGGGATCGTGGGATACTGAGAGAGGTGCTGGAATGTAACACAAGTATAGAAAGCTAACCAGGTAATAAGTATAGAAAGCCAACCAGGTCGTGCATATGCAAGACCGGAGAGTTAGGACTTTGATGGGAAGATAGGACTTCAATGAGAAACCAAGGTGGCAAGGGGGCCCCTTCTGGTGATTCAGACAGGTCGTGACCTGTTTGGGCCGCCGCGGGAGCACACTGCTGGGCAAGATGGACCTATGGTCTGACCCGGCGGAGGCACTGCTTATGTTCTTATGTCTCTCTCAGTATTCTAGTGTTCTCTTACTCTCTTAGTGTTAGTGTTCTGTCTCTCTCAGTGTTAGTGTTGTGTATCTCTCAGTGTTAGTGTTGTGTATCTCTCTCATTGTTAGTGTTATGTCTCTCTCAGTGTTAGTTTTGTCTCTCCCTCAGTGTTAGTGTTCACTCTCACTGTTAGTGTTCTCTCTGTCTCAGTTTTTATGTTCTCTCTCTATCAGTGTTAGTGTTCTCTCTCCCTCAGTGTTAGTGTTCTCTCTCTCTCAGTGTTAATGTTCTCTCTCTCAGTGTTAGTGTTCTCTCTCTCTCAGTGTTAATGTTCTCTCTCTCAGTGTTAGTGTTCTCTCTCTCAGTGTTAGTGTTCTCTCTCTCTCAGTGTTAATGTTCTCTCTCTCAGTGTTAGTGTTCTCTCTCTCTCAGTGTTAATGTTCTCTCTCTCAGTGTTAATGTTCTCTCTCTCAGTGTTAGTGTTCTCTCTCTCTCAGTGTTAATGTTCTCTCTCTCAGTGTTAATGTTCTCTCTCTCAGTGTTAGTGTTCTCTCTCTCTCAGTGTTAGTGTTCTCTCTCTCTCAGTGTTAATGTTCTCTCTCTCAGTGTTAGTGTTCTCTCTCTCTCAGTGTTAATGTTCTCTCTCTCAGTGTTAGTGTTCTCTCTCTCTCAGTGTTAATGTTCTCTCTCTCAGTGTTAATGTTCTCTCTCTCTCAGTGTTAATGTTCTCTCTCTCAGTGTTAGTGTTCTCTCTCTCTCAGTGTTAATGTTCTCTCTCTCAGTGTTAGTGTTCTCTCTCTCAGTGTTAGTGTTCTCTCTCTCTCAGTGTTAATGTTCTCTCTCTCAGTGTTAGTGTTCTCTCTCTCTCAGTGTTAATGTTCTCTCTCTCAGTGTTAATGTTCTCTCTCTCAGTGTTAGTGTTCTCTCTCTCTCAGTGTTAATGTTCTCTCTCTCAGTGTTAATGTTCTCTCTCTCAGTGTTAGTGTTCTCTCTCTCTCAGTGTTAGTGTTCTCTCTCTCTCAGTGTTAATGTTCTCTCTCTCAGTGTTAGTGTTCTCTCTCTCTCAGTGTTAATGTTCTCTCTCTCAGTGTTAGTGTTCTCTCTCTCTCAGTGTTAATGTTCTCTCTCTCAGTGTTAGTGTTCTCTCTCTCTCAGTGTTAATGTTCTCTCTCTCAGTGTTAATGTTCTCTCTCTCAGTGTTAGTGTTCTCTCTCTCTCAGTGTTAATGTTCTCTCTCTCAGTGTTAATGTTCTCTCTCTCAGTGTTAGTGTTCTCTCTCTCTCAGTGTTAGTGTTCTCTCTCTCTCAGTGTTAATGTTCTCTCTCTCAGTGTTAGTGTTCTCTCTCTCTCAGTGTTAATGTTCTCTCTCTCAGTGTTAGTGTTCTCTCTCTCTCAGTGTTAATGTTCTCTCTCTCAGTGTTAATGTTCTCTCTCTCAGTGTTAGTGTTCTCTCTCTCTCAGTGTTAATGTTCTCTCTCTCAGTGTTAGTGTTCTCTCTCTCAGTGTTAGTTTTCAGTCTCTCTCAATGTTCAATTCTTCTCTCTCGTTTAGTCTTAATGTTCCCTCTTTCTCAGTGTTAGTGTTCTGTCTCTCTCCGTATTCATCTGTTCTCTCTCTCTTAGTGTTAGTGTTCTGTCTCTCTCAATGTTAGTGTTCTATTACATTACATTACATTACATTAGGGATTTCTATTCCGCCTATACCTTGCAGTTCAAGGCGGATTACAAAAGAGCTGACTGGACATTTCCAGTGAAGATACAACGTTTTTTTGTTACAACAGAGGAGAGATAGATGGATAGATTCCAAAGGAACTTACAAATTAGATGGTAAATTGACAGTACGTTACTATGTGATATAACAAATAGATTACAGTTAGAGTACAAATAAGATTACATTACATTTCAGGGATCTGTATACTTGGTAGGTGTTTTGGGGAGGAAGAGGTTTTCTACTGTTCAAAATATTTTTATTAATTTTATAAACAGGGCAATAACAATAGACAAGACTTCGTGGGGGTTTTAGGGGAGAATTTATCTGGGAGGAGGGGAAAGGGGGGTTAAGTAAGTGTTCTTTCTCTCTCTTAGTGTTAGAGTTCTGTCTCTCTCACTGTTAGTGCTCTCTTTCTCTGTTTTAATGTTCTCTCTCTCTTAGTGTTAGTGTTCAGTCTCTCTCAGTGTTCCTCTCTTTCAGTGTTAGTGTTCTGTCTCTCAGTGTTATTGTTGTGTCTCCCTCAATGTTAGTGTTCTCTATCTCTCACTGTTAGTGTTCTCTCTCTCTCAGTTTTAATGAATAATAATAATAATAATAACTTTATTTTTGTATACCGCAGTACCAGAATAGTTCAAAGCGGTTTACATGACAAGAGACTGTACATCTACAGCGAAATTTACAAATAAGTCAATCAATCAATATAACTTAGCGAGTCGGGAGCAGGCAAGAAGGAGATAGAGAGGTTATAAACAAGTCAATCGGCGTAGCTTAGGAAGTCGGGTGCAGGTAGGTGGGAGGTGCAGGTAGGGAGAAGGCAGGTAGGTGGGAGGTGCAGGTAGGGAGAAGGCAGGTAGGTGGGAGGTGCAGGTAGGGAGAAGGCAGGTAGGTGGGAGGTGCAGGAAGGTGGGAGGTACAAGGCATAGTTAAAAGTAGAGTTACAAGGAGGGCGGGAGTCAGAGATATTTGTCAAAGAGATAAGTTTTGATTGACTTCCTGAAAGTTTGGTAGGAGGGAGAATTAGAGATGAGAGTGGATAGACATTTGTTCCATTTGCAAGCCTGGAATGCCAGGGATCTGTCGAGGAATCTCTTGTAGATGCAGCACTTTAGGGACGGGAAGGCAAACAAGTGGCCGTTACGTGTGCGGGTGGGGCCCGGACGGACAAAGTGATCTGATAGGTAGATTGGGGACGAGCCTGTTAGGGTTTTGAAGCAGAGGCAAGCAAATTTGAAGATAATCCTCGCCTCTATAGGCAGCCAGTGCAGTTTTTTGTAGAAGGTGCTTATATTGTCAGATTTTTTGAGATTATAGATGAGTCGAACGGCTTCATTCTGAACGAGTCTTAAGCGTTTGATAGTTTTTTTAAATGAACCTAGGTAGATGATATTACAGTAGTCTAGGATGCTCAGGATTAGTGATTGGACCAGTAATCGGAAGGAGAAGAAGTCAAAGTAGTGTTTGATGGTGCGGAGTTTCCAGAGGATACCAAAACATTTTTTAATCTGAGCATTGATGTGGGCTTCGAAAGTAAGGCAGCAGTCCAGGATGACTCCAAGGATTTTGATTGTGGGGTTAATTGGGTAGTCTAACCCGTTAAGTTTCAGGGAGGTGTTTGTTAGCTTGTTGTTGGGACTGGCCAGGAAAATTTTGTTTTTTTCTGGGTTCAGCTTTAATTTGAATTGAGTGGCCCATTGTTCTTTCTTGGTGAGGATGAATGAGTGGAATTGTTCAATCTCTTGTGAAAGCGAGGTAATGGGAATGATAATAGTGATGTCGTCTGCGTAGATATATGATTTTAGTTTTTGGTTGGATAGCATATGACCTAGTGAAGCCATGTAGACATTGAATAGAGAGGGTGAAAGAGGGGAGCCCTGAGGAACTCCGCAGGGATTGTGCCAGGGTTGGGAGAAGGTCCTATTGAAGTGTACTTGGTAAGAGCGGTTTTTAAAAAATCCTGTGAACCAGTTTAGGACCTCTCTCTCAGTGTTAGTTGTTCTGTCTCTCTCAATGTTAATGTTTTCTTTCTCTCAGTTTTAATGTTCTCTCTCTCTCAGTGTTAGTGTTCTCTCTCTCTCAGTGTTAGTGTTCTCTCTCTCTCAGTGTTAGTGTTCTGTCTCTCTCAGTGTTCAAGTGTTCTCTCTCTCAGTGTTAGTGTTCTGTCAATCTTAGTATTAGTGTTGTGTCTCCCTCAATGTTAGTGTTCTCTATCTCTCACTGTTAGTGTTCTCTCTCTCTCTGTTAGTGTTCTCTCGCTCTCAGTGTTACTGTTCTGTCTCTTTAAGTGTTAGTGTTCTGTCTCTCTCAGCGTTAGTGTTCTGTCTCTCTCAATATTCAAGTATTCTCTCTCTCTCAGTGTTCAAGTGTTCTGTTTCTCTGAGTGTTAGTGTTCTGTCTCTCTCAGTTTTAGTGTTCTGTCTCCCTTAGTATTCATGTGTTCTCTCTCTCTTAGTGTTAGTGTTCTGTCTCTCTCAGTGTTCAAGTGTTCTCTCTCTCTTAGTATTAGTGTTCTGTCTCTCAGTGTTAGTGTTCTGTCTCCCTCAGTGTTAGTGTTCTCTCTCTCTCAGTGTTCAAGTATTCTCTCTTTCTCATTATTAGTGTTCTCTTTCTCAATGTTAGTGTTCTGACTCTCTCAATGTTAATGTTCTCTCTCTCTCAGCATTAGTGTTCTGTCTCTCTCAGCGTTAGTGTTCTGTCTCTCTCAATATTCCAGTGACCTTCTTTCTTAGTGTTAGTGTTCTGTTTCTCTGTGTTAGTGTTCTGTCTCTCTCAGTGTTAGTGTTCTCTCTCTCTCTCAGTGTTAGTATTCTGTCTCTTTCAGTATTCATGTGTCCTCTCTCTGTTAGTGTTAGTGTTCTCTCTGTCTCTCTCACTTTTAATGTTCTCTCTCTCTTAGTGTTAGTGTTCTATCTCTCAGAGTGTTCAAATGTTCTTTCTCTTAGTCTTTGTGTTCTCTCTTTCTCTCTTAGTGTTCTGTCTATCTCACTGTTAGTGTCCTCTTTCTCTCTTAGTGTTAGTGTTCTTTCTCTCTCAGTATTCTTGTGTTCTCTCTCTCTTAGTGTTAGTGTTCTGTTTCTCTCAGTGTTCAAGTGTTCTCTCTGTCTTAGTCTTAGAGTTCTCTCTCTCTCTGTTAGTGTTCTGTCTCTCTCAGTGTTAGTGTTCTGTCTCTCTCAGTATTCATGTGTTCTCTCTCTCTTAATGTTAGTGTTCTGTCTGTCTCAGCGTTAGTGGTCTGTCTCTCTCAATGTTAATATTCTCTCTCTCTCAGCGTTAGTGTTCTCACTCTCTCAGCGTTAGTGTTCTATCTCTCTCAGTATTATAGTGTTCTATCTCTCTCTCTCACTGTTAGTGTTCTCTCTCTCTCTCAGTGTTCAAGTATTTATTAATTTTTTTTCAGCATATGGGGAGATTGCAGGGAGGAGGGGCAACCCCCTGCCCTTTACAAGCTGAACTCTGGGGCAGCATGTCTCCTGCTGTTGGGAGAGGTCTGCAAGTCCCCCCGAGGGAAAGAAGCATGGGAGTTTCTTTCTCCTTAAATTCAGATTGGGGGGAGGGTGGGGCAGAGCCCTCGGGGCTGCAAAAGATTATCAGAGGTTTTCCCAAAAACAAGCAGACAGGACTTACCTTTGGGGCTGGAGGGGGAACCCCGATCAGCTCCCTGCAGAGGCTGGGTGTACGCGGCAGCATGCAGGGACTCATCTCTCATTCTGGAGGGTGAAAACCCCGATCTGCTACTTGCAGAGGCTGGCTTTACGCGGCAGCATGCAAGGACTCCGGGGGAGATCTCTCAGACTGGAGGGCGAAAGCCCCGATCTGCTGACTGCAGGGGCTGGCTTTACGCGGCAGCATGCAGTGACTCCGGGAGAGATCTCTCAGTCTGGTGAGACTCCTATCGGCTGCCCTACAGGGGCTGGCTGTACGCGGCAGCATGCAGGGACTCCAGGAGAGATTTATCTGCCGGGCCGAGTGCAGGTGGGGGGGATTAGCTGAGCCAAGGCATCCTGGAGGCTCCTTGCAGCTGTAGCTTGTGGATCCCCCGCTGCTGCATTCCGATGAGGATGGCTGCTGGAGGAAGATTCTTGGGCTTCACTTCTCTTCATGAAGTCTCTCAGTGCCCTCTTCCTTAGCTTGCGTGCACGTGGTGACATGTGCGCACAATGCAAGCAACACGGAAACCTTGAGCGCCGGATCCAATCAGTGGGTGCACAATTCATGAGGATCCAGTGTATTCATCCTTCTCCTGCATCCCAGTCGTTTCTTTAGATGATTCAGGCATCTTCAAGGTGATGAATAGAAAAGTTGTAATGAAGAGCTGTAGTCAATCCGACCGAAGGGAATGGGCGGAAACTAAAGACTGGGGATTAGGGGGAAGCAGGGGGAAATGGGTAGGGCTCGGGCATGCCCAGTGGGGCCCGGGCACTGCACGTGCTCAGAGAAAAAAAAAATATCTCTCTGAGCTATTGGAGAGCTTATCCGCAAATTGGGAGTTGTTGGACAACACCCATATGTGGCTGACTATCCTGCTGTCCACGGAGAACCTATGTTACAGGTAAGTAACTACACTTTCTCTCTCTCTTAGTCTTAGTGTTCTCTCTCTCTCAGTATTAGTGTTCTCTTTCTCAGTGTTAGTGTTCTGTCTCTCTCAGTATTCATGTGTTCTCTCTCTCTTATTGTTAGTGTTCTGTCTCTCTTAGTGTTCGTGTTCTGTCTCTCTTAGTGTTCAAGTGCACTTTCTCTCTTAGTGTTCAAGTGTTCTCCCTCAACGTTAGGGATCTCTCTCTCTCAGCGCTAGTGTTCTTTCTCTCTCATTTTAGTATTCTGTATTAGAGAATGACACGGTGGCGGTTTAGCCGTGGGTAACGAAAAATAGCAGTCGCTGCGGGGACGGGGACAACGCCATTCACCGCCCCATGGAGCGGTGAATGGTCTCGTCCCCGCAGTGAGGCATGAAGATTCGCGCGGTCCCCGTAGCCACCACCCGCCTGCTCAATGGATCCTAGTGTTTAGCCATCTCTCTCCCTTCTCCTCACCTTAGTTTGTAGGCTTTCTTTTTTGGCGACCCGCATGCTATCAAAGAGTCGCGCACCCGCTGCTGCTCAGTTTCAATCTTCTGCTCTGACGCAACCAGAAACAGGAAGTTGCAGCAGAGCAGAAGATTGAAAACTGAGTAGCCGCGCGTGCGCGGCTCTTTGGGAAAGCGTGCAGGTCGCCGAAAAAGAAAACTTACAAACTAAGGTGAGAAGAAGGGAGAGAGCTAAACACTAAGGGAGGAGAAGGGAGAGAGCTAAACACTAGGATGGATTGGGCAGGCGGGTGGGGGCTGCGGGGACCGCGCGATCCATCTGTAAGATATGTTATATGCATTTCTACTAGAGAGCATCGTTTTTTGGTTAACGCTGAGAACAACATGTGCCACATCAATCGCCTGTAATGCACTAGTTGCCATTGTTCATTATTTGTTGGAGTAGTGGTTGGTACTTAAGGTGTAAGAAGAATGAATGTTTCATACTAAATAACACCATCTACTATACCTGCTTATTTGGAACTTTGGTTATCTAGATGTGCAGTTCTAGAAACCGCTTTCACTATTATGAGCTGTCTACCTCTATTGCATGTTGAGGGAAGAGGAAGTGGTGGTTGCAAACTTACCAGGTGCAATACCATATTAATATAGCATATTACCTTGGAGATGAAGGAACAGCGCATTGCTTCTGCCTAACCAGGCTCAAACTGGAAGGAGGGAGTGAAAGGGAAAAGGATTCTGGGCCAAGGGGATGAAGATGGAAAGAAAAACCCACAGCAGGAAAGAAAGGGAAGGACAGGCAGGTGAGCCAGATGCTAGAAGCAGGGGGGGAAAGAAAGAGGGAAAAAAGCTAGATGGGGTTGAAAAGAAGAGACACACTGGTATGGAAGAGGAAGATAGGGGAAATCTGGACACAGGAAGGTAACAGAAAGAGGGGAAATTATGTGCATGGGGCATAGGGACAGAGACATAAAGGGGACATGCCATGGGGATGGTATATGGACACAGGGGGGGCAATGGCAAATACATAGGGGAGATATTAGAAATGGGGAAAATAGGAGCACAGAAGCGAGATGGTTTGTGGGGATGGGACAGGGATCGAGCTCGCAGGCTCCAGTGGCTTGCACAAATTACATTGTAACGTGCCATGAAAATAAGAGGGAGGAAGGTAGATAGATAGGCCACGCGAGAGGAGCTGAAGGGTGGTAGAAAGGAACAGATGGTAAAGGAGGGAGGGAAGGGTGGTGGTGGAAAGGAATAGGACAGACATTGAAGGAGGGTGGAGAGGAACAGACCCTGAAGGGAAATGTGGAAGACAGAGTGGGAAGAAGACAGATGCCAGACTATGGGGGAGCGGAGAGAAGAAGATGGGTGCTAGACCAATTGGGGGGGTGTGAAGGGAGAGGCAAAGTAACAGCAAATGGAAGACGCAGAGAGAAGACACACAGTGGATGGAAGGAATTGAATGAGAAGATGTGGAAAGCAGAAACCAGACAACAAAGGTAGAAAAAAAAATTCTATTTATTTTTTTCTTTAGGATAAAGTAGTATATTAGTTGTGTTGATAAAAATTTATAAACAAAGCCCTGCCAGCTGAACATCTCTTTCTCTAGTTCAGCAGCAGGAACTTTGATTTATAAGAAAGGAATAAGCTAAATATTACAGTACTAAGGCTTATATGGATGCAGCGGGGACGGTGACGGGGCGGTGAATGGGATGGCAGTGGTGGTGACGGGGCGGTGAAAGGGATGGCGGTGACGGTGATGGGGTGGTGAAGGGAACGGCGGTGACGGGGCGGTGCAGAGGATGGTGGGACGGGGACAGATTTTTTCCCCCATGTCATTCTCTATTCTGTATCTCTCAGTGTTAGTGCTCTCTCTCACTGTTAGTGTACTCTCTCTCAGTCTTAGTGTTCTCTTTCTCTCTTCGTGTAAGTGTTCTGTCTCTCTCAGAACATTTAAAAGGTTTCTCTTCAGTATATGTTTATATGATATTTCAGGGAAAAAGCATGCATATAATACATATCACATTCAGAACATTTAAAAGGTTCCTTAGTGTCTTTATACTTATCACATTTACAACATTTAACTGGTATTTCTTCAGTATGTTTTTTTTATATAAAATTGTAAAGACAAAGCATGCCTAAAATATATATATCACATTTAGAACATTTAAAAGGTCGGGAGCTGCCACCTTGCCTTCCCTGGGATACCCTAAGGACTTTGTCTTGCTGCCCTGAGTCTCCCGCAGCAGTGGGAAAGCGTTTTTGCTGGCTGCATCGGGCAGGAACTAGGAGAGACGGACCCCCTGACGTCATCGGGTCCGTCTCCACAAAATTATTTAAATTCTACACCGCTGCCGCGGTTCTTCGGGAGCTGCCATCTTGCCTTCCCTGGGACACCCTGAGGACTTTGTCTTGCTGCCCCGAGTCTCCCGCAGCAGTGGGAAAATGTTTTTGCTGGCTGCATCGGTCAGGCACTAGGAGAGACGGACCCCCTGACGTCATCGGGTCCGTCTCCACAAAATTACTTTAAATTCTACATCGTGGCCGCAGGGCATGGCCGAAGGAGCGCACCCAAAGGGGCAGGTCCCGCCCCTTGGGAGCCCCTTGGAGCAACATGGAGCCGAGGAGCAGGAAATCAGGTTGTATAAATACTAAATAGTCAGGTCAAGGGGAAAAGAAAGATTAAACCTAAGAGTTCAACACCTGCTCTATCTGGTCCCATGGACAGACATTTGACATTTTCTATGAATAATCCTCCACAAACTTTATCGGACATGACATCTCCCATATCGGGGGCATCATTGAATTTCCTTGAAAGAACTCCCCCCCCTTCATCCAGCATCAGGTGATAGCGGGAAAGATACTCCCGCTATTTCCACTGAACATGTGGCATCCTCTACTCAGACAAATAAACTAGCTTTTACTGGAATACATAAACCACTTGAATTTTCAAGTGTAGTAGAGGATCAACCACCTGCAGTGGAAACACAGGATATTACCCTCAAAGATTTGTGGTTAGGTATATCTAGGGTTGAAGGGATTATCAGAGAAACAGTGAAACAAACGTTAGACTTTTCACAATCTGTGTCTCAAAAATTTGAAAATGTGGACTCCAATTTGAATTGTTTGGATAAAAGATTAAGTGTGGTTGAAACACAAAGTAATACACTTCAGGCTATCTCAGTATCTACCGTTAAGGATTCTACGGTGTTACATTCAAAATTGGAAATGATGGAAAATGCTTATAGAGCAAGAAATCTCCGCTTGGTTAATTTTCCAATAATTCATCTATTGTCTCCTGAAATTTTGCTAAGGAAATATTTTAAAGAAATACTGGGATTACCCAATACGGAAAATTTCCCAATAAATAATAATTATTATATTCCGCAAAAGAAAATACAATCAGCCCAGGAGGTGGACCACATGGTTACTAATGAAATAAATCTGACAGAGTTCTTGGAGTATAGTCAGGATGTGATCCAGAGTAGGTCCACTCTGGTAATAACGTGCATGAGTGAGATAGATAAAATGTTAATAATGAAAATTTACTTTAAAAATAGATTGACAAAATTTTGTGGCGATTTGGTTAGGATTTTTCCTGATGTATCAAGAGCCACGCAATTAAGAAGGAAATAATTTTTAAAATTTAAAAACAAGGGTCGTAGCTCTTGATGCATCATATTATTTAAAATTTCCATGTAAATGTCTTCTTAAACTACAAGACATTGAATATGTATTTTGGGATCCTATTCAATTGCAATAATTCCTATTAGTTAGAGAACAGAAATGAGTTTTATTCTTTAATGTGTTTTAAGAAATTGGAGGAGGTAAGAGTACCAAATAGTATGTAAGGGTTTAAGATTCATAAGGATGAATCAAGAACCATTTCTTAGTTTTCTTCTTATTTTTTCGTAATTGCATGGTAGCATGTCTTCCCATTGTTGTGTGCTTTGAAAGGAATTCTGTTTGTATGTATAAATACTGTTAAATAATGTTAAGATCCCTTTTTTTTCTTGTATCATCTGATATTGTAATTATTAAATTTGCATAAATAAAGATAAAAAAAGGTATCTCTTCAGTATGGAGTAAATTCTCTATAGTACGTCTAAACTTAGGCGTGCTTTAGATGTCTGTACTAATTGAATAATTACGGAGTTAAGGGTCTTAATGAGCATTAATTGAGAGTTAGACGTAGCTAGACGTCAGGTAGATGTCCAAAAAAGATAGGCGTAGGATAGACGTCTGAAGAAAGCATAGTCGTGTCTATATATGTAGACGTGGGCGTGCCGTGGGTGTGACATGGGCGTGGTGATGGGCAGGCACAACTTAGATGCTACTTAGGCAGCAGACCGTGTCTAAATATCGTCTATAATGTAGGCGTAAGAAACGCTGGCCTAACATGGATTTTGCTTCGTTTCAATGCGGTTTCAACTTTCTTAATTCCGGCTCCCCTTTAGACGCGAGTTAGATGTCCTTGGTGCTTTTGCAACAATAATTCCAATAGTGAGTTTGAATAGGTAATTTTCATCTTTTCTCTGTCCTAATAAATTTAATGACACCATATCAATAAAACACATTATATTGCATGGATAACAAACTACATTTCTACCCAAACAATAATATAATTTACACATGGCTTTCCTGTTTAAAAACAACCCCCTTTTTTTCTCAACAAACAGCACTGCAATCGGCTCTGTTTTGAAAGCAAAGAAAGAACAGCACACATATCATTATTGCACATATTACTTCATTTCTCAGCACTTAAAAAGAGAATAAACAGATACACACCTTAACATTCATCTTCCCTCATTGCAAAATGGATCTCTTCAGCTGCACAAAGCTGACCTCATTGTGACATCATCAAGATGCACCTTCAAGGTAGTATGCCACAATTAAAAGATGTGCTGGGTGTAGAACTCACAACCTCTGGATGACTAGCACAGCATATTTACCCATAGAGCTGCAGTAGCTTCTGCTTAGGTCATCTCACCACCTTTTCATATTATACTTGACTGATCTGCCTATGTATCATCTCATTAGCTATCATGTCACACTCAACTCAAAGAAAGCATTTCTGGCTCACCAGGTTAATGCGCCTGGTCCAACCTTTCAAGGTCACCGGTTCAACTCCCACTCTCACCATCCCTCTTTTTCACTGCTACCTATTAGCTCTCAAAGGAGTATATATATATACTAGTCGTTAAGCCCGTTACATTAATGGGTGCTAGAATTTATGTCTGTATTTTTCTTTCTGTCTCTTTCCTCCCTCCATTTCCCTGTGTAGCGCTGTCTCTGCTTTCTTCCTCAGTCTCCACTCTCGAGCTGTAACATTACTGCTTAGCTTTTTCTCCCTGCAAGCATCTCTGCTCTCTTTCTCATCCCCAGTCTCTTTGCTATTTTTCTATTCTTGCAGGGGTCTCTGCTCTCCTTTCTCTATATGTTCCTGATTCCTGCAAACTTCTGTTTTCTCTGTATGCTCTTGATCCTGTGTTTCCCTGTAGGTGTCTCTTCCTTTTTTTTTTTTATTCCTTCTTCACGTATGGTTGATTTATTAAAAGTTTTTATATTTTTCCTATTTGTTGCATGCCTGTCTCCTTGGTCGCTGTATGTTTCTCTTTTTTTGCTTTCTGTGT
Source organism: Geotrypetes seraphini (assembly GCF_902459505.1). Taxonomy (NCBI): domain Eukaryota; kingdom Metazoa; phylum Chordata; class Amphibia; order Gymnophiona; family Dermophiidae; genus Geotrypetes; species Geotrypetes seraphini. The sequence goes on from NC_047088.1 coordinate 24,190, forward strand.
TTGTTTGTGTTTTTTTGCTGATTGTCTACTTGGTCGCTGTCAGTCTGTCTGTCTCATTGGCTGCTGTATGTGTTTTTTGCAGTCTAACTCCTTGGCCACTGTATGTCTGTATGGTTTATTTTCCTGAATTTATCCTTGGGCATTGTATTTTTTTTTTTTTCTGTTTGTCTCATTGGCTGTTTGTATTTTTTTTTTTTTTTTTTGCTGTCTCCTTGCCCACTGTCTCTCTGTCTGTCTCCTTGGCTGCTGTATGTCTGTTTGTCATTTTTTTCCCTGTGTGTCTCTCTCTCCTTGTCCTCTGTGTTTTGTTATTTTTTCAATCTGTCTCTTTAGCCCCCTGTCCTTCTGTGAGTGTCTGTGTGTCTCTCTCTCCTTGTCCTCTGTGTTTTGTTATTTTTTCAATCTGTCTCTTTAGCCCCCTGTCCTTCTGTGAGTGTCTGTGTGTCTCTCTCTCCTTGTCCTCTGTGTTTTGTTATTTTTTCAATCTGTCTCTTTAGCCCCCTGTCCTTCTGTGAGTGTCTGTGTCTCTCTCTCTCCTTGTCCTCTGTTTTGTTATTTTTTCAATCTGTGTCTTTAGCCCCCTGTCCTTCTGTGACTGTCTGTGTGTCTCTCTCTACTTGTGCACTGTTGTTTGTTTGTTTTTTTTCAATATCTCTTTAGCTCCTGATCCCCTCTCACTGACCCTTGCACGACTGCATGTTATTCCGGCTGGGTTTCCATGGCAACCCTGCTCGCGGGTCTGTGAGTGTAGGGCCATTTTGTCGGGTCTGGCGGCGCTGTGTAGCGGGGAGGCGGGGCCTCAGCACCGGCCGGGCGGCTCGCACCGCCGGCCCCCAGGAACCCGAGGCCGGCGGCGGGGGAGGCAGGGACATGCCTGGTGTGCCATGGTGCAGGAGGAACGGAGATCGTCATCTGGCTGCGGTCCGGCTTGTGGAGGCGATCAGGTGGTGACGTATTCACGCACATGCGCACTCCTTCGGCCACAGACCTACAGCGCACTGGAACACGCAAATAGAAGTGCGCATGCGCGAGTTAGCCTTTTATTATATAGGATATATATGGTGGACTTTGCTGTTTTCAGGGTTAGGGTTAGGGTTAGGGTTCAGTAGCTCAGTGAGTAAAAGCACTGTACCAATCATCTGGAGGTTGTAAGTTCAACTCCAGGCTTGTCTTTTACTTGTGGCATATCTACCTTCCAGAAGCACCTTGATTATAACATTAGGGTTTTATGCTGCAGGAGTGTGTGTTGGGGTGTTGCAGGGGGTGTCTAGGATGACAGAGAACAGGCTGCTGAGAATTGTTTTACTTTTGCTTCTGTTCATTCTAGTTGTTATTCTCATGGAGCCCACCTTCCTGCACAGCATGGATGGCGGCAGTGCCAGCAATGCCAGGAGCGGGCCAGGTCCAGGGCGACTTGAGGTGGGTTGAGGCAGCCGGCGTCGGTGCAGACAGCCTCGGAAAGAACCCCTCGAGGTGGATGTTGGCCACCGCATCTGTGGGTAGCTGCAGACCGTAGTGCCTGCTGGCTGCGGCAAGCCACGGTGGCAGTTGGCTGTGGCCTGGCTGGAGGAGGACGAGGAGGAGCTACAAGAGCTACACTGAGGTAGGAGGTGAGGCGAGAGAGACAGATGGGAGGATGAGGGAAAGGGGGGTAGGAGAAACACTGCAGCCTTTCTTCCTTTGTTTTATCTCCCCCCCTGCCAAAAATTTATTTTTTCTGTTACGGCCCCTCAAGTCTGGAACTCTCTTCCTATCTATTTGAGAGAAGAGTGCAACCTTGATAAATTTAAAAACCTTTCTTTTCAAAGATGCTTTCGATAATTAATTATTTCAATAATTAATTTTTTTTTTTTTATTTACTCTGTCTGTTGATTATGATTATGGAATATTTAGATCCCCTGCCATATGTTTTTTCCTTGATTGTTCTGCTCTTTTAAACATTTTGTAGTTCACTCCCCTTTTCCTTATATTTACTTGTTTGTTAAGTTTGTTAATAGTCCTTTCTGGACTTAATTTTTTGTTAAGTATTGTATTACTCCCTTAATACTGTAATTTTATTATTTTGTTCATCGCTTTGAAATATGATTAAGCAATTAATCAAAAACATTATTAAACTTGAACTTGAAATATGTACATGGCATAAATATACATTAGGCAAGTCTCTTTCAATTGAAAAGAAACTCTGGAATGAGGGGGCATAGGATGAAGGTGAAAGGGCACAAACTCAGAAGTAATCTCAGAAAATGTGTTGAATGCAGAGAATGGCTTCCCAGTGGAGGTGGTGGAGATGAAGACTATATCTGAATTTAAGAAAGCTTGGGATATTTACATTGGCTCTCTAAGGGAGAAGGCATGGATAGGCAGACGAGATAAGCCATATGCAGGCTTATATTCAGACCACAGGAGATCGCTGGTGAAGTCCTGTATCTGGCCACTGGCATGGAATTTCCCATCTACTCTTGGCTGGCTGGGAATATTCAGTGGCTAGCTGGCTAAGTCTCAATGGACAAAGATATACCACCTTTTTAGGCAGTTGTCTTTAGCCACTTAATTCTGGCAGTGATTGGCTATGTCACACAACAGCTGATCAACTGCCAGTCTGGAGTCTGGGATATTCAGTGTGAGATAGCTGACTATCCCCCGCTGAATATTTGTGAATAGTTGGCTATGTTCTATTTGAATGTCTGGAAGCTGTTCTCGACCATCTAAATAGTGCTAAATACAGGCCCATGATCTTTATCTGCCTTCGTTTTTCTGCATTTCTATGTTTACTCTGAGCTGTGTAGGTGATCAGGCAGCTTGCCTAGGCAAAATGTTATTAAATATTGTGGAGATTTTTGTAAATTCAAGTAGAACTGAGAGAAAGGTAAATGGTAGGTTTCATCTCTTGCTTTTCTTTAATTTTTCTTCAGTTAGAGTAAAATCTTTGGTGGAACAGGACCTTTTGTTCTCAATAATATAAAGACAGGCCAGCTAATATTCAGTGCTAGTTAACTGGTCAGGACTGGCAAGATGGCCACTGAATATTTGCATTCAGTGGCTAGCCAGGTATGTCACATGACTTAGATGACTATCTGTAAAACTTAAAATGCTGGTCATATAATTTTACAGCAGCTACAAATAGATTGGATATTCATTGCTGGTCACTGGCTCAGCGCTGACCGCAGGAGTTGGTCAGCCTGGCTATCTCCTGATCTGAGTATTGGGCCCAGGTAATGTCAGAAGTTTCGAGAAGGCCAAATATACCATAGGCAACACTTAATACACATGATCTGAAAATGAATAAATTATATATATCTAATATATTTATTCACTTGATTTAATATTCAGTTATCATTGGTAGAGGGACCTTTTCATTAATACTCAGAACTGATGCACCTCTGTTTGATCTGCTACATCTTCAAAATCCAGGAATGGAATGTGCTGGGATACGCTTCACAAAAGAAAGCACAATGACAACCATCACTAAAGAACTTAAGTGTACGCTGGGAAAAAATGCATAGTAAAACATTTGCATTCACTGCAATTTATATTTTACCAGCCAATTCAAAATAGAAAAAATCCCCTCTGAAACGGAGAAACAGTTGGAATATCATTGTCTGGAGACTTTAGTACTCCAGACTCTACATGGGAACTCAGACACTTGGTCCGCTAAAGATTTTCATTAACTGGAACATTTTATGAACACAGGATTATAACCAAGAAGATCAGTCCATCGAGCAGGGAGAGGAGAGAGGGAAGGGGATTCTGAAAGTGGGATATGAGAAGATGAGTGAGAGAGCAGTGAGTACAGTGGTAGAAATGTGGTAATGGAGAGTAGATAGCAGGAAATAGGAGGCTGGGAAAGGAATGAGATGGGAAATGGGAGAGCTAGGGACTGAGAGAAGATGGAGAATTGAGAGGTAGCTGAACATTTAAAAAGAAGGGTGAGAAAGAAGGCAAGATTTGAGTGGACAGAGGCAAAAAAGAAAAGAAAAAGTTAAGAAAGCTGAAAGAGAAAAACTAATACATTGGAGACAGGCATAAGAAGGAAATGGAATAGAACGAGAGAAGAAGAAAAACATGGACACCAGACACTGGAAAGAGAATTAGTTGAAGATGGACAAAACGCAGAAAGAGAAACTGGGACCAATATGATGGAAAAACAAAACAGCCAGACAAGGCAGAAAAAAATGTTTTCTATTGACTTTATTAACTGGAATATGTTAGCTTTGGGATATGTGCATCACAATTATTTTTGTATTCAGTGGTGTAGTCATATACATCTGATTTGGGGAAGGACTGGAGCCCAAAATTAGTGGATGGTGTCACACCCGCGCTCTGGCGCTGAGTTGCGAGCCCCGAGATTGTGACACAATACTCTGGCCTGGCGTGTCCACTACTACCAAGGGACCCTTCAGGACTTTGCGTGGCTTTCTACCAGCCTAATAAGGGCATGCAAGGCAAGAGTCTAAGACAGAAGGTTTTATTATGATCACTGGTTTCATTCAACAAAAGAAATAGGCTTCAGCTCAGCAGGATTCAAAACAAGCACTCAATACTATGAGGCAAACACAAGCTGCTCAAACAAGGCAAAAACTTCAAAATCCAGTGTCTCACCTTAATATACAGACCCCTGCCTCTGGACTTCCTTAGCAAAACTTTATACAGTTCTTTTCACCAGGGCAGTTTGGTTTTAGAAAAATTAACTGAGCTGCTTCAGCTCCAGCAGCTGTATCAGTTCAAAGGTAGGTAAATCCCATAAAAGAAAACAAACTTTAACAACAAAACTGAGCACCGGGAAACCTGGCCAGCTTGTTACATGGTTTCCCCAACTTAACGTTTCCTCTCACACACTGTTAAGAACATAAGAACATAAGAAATGCCTCCGCTGGGTCAGACCCGAGGTCCATCGCGCCCAGCAGTCCGCTCACGCGGCGGCCCAACAGGTCCAGGACCTGTGCAGTAAATTTCTATCTATACCCCTCTATCCCCTTTCCCAGCAGGAATTTGTCCAAACCTTTCTTAAACCCCAGTACTGTACTCTGCCCTATAACTTCCTCTGGATTCTTCATTTGTACAAGCTTCAAAAGGCACACTCAGCACATCTCAGGCTGTGAAGGAGTTTTCTTTCTGCTTAGCCCTAGCTAGGGACTGTGCAGGGCTCTCAGCACAGCTCCCCCCTGTGCCATTCAGTTAATCAATTATGCACAGCTGTGTGAAAGCGAAGTTACTTACCTGTAACGGGAGTTCTCCGTGGACAGCAGGATAAGTCAGCCACACTTTTGGTGATGTCATCTACATTCCCAATTCGGAATTGCTCTTCCAGAGCTCAGGTGAGGCTTTTGGGAGCCTCATCTGAGCCTGTGCAGGTAGCCCTATATATATATATACTTGTGCTGTCCCTCACTAATCCAGTGATTCCCCTAGCTTGAGTCTTATTGCAGTGTCACCCATAGGGGAGGAGGGAGGGTCAGTGTGGCTGACTTATCCTGCTGTCCACGGAGAACTCCCGTTACAGGTAAGTAACTTTGCTTTCTCCATGGACAAGCAGTATAAGTCAGCCCCACTTTTGGTGACTCTCCAGCTGCGGGGTGCAGAGGGTGTAAGAGGACGGGGTCCCCATCGGGGATGGTCCCCTCTGCGTCCCCGCTACCTCGCTGCGGTAGGGTGAGGCTACATAAATGTCAGGTGAGGGACAGAGACAAAGCCCCAGTTACTGAGACCAGTCAGAGGTTATGCGTTGTAAACAATAGGAACTTTATGTTGGTCCTTAGAACTGGATCAACACTCCCTTTTTTTTTTTTTTTTTTAAATCTACCAACATGGTAGAGTATGTATCTCAATAACAGATAGCGATTATAACAAATATATAACACCAACGTGGTGTTTGAGTAACACTTTTTTTTTTTTTTTTATTGTGCAAATTGTGCCAACATGGCAGAATATAAACTGTCTAACAATCTCTTCTGTCTGATTCAGACAGATCAGATAGTCCTGTTCAGCTAGTCCAGGTATTGGTGTCTTTTGCTGTGTCTGTTTTGGTCACCATTCGTAGTATGTTGAGACCAAATTCATTGGAGGTCTGTTTTCGGACGATCCAGGCAATAGTGTCTGGTGAAGGTGTGTGGAGTAGACCGTGTGGCTGCTCAGCAAATGTCCTGAAGTGGTGTGTTGCTGAGGTTTGCCAATGTTGCGGCCATGGCTCTTAGTTGGTGTGCTGTGGTCTTTCCCTCAAGAGACACTCCCTCCTGCTCGTAGCAGGAGGCAATGCAGTTTGAGATCCAGTTGGATATAGTGCGTTTCCGCACTGGTGTTCCTGGCTTGTTGGGGTCAAAGGAGACAAATAGTTGTACTGCCTTTCGCCAGGGTTGCGTTCGTTGAATGTATAGGCAAAGTGCACGGGTGCAGTCCAAGGTGTGTAGGAGTTGTTCCGTGCTGTTGGTATGTGGTCCCGGGCAGAAGGAGGGGAGCACTATCAATTTACATGGAAAGGTGAGACTACCTTAGATAGGAACTTTGGGTGAGTTTTCAGCACTGCGTGATCATGAAGGATCTGTGTGTCTGGTGGGTATGTCACCAGGGCCTGTAGCTCGCTGATGCACCTTGCTGATGTGATGGCAATGAGCAAGACTACTTTCCAGGTGATGAATTTGATTGGCGCATCCTCCAATGGCTCGAAGGGGTGCGCTGTTACCCTGCGGAGGATGATGCCCAGGTCCCACGCTGGCAGTGGGCGGGGGGTGCAGGTTTATAAGCCCTTTCATGAATTTGGACACTAGTGGATGTGTGGCTAGGGTCCTGTCCTCAATGCGGTTGTGGAACGCTGATATAGTGCTCAAGTGGACTCTTATGGAGGTTGTTTTCAGGCCTGCTGTGGATAAGTCAAGTAAGTATTGGAGTACTGCTGGGACCTTGCAGGTGAGTGGATCTTCTCCTTTCGAGACACACCATATGTGGAATCTTTTCCATTTGAGCTTGTATGATTTCCTAGTTGCCGAGCGTCTGGCTGCTAGCAGTACCTCGGTCACCCCGGTTGACATGTGGAAAGGGTCCAGGATTAGCTTTTCAACATCCATGCTGTCAGTGTTAGTGCTTTCAATCTGGGATGCAGAGTTTGTCCCTGGTCCTGGGTGATGAGGTCCGGTCACAGCGGTAGACTGATTGGCATCTGTGCTGACATCTGGTATAGACAGGGGAACCACACCTGTCTCGGCCAGTAGGGCACAATGAAGATTACTGTGGCTGCCTCCTGCCTGATCTTCTGTAGCACTCTGTGGATGAGTGGTATTGGGGGGGGAAAAGCGTAGAGCAGGCGTTCCCCCCCCAATGTATGGAGAAAGCGTCCCTGGTTTGACTGTATTGTGCCGGTCTTTTGGAGCAGAATTTAGGGCACTTCTTGTTGTCCTCTGCGGCGAGGACGTCCATTGTTGGGAGGCCCCATTTGTGGAAGAGATCCTGGGCTACCTCCGGATGGAGGGACCATTCATGGGGGTCCAGCTTTCTGCTGAGGCTGTCCGCCAGGGCGTTGTTCAGGCTCGGGAGGTAAGTGGCATAGATGAGAGTATTGGTTGATAAAGCAAATGTCCAGATTTTTTGGGCTTCCCTGCAGATGGTGAGTGAGCCCGTGCCTCCCTGCTTGTTGATATAGACCATTGCCACCTGATTGTCTGTCTGGATCAGTAAGGTCTTGTTGGAGATCCAGGGAGCAAAGGCTTGTAGGGCATTCCCAATTACCCTGAGTTCTAGCGGGTTGATGTGTTGTTTGGCCTCGGAAGGTGACCAGGGGTTCTCAGATGGAGGAGGTGGGTTCCCCACCTCTGTTTTGAGGCATCTGTGGTAAGTGTCAGTTGGTATTGTGGCTGCTGGAAAAGCTTGCCCGTGTACATATCCACCACTTGAGGTTAGAAACATAGAAAGATGACGGCAGATAAGGGCTACAGCCCATCAAGTCTGCCCACACCATCGACCCTCCCTTTTAAGTCTAATGTCCCCTTTAAGTAGAATTGTAATAATGCCATTCTACTGACCCGCTCTTTCAAGTCTATACCCTAGTGATCCTGTCCTTTGGCTGACCCTCGTAGGGATCCTACATAGGTATCCCATTTATTCTTGAAGTCTGGGACGCTGTGTGCCTCTATCACCTGCATTGGAAGCTTGTTCCAATGCTCAATCACTCTCTCCGTGAAGAAGTACTTCCTGGCATCTCCACAAAACTTCCCTCCCCTGAGTTTGAGCGGATGACCTCTTGTGGTCGAGGGTCCCTTCAGGAGAAAGATATCATCTTCCACCTCAACCCGTCCCGTGATGTACTTAAATGTCTCAATCATGTCTCCCCTCTCCCTACGCTCCTCGAGAGAGTAGAGCTGTAACTTGCTCAGTCTTTCCTCGTACGGGAGACCCTTTAGCCCCGAGACCATCCTGGTGGCTATCCGCTGAACCGATTCAACTCTGAGCACATCTTTACAGTAATGTGGCCTCCAAAATTGCACACAGTATTCCAGATGAGGTCTCACCATGGCTCTGTACAATGGCATCATGACTTCAGGCTTCCTGCTGACGAAGCTTCTCCTGATACAACCTATCATCTGCTGTGCTTTAGATGAAGCCTTCTCCACTTGAGTGGCAGCTTTCATATCAGCACTGATGATTACTCCTAAGTCTTGTTCTGCCGTAGTTCTGGTTAAAGTTTCTCCATTCAGGGTGTAAGTTCTGCAAGGATTTCTGTTTCCGAGATGCATGACCTTACATTTCTTGGCGTTGAAGCCCAGCTGCCAGATCGAGGACCAGCTTTCTAAAGTACGCAGGTCTTGCTCCATAGCATCCTTTAGATTATAGTCGTTTACTATATTGCATAGTTTGGCATCATCAGCGAATAAGGTTACCTTGCCTTGAAGCCCTTGAGTCAGATCCCCAATGAATATGTTGAAGAGGAGAGGGCCCAGGACTGAACCCAGGTTGTTGCGGATTTTCTGATCCATTGGGACTCTGTGAGACAGAGGCTGTTGTCAGCATAGCTATTGCTAGCATTCTTAGTTGGCATTACTAATGTCAGTGAAGGCCTATGGGAAATTATATCAATCTGACTCTGGATGCAGAATTCTGTGCTCCTGCACCAAATTCACATACATTAATCATTCAGCCAGACTGGATTGTTTATCAAGAAGATAGGCTGCTTGAATGGCACAAAGAAGCCAGAGACTAATCCCATCTACCATGCCTGCAAGTATCACACCCTCCTTATCAATTAAATTAACCATTGTTTCAAACAGTTTACAAATTCTAAACAGAAAGATACTGGGACATACAATAGTTTCTATATTCAGAATAAGATTCCAAGCTATAAAAGCCTCCTCTCTGCAACACACAACAATCTATATCTATCTATCTATCTATCTCTTGGCTCTTGGGTCTTGGCTCTCTTGTTCTTTCTTTCTTTCTCTCTCTCTCTCTGGCTCTCCCTAGAACTTCAGACTCTCTGTCTCTTAACTATGTAAGGCAGGGAAACTGCGTTGCTCTCTCATAAATTGTAATGCTTAATTGTTGTAATGCCTATGAATACTACTTTTCTGTAAGCCTATTTCTATAATATATTCTTTATGCAATCACCTCTGGCTGTGCCTCTTTGATTCTACTTCCTGGTGAATCATCTGTGAGGGAACTGAACCTGGGACCTGGCGTTTGTAAGGGTGCCTCTCAAGTGACCCCACCAACCATACATTGGGGGGGGCCCACTAACAAACCCGACAGCTATGTGTGTTGGTTCCAATTCTTTCTGAGGAACCACTGAAGGGGTCGCATGTGGAGTTTGGTGGGTGGGACAATATGCATGGAGGCTGCTTGATGGCCCAGGAGGCGTAGTATTGTTCTTGCTATGAATGTGTGTGTCTCTGATATTTGCTGAACCAGTTTTTGTATTGCTTGTCTCCTTGAGTGGGGCAGAAAAGCTGCATTCAGGGGCGTGCAGATCCTTGCCCCAATGAATTCTATTGATTATGCTGGTTGTAGCACAGATTTTTTGGTGTTTACGAGGAACCCCTGGGATTGCAGGAGTAACATCGTTGTATTGACTGCTGTTGTCATTTTCCAGGCTGATGGACCCATCAGCAGCCAGTCGTCCAGGTAAGGGAACACGCATATGGCGCTCTTGTGGAGGTGTGCCGCTGTTACCATGACACATTCTGTGAAGACTCTCGGTGCAGAGGAGAGTCCAAAGGGGCAGGACCCTGTATTGGAAGTACTGGGTTAGGGTCCTGAACCGCAGAAACATTCTTTGAGAGGAGTGCATAGGGATGAGTGAATACGCATCTTGGAGGTCCAGTGAAGCCAGCCAGTCATCCTTTTGAATTAGTGGTAGGATTGTTCCTAAGGAGTGCATACGAAATTTCTCCTTGGTTACATACTTGTTTAGGCCTCGTAGGTCTAGGATGGGTCTGAACCCTCCTGTCTTTTTGGGGATGAGAAAATAGTGGGAGTAGAACCTTTGGTTGTGCTGTGACTTTGGTACTGGTTCTATTGCTCTTACTTGAAGGAGAGCTTTGATTTCTCTGAGGATGAGTTCTTTGGTGGGTTGGCTGGCGGGTGTGTGTGGAATCTGATGCGGTATTCCTTTTTTATGATTTGTAGCACCCATTTTTCTGTTGTTATCTTCTCCCAGGCTTTGTTGAATATGGAGAGGCAGCTCCCAACAGGGGTGGAGGGCCTTGTTGATGAGTCAAAAGCTAGGCCCAGCTTTTGCGGTGGTGGAAGTAGCTGGCTTCTGCTGTTTTCCCTCCCTCTGGTGCTGCCTTTGCTGGTAAGGGGTGCTGCAGGGTTGTGCTTTCTGTCTGTGGGACGGCCCTCTTGTCTGGTTGTCGAAGCGCCTTATGGTGTTATTTTGTCGGTGATAGTAGTTGGTGCTATGCTGGGGTTTTTTACGAAGCCATCTGAGGAGAGGGTTTGGAGAGTTGTGCAATTGGCTTTCATTGTGTCCACTGTTTCCGTGACTTTGTCTCCGAATAAGTTCTCCCCTGAGCAGGGTGCATCTGCGATATGCTCATGGGTGTCCTTGCGTAGGCCCGATGCCTGCAGCCATGCCAGGCGTCTGGATGCTATGGCCACTCTGGCCGTGCGGGCAGATGTTTCAAATGCATCAAAAGTCGCTTTTATCATGCGTTTTCCGCATTCCTCCATATCCTGTAATATGGGAGCTATGCAGGCTTTTCCCTCGAGGTGTAGCGTGTCTAGGGTTTCCTCTATTTTCCTCTGGAGGGCATCATTGTACAGGGTAAGGTGGAACAGGTGAGAGTCAATTTTGGCATTCAGTATGGAGCCATGGTGGACCTTTTTGGCGGTAGCGTCCAGGGTCCTGTGTTCTTTGCCCGGAGGGTCGTTGGCCTGCAGGCGGTTGCTCTTAGCTTTCTTAAGGGCACTTTCTACTATGATGGACTGGTGAAGGAGCTGTGGTTTGTCAAAAACCCAATACCTTGCTGATCTGGTATTTTTTTGTCTAGCCTCCTGGACACGGCCGGGCCTGACCGTGTGGTTTTCCTGATCTGGTCCTGACAATCTAGTAGCATTCTGTGAGCTGGTAGTGCGGCTATGGCCTTTTGCACCTTTAGGTATTTCAGCAGTCTTCTTCTGTCGCGTCTAGCTCCTGTACTGGGGTGAATGCCAGCTTGGAAGCTACCTTCTGGAGGAACTTTGGATAAGTGAGGTCCTCCGCCGGCGTGTTGGACTGTGTTGTCCCAGACGTGGGCTCTGTGTCTGGGGTGTCTTGGGTTGTTGATGTGTGTGGACTGCCCCGTGTTGAAGCATAGCTTTGCTGGTAGCACCCACTGCGTTCGGAGGAATAGCCGTCTGTGACTGGAGAGTGTGACACGGCTGTCTCAGCTCCTTGCCTCCATGTTGCCGGTGGTTGCAGTGTCTGCTCTGCATTCGGTGCTGGGCTTTTGCTCTGCGCCCTTTGCCTGGAGAGTTGCTGTGCAATGAATCTGTTGAAAAGTCAAACAATTGTCCGTGAGCGGTAGGGGTGGTGAATTGGCGTGGCTGGATGTTGGGATCTGCATGTGGGTGGTCAGCCAGCTGATGGGGCCTGTCCCAGCTCCTGGTCCTGCGATTTTTCAACCTTCTGCGCCTCCGCTGTCTTGGTGAGGCTGCCGCTGCTGCTGCTGATGATGAAGAGGAGGGGAAGGGGGAGGTTTCATGTTCCCTCCTTGTAGGTTCTGGTGTGTTGGCTCCTGTGAGGCACATTGTCCTGTCCCTTTAGGTGGGCAGAGTTCTTTTCCATGCTTGCAAAGGCACTGTCTGTATCCAGGCTTGCCTTTTGCTGTGTCTGTGCCTTTAAGGGGGCGGGACCCATTGCACTGATATCATCCTTGGATGAGATCGATGCAGCTTGAATCTCGGGGCTGCAGGCAGCATGGCTTCGATTGCAGCATGGCTTCCATTTTAATCGGAGCAGTCCCGAGTTGGTGCAGCTGGGGTGGCCAGCGGAGGGGATAGGAGACCCTCGGCCATTTCTGCCATTGTCTGCACTTCTGTGCCCTGCCCCAGGCCATGGAGCAGCCATGGGGAGGCTATCCTGAAGTCTGCTCTGTTCTTGCTGAGCTTCCTGAGGCAGCAGGTAAGCAGGGGCTGCTTTTTGGGTGCTCTTTTTTTTTTTTTTTTTTTTCGCTGGTCTTCCCCCATGGTGTGCAGCTTTTGGAGCCAATTTCTTCTAGCCCTCAGAGACATTTTTAGGCACTGAGGGCAGGCTGCCATGAGGTGTGCTTCTCCTAGGCCAGGGGTCTGCAACCTTTAAGACATAAAGAGCCACTTGGACCCGTTTTCGAAAAGAAAAAAAAACTTGGAGCCGCAAAACCATTATAAAACAAATCTAACACTGCATATATTGTTTCTTATCTTAATGCTATATACAGGATCATGCAGTTAGCTGTCAATCTGAAGAAAAAAAGGACTTTTTCACTTAACAATGTAAAATATATTTTTGCACATTAATAGCTAATTAAAATATTTAATTTAGCTGGTTAATGGGATTTTTGCTCCTGAACCTCAGTGCACAGTGTCTGCACATCAGGGCTGTAAGACGTCACCTTCATTTTCACACAGGCTTGCAAGCTGTCATCTGTGAGGCGTGATCGATGTTTGTTTTTAATATAGTTCATGTTGGAGAAGACCTGCTCACATACATATGTGGAGCCGAAGATCGACAGCACTCCAAATGCATACTTTTTCATGTTTATATAAGTGTTGGGGATGGCATTCCATGTTTCGAATACAAGTTTGTCCAGTTTGGGAAGGTTTTCAATATCAGTCCATTTATGATTCTGAGCCATAATGGCCTTCTGATGGGCAACATCCTCAAGAGTAGCGGTCAAGCATTTGAACTTGGACACCCATAGATCTTTGTCGGCTATATCGGCCAATTCCATCTCAAGATCAGGTTGACTTACACCTGTAAATGCAGTCATATTCAATAGGGATGGATCTATCTCCAGGGGAGTGACAGGAAAGGATAATGTGGTTTTTTCCTCTCTGAACTCACAGAATCGTTTCCCAAATGAACTTTGCATTGCGGTGATTGCAGACTTGAAATATTCCAAATTGATTGTATCATGACTTTGTTTGAACTCTCTCAAAGAGGGAAAGTGAGACAGTGTGCCTCTCTGTAAATCTTTGATAAACACTGTCAACTTGCGCTCGAATGCCAAAACCTCCTCCAGCATATGCAGGGCTGTGCCTCCTTTCCCCTGAAGGGTTGTATTTAGCGTGTTTAGATGTGCTGTCAAGTCTACCATAAAATGTAATTTTTCCAGCCACTCTGGCTGTTCCAGCTCAGCAAAGGTGAGCTCTTTCTGTCCAGGAAGGTTTTTACTTCTTCCAAACATGTGACAAAGCGTTTTAGCACCTCGCCTCTGGACAGCCACTGGACCTTGTTGTGGAGCAGGAGGCCAGAATATTTGCTTTCAACCTCATCCAATAACAAACGGAACTGGCGGTGGTTTAAACCCTTTGCCATTATCTTATTTACAATCTGAATGACCACATCCATCACTTTTGTGCATTCCGGCGGAAATATTTGAGCACACAATGCCTCTTGGTGCAGGATGCAATGAAATGACAGCAGCCTTCTACCCAACGCCTTCTGCAGTAGAGCCACAAAGCCCTTCTGTGCTCCTCTCATGCTCAGTGCCCCATCAGTAGCTACTGAGACCAGGTGGTTAGTGTTTATTTTTTTAGCAGTTAAAAAGTCCAGGACAGCCTTACAGATATCCTCACCCCTTGTTTGGTCTTTTAGTGGTATCAGCTCAATCAGTTCTTCCTGTGGCCCAAAAGAGTTCACATATTGGCAGAACAGCGCTATTTGTTCAATATCACCAATATCTTTGGACTCATCACAGGCAATGGAGTATGCCATAACTGAATTAATGTCTTGAATTTGCTGTTTGCTAATGTTTTCTGCCATTTTTAGGGTTCTGTCTTTGACAGTCTTCGCAGAGAGTGGCATGTTTTTGATTTTCTGCACAATTTCATTTTTGTTTTTAACGTCCATGTATAGATGTTCTGAAATATTAATGAATGCTTCTTTTATATACTCTCCATCGGTGAAGGGCTTCCCGTGCTTGACTATTTCCTGAGCGGCCACAAAACTAGCATATGTTGTGGTATTTGCAGACTTCACCCACTTCTTGAAATTATTTTTGCTCATATTAACCTTTCTGATAAGTTCTGCAACAGCTTTTCATCTCTCATCTCCATCTGTATATTTTTCAGCAAAGGCTGTGTGTTTATTCTGGAAATGTCTTGCAACATTGGACTTTTTGTGGTTTGCTAATTTCTCACCACATATTAAGCATACTGGTAAACCAGTCTCGTCAGTAGAGAATGCAAATGATTCTGTCCACGTATCATTAAACACTCTGTTTTCTTCAGAAATTTTTATTTTCTTGCCTTTATCCATGGATGGCCTACCGGGGGGTTGAAAACAGCAACGTAAGTAGAAATTGCAGGGCCCCATACCAAAATTTGCTATGCCCACTTCCCCTTCCTTTACCTGCAACCTTTGTGAAAATTGTTCGGCGTTTCTGCCGCAATACCAGTGTACTGCTAAAAATCACAGATCACCACCATTACTGGGCCAATAAGCACCTCCTCTTCATGTCCCCTCTGTATCTCTATCCTTATTCAGTAGGTCCTGCTTACCCTTTCTCTTCTTTGTGTCACTATCTCCATTTTCAGCTTTCCCCCCCTTTTCCTTTGTTACTGCAAAGGAACCACCCTCCCTCCACTCCGGCCCAGCCCAGTATGAAATATTTCCTTTTGTTTCCCTCCCCTCTCTCTTTCTCTCTCTCTTCTCCTCCCTCACCCACGAGTCCTGCATCTGGCCCTCTCCCTTCTACCTGCACCTGGCAACACCCCCCTGCTCCGCGGCTCTCTTCAGCAACTCGTCAGCAGCGGTGATCAAGACAAGCTGCCGACATCGAGGCCTTCCCTCTACGAGTCTCGCCTTTGTGGAAAAAGAAGTTGAAACAAACGGGACTCGCAGAGGGTAGGCCCCGACGTCAGAAGCTTGTGTTGATCGCTGCTGCTGAGTTGCCGAAGAGAGCCGCGGAGCAGGGGGTGTGGCTGGAAGCAGGTAGAAGGGAGGAGATAGGAAGGCTGTAGAAGCTCCGGAGCATGGCACCGACCCCGGCCAGGATGATTTCTTTTTCAGGCTGCTGCTGCTGCTGCCGCTGCCACACTACCCCCCCCCCATAGCGCACGAGAGAGACTCCCACGGGGATGAAAACAGCCTACCTAAATTCTGGTGATGCAGGCATGCAGCTTACAAGTCCGGCGTTGCGGCGGGAAATAGCCATGCTGAGCAGTGAGCTCAGCACGTACACAGATGAAAGCCTTGCGGGGCCACCGGACCAATCAGCAAGCAAGGCTTTCATCTGTGTACGTGCTGAGCTCACTGCTCAGCATGGCTATTTCCCGCCGCGACACCAGACTTGTAAGCTGCATGCCTGCATCGCCAGAATTTAGGTAGGCTGTTTTCATCCCCGTGGGAGTCCCGTGGGCCAGGGGGCGTCCCCGTGCAGACCTCTATCACACGTCATCCTCCGCGCCTCCCATTCTTCAGGAGCGCGCCGCAGCCACTGAAAGACTCTGGCCCACGTGACACACTACCGGAGCCGCGGCAAAGGTGAAAAAGAGCCGCATGCGGCTCTGGAGCCGAGGGTTGCCGACCCCCGTCCTAGGCAATGGACACACAACTCGTGGGGGTCCAATGAGCTCATTTTTCATTTGCAGTCCGGGCACTTCTTGAAACCCAGTTTTCCTGCAGGCTTTTCATTTTTTTCTGCCATTCGTCTTCTTTTCTTTCTTTATGGGTTTTTTGTTCTTGTTTTTTTTTTTGAATGGAGAGCTGTGATCCGTCTGTTTGGGAAGGGCGGATGAACTAAACTGGATTAGTGAGGGACAGCACAGGTATATATATAGGGCTACCTGCACATGCTCAGATGAGGCTCCCAAAAGCCTCATCTGAGCTCTGGGAGAGCATTCCGAATTGGGAACGTAGATGACGTCACCAAAAGTGGGGCTGACTTATACTGCTTGTCCATGGAGAAAGAACGCTCCCGGTTCAACTTAGCAGCTAGCAGGGAAAAACGTTTGCTAGCCTCACAAATAAAGTTTTCTAGCAATGGCTCAAAGTTCACTATTAGAAGGGAGAGACATACAAATCCCCTTCAAATAAACATTGGCACTACTGTGGACACAGGCAATATACATATTCCTTACTGCATGTCAACGTCCATGGGCACAACCTCCGGTCCTACCAGACTCTCTTGTGTCTCCATGGGTTCCTTCCTCACTCCCAGGGCCAGCATTAAGCTCCTCTGCGTCCAACATCTGCCAGTCTGCAGAACCTGCCTCCTCGGGGTGAAGAGAGAGTGGATGGTTCTATCCTGTTTGCCTCCAGGCTGCTTCCCCCCCCCAGTGTTCTAAACTGACTCATTTTAAACTGTGGAGGGACCCTCCTACTCAGCCTAGGTGGGGGAGGGACCTTCCACACATAGGCTTGTTCCATCTGCCTAAGTGCAGGATCTTTTCCAGCTTTAACCCTTGCCTGGCCTGGCTGCTGGAAAGGAAGTAATCCCCTAGCAGACTTGGGGACAGGTTTAAACCCTGTGCAGGTTTTCTACTTCAACCTTTCCTGCTCTGCCTCATCTGATTCTACTTCCAGGTCTGAGCAGTAATCAGCTAAGTCCAAAGTCGGGGATACTACCTGATCAGCTCTTTTACAAAGGGGAATATTGTATTTCTTCCTAATCCCTGTGGCAAAACCCGGACCGGACTTGGGTTTGTCATGGAAAGGACCCAAAACAGGCTTGGGTTTGTCACATTGGGCACCAAAGTTTCTCCCTGTCCAAGTGCAATTTATAAATACTTGAGCTAGTGGGAATTCCCAAACCCTGCCAACTGAAGACATCTTCTTCCAGTCTGACAACTCAAAATCTCCAAGCTTTGCAGCCAATGGTAATATCCTCAAGCTGCCACTGCTTTCATGCATGAAAGCCAAGGGGGGAAGGGGCAGGGAGGATGGAAGGCAGGAGCTCTGCAATATTGCTGTCAGCTGCAGAACTTGGGAAGTTGGAGGGGGAGAAGGTGGCGTCAGTTGGTGAGGCTTGTTGATCCCTACTAGCTACAGCAGGAGAGATGTTAATTTTGAGGGAGGCTAAGCTCAAAGTGGGAGGCCCAAAAAAGCAGTAATATTTACCCTGACTGTATGATCCTCCATGTGTGCTGCTGACAGCTGATTCAGCATCTCCACTCTGATGACGCCTGTCAGTCTAGAGGTTTATGGGAGATTATATCAATCTGGCTCTGGCATGGGAAGGCAGATAGACCCTTAGTGCAGGGAAACTGTTTTAAGTTTCCCTGATTGAATCATGACTAGCTAAAAGGTGTTAATGTCTGATTAAGAGGGTGCTTAGGACAATGGTTCACAGATCAAGCCAGAGACTTAATCCCATCACCATGCTTGCAGATGTCACACTCTCCTTTGTCAATTAAATTGACCATTGTCTCAAACAGTTTGCAAGTTCTAAACAGAAAGATACTGGGAGATACAATATTTTCTCTAGTCAGAATAAGATTCCAAGGTATAAAAGCCTGCTCTCTGCTCTATCAATCTCTCTCTTTTTCTATGGAGCTATCGATCTGTGTCTTTTTTCCTATCAAGCTATCAGGAGAGGGGTCTTGGCCCTCTCTCTCTCTTTCTATCTAGCTATCTCTTGGCTCTTGGCTTGGCACTCTGGTTCTCTCTTGAGCTCTCTCTATCTCTCTGTCTATCCTTCTCTTTATCTATGGAACACGAAACATCACCCCATCCCCCTCTCTCTCTCTCTCTGCCTTTCCCTGAAACTTCACACTCAATTCCTTCTGGACTCTGTAAGGCAGGGGAACTGCTGAGCTCTCTATTTAAGTGTAATACTTAACTGTTATGATTATAAATATTGCTTTTCTGTAAGACTATTTCTATAATATATTCTTTATGCAAAAACCTCTGGCTGTGCCTCTGATTCTACTTCCTGGTGAGTCATCGGTGAGGGAACTGAACCTGGGACCTGGCGTTGGTCAGTGCGCATTTCACTTAACCCCTACCATTGGTTGGGGCCACGAACTGAAACTTACATTTTGGGGGCTTTGTCTCGGTCCTTCCTGATGATTTCATTTGGGTAAGTAGAATTCAAGTTTTTTCCCTCCTTTTATGCACTGTGCAATAGACAGAGTGATATAGAAATCAAAAGTCCTTGCAAAACCCTTAGATTGATTATATGTTAGACTGGATGACACACTGTTGAAAAGTTCCAGTAATATTGTGGGGTTTTATACATGGTGAGATTTTATATATCAATTGACTTTCTATTTTGATTGATAGACAGAGTGAGATAGAAATCAAAAGTCCTTTTGGAACCCTTAAATTGTTTTAGACTGGATGACACAATTGTGAAAAGTTTCAGTAATATTTTGGGTTTTATATTTGGTGAGATTTTACTATCAAAAGTCTTTGTAGTTTACCTGTGCCAGTTTGTATTGTATGATTTGCTATTATATGCTTGCTAGGGTGTTGTATGTAAGAATATTTGAGCTGCTCTGAAGAAAAGCTGGGTTCAAAGTGAAAACAGTCACTCAATTAAGACACGCCACATCTGTACTAATAACTTTTACTTTTTTACCTTGTGCTTTTAATTCTATTTATTGTCAGTCTCTGCCCTGGTGAAAGGCCCAGTGCACACTGGACTGGAACTGGCAGCTGACATCTCTGCTCTTCTAACAGACTTCTTATATTTTTTCCTGCTAAACTTCTGCCTGTAAATTTCAGGTAGTAACCAGTGGGGGCAAGTGTGGGCATAAGTGTATTATTTATGCCAATGACTCTTGCCTAACACGCTTTACCTCGATTTTCTACCTATTAACTAAAGTCTCCCTCCTTCATAAGTGGGAGCATTTCAATCTCAAAGGCTACACACAGACAGGGACATTTAGAAGCCTATTCTCTCTGCCCACGAACCAAGGCAGACTTCTGCAGCCTCAAATATGAACCCTTTTGATTTTCAAGAACTCACAGATATTGTACACAAATATTTTGATAAGAAAGGGGGTCCATATGAGGGTAATTTTCCAGAACACACATGGCACGATATTCAGAAACAAATGGTTTCTCATTCTCAGGAGTTTAGAAAGAAAACAGATAAACGCAAATGCCTTTTCATTCAAGGCCTCTGTAGAGGACTTATTAGCCTAAGACAAGATAATACTGACTTGAACACTCAGTGCCATCAGCTGTCCAAAGACTTAGATGAGGCACAAATTAATATATCCATGCTAAGAACCCAAATTGTTCAGGCCACAAATTCCTTTTTAACTGTAAATGAACAATTAGAAGAGGCCAAGGCAGAATTAAAGTACTTAAAGTCAAAATGTGTCTCCTCACAGATTCTGCCGTCTGCACCTGTGCCACCATCACCATATAATCCATGTAGTCAGAAAACCGTTTTTGTAGCAGGTCAGAGAAAGGGTAAACTAGCTACAGATGTAGAACAGGAAGAAGAACCGACAAACGAAAGTGAGGAAAATTAATTACCAGGCCAGAGCAATGCCAATAGTACTCCTATAAGTGACACAGCTCCAGTAACTGTAGTGCTGCAGGGACATATGAAAGATAGTGACATTGAAAGAATAGTGGAAAAAGTGGGCCCTATGCCTTTTAACATAAATGAATGGTGCAAATGGGCTATTGACATACTGATTCACTGGGGTCTAGGGAAATACAAAAGGAACAATTCTGATTTTGATAAGCTTATGCACCTAGCCCTGGGTCCACATTATTATAAATTTGGATCTCTTGTTCATCCATACCAATTTGTAAAGATGGGCATCAAACAACTATTTTGCTGCACCTCTTTGCAAGTACTTAGAACTCTTTCACCCCTGCCAAGTGATACACTAGAGCAGTTTGCATATAGAGTGTGGGTAATCAACGCGGTACTTAACGAACATGAACATTGGCCCATTTCCTCAGATTATGGCCAGAGAGAACATAAAGAATTCCTATTAGAATTATTATCTCCTGAGATTACTAAACACCTTCTGTTGTTCTCGGAGGACCCTAAAACTACTCCTTTTGACACTTTACTGCTCAGGATTAGGTCTGTGTGGAAGACCCAGCCAGCTCAAATTATTTCAGTTTCAGAAGCTAGAAGGTGGCGTGCTGAGGGAGCACCCCAATACAAGAAAACACCACACACAGGAAATAGAGGGCATGGCAGATGTAGTTACAGAAATGCCTCTACTTACATTCCTTTCCATGAACTCAGAGCACAGACAGAAGCATTAGAAAAAGAGAAAAGGAAATGGGAACAGGATCGGCACACAATGCAGATAGAATTGGACAGAGTAAAAAGTGATTTGACAGCCAGGAAAAACTGTGCTAGTGCATAGGGATGTCCTGACTCTCTTTGTCCGAATGCCAAGGTGACTCAGGCCTTCACAGCCCAGCCAGACTCCTTTCACTTACCTGTGGACTCACTTTTGGAGACGCAGGATAAGGGAAAGAAGTCAGACTCAGAATTCAGCTTGAGGTATGTGGCACCTTTGATTTTGGACACATGCGGCCGCCCCAATGTTAATACTACCATAGAGGGTCAGGATTTATTAACTTTGATTGATACAGGGGCTAGAATCAGTTTCACAGATAGAGCGCCTCCTACTGGAGATCAGAAAAATATGGAAATTTGTGAGATTCAGGGTCTAAATGACAAAGCTTCAAAGTGTGTGTCTATCCCACAAAAGGAACAAATGAAAGACATTGTAGAAACTACTGCCAGCACGAGTGAGAATACAGGCAAATAAATAGTTGATGTGGCTGGTCTTGCATTGGGTACAGGAATTCTAAATGCTTCTAAACCTTTGGTTCATGAGGTTATTCCTGTGCAGTTAGCCACACAGTGTAGCATGCTAATGCAGAAGCATGATCGTAGTATAACTCACTCAGAGGTTGCAGCTGTTTCAGTTTGGCCACAAGATTGTGGGAAAAGGTACACAGAAATTTTGTTTGAGGGCAATGATCCTGAACCACAAACACAGCACCCAGTACTTCCTCCAGCAACAGAACTGGTGCCTAAGATGGAGGAGAGGGGTCTGAGTGGACCTATCTCTTTAGCATGTGGCTCTCCAGCTTGGTCATTTGCTAAATCAGAGGGCTCTGTTAGGCTCACTATACACTCTCAGGCCCTAACTAAGATTTCAAAGCCTGTAGTGCCAGTGGCTGCCTCTTGCTCTGACATTACTGTGAAATTTAACCCCAAATGTGCATTTTTCTCTGTCCTAGACATGACTAATGATTTTTGGAATTTGCCCTTTGCCTCTGAATGCCAGGACACGACAGTGCAGACAAAAGAAGACAAATCTAGCCTGCACCTGACTTCTGCATCGCAGTGCCCACTCCTCCGAGTGCAGTGGGACCCAGGTGGCAGACATGTGGTCCAGGTCGGCCTGAATGGAACATGGACAAAGTTTGCTTTAAGTGACCTTGAGGATGCTGCAAATTTAAAATGTTTTTTTTTTTTCTTTTTCTTAGCAGCAGTTCGGATATATATACATAGCCATCCCAGACCAATTTTGGCACAAAGATATTTCTAATGTTTTCCAAGGTTCCTCTTTATCACTGCAGAGATAGAGACGTTCCAAAGAAGATATTAGCTTTATGCCTTTTCTGAATATGAGATGGTTATGATATGCATTAGTTGTACAACTCAGGTGTTCATCTTTGCTGTTTTTTTTTCTATAACAATGTGTTTATTTGCAGATTTAAATTCAGCCCTGAACACTGGACAGATGGACGCCTAAAAATTTCTGTTTTATGTTGTCTGTGCCATGTGGTCTGTCTTATGTCTATTTGTTTTAGTTTAGGGGGTACCCCAGGATACATAACATTGGCCATTTCTAGAGCTCTTTTCCCCATTTTTATTTTTTTTTAACTAGCCCAATTGCGCAATGTTCTTTTTTCCCTATAATTTGCATATGCTAAATGTTGCTTAGTTATGGGTTATATTTTTAAGGTTTTATTCTATATCTATACCGTGTTTATTCTATGCTCCTCACTAGATTCAGTACATATTTCTGACATCATTTTTTTATATATACATTCAGTACTGAATTACGGTTTATCTGAATTGCCATAATAGTTATAAGCAGCACATAAAAACATATCTTTTTGGAATGTCTGATTAAGAACCTTAAGTACCTGAATATTGTATGTCTTTTGCCATAACTATACCAAGTAAATACATTAATATTGTTACATGTTGCCACATTCAGTATAGGCAACTGGTCTCTCTCTCTCTCTATACATTCAGTACAGGCAACATGGTTTCTCCTCCATTTTCTATCTTATTTGGATCACACTGGAGTACAGCTGCTGAATGATATCAGGACTCTTTTCAAATCCCTCCCTGTATGCACAGACATCATTTCATCTCAAGGGTGAATACCACTAATTTCCAGTGACTGACATCCTGTGCAAACATCCTTTCATTTCAAGTGTGAACCTCATCAGTTTAAAGAGACTGCCGGTTCCTGCTGGACTGATTCAGCTTCCTGCTCCCTATCCGCAAAGATCTCCTACTCCTCTACTTCTTCACACACTTTGTACTACCTTGGAGCTGGACATTTTTGTTTTCACCTATTCTTTCCACAAAACGTTTCCTGTTCCTTGGATCCCCGGATTCATGACAGCCACCTTCCTAAGAACACTTTGCTGTACAGTTCAACTTATTTACTGAACAATACCTGGTGTAGTCATTCACCTCTGTCCTCCATCACCCTTAATGGGACAACCTACTCCACACCTCTGGTTACTAATGATTCTATGGACATTCCAGATTTTATTTCATATGCTGTACATCCACTACCTCTTGGTATGGGCAACGAGACATTTCAAAAGCTGCTGAACTTTACTGAACTCCATACTTACATTGAACAACTTAAGAAAACCTCTAAAGAAGTGAATCATACTATCACTTTTGAAAATGGACAGATTGCACAAACTGTAGAAAATTTGCTAAGAGACGCTCATGTCTCAGTTTGGGAACTTTTCTTTGGGTATTCGCCCACTGCAAACCACGTATTTAATGTTTTAATTCACCCTATCATTATCTTAATTATTGTACAAATTTTGTTATGTATTATTATGATTTTTCTTTGCTGTAAAGTGAAACACGTACATTTCTTTACAACGCTTATCATACAAGCTTCCTTCTAACTTTTAAGGCAGTTATACATGTATTTCCAGTATCTTCTCTGACACTTGCTAATTTGGTTCTAATTTGGTTTTAATTTGGCATGGCCTATTGCATTACCATTACCAGGGTCCGATATAATATTATCCCATATCCCATACTTAGATACTCTCTCATGACATCTTGGTACCTTTATACCTGAACCTCCGGAAAAAGCTTTCTGCATCCCTTATGCACCGTTCATTCGCTCAACGACGGGTAAGATATAAGCATACTGGGATCCCCGCCCAGATTATGGCCTATACGACCTAAGACAGAGGTTTGAACTCATAATGGGAACTGTTTATGGACTATACAACCTATCTTCATAGCTTGGAGATTCTGCAAGACAGGGGACGTACTGTTGGAGGTAAGCGAGGGTACCACAAGCTTGCCCTCATTTCAAAGAATAAAAATAAAAAAATTATGGGAGATGTCAGCCTAGAGGCTTATGGGAGATTATATCAATCTGGCTCTGGCATAGGAAGGCAGATAGACCCTTAGTGCAGGGAAACTGTTTTAAGTTTCCCTGATTGAATCATGACTAGCTAAAAGGTGTTAATGTCTGATTAAGAGGGTGCTTAGGACAATGGTTCACAGATCAAGCCAGAGACTTAATCCCATCACCATGCTTGCAGATGTCACACTCTCCTTTGTCAATTAAATTGACCTTTGTCTCAAACAGTTTGCAAGTTCTAAACAGAAAGATACTGGGAGATACAATATTTTCTCTAGTCAGAATAAGATTCCAAGGTATAAAAGCCTGCTCTCTGCTCTATCAATCTCTCTTTTTCTATGGAGCTATCGATCTGTGTCTTTTTTCCTATCAAGCTATCAGGAGAGGGGTCTTGGCCCTCTCTCTCTCTTTCTATCTAGCTATCTCTTGGCTCTTGGCTTGGCACTCTGGTTCTCTCTTGAGCTCTCTCTATCTCTCTGTCTATCCTTCTCTTTATCTATGGAACACGAAAAATCACCCCATCCCACCCTCTCTCTCTCTGCCTTTCCCTGAAACTTCACACTCAATTCCTTCTGGACTCTGTAAGGCAGGGGAACTGCTGGGCTCTCTATTTAAGTGTAATACTTAACTGTAATGATTATAAATATTGCTTTTCTGTAAGACTATTTCTATAATATATTCTTTATGCAAAAACCTCTGGCTGTGCCTCTGATTCTACTTCCTGGTGAGTCATCGGTGAGGGAACTGAACCTGGGACCTGGCGTTGGTCAGTGCGCATTTCACTTAACCCCTACCACCTAACATTGTGGGGGTGCGACCATCCTTACATTTTATTAAACTTACAACGCCCACCTCTGAAGAGGCTCACCGTAGCTGTAATAGAAGTGAATGAGAGAACCAGGAGCGCGCATCCCTGCTCATAAGAATGGGGATACGGAAGCCTGTGGCTGCTCCCACTGTCAGTGGTGCATGTGGAGGGTAAGTATTACTGCTTTTTTGGGTTCCTCTATTCCCCCTCAAAAAGAGGTCAAAACAGTCTGCGTGTTGTCGTTTTCTGACCAAGCTGCAGTTGTTGCTCAAAGCATTAAAAAGCACTGGCATATTCTCCAGCTCCATTC
Organism: Geotrypetes seraphini; assembly: GCF_902459505.1. NCBI lineage: Eukaryota > Metazoa > Chordata > Amphibia > Gymnophiona > Dermophiidae > Geotrypetes > Geotrypetes seraphini. The sequence continues at coordinate 49,551 of NC_047088.1, forward strand.
CATCTTTCGAGAACCTCCCTACATAGCATATTCGCGTGCTAAAAATATTGCAGATTATGTGGTTCATTCTAGATATATAGCTGAACACAACCACAGCATTCAGGAGGGACAGCACTCAAGATGTAGTGACACTTGTGATCTGTGTAAGGTCACTATTGAGGGTAATATATGGCAACACCCTAAGACTCTTAAAACATATGCTCTCAAATCAGTCACTACATGTAGATCTATGTGGGTGATATATGTCATTACATGCTCTTGTTGTATGGTATACGTGGGCCGTACTCAAAGAAAAATCAAAACTCGTCTCATCGCGCACCGCTCACGTATAAACACTCAGTCTATGAATTCTCCGTTGGTGCCTCATTGTATCCAGTTGGGACATACTTTTCAGGATTTACGCTGGTCTATTATTGAACAGGTCTATGAGAACTATCAGGGCGATAAAGCACTGTGGCTACAACGGAGGGAGCAGTATTGGATTTTTGAACTCCAAGCGTTAGCCCCCAGTGGACACAATGATTATATTGAATGGCAACATGCCTTTTGATTTAGTTGTTTAGGTGGTGCTTTGATTTGCCTTATGTTATCATTATTCCTTTGGACTTTTTCAGCAGTGCACCACCTCAGTTGACTCCGGGCCGTGTTATTCCTTTCTCTCTGCGGTCCCTTGGAGTCACGTGTTTCTTTTTTATCCAGTTATATCATTGGGTCTGCTGGAGGCATTCTGTTCGGTTCAGCGCCATTTCCTGCTTTGTCAATCTATGCTGTGCCGGATGATTTGGATGGTTACAGCGCAGCCCAGCCGTTCCTGAAGAAGGGGGTGTGCACCCCCGAAACGGAGTCCCGTTGGACGAAAAATATCTTCGCTGGCTGTTTGTTTCCACGGAGAAGCTAAGTACTTCCTGTTGGTTTTTTTGCTCTGCTGGACTTGGACGTTTGGCCCCCTGGACAAGGGGCAGAGACAATTGTAGTGGATGGTAAAGTGTGTTTTTTTGATTTATTTATATATTTTTTTCACACTTAACACTGTTGGGTGCACTTTATTGTAAAAAATACGGAGTAGAGCCCGGGGATGTTTCACAGTTAACACTTTTCTGGGTGTAAGCCAAGTGACAGCCTATACCACTGGGTCTTCTAGTGGGTAGCTGTGTGACTGAGGGCTCTCCCGTATATTCATACTCATAAGTATTATTGAAAGGTTGTTGTGTGTAGTTTAGCCGCACCTGCTTTTGTCTCTCTCCCTTGTCCAGTTACTATTCTTTGGGTTTGGGAGGTTTTTGCTTTTGTATTGATCTTGTTAGTTCCAGCATTGATTAATTCCAAATGTGGCTCCGCAGGATTCCACCACCTTGTGTTAATATAGTGAATAAATGTGATCACTCTTGCGTCTCCAAATGGTGCCATTTTTGGAATCAGCATGTCAAATATACCCAGAAACAGGTCTAACATTTGAGGCACCAAAATGAGCGTTGGCCAGTGTAATCAAGTAAAAGTGAAACGATGCAACTGATAAAATGATGTTTTGTGAAACATTTTACCATTTTACAGGTCAAACAAGAAAAACTGTTAGGCATTTACATCTTAGTTTATATACTGCAATATCAAATTCTAGGCAGTTAACGTCATTAATTTCATAACATTCTAAACCAATATTGTATTTTATTTAACTGTAACCTGTCTTAAATCTAATGTCTGGGACAGAAGTAGAATATAAAATATCTAAGTTTCTGATTTTTACCATGTATTACAAGAGGAAGATCACAAGAGTATATTACACAAAAGTATATTTTATTAACAAACATTGCAGGCATGCAAATACAGAAACATATTGCAACTATCTCTAAACAAAATAATGAGCTTACATGATAACAAATTGTACTTTTTTTTTTTTACTTTTTGTGGCTCTGAAAGTTTAGCATTGATAGTGACCATAGTTAATTATATAAAACCAGATAAGTGCATTTTAGGGGAGAACAGTACATCATATCAATACAAAAAGCCATTTTCCTAGTTACTTATTAAAATGAGATGATTACAACTCCCAGAATACAATTGGAATAAAAAAATAAATCAAAAGAATTGCCTCAAATGAGAAAAAGATAAATCAAGAATCAGGAGTGAGTTTACTGGCAGCAAATTCAGCACTCAGTTTCCTCATGAGTTTGCTGTGGTTTTGGCCTATTTTTCTAGAAGATTCATCATTTTCTTTAATCGACTTTGTAAATGGCGTTAGCTGGGTCTTAGTCAGTGTTCCATCTTTATGGGTGGATTGAAGGACTAGTTTTCCCTGACATAATGCACAAACAAAGCGCTGTGTGTCTAGTGACTTAGAATGACGTCCAATCCTAAAAAGAGAAAATTTCAATTAGAAGGGAAGGGCATCATAGAAACATAGAAGATGACGGCAGAAAAGGGCTACAGCCCATCAAGTCTGCCCACTCTGCTTACCCACCCCCTGTCTATGCCCTAATGACCCTCGTAGGGATCCCACATGGGTATCCCATTTATTCTTAAAGTCTGGCACGCTGTCTGCCTCGATCACCTGCACTGGAAGCTTGTTCCAATGATCAACCACTCTCTCTGTGAAGAAATACTTTCTGGTGTCGCCATGAAATTTTCCGCCCCTGAGTTTGAGCGGGTGCCCTCTTGTGGCCGAGGGTCCCTTGAGAAAGAAAATATCATCTTCCACTTCGACACGTCCCTTGAGGTACTTAAATGTTTCGATCATGTCTCCCCTCTTCCTACGTTCCTCAAGAGTGTAGAGCTGCAATTTGTTCAGTCTCTCTTCGTACGAGAGACCCTTGAGCCCCGAGATCATCCTGGTGGCCGCCCGTTGAACCAATTCAATTCTGCGCACATCTTTACAGTAATGTGGCCTCCAGAATTGCACACAGTACTCCAGATAAGGTCTCATCATGGCCCTGTACAACGGCATTATGACTTCAGGCTTTCGGCTGACGAAACTTCTATTGATACAACCCAATATCTGCCTTGCCTTAGATGAAGCCTTCTCCACTTGATTGGCAGTTTTCATGTCTGCACTGATGATTACTCCTAAATCTCGTTCTGCTGAAGTCCTAGTTAAAGTTTCTCCGTTCAAGAAGTACGTCCTGCATGGATTTCTGCTTCCTAGGTGCATGACCTTACATTTCTTAGCATTGAAGCCTAGCTGCCAGGTTGAGGACCAACTTTCCAATGTAAGCAGGTCCTGCGCCATGTGAAAGAAGGAGGCATGCATGTCATCAGAGAGACAAAGTGAACAAGTGGAATGGTTAAGTTTAGTGGAACAGCAGGTGTGACTCCATATATGCTACAGCTTTTGTGTGAAAAGAAAGTGTGCATGTGCCAACATTACTTTCAGGTAAAAGGAAGAGCATAGATAATGTTTTATACTTTCTTATACATAATATGTTTTGATATCAAAACAACACACAGCACCTGCCACTGTCAGCGACAGAAGCATGCAAGCTTCAGTCCTTGTAGACATGGATTTACCAATCATGTTTTCAGAATCTACTTGATAAATACACATAGGGAATCTGTTTGGATGTTACATATGCAAAACTAGATGTTCAGTCATTTGTTTTATGCAGTGGCATCCCAAGGACAGGGCAGTGGGTGTGGTTTGTCCTAGTTGCAGGCAGTAAGGAGGTGCATGGAGAAGTCATGGGGCTGCAGCCCAAATGTGTGCTCCCCTCTAATGTCAACTTCCTGTTCTGGGGCAGGGGATCAGGGCAGCCAACAGCCGCATGAAAACTCCATACACCTACACCCCCCCTCTGCCTGGACGAGGGGGTGCTCTGCCCCGGGTGACAGCCAAGTCAGATACGCCACTGGTATTATGCAATTGTATGTATGTCCTGCTGTTACTGACAGGTGTGTACCACAATTTGTTTACCATTGAAGATGTGTGTAATTTTACTTACGTAGTCCCACAGTGAGAACATATATATGTAAATTTGTATTTTATCTCATAGCTGTGGCATCGACTGACCACTGGCAATTCAGGATGAACTACTGATGATTTTTTTGCATAGAATTTCCAGAATTGTCCGTGACCATCTCGGATACCATTGATTAACCAGGTGGCTGCATGGCATATCTCATGAATCAGGGTATCTCGGAGCCGATCTAGGAGAACCATGCCAGAATTAATCAGTTGTTAATAATTTTATGTACTTGATATACTTCCTTCTCCAAAAAGTTAAACAAAAAAAATCACAGATAAACTCATTCATATAAAACACATAAGAGCTTAGACATTAAAGAAAGGCATCCAGCAATTATTATTCACTCACACCAGTTGGTATCCAAAAGGAAAATCCACACAGAATTTGTTAGCCAGTCAAAATTACTGAAGACATTTTAAACAAGTGAAGATTCTCAGCCCAATTGCACCAACCATCAGGTTGTAGTGCAGAAGTCTCAAAGTCCCTCCTTGAGGGCCGCAATCCAGTTGGGTTTTCAGAATTTCCCCAATGAATATGCATGAGATCTATGTGCATGCACTGCTTTCAATGCATATTCATTGGGGAAATCCTGAAAACCCAACTGGATTGCGGCCCTCAAGGAGGGACTTTGAGATCCCTGTTGTAGTGGGAATCAAAACCAGTTGCCCAGGTTCTCAGCCCATTGCATTAACCAAGTCACCCTATCAAATGCATCAAAAGGGAGGGCTGACAAACTATCCCTAAAGTCTATTGATGTTAAAATTCTTCTTAACTTTTTTTTTTGCTATTGTACGGTTCTGAATGAAGCCCACCTGGGAATCATATAAAATCAATGGCCTAACATGGGTTAATTGATTAGCCATGACCTTTGCCATCAGTTTTATTTCATAGGACTTTGGCTTTGTAGGATCTCTATTAGGCTTTGGTAGTACTATGATTTGCTAGTAAAGACTCCAAATCTACTACCCTATTAAACATATTTGAAAGTGAGCCTAAGGGCTCCTTTTACTAAGCTGTGCTAGCAGTTTTAGCGCGTGCTACAGTGCCCCAAGTGCTAGATGCTAACGCCTCCATTGAGCTGGTGTTAATTTTTATGCATAGCACATGCTATTTTTAGCGGTTAGCACATGCTAAAAATGCTACCGCAGCTTAGTAAAAGGAGCCCTAAGACTTTCATCGCCCACCAATTTATAAAATTGAAAGCCATTTGGCCAGGCATCTTTGCCAGCGGACATTATTTAATTGCCTATTCCACTTTATCATTAGTGAAAGGGAGCATTTAGCAATTCCCTTTCTATATCTATGACGCATGGGAGATCTAAACCACTGTTTTTCAACCGCCAGTCCGCAGGAAATTTCTGACAGTCCGCGCAGGGCAAGAGAGATCATGGGGAGTCTCCAACAGTGGCTTTCCCCTCTCAGCAGCTCTCCTTACTTACCAGCGCAGCGATTCAGGAAGGCAGCCTTGGGGCTTTTGCTGAGTCGTGGCCGCCTCTGATGATGCAACTTCCTCTTTCCTCAGAGGTGGCGCGACCCATCAAAGGACCTGAAGCTGTCTTAGTGAATCGCTGCGCTGGCAAGTAAGGAGAGTTGCTAGGAGAGAAAGCCACTGTTGGAGGCTAGGAAGCAGCTGGGCAAGGGAAAAAAGGGACAGCTGCTACTGGTCCTGGAGGGGGGAGGAGAGCAAGGAGTCTGGGAAGCTGCTGGACAAGGGAAAAAAGGGACAGCTGCTACTGGTCCTGGAGAGAAGAGATGCTGCTGGGAGGGGAGGAGGGAAAGGGAAGAGAGTTACTGCTGGACAGGAGGAGGAGGGAAGGGAGAAGGAAAAAAGGAAAGAAACAGCTGGCAGGGAGATTAGAGGAGGGGAAGGGGAGAGACAGGAATGAGAGAGATTGATGATGCTGGGGCTCTTCTCTCTGGAAAAAAGGAGGCTCAGGGGAGATATGATAGAGACCTTCAAGATCATGAGGGGCATAGAGAGGGTGGATAGGGACAGATTCTTCAGACTGAAGGGGACAACAAGTACGAGGGGGCATTCGGAGAAACTGAAGGGAGATAGGTTCAAAACAAATGCAAGGAAGTTTTTTTTCACCCAAAGGGTCGTGGACACTTGGAATGCGCTACCGGAGGAAGTGATCAGGCAGAGTACGGTACAGGGATTCAAACAGGGATTGGACGGATTCCTGAGGGATAAAGGGATCGTGGGATACTGAGAGAGGTGCTGGGATGTAACACAGGTATAGAAAGCTAACCAGGTAATAAGTATAGAAACCCAACAGGTCGTGCATGTGCAAGACCGGAGGGTTAGGACTACGATGGGAAGATAGGACTTAAATGAGAAACCAAGGTGGCAAGGGAGCCCCTTCTGGTGATGCAGACAGGTCGTGACCTGTTTGGGCCGCCGCGGGAGCGGACTGCCGGGCAGGATGGACCTATGGTCTGACCCCGTGGAGGCACTGCTTATGTTCTTATGGGAAGGGGTCAGCAGAGAAATAAGCAGAGAGGGACAACGATGCTAGATCTGGTGTAGGAGAGCTAAAAATGAAAAGAGCAGTGATGCTGGAATGAATCATGCAAAAAGGAGAGAGGGGGGTACAGGCTGGATGGAAAGGGGAGAGGGGCATAAAAAGAAGAAAGACACCATATGGAAGGGGGAGAGGGCAGACAGTGGATGGAAGGGGCAAATGCTGGATTGAAGAGACAGAGAGGGCAGACGCTGGAAGGAAGAGAGTGAAAAGAAGATGAAAGCAGAAACCAGAAATGACAAAAGGTGGAAAAAATAATTTTATTTCTATTTTGTGATTAGAATATATCAGATTTGAAACATATATCCTGCTAGAGCTGGTGTTAGACATAACTTGGGACTGCAAAGCCCAGGCAGTGCTTCTTTAGCTTCCAGCTGGCTTAAGGCTCTCTCTGACCAAGGGGCAGTTGCCCTAGTTGCACTCCCCTAACACTATTCCTGTCATATGTGACTGCAGTATTCTGTTAGCATGATATTTCGGTGTAGCATTCTGTAATAATTTGGCTTATTCAGTTTTCTTGATAATAGAGGGGATATATGTGACAATTATAAAATGACAATTGTACAGAATATTGTTTCTTTTTATACTTTAATAAAATACATTCAATATAAAATCATAACTGAGGCTTGTGCGGATGGGATCAGATGATTTGCGGGGACCGAGCTCGCAGAGACAGGGCAGAAATGGAGTTTTAAAATTTCAGTCCTAGTAGTTTGCCGGTCCACAAAATAATTATTTTATTTCCACCAGTCCATAGGTGTAAAAAGGTTGAAGAACACTGATCTAAACTGTTTACGTATGTTATCACTCTGCTGGTGAAACATAATTTATCATATGTTCTAAAAATATTGCTGATTTCCTCATTGGTGTGAACCAGCCTCCCTTCTGGGTCAAGAAAATATATTTTGAGGCATGTTATTTGGTACCCTAATTGAGCCAAAAGTTTACCACCTTTGCTGACATGTTTATATAACTTAAACTTATAGAATGACAAAGACTTCATCGTTCTTCTGTGAATTAATGTAGTCAAGGCATGTTGAATTTCCAATAGCTGCTGTTTGTGAGAGACTGCATGTGTTCTCCTGTGCCATGTCCTTGCCATCTTTGGTAGTAGTTCTGAAAGGAGAATTTCCCTCTCTTTCTCTCATTTTTTTGCACAATTCCAATAACTAATTACAGTATTTTCTTTCAGAGAACCACTTTTGAAGCTTCTCAACTATAGGACTGGATCAGATTAATGTTCTAAATTATTTAATTTATAGTTCCTCAAACAATTTAACATTGTGTTCCCTAAAATTAGAATCCCTTTAAAGGGCCAATGGAAAATTCCACCACAGCTTTTTCCGTTCATCTCCCCCATAAGTACTATTCCATCCAGACCAACACATAGTCTGAAACAACAAACGAGCCAATTTCAGCTGAAGAAATAGAGGACAACAGCTTGGTGGATGCCAATATGTAAACAATGTGATTTTTTAAAATCTTTATTGAATTTCCAAATAGCATTGTGCAAACAGTTCCAATATATATAATATTACAAGAAAAGCACATAAAACTTATAGATATTAATGAACAATTATTTTCCCCCACCATATAATCAGAAAAAGTAAATACCTACATGAAACTCTCTCTATATTCCTCGAATGAAATTCCATTACAAAACCCTCCCCCCTCGGATATGTATGCTTAAGGGCCAATAAAATTAAATAAGTTATCATTCCCTACAGCATGTAGGGCTCCTTTTACAAAGCCGCGCTATGGCCTTAACGTGCGGCATAGCGCACGCTAGATTGCCATACATGCTAGCTGCTACCAACTCCGTTAGAGCAAGCGGTAGATTTCTGGCTAGCGCGCGCTAATCTGGTGCATGCAATAAAACCACTAGCGTGGCTTTGTAAAAGGAGCCCTTAGTCAATGGTTCCCAAACATCCATAAATTTCTTGTACTGTCCCTGCTGTACAGTCATTGAGCGAACAATGTGTGATTAAGTGACATGAATCCTCAGTAGTATGCAAGATCCTCCAGACATCTAATAAATTCAATAACTGACAAAAATTGTGCAGCCCTCTGGAACACTGAATACTATTATGTCATCTTCAGATCCCAGGAGACAAAAACAGGAGAACCTGCCTTAACATCAGTAAGAGGCACAAAAACAAATGAAGGAGACCTGATGATGCTCAATCCTTTTATTGATTAACAGACTCAACACGATCGTGTTTCAGCCCAAGAAGGCCTACCTCAGGAGTCTAAAATGGGAAATTTGTTAAAAAAATATACAATTGTATCAGACAACCTCAACATGAATACAAAACATACACATAACTATGCATATAACATACAAATAAGAATAAATACATTCATAATATATCAAAAAGCCATATATACATAGTAACATAGTAGATGACGGCAGATAAAGACCCAAATGGTCCATCCAGTCTGCCCAACCTGATTCAATTTAAATTTTTTTTTATTTTATTTTTTTAAATAATTTTTCTTCTTAGCTATTTCTGGGCAAGAATCCAAAGCTTTACCCGGTACTGTGCTTGGGTTCCAACTGCCAAAGTCCTTCTAGCTCCTGTATCTTGTCCTCTAGTTGCTTGACTTCCTTCTTCAAGCTTTCCAGCACCTGACACCGACCGCATACATACGACTGTCTCCCCGAGGGGAGGTAGTCATACATATGACAGTCGATGCAGAACACTGGAAAGCTCATCTTCTGGTTTCCCTCTGCTTCCATAGTCGTTCCTACTTTAAGATAACACTTAAGACTACGTGTTCCTTGTGTGCCTGCTTCCTTCTGCACCTGCTTCTTGCCTTACTGCCTACTTCTTGTGTGTGCTGTGTTTGCTCTACCTTACCTTACTGTTGCTTGTGTGTGTTCGTTCCTTCTGCGCCTGCTTCTTCTGTACCCTTCAGTCTTTCCCTGGTGCTCCTGGGTGTAGTAACTTGGCCCTTGAGGCCCTTCGCAAAGGCGCTCTCGCTAAGGCGAGTGCCTTTGCTGCACACCTTCGCCGGGCGCCGTTGGCTCCTCCCCTTTAAGGGGGAGTCCAGCGCTGCCTGTGACGCGTGGGGGGGGCGGAGAGAACGCTCGCCGCTTCCCCGAGCCTGGTCTCCTCCTAGCTACCGCCTGCCTGCCTTCTTCGGTGCTCGGCACCGACGCTGCCTGTCTCCTCTCTGAGCAGTGAACTTCAGCTACACTGCTCTTCTTCTCTCCTCTCTCTTCGTCACCGTGTGTGCCGCGCTGGCTCCTCCCCTTTAAGGGGGAGTCCGGCGCTGCCTGTGACGCGTGGGCGGAGTGAACTCTTGCCGCTTCCCTGAGCCTGGTCTCCTCCTAGCTACTGCCTGCCTGCCTTCTTCGGTGCGCGGCACCGATGCTGCCTGTCTCCTCTCTGAGCAGTGAACTTCAGCTACGCTGCTCCTCTTCTCTCCTCTCTCTTCGGCACTGCGTGTGCCGCGCTGGCTCATCCCCTTTAAGAGGGAGTCCGGCGCTGCCTGTGACGCGTGGGGGGGGAGCGGAGCGAACTCTCACTGCTTGCCCGAGCCTGGTCTCCTCCTAGCTACTTCCTGCCTGCCTTCTTCGGTGCTCGGCACCGACGCTGCCTGTCTCCTCTCTGAGCAGTGAACTTCAGCTACGCTGCTCCTCTTCTCTCCTCTCTCTTTGGCACCCCAGCAGCTCTCCTGCAATGGATGGCGCAAGCAGCAACCAACACGCTGCACGTGGCTGACCCAGAAGCCTTCTCTCTGACATCAACTCTGATAAATACTGTTCTAAGAGATCCCATGTGCCTATCCCAGGCTTTCTTGAATTCAGACAGTCTCTGTCTCTACCACCCGGAAGACTGTTCCATTCATCTACCACCCTTTCGGTAAAAAAGTATTTCCTTAGATTACTCCAGAGCCTATCACCTCTTAACTTCATCCTATGCCCTCTTTCTAGAGCTTCCTTTCAAATGAAAAACTAGACTCGTGCGCATTTACGCCACTTAGATATTTAAACATCTGTCATATCTCCCCCCTCTGCCACCTTTCCTCTAAAGTATACATATTGAGATCTTTAAGTCTGTCCCCATACGCCTTATGAGGAAGACCACACACCATCCTTTTTATAATTTTTTTAATGTGCGACCTCCAGAATTGTACACAGAATTCTAAATGAGGTCTCACCAAAGTCTTATACAGGGGCATCAATACCTCCTTTTTTCCTACTTGCCATACCTCTCCCTATGCCACCTAACATTCTTCTGGCCTTCACCTTTTCAACCTGTTTGTCCACCTTAAGATCATCACATACAATCACACCCAAGTCCCGCTCCTCTGTCGGGCATATAAGTTCTTTATCCCTTAATCTGTACCATTCCCTCGGGTTTTTGCAGTCCAAATGCATGACCTTACATTTCTTAGCATTAAATTTTAGCTGCCAAATTTCAGACCATTGTTCAAGCTTCGCCAGGTCTTTCTTCATGTTGGGTATCTATTCTATTGTAGATTTTGGTATCATCCGCAAAGAGGCAAATCTTACCCGACAGCCCTGAAGCAATATCGTTTATAAAAATGTTAAAAAGAATAGGCCCAAGAACAGAACCTTGAGGCACAACACTGGTAACATCCCTTTCCTCAGAGTAATCTCCATTGATCACTACCCTCTGTCGCCTTCCACTCAACAAGTTCTTGACTCAGCCCGTCACTTTGGGACCCGTCCCAGGGGCACTCAGTTTATTTATTAGATGTCTGTGTGGAACACTGTCAAAGGCTTTGCTAAAATCTAAAGATACCACATCTAGTGCACTTCCTCTATCCAATTCTCTGGTCACCCAGTCAAAGAAATTAATCAGATTTGTCTGACAAGACCTACCTCTATTGAATCCATGTTGCCTCCGGTCCTGTAATCCACAGGATTCCAGAAACTTCACCATTCTGTTTTAAAAGAGTTTCCATTAATTTGCTTACCATAGAAGTCAGACTTACCGGCCTGTAATTCCCTACTTCCACTTTTGTGAAGAGGGACCACATCTGCCCTTCTCCAGTCCTCCGGTACCACTCCCGACTCTAGAGACTCATTGAAAAGGTAAGTCAACGGAGCCACCAGAACTTCCCTAAGTTCCTTTAGCACCCTTGCATGTACACTATCCACCAAATCGCTTTGTCTATCTTTATTTTAGCTAGCTCCTCACAAACACAACTCTCTGAAAAATCATCAGGGTCTATCACTCCATTCATGTTTGTCTTCTGTGGTCCCGCTCCTGGCGCTTTAGCTGTGTACACAGAACAGAAATATTTGTTAAGCAATTCAGCCTTTTTTAAATCAGCTTCTACATATTTGGCTTTTTCCTTTTATATGTATATATGTTCTATTGTCATTGTGTTCGTAGACTCCTGATGCAGGCCATTGGGCTGAAACACGTTCATGTTGAGTCTTTTGAAATAATTAAAGTTTGATAGCACCTTGGGTCATCTTTGCTGTCTTTTGTGTTGTATAAAAATGATATATTGTTCTTACCTGCAGAATCGCACACTTTCTCTGAGAGTTCAATCTTAGCATAGCGTAGCATTTCTCGATCTTTTTGTTGTCCTGTTACACAGTATCCTGCTGATTTTCGCATATTTTTATTCCAAGTTATTTCCATTTTCTCTGGGAGCTGAGAGGCAAAATAATGTAAAAGATTAGATTGATTTATCAGTTTTCTCATACATTTCAAAATGTACTGGATTAAGCATTTTAGCACCCACAGAACTGGAAGTGGATTGCAGGTGGAGAGTGCCCATCCTTCCCCCCACTCCCAACTGCTGCTGGTCAATCCTTCCAGTGCTTTCTCTCTTCAATTGGTCCTTGCCTTTCTCACTGTTGCCTCATGGCAGTAGGAGAGTGGAAAGTAAAAATCCAGCATAGCGCTTGCCCGTCTTAGTGCCCTGCTCTCTCTTCCTACACAAGTTTCATGTTATTATGGAAACCTGTGTAAGAGGGAAGAGTGCTGCAGGACCCGTCACAGGCTTTTCACTTTCAGCTCTGGATTTTCACTTTCAACTCTGTGCTACTGCTAGGGCAGACCCAAATGGAGGCATGGCAGCAATTGCATACGTTGCCTAGGCCTGTGTTCATATGAAATGAGCTGAATATGAGCAGAACATATATAAAGAACTCAGGGTTTCTCAAACCTGTTCAGGATATGCACAAGACCACTTTGCATATGCTGGATATTCTGCTTTGCATATAGCAAGTCTCTACAACGAATACATAAGAGTCCACTTTGTATGCACTTGAGACTCAGTAAATGTAATTGATCTCATGTATACCTGTTGATATTGTGAAACACAAAATGGCTGTGGGTCCTCAGGACAGGTTTGGGAAGTCCTCTTCATCTGCTGTGGGAAAGAAACTAATCTAGAAGACAATTAAGAATTTCATCACCTGCATAAAATGAGATTAGGTTCTTACCTTGCTAATATCTTTTCTAGTAGATAGGTGTGTCATTCTGGACAAACAGGTAATTTCTGCATAACCATGAGCCTTGTAGAAGGAATCCACTCTGAATTTTTTCGGTCTCTCTCCTACTTCACAGAGGACTGCTGCCACCTACTGTTAGCACTTGGAGATGGTGCCACGCCGACAGACAGACTGACTAGCAAGTTTGCTATCTGAGCACACAGCTTCTGTCTGTGTGCCTCTGGAAGATAGACACAGCTGTCCACCGTGTTGAACAAGACACTCAGGTAGTCCAGGGATTGCATCAGCCAAAAAAAAAAAAAAAAATGGCTCTTCTGGCGAGGTGCGCCAGCTTTCAATGCCATGATTTCCAGGTGGATCCATAGGGCTATTTCAACCGCATACATTGATTGTTAGAAACAGTTCCCCGTTTCCGTTAAGGCGCATTCGACCAGAAAAATGGATTTGTCAAGGGCCGAAGTTAGAGCAGTCTATCCTGAGGAGATTTGTAGGGCAGCAACTTGGTCCACTCTACAATCCAACTCAGACTCTCCAGGACTTGGAGGAACTGAGCCACCGTGTGCTTCTCTTCGGCGAATGAGGGAGCCTTTTATTAGCCAGTTGGAGGACCTGAGCCACCATGTGCTGCTCTTCAGCAAACATTGGAGTCCTTATTAGCCAATTGTCCAAGGAGGGATGCATCTCCCATCTTCCGCAGGTAGGCTGCTGCCACCACCACCACCTTGGTGAAGGTGTGGGGAGCATTTGCCAGGCCAAAGGGAAGGGCCGAGAACTGGTAATGGTTTTCTGTGGTCGGGGAGATGGGAATATGCAAATAGGCCTCCATCAGATCCAGAGACGAGAAATTCTCCCAGAGCCGCTGATGCAATGACAGAACAAACTGTCTCCATACGGAAACATGGAACCTTGAGTGCTGCATTAACTTGAGTAAGATCTAGAACAGTGTGCCACAAACTTTTTGAAGGTGCGGCACACTAAACTCAGGGCTGTGGCTGGAGGGCATCTGGAAATGCATGGACATCAATGTGGACATGACATGGCCCTGAGCCTCCTATTACTGCTGGTGGAGGAGGGGTGCCAGCTTACTGCCTACAGAACGTGCCTCTCGCTGCGAGAGGCATGTCCTTTAAGCAGTCAGCTGGCACCTCTCCTCTTCGCTGGAATCTTGCAGAACACCTGGAATCTGCTGCAGTGCACTAGTGTAGTGTACATGCAATACACTGATCTAGAATAGGCCTCCAATTGTCTGAGCCTTTCTTTGGCACAATGAAGTATATGGAGTATCTGCCTGAGCCTTTGGGCAATACAGGTTCTATGGCCTGAATCTCCAACAACCTTATCACTGTGGCCTCCACTTTGACTGCTTTTTCTAGTCACCCCGCTGGGAAGTCCACAAATCAGTCCATTAAGGGCTGGGTGTATTCTAGCTTGTAACTGCTATGGATAATTTCTAGCAGCCAGCGGTCTGCGGATATCTAATCCCTGGCCTGAAGAAAGTCTGAGAGCCATCACCCTTTCTTGAGAGGGACTGCTCCGGACCTGGCGTCTGTGTCTTCTTGTAGGAAGAAGGAGTACAGGAACCAGAAAGCTGGTTGAACTTGAGGACAGCTGGTTGAGAGGACAGCGTGGGAGCCCTGCTCCGCCCCTCTCCCTGGCCGCGAGGGAACACATAAAAAGATTAGCCGCATTTGCTTCGGGCCCTTTTGACCACCAGCGGGAGAAGTCAGCCCAGCAGCTTCCCCGAGGAGAGGACAGCGTGGGAGCCCTGCTCTGCCCCTCTCCCTGGCCGCGAGGGAACACATAAAAAGATTAGCCGCACCAATGGCGCTCAGCTGTTCGACACGCCGACGAAGGCGCACGACAAAGGCGCATGCGCCTTTGTGAAGCGCCTCAGTGACAACTGCAGGGTTCTGAAGCTCACAAAACAGGTTAAACCCTCCAAGTACAGGTAACCAATTAGCTTTACCCACTTCCAACTTTTTGCTGCACCTTGCTAGACATAATTGATAGACACAACTGCCGGCATACCTTGTTATACTTGCTAAAATTGTTCCTATATCCGGCCTTCTTCGGTGGAGCGTGTGAGCACCAGCAGGGGACGACTTTTGCTACTTTAAAACCCAGCGCCTCGGGATCCCACCCTTCCACCCGCACAGCTTCCTGCAGTCGGCAGGAGTTCTCGGGACCTTCTTCGGTGGAGCGTGGGAGCACGCTCCGCCCTTCCCCCGAACCAGCAGGGGACAACTTTTTGCTACTTTAAAACCAGAGCCAGGACCTCAACATTTCCTTCTAAGTTTATTCTATATTTCACTCTGCTCATAGACTTACCTTTTCCACAATCTCTCTAGCTTACATGCCCTGAATTTGTATTCATTCACAAGCATCCCCTCTGCACTCTAGCTTACATATCCTGTGTTTCTACCCACTTTACCCTTTATTCTCTTCTCTCTTCCACTTCCCAGGCCTGCTGCTTCCACCTAGCTGCCCCTCACTAAGCCTCTCCCCTAGCCCTCCTCTGCCCCCAACACCCCTCAATCTCCCCCTTGCGAACCCAGCTTTGGCCTCCCCTTCACACTAGCCTCCCAGACTTCCCCCCCTCTGAATCTTCCTCCCCCCTCCTGACCAGGCCAACATTTCCAACATGACCAGCATCACTCATAATCTCCCCGCCTTTCTCCTCCTCTACTTGCTTAGCACAAGAGGCTGGATTACAAATGTTCTAGCATTTGAACCTATTTCAACCTACACCACTTGGAATAGAATCCCCGGTCCTGACAAATTCCTCCGCCCTCATCGACTTTTACACGATTGCACAGGTCCTTTTCCAATTCCTGTGATCAACACCACTCGCCACCCTCCTAGACTAACTCCTAAAGAAAGCGATCTCTAAAATATTTGCAACGTACGATACCCTCCTGCCCCCCACAACAATCCATTCTTCCTTGTGCCTACTTGAACATCCGCTCAGCTAGAAATAAGGCCCAGCTCATCAAAGACTGGCTGGAAGAAACTCGCTTAGACATTGTCCTCCTAACCGAAACATGGCTCATTTCCGACCAGGACCCCATCATAGGGGACATTCTCCCTCCACATTACAAAATTATCACTCTCTCAAGAAACTCAAAAAGAGGAGGTGGCCTTGCTATCATTCTCCATAATCACCTTCACTTCCATGTCCTAGACTCTAAATCAACCAAGGACCTGGAAATCCTCACCTGCAAAATTTCCAAAACAGACTGTATAGATAACCTAATCGTCACGCTATTCTATATACCCCCTAATAAATGGAATCAAGCAAAAGATGATTTCTACGAGCACCTTCTTACGAACTCGTCAGCAGGCACCTACAATCTCTTAGCAGGAGACATCAACCTACACCTAGAACAGAAAGTCGCAGACCTTCTCTCCTTCCTCACGTCACTAGGCTTCTCCAATCCCCCCCAAACCACAACCCATAACAAAGGTCACCACCTCGACCTCATCACCTTTCTCTCCGATACCAACACCACTCCCAAAATAAGTCTCTCAGACCAAACCTGGTCAAATACCCCCTGGTCTGACCACCTCCTGTGCAATTTTGAACTAGCCTGGCACAAAAAACAACCTGACAAAAAGCCTAACCCCATCCATACAAAGCAATTCATCTGGACAAGAGAACATCTAAATCCAGCAGACTTCTGGTCACACTACACTCTTATCTCCGACTCCGACGTAGACCCCAACTTCCACCTAAATTGGGAAAAATTTAGCGACCAGGTTCTTAACACCACTGTCCCTCTTAGACTTCGCTCGAAAACTCTCCGCCCCTCAAACAGCTGGTTTGACGCGGACCTCCTGACCATAAAACGAGAAGTCTGGAAACTTGAAAGAATCTGGCGTAAATCAGGGACTGATTTAGACAGACTTACCTGGCGACTGAAAGTCAAAGAATACAAAAAACAGGCCATCGATAAGCGCAGTAAACACTACTCCCAACTAATAAACTCCCCTTCTCTAAACAGCAAAGCACTTTTTAGACTAGTTAACTCCCTATTCGACATAGACTCTCAAACGCCCCACCTCCGACCTCCCTCCCTCCGCAATCACTCTAGCCGACCACTTCGCGAACAAAATCCACACTCTAAAACTGTCTCTCGCAGCTCACAGCCCCGAACCTCCACTCAACCTACACGCAGCAGATACAGAAGGTTCAATAGCCGACATGTCCTGGACCTCCTTTGAAAATCCTGACTGGAATCTATTCCTTGAACTTTATTCTAAATACGCCAACTCCAACTGCCTTTTAGACACTTGTCCTCCCACCATCATGAAATGCACCCCCCCTTCATTCAAAGCAGAACTCTTCAATTGGGTATCTCTATGCCTGTCCATTGGTCACTTCCCGTCCGAACTTGGCCACATCCTCATTTCCCCTATCCCTAAACAACCCAAGGATCCAATCTCTTCCATCACCAACTACAGACCCATCGCCAACATACCACTCTTCCAAAAACTCATGGAAGGTCTTGTAAACCTCACGAATTACCTTGACAAGTTCAATATTCTTCATGACTCCCAGTCCGGTTTCCGCCCAAATCATAGCACCGAAACCGTCCTAGCTGCCCTGACAAATTACCTCCTCCACCTGTTCTCACTGGGCAAAAGCGCCCTGATACTTCAATTCGATCTGAGCAGTGCCTTCGACCTGGTCGACCACGACATTATGCTCAACTGCCTTGACTCCTTCGGCATCTCCGGACAGGTAATAGATTGGTTCACAGGCTTCCTAACCAACCGTACCTACCAGGTCCACAGTAATGGAACCTTCTCCCACCACTGGCGTAACCCTTGTGGAGTCCCACAAGGCTCTCCCCTATCCCCCTCCCTATTCAATATTTACTTGACCCCTCTGGCACGAAGCCTAGCAAACTTAAACCTAAAATCGTTCATATATGCAGATGACATCACCATCATTGTTCCCATTACCTCACTCACTCTAGAAACGGAAAAACTCATCTCATCTATCCTCACCAAGTTAGAACTGTGGACTTCAAAACTCAAATTAAAATTGAACTCTGAAAAAACCAAAATCTTCCTAGCGAGTCCCAACCATAAATTAACAAACACTTCCCTCAGATTGAATGGGCTAGATTACCCTATCCTACCCACTATAAAAATCCTTGGAGTCATCCTGGACCGCACCCTGACCTTCGATGACCATACCAGTACCCAGGTGAAAAAATGTTTCTGTACCCTCTGGAAACTGCGCACCATCAAACGTTACTTCGACCACCAAGCCTTCCGTCTACTTGTTCAATCTCTGGTATTAAGCATATTAGACTACTGCAACATTATTTACCTGGGATCCTATAAAAATACCATCAAACGTCTTAGAATAGTCCAAAATGCGGCCGTCCGCCTCATCTATGATCTCAAAAAATACAACCATGTTAGCCCCTACTACACCAAACTCCATTGGCTTCCAGTAGAGGCAAGGAACATCTTTAAGTTCGCCTGCCTCTGTTTCAAAACTCTAACAGGATCTTCCCCAATCTACTTGTCTGAGCACCTTGAAATAGCAGGCCCCTCTCGCACACGAAACGCCCACTTATTCACCTTTCCCTCCCTAAAAGGCTGCCTCTACAAGAGATTCATTGATAGAACCCTAGCATTCCAAGCGGGCAAATGGAACAATTGCCTTACCGCCCTCATCTCCTACTCCCCGCCCTACCACCTGTTCAGGAAGTCACTAAAAACCTACCTCTTCGACAAATTCCGCTAACGCTGCCTTCCCTCCTTCCCTGCACCCTCCTGACCTCGATATGTCTCCATTCACTCTGACTTCGCCCCCCTCCCAAGCCTCTATGGCCTCTCTTACTCAATCTCTGTTTTTATCTAATCGCCCTGCCTTTTCATTGCCTCATATTTAACATCACTGTAAATGTATCACCGCTATAACATGTAACATCGCTGTATACGTACAGTCTCTTCTTTAGTATATGCCTTTTTATTACTGCCATTTATGTAACCTCTCTGTAAATGTAACAACACTGTAATATGTATCATCGCTGTAAATGTACAGTCTCTTCTATTGTTAACCGCATTGAACTTCCATGGTATTGCGGTATACAAGAATAAAGTTATTATTATTATTATTATCTGGCAAACCTCTGTTTGTAACCCAGGAAGGGTTTCTAGGCACAAAAACAACAAACGCTTAAATGGCCAAACCAAAAAATAAAACCCAGTGATTTTTGGATTTTACAGTGGGGGAACACAGGGGATCATATAGAAACCTTTAAATATCTGATTTACAGACCCCTCCCTCTCATAGGCTGCAACAGCCTTACTTACCAAGACTGCCTGGAGCCACGAAAATTAGAGCGCCCTGAGCCCCTAGAGGTTCTGGTTCTGCTATTGGGCAAAGATTTTGGACGACAATCAACCACACTGGTCATAAGATCGTATAGACCCTTCTCGAATAACAATTGCCCTTTGAAATGGAGTCTGTGCAGAAGGAAAACACTGGTGGGCGACAGCAGAGCCCTCTTTGAAGTAGGAGGGATACAGAGATGTCCAGAATGACACACATACTGACCTGGAAATTGTGTTATTCAATCACCAGTCATGTGAAGGCAATTTTGTAACAGCAAGCCTATTTAGGCACCTATTCTATAAAAGAAAATAGGACCCTACTGTCCTTTATAGAGTACTTGCACGATAGGTGCACGCGTGTTTAGCTACAAAGGTGGTCTAAATGCCCATGTGTATTTTATAGTAAGCTCTACCTTATATGCATGAGTCTTGTGCCTAGGCTGCCATCAAATCGAAGCAGACTCCTGGTGACCATATAGATCAACTTTTTCCAAAACATCCTGTCTTCTATTTGTGTGTAATAGAGGCTTTTTAATGGCACATTCATTATTGCTGTGATTGGGTCAAATCATCATATTGCAGGTCTTCCATGCTATTTTTCCTTAACCTTTCCTAGGGACTCTGGCTATTGTGTAATAGCTTTAGCCTAGTCATGTCAGCTTCTAGTGAGAATTCAGGTTTTATTTGTCAAAGGGGTATAGATAGATATAGACCATTGCTCAGGCAATGGGCCTGATGGGCCGCCGCGGGAGCGGACCGCTGAGCAGGATGGACCTATGGTCTGCCTCAGCGGAGGCAACTTCTTATGTTCTTATGTTAAATTTCTTGGCTGTTCATTGTATTTATAATGGTCGTCTCCAGCACCACAATTCAAAAGCCTCAATGCTCTTTGTCCTGTTTTAAATGGCCTATCTTCCACATCCATACTGTGTAATAGAAACCCCCCCTTGTCTGTATAATTCAAATCTTTGTTGGTAATAAAACATTACATGATTTGAAAAATTGTAATCCCTTCACTACAGCTCTACCAAGTACTATCCTGTGGTGTTGATCTTGGCTACTGGAGCCTTTGCTGTTGATAATTGATCCCAAAAGACAGAAATAGTGAAACATACAAACATAATGGCAGATAAAGGCCAAATGGACTATTCAGTCTGCACAGCCAATATCTCCTCCTTTCCTTAAGAGATCCCATGTTCCTGACCCATGCTTTCTTGAATTCAGACATAAGAATAGCCTTAGTGGGTCAGACCAGTGGTCCATCTAGTCCAGTATCCCATCTTCATGGAAGCCAATCCAAGTCACGAGTACCTGACAAAACGCCAAATAACAATAACATTCCATGCCACCAATCTCAAGGCAAGCAGTGGTTTCCCATTGTCTGTCTCAATAGCAGATTATGAACTTTTCCTCCAGGAACTTGTCCAAACCTTTTTAAAACCAGCTACATTAACCACTGTTACCACATCCTCTACAAAGTTACAGAGCTTAACTATTCTCCGAGTGAAAAAATATTTCCTCCTATTGGTTTTAAAAGTATTACTCTGTAATTTTGAATGTCCCCTAGACTGAACTCTGAGGACTTTCTTAAGAGATCAGACTCCACAGGTGGCCCTTGAGGGAGGAATGCTGGCCTAGTGCCTAACCCTCAGTAAGCCATGTTCTAAGAGAGGTTGTAAAGGCTTAGCTTTAAAGATATTGTTCCACAGCAACCTGTGAACTACTGTCTGGGAAAGGTAAACTTAGCTTTCAGTAGGTTATATTATTGTAGTTCTCTTTTAGCTCAGCAAAATCAGTTAGGCAATAGTGTAGCCCAGGGGTGTCCAACCCGCAGCCCATGGGCTGCATGCAGCCTCATGAAGTATTTTGAGCAGCCCCGTTCGAAAGTGATGCGGTGTTTTCCTCTGCCACCCTCGGGTGTTTACCGTCTTGCCGGCTCCTTCCTCCGTCTTGCTGCAATGTTTGCTCAAAGCTGCAGGCAGCAGATCCTATGTGCCTCTTGCGGCTGACCTGAAAGTGTTCCCTCTGATGTCTCAACGTCACAGAGAACACTTCCAGATCATCCGCAAGAGGCACACAGGATCTGCTGCCCACAGCTTTGAGCAAACGCTACAGCAAGATGGAGGACGGAGCAGGCAAGACGGTAAACACCCGCGGCACAGACAGGAGGGAGGGAGAAGGGTGTGCTGGGACTCGAGAGGGAGGCACTGTCCGCAGCTCTCAGCAAAAAATGACTAGCAGTGAGGAGGAAGCCGGCCTGAAGGTAAACACCCAGGGCACAGAAGGGAGGGAGGGAGAAAGGTGTTTTGGGACTTGAGGGAGGTGCCACCCGCGGCTTTCAGCAAAAAATGACTAGCAGTGAGGAGGGAGCCGGCCTGAAGGTAAATACCTGGGGCACAGAAGGGGAGGGAGGGAGAAGGCAAAAGGTTGGACACCTCTGGTGTAGCCTTTAGAGTCTCTGTTAGGG
Organism: Geotrypetes seraphini; assembly: GCF_902459505.1. Lineage (NCBI taxonomy): Eukaryota > Metazoa > Chordata > Amphibia > Gymnophiona > Dermophiidae > Geotrypetes > Geotrypetes seraphini. The sequence continues at coordinate 71,295 of NC_047088.1, forward strand.
TCTAATACAAAACAGATTAGGGCACAAATAGCTGTTGAGGAAAGGCTCTGGTGTTACTTTAATTACATCTCGCCCATCCCAAGGAAGAGCTTTTTTGATTTATAGGCTCTTCAGCCAAACAGGAACAGGGCATTACTTTGGTAGGTTTTTTTCTGCCCTTTCTTTATCCTTCCAGGTGTAAGTACTTCTGTACCACAGTATGGGTGGGAAACATATCACCAAAGCTGCTGCTCAGGTTACAACTTCTGCCTCTGTGCAGACAGAAAATGGTACCCAGGCAGAGGGAGTGGTTCCATGTGTAAGCTGTTTTCAGCTTGACTCTCTCATGAAGGAAGAAAAGGAAATGAGAGAGGAGGTGGCAAGATTGAGAAGCATCTGTGAGAATGAGAGGTACATCGATTAAATGATTCATGAGGTGTCAAAGATTTCCAGCAGCTGGGAAGAAGAGGTTGTGCTGAGGGAAGACAGCTGGACTCTGATTATGGAACACTGCAAGATTAGTACTGTGACTCCCCCTGACCTTTAACTAAAGAACCGATGTGCAGTCCTGGAAGTGGAGGAGATGAGAGCATCCCAAGGAGAGGAAGAACCAAAGCTTGTAATCCCCCAAATTACTGGCAGGGTGATCAAAGCCCCCAGGTAAGTATAAGCCCTCAGGTAAGTAAATCACTTAATATCTCTACCACTTATTGTATGCCATGTGACCGCCTGCTCTTTCTATTATTACTCCAGTTTTTGACTTTGCTTATTATGCATTCTTGAGCTGTTTGTGATACTGCTGTGTGCATTCACCTTATTGAATTGGATTCCTGTATGTGTTCTCTTTATCACTGTCAATAAAAAAATAGTTATATAAAAAAATACACAGATGGGAAAAGGGGGCAATAGAGTAGACAGCCAGGATGGTGTGAATAACATGAAGAAAGACCTGGCGAAGCTTAAAGCTCAGAAATTTGACAACTAAAATTTAATGCTAAGAAATGCAAGTTCATGCATTTAGGCTGCAAACACCAGAGAGTACAGTTTAGGAGGTGAAAAACTTATGTGCACGACAGAAGAGCAAGGCTTGGGTGTGATTGTATGTGATGATCTTAAGGTGGCCAAACAGGATGAAAAGGTGACGGCGAAAGCTAGAAGGTTGCTAGGATGCACAGGTAGAGGTATGGCCAGTAGGAAAAAGGAGGTATTGATGTCCCTGAATAAGACTCTGGCAAGACCTCATTTAGAATTTTGTGTACAATTCTGGAGGCCCCACCTTCAAAAAGATATAAAATAGATGAATTCTGTTCAGCGGAAGACTATTAAAATGGTGCAGGGTTTTCATCATAAGGCGTATGGGGACAGACTTAAAGATCTCAATCTGTATACTTTGGAGGAAAGGTGGGAGAGGGGAGATATGATAGAGATGTTTAAATATCTACATGATGTAAATGCGCATGAATCGAGTCTCTTTCATTTGAAAGGAAGCTCTGGAATAAGAGGGCATAGGATGAAGTTCAGAGGTGATAGGCTCTGGAGTAATTAGGATTAATAAGTTAAAAAGTGATAAATCACCTGGGCCAGATAGTATACATCCCAAGGTACTAAAGGAACTCAAACATGAAATTGCTGACCTGCTGTTAGTGATCTATAACCTGTCGCTAAAATCATCTGTAGTACCTGAAGATTGAAGAGTGGCCAATGTTACGCTGATTTTTAAAAAGGGCTCCAGGGAAGATCCGGAAAATGACATACTGGTAAGTCTGACTTCCGTACCGGGCAAAATGTTGGAAATGCAAAGTGATGCATATTGGGAAGAATAACCTAAATCACAGTTACTGGATGCTAGGGTCCACCTTGGGGTTTAGCACCCAAGAAAGGGATCTGGGTGTCATTGTAGAAAATACGATGAAACCTTCTACCCAATGTGTGGCGGCGGCCAAAAACGCAAACAAAATGCTAGGAATTATTAAAAAAGGGATGGTTAACAAGACTAAAAATATTATAATGCCTCTGTATCGCTCCATAGTGCGACCTCATCTGGAGTATTGCGTTCATTTCTGGTCTCTTTACTTCAAGAAAGATAAAGCGGCACTAGAAAAGGTTCAAAAAAGAGCAACCAAGATCATAAAGGGGATGGAACTCCACTCGTATGAGGAAGGACTAGAAAGGTTAGGGCTCTTCAGTTTGGAAAAGAGAAGGCTGAAGGGAAATACGATTGAAGTCTACAAAATCCTGAGTGGAGTACAGCAGGTACAAGTGGATCAATTTTTCACTCCGTCAAAAATTACAAAGACTAGGGGACACTAGATGAAACTGCAGAGAAATACTTTTAAAACCAGTAGAAAGAAATATTTCTTCACTCAGAGAATAGTTAAGCTCTAGAATGCGTTGCCAGAGGTTGTGGTAAAAGTGGATAGCATAGCTGGTTTTAAGAAAGGTTTGGACAAATTCCTGGAGGAAAAGTCCATAGTCTATTATTAAGACACGGGGGGAATTTCTGCTTGCCTTGGATTGGTGGCCTGGAATATTGCTACTCTTTGGGTTTTGGCCAGGTACTAGTGACCTGGATTGGCTACTGTGAGAGTGGGCTACTGTGCTTGATGGACCATTGGTCTGACCCAGAAAGGCTATTCTTATGTTTTTATGGCAAGGCTGCAGGAGGCATAACACAACTAGAAGTAAACCATTGTGCTAAGCTTAGTGAAGTTTATTGTATCAGACTGAATGATTGTAACACAAGTATTTACTTCTTGTAATTATATAAACGCACTTCTTGATTAAAGATACTGCTATTATAAAGCAAGTATAGTTTACGAGCAAGTTCCTCCTTCATGTGCTTGAAATTCTTCACAAATGCTGATGCTGGGTTTGAAAGCTCCTGCAAAAAGCAGCCAGGCACCTGACAGGAAACACTCCTGCAGAGATAATAGATAAGACAATTTAAAAACAAGTCAGGAAAGCATGCAGAGCATGGTTCGTGGAATGCCTTTCAGTACTTCTACATGTAAAGGAATGTGTGCATATTCATGCGCACATGACTTTTTAAAAAACATTTTTACTAAAAAAAATGTAAAAAATATGTGAAGGGATTATTCTCACCATAAACATCGCAAACAGCTACCAGGAGAATAACATCTTAATGTAATCCCACACATCCTTTCCCTTCTCCAACTCAGGAAATCCTCTTTTGCCCATCCTTGTTCCCCCAACCTGTCCAAATATTACATTACATTACATTGGTGTTTTCTATCCTGCCAATACCTTTCAGTTCTAGGCGGTTTAAACAAGAAATTAGCCTGCGCATTCCCAGAGAGATTACAAGATTGATAGCTATAGTATGTGTCAGGATCTGGGAAGGGTCGATACGGTTTGGTTAGATCATTTGACAAATTTCTTGAATAGTATGGTTTTCAGTTCTTTCCTGAATGTTTTGTAGTTGGGTATCATGGTCAGCAGATTTGAGAGGTGGCGGTCTATTTTTGCTGCTCTGGTGGCTAGTAGACCGTCATATATTTTTTTTGCTTTGCATGCCTTTTGACTGGGGGGGGGGGGTGTAAAGTGTGCTTGAGTTCTCCTTGGTCTGGATGTCTCTCTCACTTGAGTTCTCCTTGGTCTGGATGTCTCTCTCATGATTAGGCGGTTGTTCAGATAGCTTGATCCATTTCCATTTAGGGCTTATATCTCATTAATTTTATGAATCTTGCTTTTCTGTAAGCCTATTTCTATAATATATTCTTTATGCATCACCTCTGGCTGTGCTTCTTATTTGAGTCTACTTCCTGGTGAATCTTCGGTGACGGTATTGAACTCGGGACCTGGCGTTTTGTAAGGCGCCTAACATAACCCCTACATCAATCCTTACAACAGCAGTAGATCAGGTACGCAGTGTGACAAACCTAGCACCAGCTCTAGTTTTGCCCTGGTAAGATCCAGTGCAGAAGAGCTGACCAGGTTGATTCTGGCGGTCAACTTGAGGCTGACCCCTCTTACCCCTATATTCAGAGTAATAATGGTATGGGACAGAGGCAGGCAGACTGTCAACAGCAGCCATCAGGCTATAGGGCAGTTAGAGAAGCTACAAGGAATTTAGCTGCACCCAGTAAACCCAGGCAGAGAAAGGCTGCTTTGGAACCAAAGCCCATCCCCCTCTACAGGCTGAAGGGGATTGGCTCTGAGCTGCTTAAGAGCAGACTGATGCAAGCAGCAAGAGGAGGAGCGAGTGACCAGGGTGAGTCACGCCCACTGCCCAAGGCAGGGCAGGAGCCGTGGGGCCAAGCAGCAGAGCCAACAGTTTCAGATTGGCCTATGCAGGAGGTGGAAGAAATCTTCCCTACCTCAGACTTCCAGATCGCTGACTGTGTGGAAGGAATGGACGTACAAGCTACTGGCCCTATGATAGAGAGCCAGACAGAATGCATGGACACTGAATGAAAGGAAATGAGTAACTGTGAAGCAATTAGTGTTTTGGGTTTTTTTTTTTCTTTCTTCTTGTGCTTTCTTTCTGTGCAAGAAAAGCCTGAAGAATTTGCTATGTGTTTGGGCTTTATTATGATTTTTGGTTTAAGTACAATACTTACCTGAATACTGACTACTGGATTTACTTAAAGCCAAGTTTGAGCAAAAGAACCTAAAGGTTGAATATTTAAGTTTATTTTTGAACTGTGAAAATCCTGCTGTGGCTCCCGTTCCTGGGAAGCTAATTAGCTTATCTCCCTCAGCTGTTTGTTTTTGCCTTCCATAAGGTAGCTGAAGAAACGCTGGGCTGTTTGCAAAGCTGTGCTGAGGCTTACTGCCTAATGAGGTATCTAATGTTGTTTGTAACAAGGGTTCGTTCTGAATGTTGCATGACTGCTGAAAGACAGCTGTTTCATGCCTCTAACAAATATTGCTGGGAGAGAATTTAACTTGTGTTTGAACACCATTATAAAGTGCATTTCTGAATCAGAGTACAAGATCTCAGGCAAAACCATCTGTATGAGATTTCTGTTTTGGTATATCTTTATTTTTGCAATTGACTTTATTTTGAATGAAATGCTACAGTGACTTTGCTTTATGTTGCACCTTTTTGACCACTGGGGTCAGAATAAACACCTTATTTTTTGCCTTGGAGCATTTTGTCTGAGTGGTGGTGTTTTATGAGGTCATACTTGCCTTTCTCTCCCCAGCCTAGGCAGTCGCCTAGTGCCAACCAAAAAGTCCTGAAGATACCCCTGGTTAAAGGGGACACGCCAGAATCCCAGTGTTTGTCACACAATAGCTCTGCGCTGAGGAGTGTTGGTGACAGCAGCCTAGGAGTAACATTAGATGGCCACCTGTCCCTGTCCATCCACATATCTCAAGTAGTCTCCACCTCCTTCTACTACCTCTGCCAACTGAGAAGGATCAAACCCTACATCTCCACACCTGACCTGGCCCAACTCCTCTACGCCTATGTCCTCTCCAATGCAACAACGTTTAACTTCAAGAAAGGGAACTATGATGCCATGAGACAAATGGTGAGGAAAAAAACTCAAATACAGCTCCAAGAAAGCACAGACTGTGGAGCAAGCCTGGTCCTTATTCAAAGACATGGTAAACGAGGCACAAAACCTGTAAATACCCAGATTTAGAAAAGGATGCAAAAAGAATCAAATGAAAGACCCAGCATGGATGACCAATGAAGTAAAGAAAGTGATAGGAGACAAGAAAAATTCATTTCGGAAGTGGAAAAAGGACAAAACTGAAGAAAATTGGAAAGAGCACAGGAAGCAACAAAAGGAATGTCACCGAGTGGTCAGAAAAGCAAAGAAAGAATACGAACAGAGACACACAAAATTTTAAACCATTCTTCCGATATGTGAAAGGAAAGCAGCCGGCGAGGGAGGAGGTGGGACCTCTGGATGAGGGAGACAGGAAGGAAGTGGTGAAGGAGGAAAAAGAGGTGGCTGACAGACTAAACATGTTCTTCTCGTCGGTCTTTACAAGAGAAGACACATCCGACGTGCCGGAACCGGAAAAAATCTTCAAGGGGGATCAAGAAGGAAAATTATCCCTCGAAGACGTACTCAAGCAGATAGATAGATTAAAAACTGACAAATCTCCAGGCCCAGACGGAATCCACCCGAGAATCCCGAAAGAGCTCAAAGACGAAACAGCGGAGTTATTACTGCAGATTTGTAACCTATCCTTGAGAACAGGGGTAATCCCGGAGGCCTGGAGGATAGCGAATGTTATACCTATCTTCAAAAAAGGATCGAGAGGTGACCCAGGGAACTACAGACCGGTCAGCTTAACCTCAGTTCCAGGGAAGATGGCCGAATCATTGATCAAGGAAAGTATCAATGAGCATTTAGAAAAAAATAATCTGATGAGAACAAGCCAGCATGGTTTCTGCAAAGGAAGATCATGCCAAACGAACCTACTTCATTTCTTTGAGAGGATAAGCGAACAATTGGACACGGGTGACCCCATAGACATTGTATATCTGGATTTCCAAAAAGCCTTCGACAAGGTACTTATGAGCGCCTACTAAGAAAACTGTGGCGCCACGGGGTGGTAGGGGATGTGCACAGACGGATCAGAAATTGGCTGGCGGACAGGAAACAGAGGGTAGGAGTAAAGGGACACTACTCTGACTGGAAAGGGGTCACAAGTGGTGTCCCACAGGGGTCAGTGTTGGGACCGCTGCTGTTCAATATATTCATAAATGACCTAGAAACAGGGACGAAGTGCGAAGTTATAAAATTTGCGGACGACACAAAACTCTCCAGTAGAATCAGAACTGTTGAGGAATGCAAAGATCTACAAAGAGACCTGAACAAACTGAGCGAGTGGGCAGAAAGATGGCAGATGAGCTTCAATGTAGAGAAATATAAAGTCTTGCATATAGGGAAAGGTAACCCAATGTACAGCTATACGATGGGAGGGAGGGTACTGGGGAAGGCAACCTAGAAAAAGACTTGGGGGTTCTGGTGGATAAAACAATGAAGCTGGTGGTGCAATGTGCAGCGGCCTAAAAGAAAGCAAACAGAATGTTGGGCATTATCAAAAAGGGTATCACTACTAGAACAAAGGAAGTCATCCTATCACTGTATCGAGTGATGGTGCGCCCGCATCTGGAGTACTCTGTCCAATACTGGTCGCCGTACCTTAAGAAGGATATGGCATTACTTGAGAGGGTGCTGAATCCCAATATAAACGACTGGGTTAGGTCAAAAAAGCCTAGTTCCAAAAAACAGAATCACAAATAAACAGATAGAGGAACCAGTTCAAAAAATACTTTCCACTTTCAACGGTGCTCAGAATCCAAGATGGAATGTAAGAACTCAGAGTGGGGGATTAATCCCCCACTCTGAGTTCTTACATTCCATCTTGGATTCTGAGCACCGTTGAAAGTGGAAAGTATTTTTTGAACTGGTTCCTCTATCTGTTTATTTGTGATTACTTGAGAGGGTCCAGCGAAGAGTGACTAAGATAATAAAGGGCATGGAAAACCTTTTGCATTCTGAAAGGCTGGAGAAGCTGGGGCTCTTTACCCTGGAAAAGCGAAGACTTAGAGGGGACATGATAGAGACTTATAAAATCATGAACGGCATGGAGAAGGACAGATTCTTCAGACTAGCGGGGACAACAAAAACAAGAGGGCATTCAGAAAAACTGAAAGGAGACAGATTCAAAACGAATGCTAGGAAGTTCTTCACTCAGAGGGTGGAGGACACCTGGAATGCGCTCCCAGAAGAGGTGATAGGACAGAGTACAATATTGGGTTTCAAAAAGGGATTGGATAACTTCCTGAAGGTGAAGGGGATTGAAGGATACAGATAGAGGGTAACTATACAGGACACTAAATGAATAAGGAATACACGATTTAGGTAAAGGATCACTTACAGGTCATGGACCTGGGGGGCCGCCATGGGAGCGGACTGCTGGGCACGATGGAACCCTGGTCTGACCCAGCGGAGGCAATGCTTATGTTCTTATGATGGATTACTGCAACTCCCTATTTAATAGAGTAGCCAAAAAAAAGATCTCAAGCACCTCCAGCGGGTACAAAACGCAGTAATCCGCCTCCTACAGTCTCAACTACCAGGACCCCATCTCCCCAGCCCTCCGTGATGAGCACTGGCTTCTGATTAAACAACGCTGTGCATTCAAGGCCCTGGTAATAGCACATAAAAGAATTTATGCCACCACACCAGCCTACATAGAATCCAAGCTGACCCTGTACACCCCCACCAGCTCGGAAATGGAGAAACGCCTGTGCATCCCCTCAGGAAGGTCTCTCCTGTCAGAAACCGCCCGCAAATCAGATTACAGAACTCATTGATGACCTTCCAGAAAGCGGTAAAGACCCTCCTCTTCAAAGAAAATTACAACTGCAATCTACCCTTAAACTCCCCCTTCCTTCTACTCTCCCTTCTCTATTCTGAACCTCTACTTAAATTACTGTATAGTCCATTCTTAACCTGTACTTAAATTGTTATATAATCCTTGTACTTAAACTACTGTATAATCTTTGTATTGTCCAAATATACTCCACTGTGAATGTTTGCTTGTAGGCCGTTCTGAGCTACTGGGAGGATGGGATAAAAATAAAAATAAAAGGACTGCATCATTGAGCACCTTGACGGACACAATCTGATGAGGACTAGCCAGCATGGCTTCAGCAAAGGAAGATATTGCGTGACGAACTTGCTGCACTTCTTCGAGGGAGTAAACAGATGGATAGACGAGGGTGACCCGGTCGACATTGTATATCTGGATTTTCAGAAGGCTTTCGACAAGGTTCCGCATGAATGACTACTTCGAAAAATTGTGAGCCATGGAATCGAGGGTGAAATACTCACCTGCATTAAAAATTGGTTGGTGAATAGGAAACAGAGAGTGGGAGTAAATGGACAATACTCGGACTGGAAAAGCGTTACCAGTGGAGTGCCTTAGGGTTCGGTACTTGGACCCATGCTCTTCAACATATTTATAAACGATCTAGAAATTGGTATGATGAGCGAGGTGATTAAATTTGCGGACGATACCAAGTTATTCAGAGTAGTGAAGACGCAGGAGGATTGTTAACATCTGCAATGTGACAAACACGCTCAAGAAATGGGCCGTGACATGGCAGATGAGTTTTAACTTGGATAAATATAAGGTAATGCATGTTAGTAACAAAAATCTTATACACGAATACAGGATGTCCGGGGTGATACTTGGAGAGACCCCCCAGGAAAGAGATTTGGGAGTACTGTTTGACAAGTTGATGAAGCCATCTGCGCAATGTGCGGTGGCGAAAAGGGCAAACAGAATGCTAGGAATGATTAAGAAGGGGGATCACAAACAGATCGGAGAAGATTATCATGCCGCTGTACTGGGCCATGGTACGCCCTCACCTGGAATACTGCGTCCAGCACTGGTCACTGTACATGAAGGAGGACACGGTACTACTCGAAAGGGTCCAGAGAAGAGCAGCTAAAATGGTAAAGGGGCTGGAGGAGTTGCCGTACAGTGAGAGATTAGAGAAACTGGGCCTCTTCTCCCTTGAAAAGAGGAGACAGAAGGGACATGATCGAAACATTCAAGATACTGAAGGGAACAGATAAAGACAGGTTAGTAGATAAAGACAGGTTGTTCACCCTCTCCAAGGGAGAACGAGAGGGCACTCTCTAAAGTTAAAAGGGGATAGATTCCGTACAAACGTAAGGAAATTCTTCTTAACCCAGAGTGGTGGAAAACTGGAACGCTCTTCCGGAGGCTGTTATAGGGGAAAACACCCTCCAGGGATTTAAGACAAAGTTATACAAGTTCCTGTTGAACCGAAGCATATGCAGGTCTCAGGGCACTGGTCTTTGACCTGGGGACCACCGCAAGAGCGGACTGCAGGGCACGATGGACCACTTGTCTGACCCAGCAGCAGCAAATTCTTATGTTCATTGTGTTGGGGGTGGTTTGGTCGAAAGGCAGGAGGATGGTGATATCGTCTGCATAGCTGTTATGATATTATGCCTAGTTTGTCTTAGTATATGCCAAGTGTGGCTATGTAAAGGTTGAAGAGTGTTGGCGATAGCGGGGAACCTTGGAGGACTCAGCATAGGTTATTCCAGGATTTTGATTGTTCATTGTTTGCTTTAATTCTTTATCTTCTTAAGCGGAGGAAGCCTTCAAACCAATTGTAGACATTGCCTGTGATTCCTATTGCCTCCAGTGTTTGTAGTAGGATGTCATAATCTACTAGGTTGAATGCCATTGTGAGATCGAGTTGTATGAATAGCATTTTTTTGCCTTTGCTTAGGTGGTATTTGGCTGTGTCTAGGAGAGAGACTAGTAGTGTTTCTGTACTGTAGTTGCCTCTGAAGCCCGATTGTGAGGGGTGGAGTATGTTGTGGGTTTCTAAGTATTCGGTGAGAAGTTTTGCTACGAGGCCTTCCATTAGTTTGATGTATAGCAGTAGGTATTGAGGCTATAGGTCAGCCACCCCCAATAAGTATCCAAAATAAATCTCATTCTTGAAGATAAATCTCTGCACATGTCTCAAGTCAGTTTGGCTGCATTATAGACTTTTTGGACATTAGACAGCTATACATCAAAATTGGGAGCCATGAGCTTATTCCATGCCACAGCCATATAATGTTTCCTGGCTACCAAGAGGTTGTCCAGGTCCCACAGAATACTTGGGACTGATAAACTGAGCAAGTACTTATGGTCCCTAGGAATCTGCATCTGGGTCACTTCCTTAATCCAATCACAACTGGATTACCCCAATGACAGGACAGCATAGATTTGAACTGTAAAGATGCTTCAGACTAGCAGATAAGAAAATACCAGAAAAGAACCTTATATCTGTTTTCTAGAATCCTGGCATAGATTAAGGTCTTAGCAGGGTTTAAAAAAATTCTCAATGTTAATTTTGACAAGGCTATCCCCCTGTTCCTTCTCCCAACTTGTCCCATATTTACAATGTACCTCCCTGATATCACATAGCATATCCTAAAATGTTGACTATAGATCAGGCCTGCACAACTCAAAAATGATCTGGGGGCCGCAACGAAGTCAGAAAATGTAGTGAGGGCCGAAAGTAGTGCCCTTGGGTTGAGGCACCCAGAAGTGTGTGGACATTGCCATAATGACATCATGTGCATGCATGACATCATGTCAACATCCGCGCATGCGCAGAGGCCTTCCAGATGGGTCCTGAGATGTCAGTAGGGAGTGCCAGCAGGGAAGAGGGCGGGAAAGAAGGAGAGGCGCTAGCATCGGCTGATTGCCTACAGCAGTGTTTCTCAACTACTTCAAGATAAGTACCCCCAACCAGAGATCTCCAAAGCTCTGCCCTAAAACCACCCGCGCTCTGCTCCAGATCCTGCCCCCATTACTAATTGTAAGGCAATTTTTTCCTTTAATTTTTCATATACACACAATACACACAGCAGATTATAAATTCTCAAAACTGATACATTTCAGTCACTAAATTGAAAATAAAATCATTTTACCTACCTTTGATGTCTGGTGATTTAATTAGTTTCTGGTTGGACTTCCTTCTGACTGTACAATCCAACATTTCTTTCACAATCCAGCCCCATCCTCTTTGGGTCCAAGTCTCTCTCTCTTTTCCCTCTGCTTACCCTCCCCAGATCCAGTGTCAGTTCATAAGAACATAAGAATAGTCTTACTGGGTCAGACCAATGGTCCATCAAGCCCAGTAGCCCACTCTCATGGTGGCCAATCCAGGTCACTAGTAATACTTTCAAATAGTTCAAGTTATGCTGCATTGATTAACCAGAATTTAACTACAAATTTCTTCTCTGTACAAAAAAAATACCCTCCTGAAAATTTGAACTGTGATTGCTGGTGTCAAAACTGAACTACAAGGCTTCAAAGATGGGTAAAATTTGTTAATATTTTTGCTGCTCTGTTTGACTTACATTATCTTTACAAATAAATGAAAGCAGGCCTTGAAATTTTAATAGATGACTAGTAATCAATAGTTGAGCATGTGTACCAAGCAAGAAGTCACCACTTAAATTTGTTACAAATATATGGCACCCCAAAGATGAAGCCAAAAATTAGCGAATTGAGTGTTTGGCCAACTTTGGGAATGAGGCATCAGAAGAGTGCTTAACCTAGACTTTTAAAACTCTAAAAGCTTATTATGTACAAAAAGTTGCACCAGTAGATTAGATTTCAGGCTGATGTTAGCAAAACTCTGTGTGCAAGAGGCCCTTGAAGTTGCCCAATTGTTTTCGTACGATACACACAAAAATTTTAAGGCCTCTAGTTAGGCACCTCTTACTACATGAATTTCTTGTTTTAAGGGGTTGAAACTTTGCATGGCTCTCATCTCCATAAGTTAGGGTACCTACATGCCAAGTTCATTAAAATTGAAGATGGTAAGGTGGGGATCACTTGTACAGTTGACATGGACTGACCCAGAGTTTATCTACCACTGCAGAAATTGTGGAAGTAAAGGGCTTCAATGGCTGGGAGGGTGTAGATGGGCTGGACTAAGTCTTAACAGAGATTTCGGCAGTTGGAACCCAAGCACAGTACTGGATAAAGCTAAGAAGAAAAAATTTAAATTGAATCAGGTTGGGCAGACTGGATGGACCATTCGGGTCTTTATCTGCCGTCATCTACTATGTTACTATGAGTTACCATAATGTGTTGAGACAGTGTGTCGAGAGCTTGAGATCACTGAGATACAAGTCTATTGAGGTGTCTGGAGATGAAGTCTTACAAATGGAGTAAACATGCATCGTGGAAGCCATGTTACCTAGCAGTACCATCATTTGCCTGGCCGAGAGTAATGGAAAGTGAGACGTCTGAGTGCAAAGCTGAAAAAGTGTCTAGTCTTTGCTGAGGGAGAAACTCTCTGAGATGAATAGTGTCCAGCAGAGCTCTGATAAATAGCAAAGTCCGAGAGGGCTGAAGTTGGGATTTGGGAAAGTTGATTTCGAAACCCAACTGCTGAAGGAAGAGAATTGTTAAGCAAGTTGCTGCAATCACCCCTTGTGAGGTTGGATCTTTGACCAGCCAATCATCCAGATAGGGGAACACTTGGAGACCCTAATCCCGCAATGCCCCTGCCACTACAACCAGGCACTTGGTGAACACTCTGGGAGAGGATGCAAGGCTAGAGGGCAGACCTTGTATTGATGATGGTGCTGTACAACCTGAAATCAGAGGAATTTCCTGGAGGTCGGATGTACTGGAATGCAAGTATAAGTCTCTTTGAGATCTAGAGAGCATAGCCAATCGTTGCATTCCAAAAAGGGATATAAAGTTACCAGGGACAACATCCAAAACGTTTCCTTCACTAGAAACTTGTTCAGGCCCCTGATGTCTAAGATGGGACATAGACGTCCCGTCTTATTCGGGATGAGAAAATACTGGGAATAAAAAACCCTGTTTCTCTGGGCAGGTGGAACTTATTCTATAGCATTGAGAAGAAGGGATGTCTGCTGATGGTTGAAAGAAGACTCTTGGAGGATGATCTGGAGGCATATTGGTGAAGTGAAGAGAGTATCCCTCTCAAATGACTTTTGAGAACCTAGAGGTCTGCGGTTATCAGTTCCCAACGGGGATAATACAGTTGGAGCTAACCTCCAATTGGCTGAGGCTAAGAAAGAGGAACAGCGGTTATGCTCTCTAGAAGCTTGTCAAAAAGACTGAGCATGCTTTTGAGGAACTGCTGATTTGGCACATTTGAATTGAATTCTCTAATAGACCGGAAGCTAATGTAAAGCTTTCAACAGAGGAGTAACATGATCATATTTACTCTTACCAAATATCAATTTGGCCACTGTGTTTTGAATAAGTTGCAGCCTTTTCATATTATACTTGCTTAAGCTGATATAAAGAGTTTACATAATCCAAATGAGCCAGTATAATTGCCTGAACCAAAATAGCAATCCAACCTCAGCTGGATATAGAAATACAAAAGACAACCAAAGGAGCAGAAAAAGTCAATGGGTTCTCATAGTGGGAGCTATGCTGCACTTAAAGCAAAATTAACCAACAAAACCAATGTAAATTTTCAAGAATATAATTAACGTGAGAGGTATTCCCTCAGTGTGAGGAGTTAGCAAAGTAGAGAAAATTCCCCAGCGCATAACTGAATTGGTATGTGAGCTCCATTACTCACTACACCTGCACACCATCACTGGGTACACATGTGTGCATTAAACAATTAGTGATCAGTGTATAATTTAATATGCTTTTAAAAATTCAGCAGATTCATTGCCATCTAGACAACTTTATCCATTTAGAACCACACAAACAGCAGTCGACTTAAAACCAAAACTTAAACAAAAAAAGTTTAGGACTATATGAGTATATTCAGCTGTTGCTGAATTCAGGACATAAAAATAAGTAATAAACTCTGCTTATTATATGCATGAAAACATGACAGCAGATAAAGGCCAAATGGTCCATCTAGTCTGCCCAGCCGCAGCATCCACTGTCTCCTCATCTCCCTAAGAGATCCCACCTGCCTTTGACATTACAGACGTTAAATCGTGGCTTGAGAGCACTTCTAAAAGGTCATTTTCCTGTGAAGCTCCATAAGTCCAGGCAGTTAATTTCAGAATTTTTTTTTGACCCCGGTGAGATTTTTTGCTATAAAATTGTTTATTTGTTGTCAAATGATGGCTAGCACAAAACAAACCAAATTAGAGGCTTTGTTTCAGTCTGGGAAAGGAAAGATTAAAAACGGATACAGCAACTCCTTCAACGTCTTCATTGCTTGAGGATTCCACAGTCATTTTAAATATATTAGAAGAGTTGAAATCTATTAAAATCTTTGTACAAAGTAACTCAGAGCAACTTGCTGTTCTGAGAGAAGAAGTTTCAAATATTAAGAATCAAATTGAAATTGTAAATCACAGGATGGAGCATTTTGAATCCAGAGTGGTTGATTTGAAGGAAGGGCAGAGACAGTATGGTAAAGATCGTAAATTATTAAAAGATCTGGAACAAAGGTTGGAGGATTATGAAAATAAATCTCATAGAAATAATAAGAAAATGTGGAAGGGAGAGATCCGGTTGTATTTTTACAAGAATTGATCCCTAAGCTAATTCCTTTGTCATTAAAATTTCCCTTAGAAATTGAAAGTGCACATAGGCAGCCAGCCAAAAAACCAAATGGATATGTGGGGAATAGACCTCTAATATTTAATGTGCTAAGATTCCAACATGTAATTGAAATTTTTCGTTTGGCTAAAGAAAACAGAAATTTGAAATTTATGGAGGCAAAGATTTTATTTGTACTGGACTTTGCAAAGAAAACAGCAAAGTTAAGGAAAGAGATGTTGCAATTAAGACCTAAATTACAGCAGATAGGGGCAACATTTGGTCTTATGTACACAGCTATTATGCGGGTTACTTATGAGAATCGCACTTTCCAATTCAATGATCCAGTAAAATTAAATGAATTCATTATACATCAGGAAGAACCAATGTCATAATAAATTTATGCTTTTGAAAATTGAAATGGAAAGCAGTTTTGTATATTGTATTATTGGTTTATTTGTCTGAAGAGAAAACTGTTTAAATATGCAAGAGATTCCAGCTGATTCTCAGATTCAATTAAGTTTGCCAGTTAAACAGTAACAGCGTCAGTGTGATTCTATGTTTTAAATGACAGCTGTGATAACTAACAGGAGGGCCCTGGATGAAAATTGGCGGTGTTGATGCCTCTTCTGTAATGTAGAAACTCAAAAAGTTTAATTGCAATATGGAAGAATGAAGACGTGTTGCTGTTTAACTGTTTAAATATGCACGAAATTTCAGATGATTGTCAAATTCAGTTAAGTCTGTTGATAAACAGCAACAGCGTCAGAGTGATTCTACTTTTGAAGGGCAGCTTTGACAACTAATAAGATAATGCCAGATAATAGGTGGGATTGATGACCTCTTCCATAATGTGCATATTCAGTAAGATTATTTACAACAGGAAGGAGGGATGACATTTACAACAGGAAGGAGGGACGACGAGTTTTGAGTGGCACCCATGATAACCAATATCACTGAATGTCTGTAGGAGAGATTGGAAAAAAAAAATCCAAAAATTGACAGCAGTGGGAAGGAGTGACGACGAGTTCAAGGAAGTACTATATAATTGACAGAGTCATGGGTGTCAAGGAAAATACTAATTTTCTTACTTGGATTTAAATATTGTTTTTTCATTATTACAATAGTGTTAGAGTGATTCTACGCTTTGAGTGGCCTTGATAACTTATAGAATAACACCGGATGTCAGTAGGCGGGACTGATGACCTCTTCCGTAACATATAACATAGTGGATGACGGCAGATAAAGACCCGAATGGTCCATCCAGTCTGCCCAACCTGATTCAATTTAAATTTTTTTTTTTTTTTCTTCTTCTTAGCTATTTCTGGGCGAGAATCCAAAGCTTTACCCGGTACTATGCTTGGGTTCCAATTGCCGAAATCTCTGTTAAGACTTATTCCAGCCCATCTACACCCTCCCAGCCATTGAAGCCCTCCCCTGCCCATCCTCCACCAAACGGCCATACACAGACACAGACCGTGCAAGTCTGCCCAGTAACTGGCCTAGTTCAATATTTAATATTATTTTCTGATTCTAGATCTTCTGTGTTCATCCCACGCTTCTTTGAACTCAGTCACAGTTTTACTCTCCACCACCTCTCTCGGGAGCGCATTCCAGGCATCCACCACCCTCTCCGTAAAGTAGAATTTCCTAACATTGCCCCTGAATCTACCACCCCTCAACCTCAAATTATGTCCTTTTGTTTTACCATTTTCCTTTCTCTGGAAAAGATTTTGTTCTACACATATTCAATGAGAACATTCACAACACGATGGAAAGATGATGAGTTCAAGGAAGTATTATCTACTATACACTGACATCAGAGTCAAGGAAACAATTGGTCCTCATATTATAGAATAATATCCCCTCTCTTATTCAATTATGAAAATGATTTATTTTATTAATAATCAAAACAAAATTCCCTCCCCACATCCCCATTAATGTCTTAAAATTTTTATTCAGGGAAGAATAATTTTTAATCTTTACAATATTCTATTAATGGCCTCCACACATCTTGAAATTTGTTATAATTTCCTTTTTGGACAGCTAGTGTCCTTTCCATTTTATAAATATGGCATACAGAGTTCCACCAAAAAAAATAATTCAATCTATTCCAATTCTTCCAATTATAAGTGATCTGTTGAATGGCAACCCCTGTTAAAATTAGCAATAACCAATTTAATTCTTATAGACTAATTACTAGTAATTTTTTTAGAGTGCATTCTGATTAATTTTAGATCCTGATATAATGTGATTAACATGTTAATTAAGGGTAATTTTTAAAGTGTTTGGGTAATATTTAGAGGGTTATTTTACTTGATGATATATTAAAGGAATCTATTTTCCTGGTATATCAATGAAATTAATTTTATTCTTTAATACTTATTAGTTCGTGTAAAATGATTTAGTGATAATTTTATAATGCATTCTGATGGTTAATAGGTTGATAGGAAAAATTTATAGAATTCCTGAGTAATATATAGAGGGTTAATTTGATGCTATATTAATTGATACTATATTAATGAAATCTATTT
Source organism: Geotrypetes seraphini (assembly GCF_902459505.1). NCBI lineage: Eukaryota > Metazoa > Chordata > Amphibia > Gymnophiona > Dermophiidae > Geotrypetes > Geotrypetes seraphini. The sequence continues at coordinate 88,850 of NC_047088.1, forward strand.
TCCCTAATTGATGTTATAGTAATGAAATTATTTCACGCTTTAATACTTATTGGCTCTTGTAGATTGATCTGGAGCTAATTTTATAGTGCATTCTGATTTTTATGATAAAATTGATATATTTATTTAATTGCTGATTGAATGTCATGAATTAATATGTTCTGATGCTATATTAATGAAATTAATTTTACTCTAATACTTATTGCTCTTGTAGATTGATTAAGAGCTAATTTAAAGTTCATTCTGATTTTTTATGATGAAATTTATATATTTATTTAATTGAAGATATATGTTTAGGGGAAAAAAAAAGCGCCATTTGAATCTTTTGTTTAATGATAAATAGGTTTAAAATATAGCATAATTAGAAACATAGAAAGATGACGGCAGAAAAGGGCTATAGCCCATCAAGTCTGCCCACACTACTGACCCACCCCCAATAAGTCTAAATTCTAATGATCCTGTTCCTTAACTCGACCTTCGTAGGGATCCCACGTAGATGTCCCATTTATTCTTGAAGTCGAGCACGCTGGTGGCCCCGACCACCTGCACCGGAAGCTTGTTCCAGTGATTTACCACTCTTTCCGTGAAGAAATACTTCCTGGTGTCACTACTAAATTTTTCCCCTCTAAGTTTAAGCGGATGCCCTCTTGTGGCCGAGGGTCCCCTGAGACAAAGGATGTCATCTTCCACCTCGACACGTCCTGTGATGTATTTAAATGTCTTAATCATGTCCCCCCTCTCCCTGCGTTCTTCTAGAGTGTAGAGCAATCTGTTCAGTCTCTCTTCGTACGAGAGACCCTTGAGCCCCGAGATCATCCTAGTGGCCATCCGCTGAACCGACTCGACTCTAAGCATGTCTTTACGGTAATGTGGCCTCCAGAATTGCACACAGTACTCCAGATGAGGTCTCACCATGGTCCTGTACAGTGGCATTATGACTTCTGGTTTCCAGCTGACGAAACTTCTATTGATACATCCCATCATCTGTCTTGCCTTAGATGAGGCCTTTTCTACTTGTTTGGCAGCCTTCATGTCTGCACTGATGATTACTCCCAAATCTCGTTCTAATGAGGTCTTAGCCAATGTTTCTCCATTCAAGGTGTAAGTTCTGCATGGATTTCCGCTACCGAGGTGCATGACCTTACATTTCTTAGCATTGAAGCCCAGCTGCCATGTTGAGGACCAGTTTTCCAACGCAAGAAGGTCCTATGTCATATTATCCTGCAAATAGCCTTCACTTACTATGTTGCATAGTTTGGCGTCATCGGCGAATAATGTTACCTTACCCTGCAGCCCTCGTGTCAAGTCCCTTATGAATATGTTAAAAAGGAGTGGACCCAGGACTGAGCCCTGCGGCACTCTGCTGGTCACCTCCGATGCTTCAGAGAGAGTGCAATTGACCACCACCCTCTGATGTCTACCACTAAGCCAATCATTGACCCATGCAGTTACTGTCTCGCCCAACCCCATCGATTTCATCTTGTTTAGAAGTCTGCGGTGTGGGACGCTGTCAAAAGCCTTGCTGAAATCCAAGTACACTATGTCCAGAGACTCTCCCGAGTCTAGCTTTCCTGTTACCCAATCAAAGAAGCTGATGAGATTGGATTGGCATGACCTATCCCTAGTGAATCCATGCTGATTTGGATCCCTTAGATTCCCTTCATCCAAGATCGTGTACAATTTACGTTTAATTAATGTTTCCATGGGTTTACACACTATCGATGTGAGACTCACTGGTCTGTAGTTCGCAGCCTCTGCTCTGCAACCCTTTTTGTGCAGAGGAACGATGTTAGCTTTTTTCCAGTCCAGGGGGACTCTCCCCGTATTTAGGGAAAGATTGAAGAGCATGGCTAATGGTTCCGCCAGGACATCGCACAGCTCTCTGAGCACTCTCGGGTGCAATTCGTCCGGACCCTTGGCTTTGCACACCTTGAGTCTTGACAGTTCGCTGTAGACGTCAGCTGGTGTGAACTCAAAATTCTGAAATGGGTCTTCCGCGCTTGACATCGGGTCCAGATGTGGCCCGTGCCCTGGTGCCTTGCAAGTAAAGACCGAGCAGAAGTATTCATTCAGTAGTTTGGCTTTATTGGAATCAGTTTCCGCATAGTTCCCGTCCGGTGTTCTAAGGCGTACTATCCCGTTTGTTTTTTTTCCTGTCACTAATATACTTGAAGAAGGATTTGTCCCCTTTCTTAATGTTCTTTGCTAGAGTTTCTTCCACTGCAAGTTTGGCCTCTCTGACTGCTGTTTGACTGCTGCAGACCTGGTCCTGTATTCAATATTAGCTTCTCCTTTCCCCGTACGTTTGTATGAAAGAAATGCTCTTTTTTTTTTTTCCTTGACGAGGTACGAAACCTCATCAGTGAACCATTGTGGTTTTTTGTTTCTTTGTTGTTTATTTAATTGTGATATAAAGGTTGATTTTAGATAATTTATAGGGTGCCTGGTTTGGACTTTAGGGAACTGATCTAAATGAGTGCTTTCAGGTTGTTATATTGTTTTAAGAATGGGGGAGGGAATGGGGAAGGGTGTTTTTGGGAAGGGTTATAGGATGTGTATTACCAAAAGATTATATTTAAGGGATAATTATATTAGATCATATGTTTGGTTATTATCAATAAGAACGTAGAAATGAATCTAAAATTATTTTCAATAAGAACGTAGAAATGAATCTAAAATTATTTTCAATAAATGTGAATGGTCTTAATCATCCAATAAAAAGAAAGAAAACACTAAATTTCCTAAAACAACAAAATGCGGATTTATATTATATTCAAGAGACCCATTTAAATGCCCTTGAATCAAGGAAGTTGGAATCTGATGGATTTAAACATTGCTTTTTTCCATCTGCAGTAGATAAAAAGGCAGGAGTGGCAATTTTAATTAATAAAAAATGTCTGGCTACATTTAAAATTATCTCTGCAGATTCTGCAGGGAGATGGGTTCAAGTAGACATGAGTATGGGAAAACATATCTTGAAGCTTATTAATGTATATGCCCCTAATTCGAATCAATTATAATTTTTTAAGACTCTGCAAAAGCTGATTTTACCATCAGCTACCTCTGATTTAGTAGTAGCAGGGGACTTCAATGCGGTAATGGATCCATTGTTGGATAAAAAACCTAATAGGATGATAAAATCACTAGGATTAGATAATCTAGTTCACTCTTGTGGATTGAAAGATATTTGGAGGATTCTTCATTATAATGCTTGGGAATTTTCCTTTTATTCCCATGTTCATAAATCATTTTCACATATTGATTATATATTTGTATCTGATACATTCATACAACAGATTAGAAAAGCCTTTATTGATCCAATAATTTTATCGGATCATGGTGGAGTATGGATTGAGTTTTGTGTTGAAGACGATTATACTAGGCCTGTTTGTAGATTTTATAATGCATTGCTTGCAAATGAAAACTGTATGGAAGAAATTTAACTCAATGCTTTGAAGGAAATCTCATTAGAAGTATTATGGGATGCTTTTAAAGCTACCATAAGAGGACAAATCATTTCATATTCAGCTTATGTTAGGAAAAAACTTAAGATGGAATTATCTAAATTAGAACAAGATATTAAAAGTTTAGAGGCCCAGTTGGCTTTGAATTGGGAACATAATACTCTACAAGCTCTATTAAAAGCAAAATATAGTTATAATGAGATTTTCTCTAAAATGGCTAGAAAAGCTTTATATTATGGAAACTCAAACAAAGCGGGAAGAATGTTAGCTAATTATAAGAAAAGTTAAAATTGTGGCTATTAAAGATGAGAATGGAATAACTCACTCAAATTGGAAATATTTTAAAACAATTTTTGATGTATTATAAGACTTTATATTCTGAGCTTTATTCAAGAAAGATTATTGATGTTTTTGAAATTTTTAAAGTTAATTAAAGGGCCTAAAATTCCTGAGCATATTAAATAATCTCTTGATTTTCCATTATCATTAAAAGAACTTCAAACAGCCTTGAAGTCTCTTATAGATGGATCCGCTCCAGGTGGTGATGGCTTCACTGTAGAATTTTATAAATCATTTCAAAATCATTTACTACGTTATCTATTAAATTTATATTAGGCACAATTGAGTAATGGTTGCATATTAGGTACTATGGCAGAATCATTAACTATTGTTTTACCAAAGCCAAATAAGATCCTACTTTGGTTTCAACTACAGGCCTATCTCTTTGATAAAGTATATGTAAAACTTTTGGCCCAATTTATTAGCTTTGCACTTGGCAAAGGCTCTCCCTTATATTATTGGTATGCACCAAAATGGGGTTTGTTGCAAAACGACATTCTTCTAATAACACCAGATTGGCTTTTCATATCTTGAATTAACAAAATCCATTGAAGATCCTGCCTTCTCTGTCTTTGGATGCAGAGGCGGCTTTTGATCGTGTTGAGTGGACCTTTATGTATCAGGCAATGGATTGGTTTAGTATTGGTTCTGGATTTATACAGATGATTCAAACCTTGTATAGCTCCCCTTTTGCAAGATTATATATTAATAATATTTTAACAGAAAGATTTCGATTGGAAAGGGGAGTTAGACAGGGTTGTCCGTTATCTCCTTTACTGTTTGATATTGTTTTGGAACCCTTGTTATTAGCTATTCAGCAGGTAAAGGAGATTCAGGGTAATGTAATTTATTTCTTATATACCGCTAAACTCAGTTAGGATTCTAAGCGGTTTACAGAAAAATAGACAATAGGGTGCATTAAAATTATAAGTAAAATAGGTACTTAGAAATTCTCTTACTGTCCCGAAGGCTCACAATCTAACTAAAGTACCTGGAAAAATGACAATTAGTAGAGTAATGAAGAAATAAAATAGAGAATAGATGAGAAAAATAAGAAAATAAACATTCTAATAAGACTACAATGATCTAAAGGACTTTGAAAGGTTGAAAAAAGAGGGGAAATAAGAATAGATGCAGAGGGAGAACCGTTGAAGCAATAGAATTCTGGGGAAATTTAAATGAAATTTGAATGATAAAATAAAACAAAATAAGTGGTAAAACAATAAGTGAGATTAAAAAATATATCATAAACTAAAAAGAATTGGAGTAAAGGGCCATTACTCAGAATGGCAAAGGGTCACGAGTGGAGTCCCACAGGGATCGGTTCTGGGACCGCTCCTGTTCAATATATTTATTAACGACTTGGAGACAGGGACGAACTGTGAGGTTATTAAATTTGCGGACGACACCAAACTCTACAGCAGGGTTAGAACCAAGGAAGATTGTGAAGACCTGCAAAGGGACTTAACGAGACTGGAAGACTGGGTGAGAAAATGGCAAATGAGTTTTAACACTGAGAAATGCAAAGTCATGCATGTAGGGAAAAAGAACCCGATGTTCAACTATAAAATGGGAGGATCATTGCTGGGGGTGAGCAACCTTGAAAGAGACCTGGGGGTGATGGTGGACGCAACATTGAAAGCATCAGCACAGTGTGCGACAGCCTCAAAGAAAGCGAACAGAATGTTGGGTATCATCAAAAAGGGTATCACGACCAGGATGAAGGAAGTCATTTTGCCGCTGTATCGGGCAATGGTGCGCCCGCATCTGGAGTACTGTGTCCAGTACTGGTCACCGTACCTCAAAAAGGACATGGCGGTACTTGAGGGAGTCCAGAGAAGAGCAACAAAACTGATAAAAGGTATGGAAAACTTCTCATACGCTGACAGATTGGGAAATGCTGGGGCTGTTCTCCCTGGAAAAGCGGAGACTTAGAGGAGACATGATAGAAACCTTCAAAATCATGAAGGGCATAGAGAAGGTAGACAGGGACAAATTCTTCAGGCTGTGGGGAGCCACAAGTACAAGGGGGCACTCAGAGAAATTGAAAAAGGACAGGTTTAGAACAAATGCTAGGAAGTTCTTTTTCACTGAGGGTGGTGGACACATGGAACGCGCTCCCGGAGGCTGTGATAAGCCAGAAGACGCTACAGGGGTTCAAGGAGGGTCTAGATAGGTTCCTAAAAGAAAAAGGGATTGAGGGGTACAGATAGAGGGGGAGGTAGGTTACAGGAGTAGTCAGAAACCACGTCACAGGACATGGACCTGATGGGCCGCCGCGGAAGCGGACCGCTGGGCATGATGGACCTCTGGTCTGACCCAGTGGAGGCAACTTCTTATGTTCTTAAAATCAAAACAGTCAAAACTGAAGTCCAGCTTGAACGGGCCCCCGAGCCAACCTCTTCCGTTGGCTCTCCTCTGCTGGAATGGGGGAGGAGCGAAGACAGTGTCGGGTGCCCCACTGGAACGGGCCCCTGAGCCAACCGTTGGTCCGATGGCCGGACTGCAGCCCTCCTCCGTCGGCTCTTCCCTGCTGGAATGGGGGAGGAGCGAAGACAGTGTCGGGTGCCCTGCTGGAACGGGCCCCCAAGTCGACCGTTGGTCCAATGGCCGGACTGCAGCCCTCCTCCGTCGGCTCTCTTCTGCTGGAATGGGGGAGGAGCGAAGACAGTGTCGGGTGCCCCGCTGTAACGGGCCCCCGAGCCGACCGTTGGTCCGATGGCCGGACTGCAGCCTTCCTCCGTCGGCTCTTCCCTGCTGGAATGGGGGAGGAGCGAAGACAGTGTCGGGTGCCCCGCTGGAATGGGCCCCCCGAGCTGACCGTTGGTCCGATGGCCAGACTGCAGCCCTCCTCCGTTGGCTCTCCCCTGCTGGAATGGTGTTAGATGGTGTTACAGGGTTTGGTTTTGGTCTTTTACTTTTCCCATCAGTAGCAAATGCAGTATCCAATGTAAGTTGTTTTCTTGAAGCCATCTGAAATCACTTTAGTTAAACTGAAGGGATTAAATAGTTATAAAATCTTTAGTGAGAATGTCCAGGGAGAGGAGCTCTGCACTCAAACTGCCATCCTCCTTGCCTCCAAGTTCCTATAAAGGTCGGGGAATACAAAGTTTCTGCATATGCAGATGATATTTTGCTTCATTTGAGGAATCCAGAAACTACCATTCCACATTTGCTAGATTTGGTTGAAAAATTTGGGAAATTTTCTGGATATAAGATTAATTGGAGTAAATCGGAGATTCTTTCTTTAAATTTTCATTGTCAAAAAGGTTTATTTGATTCCTTTTCCTTTCTTTGGAAAGACGAAGGTATTAAGTATTTAGGTATTTGGATTCATTATACAATAGAAGAGTCAATTCAAATTAATGAGAAAGCGTTATTGTTGAAGGTTACGTTAATGTGTGAGCAATGGAACCCTTTACATCTGACTTGGTGGGGGAGAGTCCAAACTGTTAAGATGATGATTTTACCTGTAGTCTGTTACCAAATGGGTATGTTGCCAGTGTTTTTTCAAGAGTCCTTTTATAAGAAATTAAATAGTATTTGGCTGGAGGAAAAAACAAGAATTGCTCTAGTATCTTTACAAAAACCTATTGCGGAGGGTGGGGTAAATTTTCCAAATATTTATAGGTATCATCAAGCCTATATTATGCGTCAAGGTATGTATTGGATCCTCCCGGAGCTCATGGAAAATTTTACCGGATTGGTTGCGGTTGAATGGCAACTCCTGTTGCCACTGAGATTGAGTCATGTACTAAGTATTAAGATGCCTAGATTATATAAGGACAATAGAATCTTATTAGATACTTGGAAAACTTTAAAATTTGTAGATAATTTAGTTCCTATTTCAATTCATAAATCCACGTATCAGACTATTTGGCTAAACTCCAAGATTCAAATTGGCAGATTTAAAGTCATTTGGAAATATTGGATAATGGCAGGTATACTCACTTTGGATGATGTTATTATTGATGGTAAACTGCTTAAGTTTTCACAATTGCAACATAAATTTGGTCTAAATAAATCTCAAACTTATAGATGGTTGCAGTTGAAGCAGGCCATTCAGATGGGGTTTCCTGAATGGAAAAATCTTGTTAGTTAGTATAGCCTGCCGTTCTTATGTTTTCAGGTAGATTTCCAGGGACACTTAGCCATTCAGTGGTATAAATTAGTATCTGGATTCTTGAATAAAAAAACAAAAACTGGTCTACGTGACATTTGGAGCACTGAGATAAAGTATCAAATTAATACGTCTCAATGGTCATGAATTTGGTCTTGGAGGATGAAATGTACATTGTCAGCATCTATGAGACAGACATGGTTTTTTTTGTTGCATAGAGTTTTTTGGACCCCAGTTCGTTTACACAGAATAGATGATACTAAATCTAATAGATGCTGGCATTGTCATCTTCAAGTAGGGACACTGGATCATTTATTATTTTATTGTCCTTTGATAATGGAATTTTGAAGATCTATATGGGGTCAAGTTAATGAATTATTAGAAAATCCAATGACTTTAACATATGATACTATCTTATCTGGAACACTTATGAGAGCAAAAAGTCAAATTTCAGTAAATAACAACAAACTTGCTTATAATGACGGGGGTTGCCATGCAGCTAATTTTAAAGAATTGGAGAAATTGGGATAGATTAAATTATTCATTCTGGTGGGAATCCCAATGTTATGTCTTTAAAATGGAAAGGTACATTGCCATTCAGAAGGGTTATTATAAAAAATTTATGGATGTTTGGGAACCATTAACCAAATATTGTAAGGATTGATTATTTTTATATTGATAAGGAAATATACACATCCTGGGGAGGGGATATAATATGGGATTGATTAAAGCTTGTTGAATTGTTTATAAATATTTTTAAGATTTTGTTGATTAACTGGTTGGGGGATAATAAGTTTTCTTATTATCTTTAAAAGTGTATTGTGCTATAAAATTATTCTTCTACTAGTTGTTTAGCTCATTACATTAACGGGTGCTAGCAGCCCTTCTCCCTTACTTTTACCTCATCCCTGTCCAGCAGCACCCCCACCCATTCCCTGCTCCCCCTATATAGCAGTAGTCCTTCTCCTTTTATCTCCCCCTGTTCAGCATCACCCCCCCCATTTCCCACTCCCCATATCCAGCAGTAGCTCTTCTCCTTTACTTCCTGCTCTCCCCCCCCTGTCCAGCAGTAGCCCTTCTCCCTTACTTGTATGTTCCCCACTGTCCATTAGGAACCTTTCTCCCTTATCTATAAACCATGCAGCCTTACATTTTAGAAGTCCCCCACCCCATTCTGCCCAGCTCCCTTGTCAAATTTCAAAACTGCAGGCAGTGGCTGCTCCTCACCCGATCCCCGCTTACAGCGGCCCCGCACTCGCGGTCTGGTTGGCTCCCTTGCTGGAGCTTTTCACGGTGTTGTCTCCTCTTTTACTAAAACCTGCTTCCTACCTCCCCTTAAAGTAACGGTGCACACACGGAAAATTGTTATGGCAACCATAGAACGTGTCCCGAGGAAAATGTAGCACAGTTTGGTTGCGCTGTGAAAGGAAAATAATAGCATTAAGGGATCAGGGAGCAAGGCAGAACTTAAGAGGAAAACCTTAGCAGAATTATTATTAAGTTTATACTTGCCGCTGCGGCTGCTCTCACGATCCCCGCCAGCGTCGGATCGTGAAAGGAGCCGCTGTTACAGGGACCGATTGCGGCGGTGGTGACGGCAAAGTTACTTTAAGGGGAGTTAGGAAGCAGGTTTTAGTAAAGAAGCACAAACAGGGAACGGCGGTGGTGAATGGAGAGAGTACTATAGGGGCATGCGGCTCCTACCTGTGGGTGCGTACATCGCGGCGACGGCAATAATGGAGCAGCCACCGCTGCGTCTTTCAACAGGGAGCAGGCAGTTCAAGTTGGAGCTTTGGTCTGGCCTGCTCCCTGCTCGTCTTACCATATTGTATTTTTTTAGTTGAAAGACGCGGCGGTGGCTCCTCTCATGATTCCCCAGCTGCGTCGGAAAGTCCGACACAGGCGGGGAATCGTGAGAGGAGTCACCACCGCGTCTTTCAACTAAAAAATACAATACGGCAGGTGAGCAGGCCAGACTGAAAAACAGCAAGGAGCAGCAGAGAGCACGGCAGAGCGAAAAACAGAACCCTAAGCTGCGCATGCGCACTCCTACCTGTCGCTACAGCTCACGGAAAACCAGCACACGCATAAGGAGTGTGCATGCGCGGCCTACTGTTTTATTATATTAGATGTAACTATATCATTTTTTGTGCACAACTTTAGTTTTAAAATGAATAAAGAAGTTATTAAAAAAAAATTATTTTCTTCCTGATTTGAAGCATGTTTAACTGTGTGCAAATTGTAACCTGAACATGCAAATCACAAATGAGAATAAAGAAAACATTCTGAACTAAATTGAACTGCAAAAAAGAAAGCATACCATGGGTCAGATGAAATCTGTTCCGAGCAGCTGACAGATCTCATTTTAGGATTCCATTCTGATAGTGGTTTATGGGTCGCTATACCTATCTTTGAAAGAGACTTGGGTTTTGGAATACATAGTTTCTTTGTTTCTTCAAAACTGCAACCAACATCTTCAGATGGAGAGATAAAGCTTTCTAGATCTACAAGTTAAAACAAGAACCATGCAATGATATAATGTGGACTTTAGAAATATAATGTTAAGTAATTACAAATCTATAGGGCACATACAATTTACAGAAACAGCAAAAAGCACTTCTCGCACCCCCATCTTTTCCAAATGAGACTTTGAAGTATGAAAAAACAAATACACTTCAGCCCTTAAAAAGTTAAGATAGGAGATGTGGTCTCTAGGCAGGAAGATATAGAATGTTTTATTAAGTTCTATGACAAGATTAGGTCCTTACCTCAATAATATTTTTCCAGTGTAAGGGTTCAGTAGGCTTGATCAGTGGTTTTTTTTCCCTGAATCGTGAGGATTGCATAAGCATTATTTACATTTTTCAACTCCACCTTCTTGTGTCCATGGACAGTGCCTCAGCTTCTCAGTTCATACCAAAGCAAAGGAGAAACCCTAAAAAAAGGAGAAACACGGAGGGCACGGGGAACTACCCAACCAATTAAGTCTTTTCTGCTCTGCAAACAAGAACAATTAAACCAATAGACAATTATAATAATAATAATAATAACAATAACAACAACAACAACTTTATTTTGTATACTGCCACACCAATAAGTTCTAGGTGGTTTACAACAAGAAGATTCAGTGAATCATATACATACACGTTACATAACACCAATCATGATGCAACACAATCAGGATAAAATTTATCATACAAACAGGTGGAACCAAAGCAGCCACCTACCTAAGTAGAACCAGTAATTAACATTAGTAGTAACATAACATAGTAGATGATGACAGATAAAGACCTTAATGGTCCATCCATTCTGCCCAACCTGATTCATAAGAAGAACATAAGAAGTTGCCTCCACTGGGTCAGACCAGAGGTCCATCGCGCCCAGCAGTCTGCACCCGTGGCGGCCCATCAGGTCCATGACCTGTCAAGTGGTCCCTGACTCTTCCTATAACCTACCTCTACTTCTATCTGTACCCCTCAATCCCCTTATCCTTCAGGAATTTATCCAAACCTTCTTTGAATCCCTGTAGCGTGATCTGCCCCATCACAAACCTCCGGGAGTGCGTTCCATGTGTCCACCACTCTCCTGGGTGAAGAAGAAACTTCCTGGCATTGGTTCTAAACCTGTTCCCTTCAGTTTCTCCGAGTGCCCCCTTGTACTTGTGGTTCCCCACAGTCTGAAGAATCTGTCCCTGTCTACCTTATCTATGCCTTTCAGGATTTTGAAGGTTTCTATCATCCTCTAAGTCTCCGCTTTTCCAGGGAGAACAGACCCAGCTTTTCTAACCTGTCAGCGTATGAGAAGTTTCCATAGCTCGTATCATTTCGTCGCTCTTCACTGGACCCCTTCAAGTATTGCCATGTCCTTCTTGAGGTACGACGACCAATACTGGACACAGTACTCCAGATGCGGGCGTACCATTGTACGATACAGTGTGGCATGAATGACTTCCTTCGTGCCTGGTCGTGATACCCTTCTTGACGATAACCCAGCATTCTGTTTGCTTTCTTTGAGGCTGTCGCACATTGTGCCGATACTTTCATTGTTGTATCCACCAGCACACCCAGGTCTCTTTCAAGGTTACTTACCCCTAGCAATGTTCCCCCCTTTGTGATAGCTGAACATCGGGTTCTTTTTCCCCAACATGCATGACCTTGCATTTCTCTATATAAAACGCGTCTGCCACTTTTTTGCCCACTCTTCCAGTTTTGTCTAGATCTCTTTTCAGGTCTTCAGTCTTCCGTGGTTCTAACCCTGCTGCAGAGTTTGTGAGTCATCTGCAAATTGATAACCTCACATTTCGTCCCCCGTCTCCAGATCATTTATGAATATATTGAACGGGAGCGGTCTCCAACACCGACCCCGTCGGGACTCCGCTCGTGACCCATTACCAGTCAGAGTATTGGCCCTTCACATCCAACCCTCTGTTTTCTGCCCACCAACCAGTGTTTAAATTCCATCGGTATACATCCCCCTCCACCCCGTGGTTCCACAGCTTCTTAAGCAGCCGTTTGTGGGGTATCTTGTCGAAGGCTTTTTGGAAGTCGAGGTAAATAATGTCTATGGGTTCCCCTTTGTCCATTTGGCTGTTTATTCCCTCAAAGAAGTGGAGTAAGTTCGTGAGGCATGACCTTCCCCTTGCAGAAGCCATGCTGGCTCGCCCTCAGCTGCCCATTTTTTTCTATGTGCTTGCAGACCGCTGTCCTTAATCAGTGCTTCCATCATCTTACCCGGAACCGAAGTCAAGCTCACCGGCCTGTAGTTTCCTGGGTCACCTCTCGATCCCTTCTTAAAGATAGGCCATGACATTTGCTATTTTCCAGTCCTCCAGGATCTCCCTCCCAGTTTATCAAGGATAGGTTACATATTTGCCGGATTGTTTCCGCTATTTCTTTTCTCAGTCTTTAGTACCCTTGGGTGGATTCCGTCCGGGCCCGATTTGTCGCTTTTCAATCTATCTATCTGTCGGAGGGACGTCCCTCATGGCTCCATGCTTTTTATCTTGATCCCCACTTATGATCTCCTCGGGTTCTGGTACATTGGATGTTGTCCTCGCTCGTGAAGACCGACGAGAAGAACTTGTTTAACCTGTCCCGCTACCTTTTTTTCCTCCTTTACCACGTCCCTTTCTGTCTCCATCATCCAACGGTCCCACTTCCTCCCTCGCCGGTTGCTGTCCCATTCACATTCCCAAAGAACGGTTTGAAGTTTCTCGCTTTCCCAGCCAGCTTCTCTTCGTATTCTCTTTTTGCTTTCCTAACCACTCGGTGACATTCTTTCTGGTGTTTTTTTGTGTTCCTTCCGGTTTTCCTCAGTTTGGTCCTTTTTCCATTTTCTGAACGATGTTTTCTTGTCACCTATCGCCTTCTTCACTTCCTTCGTTATCCACACTGGGTTTTTTGTTCAATTCTTTTTGCACCCTTTCCTAAACCTGGGGACGTACAGGTCTTGTGCTTTTTGCACCGTGTCCTTGAGTAGAGACCAGGCTTTCTCTACGGTCTCCATCTTCTGTGAGCTGTTTCTGAGTTTCTTTCTCACCATTTTCCTTATAGCATCGTAGTTCCCTTTTCTAAAGTTGAGCGCTGTCGCTGTGGTTCTCTTCACTTTTGATGTTCCTACTTCTAATTTGTACTGGATCATGTTGTGATCGCTGTTTCCTAGTGGCCCTACTACTACTACCACCTCCTTTGCGGGTCCCCCTAGTCCATTGAGGATTAGGTCGAGAGTGGCATCTCCTCGTGTTGGTTCCTTGACCAGCTGTTCCATGAAGCAATCCCTTACAGCCTCTAGGAATTTGGTGTCCCTCGCGCAATTGGAGTGTCCAATATTCCAATCTATCCCAGGGTGGTTGAAATCCCCCATCACCATCACACTTCTGCTTTTGTATTCCTGCCTCAATTCTGCTTCTAGGTCATTGTCGCTTGCTTCTGGCTGTCCAGGTGGGCGATAGTATAGTCCCAATTTTGTGTCAGCTCCCTTTCTTCCTGGTAACTTAACCCATAGTGATTCCAAACCTTCCACCCTCGTCGCCGTATCCATCCTGGTCGAGTGAATGTATAGTGCTATTCCTCCATCCTTCTTGTACGTCCTGTCTCTCCTATAGTTTATACCCTGGTAGTACTACGTCCCATTTGTTGTCCTCAGACCACCATGTTTCTGTGATTCCAATTATGTCTAGGTCCTCTTTGTTGGCCATGACTTCTAGCTCTCCCATTTTGGTCCTTAGACTCCTTGCATTGGTGTACAAGCAATTTAAATCTCGGTTTTTTACTTTCCCTGCTGTGTTTCCTCGTGGTTTGATTCTCTTGTCGTCCCCCTCCTGGGCTGCCAGCCCCTGAGTTCCGTTTTGTTCTTCCCCTTCCCGTGGTGCGTTTTCTTCATCCTCAGCTGGCTTCTTCATTCCTGCATGTCCCTCTAGCTCCTGCTGCTTTTCCTTCTTTTTGCTCTCTATTTTTACTTGTTCCTTGGACCCCTGTAGTTCGCCTTTGAGTCCTTTGCATTTTTCCCGCTTGTCTTCGAGTCCTACTTTGCATTTTTCCCGCTCAATATCTTCATTTGATACTCTTGTCCGAAGCGTCGTCGCCAGATCGACTGTCGGCTTTCCCCCTCTCCTCAGTTTAAAGCCTTGTCTATTGCGCTCCTGACATTCGCCAGCATTCTCGTTCCTGTCATGCTCAGGTGCAGTCCGTCCCTCCTGTAGAGCTTGTTCTTTCCCCAGAAGGTTGACCAGTTCCTAACAAAGTGGAAACCTTCCTTTTCGCACCATCTCCTCAGCCATGCGTTTATTGCTTGCAGCTCGGTCTGCCTCCTCACATCCACCCTCGGTACTGGCAGGATCTCTGATAAAGCTATCTTCTGTGTCCTCAGCTTCAATTTCCTTCCCAGGATCTTGAACTGCTCGGTTAGTGTAGTCCTGTTGTAATTTCTTCTGCTGACATCGTTTGTTCCAACGTGGATTATCACTTCTGTCTCTTCCGTCTCAGCTCCTTCCAGGATCCTCTCAATTCTGTCGGTAATGTCCTTCGTTCTTGCCCCTGGGAGACATGTCACTAGCCAGTCTTCTCTCCCTCCTGCTATGTGACTGTCCACTTCTCTCAGGATTGAGTCTCCTACTAAGATTGCAGATTTCCCCTTCTTCAGCTTCCTTTTCGGTCTCAAGTCTGTATCTTTGGTGTGGTCCGCTACTTCTCCCTCAGGGTTCTGGTGGGTCTTGGCCTCCTCTGTCTGCTCGGTTCTTCCGCAAGTTCCTTCTCCTCCGGTGTCTGGTGGATTCCGTCCTCCATCTGTTGGTTCCTGTCCCCCGGCATCTGGTGGGTTCCGTCCTTCATCAGTTGGTTCCTGTCTGCATTGCTGGTGATCCTGTACCTCCACCATCCTGCAGGCCTCCTTGATGAATCTCTCGAGCTCCCTAACTTGCTCCTCAATGTGGTTCTCTCTGGTGGGGTCCTCAGTTGCCCAGCACGGTTCTTCTGAAGTGCGGAGTCCCTCCAGCTCCTGGACCTTGACCTGCAGTCTCCCGACCTCCCTTTTCAGGCTTTCCAGTTCCTGACACCGACCGCATATGTATGCCCCGCCTCCCGGAGGGGTGGTAGTCGTACATATGACACTTCGTACAGTATACTGGGAAGCTCCGCTGGGTGCCTGCTGCCTCCTTTTCTTTTTCTCCTTTCTTTAGTCTCCCGGTGTGTGTGATACGTGGAAGTGGTGCCCGGAGTGCAGCTAGCTGAAAAAAGAAGAGCAAGAAAAAGAGAATGAGTAAGAGAAGAAAGTACCTACAGTTTATGCTTTAGATGTAGCTGCTGGGCGGCCTGGGCTCCTGGCTCCTTCTCAAGGCTCCTTCGCTAAGGTGAGCGCCTTTGCTGCTCGCCGAACGGCTGCGCGCTGTTGGCTCTTCCCCTTTTATGGGGGAGTTCGGCTGGTGACGTTGGGGGGTGGGCGGAGATATCTCTCACCTATTCCCCTCGACTCTACTCGGTCCGTTATCTGCCTTCCCTTAGCTGTGTCTGCCTGCTTTCAGCTCTCTCCGCCTGACCGTTCCGCTCAGCTCTCTGCCTGCCTGTCCGCTCCGCTCTCCTCTCTCTGCCTGTCTGCTCCGCTCTCCGCTCCCAGCCTGTCCGCTCTGCTCTCCGCTCAGCTCTCTGCCTGCCTGTCCGCTCTGCTCACCATTCCCCAACAGCTCTCTCTGACTGCCCGCTGCTCTCTCCGCTTTCCTCTCAGCTCCTGTTTGATATCCCCTCAGCTTCCTCCACTCCCTGCCATGTGCTCGGGGTTCAGCTCTGCACAGCACCTCCTATCTTCCCTCTGCTGCATTGAACTGAGTTCTTTGCTGTTGGCTCCTCCCCTTTTATAGGGAGTTCGGCTGGTGACGTCGGGGGTGGGCGGAGATATCTCTCGCCTCTTCCCCTCGACTCCGCTTGGTCCGTTATCTGCCTCCCCTTAGCTCTCTCTGCCTGCTTTCAGCTCTCTCCACCTGACCGCTCCGCTCTCTGCTCTCTTCTCTCTGCCTGTCCGCTCCGCTCTCCGCCTGTCCACTCTGCTCTTCTCTTCTTCTTAGCTATTTCTGGGCAAGAATCCAAAGCTCTGCCCGGTACTGTGCTTAGGTTCCAACTATTGAAGTCTCTGTTAAAGCTCACTCCAGCACTTCTACACCATCCCAGCCCTTGAAGCCTTCCCCAGCCGTCCTCAAACAAACGGCCATATACAGACACAGACTGTGCAAGTCTGCCCAGTTCTTCAATATTTACTATTATTTTCTGATTCTGATCCTCTGTGTTCATCCCACATTTTTTTGTACTCTGTCACTGTTTTCCTCTCCACCACTTCTCTTGGAAGAGCATTCCAGAAATCCACCACCCTCTCCGTAAAGAATTTCTTTACATTGCTCTCGAGTCTACCACCCCTCAGCCTCAAATCATGCCCTCTGGTTTTACCATTTTCCTTTCTCTGGAAAAGATTTGTTCTACATTAATATTTTTCAAGTACTTGAACGTCTGAATTATATCTCCCCTGTCTCTCCTTTCCTCTAGGGCAGGGGTGTCTAACCTTTTGGCTTCCCTGGGCCGCATTGGCCCAAAACATATTTTCTGGGGCCGCCCAAACACTCAAATGGTGCAGCAAGACAGAGGAGGGAACCGGCAAGATGGTAAACATCCAGGGGCAGCAGAGGAAAAGACTGCATCACCCTCGCCTGGGGCCGCACAAAATACTTCACGGGGGCCGCATGCGGCCCTTCGGCTGCAGGTTGGACACTCCTGCTCTAGGGTATACATATTCAGGGTTTCCAATCTCTTCTCATACGTCTTTTGGTGCAACCTTCCTATCATTTTCGTCACCCTCCTCTGGACCGCTTCAAGCCTTTTTGTGTCCTTCGCCACATACAGTCTCCAAAACTGAACACAATACTCCTGTTAGGAATTTAGTCATCATTAATGAAATGATATGTTTTTAATGTTTAGTTTTCTGTCTAATTAATTAATTACTATGTTAATTCATTTATAAATTTGTATCCTGATCAGTAGATAAATTGATAATTAAAGAAATGCTATTTATATTATTATATTTCAGGCTCAAAAGATATAAATGGCACAGTTTTACATTTATTTCTTTTACAAAGATACCAAAATCGAACATAGCACCAATGTTTTTGTAACCGAATCTTTAAGTCAGATCTCTTCTCTTTTTATATCTTTTATGTACAGGGAGTTTATGCATTTTATGTAGCATCCCGGCACGCCCATCTTTAAGTCAGAGCTCTACTCTTCTTTTACATAAAGGGGGTTCATGTATTTTAAGATGCATTTTTTTAATGCACACGGTGCTTTCTGGCACGCCCACCTTTAATTTGTTTGAATTGGTTCATTTAAAATTAATTTGTGTGTCTGCTTTACCACTATATAGCACTTTCAATATATGTTCTATAACGTTGAGTATAACGTTACATGATATTGCTTTTAATTGATTTACGCTCTGCACATTCAGGAAATGAGCTCTAACAGTGGAATGAAGTTAGTTTATATGGGCAATATGGTTTTTCAATTTGATTAAATTTTAAATGCATAGTCAAAAAAAAAATGAATGTTTTTTAACATACATAAAATAGGGAATGTATAATTCTTCAATGCATTGGTTTTGAATTATCCTTGAACAGTGGAAAAACAAATAAGTTCTAACTCAGCACAAGCAGTGCCCTAGACACAGTCCAGTCTTCAAAACCAAAAGTCAAATCCAAAAGTCCAAAACTTTTCCTTCTAGCCCCACTCTTGGGCCAATCAAGAGAGTGCACGAGTACCTTCCTTCTTCCCATCTTCTCCCTAACTGATACTATCTGACCCACTCTTGGAAATGACATGTGATCTTACTTTGTAATCCTCCATCTATAACTCTTTTTGTAATCCGCCTTGAACCACAAGGTAATGGCAGAATAGAAATCTCTAATGTAATGTAATATAAAGCACAGTTATTTATTGTAACAGGTGTTATCCAGGGACAGCAGGCAGATATTCTCTACATGTGGGTGACGTCACCGAAGGAGCCCCCTAGCAGACGTTTTCAGAAGCAGACTTGCTCGAAGGCCTACAGGCTTGCGATTGGCAGGCGCACGCGCGCGAACCCCTCCCGCCCTGCCTAGGGCATGCGTCTCCTCAGCATGTCCTCAGTTCAGATAGTTAGCAAAGAAGCCAACCACGGGGAGGTGGGTGGGTTGCGAGAATATCTACCTGCTGTCCCTGGATAACACCTGTTACGGTAAGTAACTGTGCTTTATCCCAGGACAAGCAGGCAGCATATTCTCTACATGTGGGAGACCTCCAAGCTAACCAAAAAGGGGATGGAGGGAGAGTTGGCAAGTTTAGGAGAAAAGATTTTGCAAAACGGATTGGCCGAAATGGCCATCACGTCTGGAGAAAGCATCCAGACATTAATGTGAGGTGAACATATGAACCGAGGACCAAGTGGCAGCCTTACAGATTTCATCGATGGGAGTCGAGCGGAGGAAAGCAACAGACGCCACCATCGCTCGGACCTTGTGGCCTGTGACTTGACCTGGCAGGGAGAGACCAGCCTGAGCGTAACAGAAAGAGATACAAGTGGCCAACCAGTTAGAAATGGTTCGCTTAGAAACAGAGCGACCCAAGCAATTGGGATCGAAATAGAGGAACAGCTGGAGAGCAGAACGATGAGAAGCTGTGCATTTCAAGTAGAAGGCCAGCGAACGCTTACTGTCAAGAGAATGGGTGAGAATGGGGCTTCAGAAAAAACACAGGAAGAACAATAGATTGGTTGATGTGAAAATCAGAAACAATCTTAGGCAAGAACTTAGGATGGGTATGGAGAACCACCTTATCATGATGGAAAACAATGAAAGGTGGGTCCACTACCAAGGCTTGAAGCTCACTGACCCAACAGGCAGAAGTGAGAGCAATAAGAAATACAACTTTCCAAGTAAGATATTTCAAGTGAGCTCGTGCTAGCGGCTCGAACGGAGGTTTCATCACTTGAGCAAAGACCACGTTAAGATCCCAAACCACCGGAGAAGGTTTAAAGGGCGATGAACGTGGAAAAGACATCTCATGAAACGGGAAACCACAGGATGAACAGAGATAGGCTTCCCGTCAATCGGCTGATGAAAAGCAGCAATGGCACTAAGGTGGACTCGAACCGAAGAGGACTTGAGCCCAGCGCCAGACAAGTGCAACAGATAATCCAGGACAGCCAACAATGAGGCAGATAGAGGCTCCAGCTGTCGAGTAGCACACCAGGAAGAAAAGCGGGTCCACTTCTGATGGTAACAGTGGTGAGTGGACTCCTTTCGAGACCCCTCCAGGACATCCAGCATGGGCTGGGAGAGCTGGAACGAGGGCATTAAGTCTCAAGGAACCAAGCTGTGGTTGGGATGAAGCAGAGAACCCCGACTCTGTGTAAGCAGAGAAGGAAAAATAGGTAGAGGAAGAGGCTCCCTGGCACCAAGTTGCAACAGAAGGGAGAACCACAGTTGTCGGGGCCACCGAGTAGCTATTAGAATCATGGTGGCACTCGTGGACTTGAGCTTGACGAGAGTCTTCAGAATCAGAGAGAATGGAGGGAACGCATACAGGAACTCGTTCGTCCAATCCAGAAGGAAGGCATCCGCCTCGATCCTGAGAGGGGTGTAAACCCTGGAGCAGAAGAGGGGTAACTTGTGATTGAGGGGGGGACGCGAACAGATCGACCCAACGAGCAAACACCTGATGCAGGATCCCGGAGTGGAGCGACCACTTGTGAGGCTGCAGAAGACGACTCAACCTGTCTGCCAGACAGTTCCGCTGGCCCTGAATGTAGACAGCTCGAATGAATATGTTGCGGCGGATGGCCCAATCCCAGAGCCGCACCGCCTCCAGGCACAGGGACCTGGACCCCGTGCCCCCCTGTTTGTTGATATAATACATGGTGACCTGGTTGTCCGTGCGAACCAGCACCACTCGATCGCGAAGCAGGTGACAAAAGGCCTTCAGAGTGAGGAAAATCGCTCGAAGCTCCAGAATATTGATGTGACAAAGGCGGTCAGCACGGAACCAAAGACCCTGGGTGCGCAGACCGTCCAGATGAGCCCCCCCCCAAGCATAGGTTGACGAGTCCGTTGTGAGGACCTTTTGCGGAGGAGGAGCATGAAACAGAAAACCTCTGGAAATATTGGAAGAGAGCATCCACCAACGGAGAGACCTCTTCAACAAAGGAGTCACGACAATGCGTTGAGAGAGAGGATCTCAATCCTGGTTCCATTGGGATGCCAGAGTCCATTGAGGAATACGTAGGTGAAGTCTGGCAAAAGGAGTCACGTGAACCGTGGAGGCCATGTGACCTAGGAGGACCATCATGAGTCGAACTGACGCCGAGGGCAGATAGGTCACCATTCGACAAACGGATAAGGGCCTCCAGACAAGGCAAGAAGCAACGGAGACGAACCGTGTCCAGGACCGCTCCGATGAACTCGAGAGATTGGGATGGGCAGAGGTGAGACTTGGGAAAGTTCACCTTGAAGCTGAGACTCTGGAGGAGCACGATGGTTTGATTTGTCACTCGCAGGACTTCGTCGCGAGAGGACGCTTTAATTAACCAGTCGTCAAGGTAGGGAAACACCTGCAGGCCGCGGAGACGCAGGGCCGAAACTACCACCACCAGACATTTCGTGAAAACCCTCGGAAAGGCCGCCAGGCCGAAGGGAAGAAGTTTCAAGTTTCAAGTTTCAAGTTTAATATTTGTTTGTTTAATCGCCTTTTCAATATTCAAGGCGATTTACATATTAATAAAGTTACACAATAAAATAGTTTAAAAACTGGACAAGACAAGACAATAACTGTACGAACTGGGACAAAAAGGAAGGAAGGGAAAGAAGTTACAATGTAATTAAGCAAGGTGGGGAACCAATTAAGGAAAACACAAAAAGGATGGGATAAAAAATAGTTGAATATATGAAGACAAGAAAAAATAGAAAGTAAGTGAAATTGAACACGATTACTGGAGATGGAGATCCCCCCACCCGGAATCTCAAATACCGGCGAGAGGCCGGGTGTATCGGAATGTTGCATGTACGCCTCCTTGAGGTCCAGTGAGCACAGCCAGTCCCCCTCGTCCAAGAGGGGATACAACATGGGAAGGGTGAGCATTCTGAATCGTTCCCAGGACCAGAAACTTATTCCAGAGCACGGAGGTCCAGGATCGGACGTAGAATCCCCCGTCTTTTTGGATCGATGAAGCCGTCCACACATATGTGTCGGTGGCAGCAAAAAAGGGCAAACAGAATGCTAGGAATGATAAAGAAGGGGATCCCTAACAGATCAGAGAAGGTTATCATGCCGCTGTACCGGGCCATGGTACGCCCTCACCTGGAGTACTGCGTCCGCACTGGTCGCCATACATGAAGAAGGACACGGTACTACTCGAAAGGGTCCAGAGAAGAGCGACTAAGATGGTTAAGGGGCTGGAGGAGCTGCCGTACAGCAATAGATTAGAGAAATTGGGCCTCTTCTCCCTCGAACAGAGAAGATTGAGAGGGGACATGATCGAAACATTCAAGGTACTGAAGGGGATAGATAAGGACCGATTGTTCACCCTTTCCAAGATAGGGAGAACGAGAGGGCATTCTCTAAAGTTGAAAGGGGATAGATTCCGTACAAACGTAAGGAAGTTCTTCTTCACCCAGAATGGTAGAAAGCTGGAACGCTCTTCCAGAGGCTGTTATAGGGGAAAACACCATCCAAGGATTCAAGACAAAGTTAGACAAGTTTCTGCTGAACAAGAACATGCCCTGGTAGGGCTAGTCTCAGTTAGGGTGCTGGTCTTAGACCAGAGGGCCGCCACATGAGCAGACTGCTGGGCATGATGGACCACTGGTCTGACTCAGCAGTGGCAATTCTTATGTTCTTATTACCGTGAATAAAATCCGGAGTTCCACTGTTCTGGGGGAATCTCCTCGACCGCCCGAAGAAAGGTCCGAATTTCCTGCAGAAGGAGAGGAAGCTGAGACTGAGTAGAAGGAAACTCTCTTGGAGGCATGTCCGGGGGTACGCGACTGAAATGGAGGGAGTCCCTCTCCCTGAGACAGCACTAAACTGTTGGTGGTAAGACTCTCCACTGGGTATAGAAATGATGGAGACGACCCCCAGTGGGGAAGGGGGAAGACTACAGGAAGGGAGCCCGAAGGCTCGGACTGGAATTGTCAAAAGGACGGGCCGGTCTTCGCCGAGGCCGATGGCTGAGTCTTAGGTTGATGTGGCTGCTGCTGCAGGGGCCGTTTTGAAGGAGGCCTTGAGAAAGCAGGAGTGGATTTTTGTGGGTACCTCCAGAGAGGAATTTTATTTGGTGAACAGGAGGCGCCTTCGGTTAAGTTTCACCAGAGACGCGAAAGACCGCTCGTGTCCGAGAGGGTACTGCATGGCAGCTTTGATGGAATCATCGAAGAGCTCATGACCCACACATGGGAGATTGACAAGGCGATCCTGCAGATTCGGATCCATGTCCACAATCCGGAGCCAAGCGAGGCGACGCATGCGATGGCAAAGCTGTAACTCTCAAGGACAATTCAAAGGCGTCGTAAGAGACCTGAAACATGTACAGGCGGGGTTTAAGAGAGGGTCTCCTCGAGGAGACGAAACTCCCAACGCCCGAGGCTCTGGAACGACCTCCCGGAACGAGCGGAGGACAATCTAACACAGAACCGGAGGTAGGAAGTGAAGAAGTTGTAATTAAGGACAACGGTTCACCATCATCGAATTCTGATAAAGGGCGGGCGACCAAATTTGTCCATTGTGCGTGCCCTCAACCACCAAGGACTGGTGGAAAAGCTGAGCACTTTCAAACCCTTTAACCGGGACAGTCCGGTAATGGGACTCCAACTTGGAGGGAATAGCCGTAACAGCATACGGTGTGTCCAGGTTCTGGAGAAACGTCTGCCGGAGAACCTGATGCAACGGGAGGTGAAGCACCTAACGAGGCGTGTTGTTAACTCATAATTCCGCCAGGTATTCCTGGGAGTCGGACTGAAGATCTAAGTTCAGAGTTCTGCCCATGTCAGAGATGAAACAAGAAAAGGAGGAGGTCCAAGAAGAAGACTCATCATCTGGGGGAGACTCCGACCGAGATTGGGGTGCAGCCGAGAAAGAGGGAGAAACCTGGAATAGTAAGCCAGGGCCTCAGAGTTCCGTGAACAGGAGACCAAAGAGGTTCAACTAAGGCATGTAGGGGGCGTCGAGGAACGGCCCCATGCCAGATGGACCGGGGAAGACCCCGGAGACCGAGGAAACCACTGGGGAAGCCTCGGAGAAGACGGGGTATAGGAAAATTCCCCAACTGGCTTCGAAGGAGGTCCTTGAGAAGCCGGTAAGTGCCTCAAAGGGGAACAGACACTAGAGTCCAATTCGAGGACAAGTGTGTGTTTAGAGGGTCTTGAGGTCGGAGACCTGCCCTGACAGGGCGGAGAAGACAGGGGCTTTTTAGAAGAGGCGAGCCTTGCTGCAGTAGAAGGAGAAAATTTGGCCCCTGGCCTGGACCCCTGAAAAGTCACTGGTGACTCAGGGGAGGAAGACTCGCTTGAGGGAACCCAACAAGTCTTACGAGTAAGGCCTCGAGAGACGAGAGGACGCTCAGGCTGGCCAGACTCGACTGGGTCGAGACCGAGGTTAAAGGCGTCAAGGTCGGGACTAGTTGGCTTACCACCGAGGAAAACTGTGTGGTGTCCTCGAACATAGGCACCGAGACCAAAGGTAGGTGGTTGGAGATGCAGCAGTGCTCCTTCGGGGGTGACCTCAAAGAAGAGTATTTCCTACGTGAGGAGGCACGCTTAGAGTGATGTCTCTAAGAGGCCGACGAGGCGGAGCCGACATAAGACTCAGAGGAAGGCTTCTTTGCCGGCACACCTGAGGAGGAAAGTGGAGACTTACCCGAGGCCGGAATAGCAGGAGGGACCGAGGCCGGAGCCTTTGAGGCCGACAGGGACTTCGAGGCCGAGCTCGAAGCCTGTCCCGCAGGATCCATGGGGCCAAAGAGTTGGAGAATCTTGGCCACCCTCTGACGAAGAGCCTGCGGTTGCAAAGTCGCACAACAGGGACACAACTCCGCACCCAGGCATTCCACACACCAACAATGAGGATTGATTGATGGAGATAACCCGGTTGCACTTAGTGCAGTTTTTAAAACCGGAACGAGGCCGGGACATAAGAAAAAAGAGAGCACAGTGACTCAAAAGAAACAAACCAAATAAGCCGTGGTGCAAGAGGGACAAAGAGAACGCGCGAAGTAAGGAAGCAGTGCTTCTGGCTCCGCAGCAAAACAGTGAACTGAGGACACCTTAGGAGACACATGCCCTAGGCAGGGCGGAGGGGCACGCACGCATGCGCGGGCCAATCGCAAGCCTGAAGGTCTTCTAGCATGTCTGCTTGCGAAAACATCCGCTAGGGGGCTTCAGTCGGTGACGTCACCCACATATAGAGAATATGCTGCCTGCTTGTCTTGGGATAATTGATTTGTTTCTGTGCTCACAACGCTTTTATGATCAATATAAACTGTTTGGTAGTCCACTGATTTCAAACAGCTTTTCTTCTCTCTTAGTAGCACTGTTTAAAGTTTCAAAAATAAAGTGGTCACATTATTAATTTATTTTCAGTTCACTCACCCAATTAATTTTGGGATATTGAGTAAATCAATTCTTTTATAAGTTTATTATGATTTTAATATAGCCTTTTGAATGGTTTTATGACCCATTGATTGTTTAAAGCTGAGAATCAATTTTCATTGACCACTATTTATTGATCACAATTTCATTTAGCCTGTTAGGAATTTAGTCATCATTAATGAAATGATATATGTTTGGTTTTGTGTCTAATTAATTCATTACTATGTTAATTCATTTATAAATTTGTATCCCTGATCAGTGGATAAAATGATAATTAAAGAAATGCTATTTATATTATTACATTTCAGGCTCTTTAGTGACAATTAATTTATTCCAGTATGGCCTTAATTCTATTATCTAACTATTACATGTTAAAAAGTTTAATTAAAACATGATTTTGTAATGATTTATGTAAAACTTTACAATTAACTCTTCATATGAATTATTTTGGGTCTGCTATTAGTTTGCATTTTTATTTTCACAAACACTTTGTTGCATATCTTTTAAAAGTTTAGATTATCAATTATTTCATAATTTTATTATGCATTTATATAGTTTTATATTCATTTTTATGTACATCGTTTGGGTCTATATAGATTTTTATAAGAAACATTTTTATACAATGTTATTTGTTTTAAATGTCTTGATTAGAAATGTAAACTTTTTAATTCAATCTTAGTTTTAGTATGTGTATTACATTTTTAATATGCAATATTTATTTTAGCTTTTTACATTTAGGTTGTTTAAATAAAAGTTTTGTTTAATTTAGAATGATTAGTCTATGATGATCAAGACGCATTTTAATGCACCATTTCATTTGTTTATTTTTACTGTTATTGTTATCTAATTTTATTACATAGCATTTTATATGCATTTAACTGCTTGATTACATAAGAACATAAGTGCCTTCACTGAATCAGACCTTAGGTCCATTTAGTCTGGCGACCCGCACACGTGGAGGCTAAGCTAGGTGTTCCCTGATGAAGACCCTGTTTCCCGTATCCCTCAATGTGATTTGCAAGAAGGTGTGCATCCAACTTACCCTTGAATCCCAGAATGGTGGTCTCCGTCACAACCTCCTCCTGGAGAGCATTCCAAGCGTCCACCACTCGTTGTGTGAAACAGAACTTCCTGACATTTGTCCTGGGCCTGTTGCCCCTCAATTTCAGTCCATGACCTCTTGTCCGAGTCACTTTTGACAACGTGAATAACGGTGTTTCTTGCTCTATTTTGTCGAATCCTTTTATTATTTTAAAAGTCTATCATATCCCCTCGCAGTCTTCTCTTCCCCAGGTGAACAAGCCCAGTTTTCCGAGGCGTTCTTTGTAGCTCAAATTCTTCATACTCTTTACTAGCTTCGTGGCTCGCCTCTGCACCCTCTCCAGCAGGGTTATATCCTTCTTTAAGTAGGGAGGCCAATGTTGGATACAGTACTCCAAGTGTGGTCTGACCGTTGCTCTGTAAAACGGCATTATGACGTCCGCCGATCTACTTGCGATTCCCTTCTTTATCATGCCCAACATCCTGTTTGCTTTCTTTGCCGCCGCTGCGCATTGAGCCGACGGCTTCAGGGTCCTGTCTATCAGTACTCCCAGGTCCCTTTCTTGTTCGCTCTTGCCCAATGTCACACCTAACATTTTATATTTATGTTCCTTATTTTTCCTGCCCAGGTGCATCACTTTGCATTTTTCTATATTAAACTTCATCTGCCACTTTTCCACCCACTTCTCTAGCTGGTTTAAATCTCTCTGGAGTTCTTCGCTGTCCATGTGTGACCCAACTGTCCGACATAGTTTAGTGTCATCTGCAAACTTGATTACATTACTTGTTGTTTCCTCTTCCAGGTCATTTATGAAGATATTGAATAAGATGGGCCCAAGAACTGAGCCCTGGGGCACACCGCTTGTCACCTTTTCCCAGTCCGAGAACTTCCCATTTATGCTTACCCTCTGCAATCTGTTCTCCAGCCATTTACCTATCCCTTTTAGTATATCCCCTTCTATTCCGTGGCTTTGTAGTTTCCTCAGAAGCCTAGTGTATGGAACCTTGTCGAACGCTTTCTGGAAGTCCAAGTATATTATATCCACTGGGTCTCCATTATCGATTTGTTTGTTCACCTTCTCAAATTATTGAAGTAAATTTGTCAAACATGACTTCCCCTTCCTGAAGCCGTGTTGACTGGCTCTCATCAGGTCGTGATTTTCCAGGTGTTGCACTTTGCTATCCTTGATTAGTGCTTCAACCATCTTCCCAGGCACCGACGTAAGACTCACAGGTCTATAGTTGCCTGGTTCTCTTCTTGATCCTTTTATGAAGATTGGGATTACATTTGCTATTTTCCAGTCATCTGGTATTTGCCCGGTTCTAATTGACAAATTAGCTAGGGATTGTAACAGCTCTCCGATTTCTACCTTAAGTTCCTTTAGCACTCTTGGGTGAATTTCATCTGGTCCAGGGGATTTGTCACTTCTTAGTTTGTCGATCTGATAGTATATCATGTCCAAGTCCACATTCACTGTGGTGAGGCTTTCCTCAATTCCTCCCTTGAATACTTTCTCTGTTTCGGGCATTGATGCAGTGTCCTCCTTGGTAAAGACAGATGCAAAGAATGATTTTAGCCTATCTGCAATCTGTTTGTCTTCCTTAATGCACCCTTTTTTTCCTTGGTCGTCGAGAGGGCCCACTGCCTTTTTTGCTGGTTTTTTCCCTTTTATGTATCTAAAAAAGGGCTTGAAGTTTTTGGCTTCTTGCACTATCTTTTCCTCATAGACCTTTTTGGCTTCTCTTACCGCCTTGTGACACTTCTTCTGGTCGACCTTGTGACTGTTCCAGGCCTCCGTTGTTCGTTCGCGTTTCCATTTTTTAAAAGAGTTCCTCTTTTCCCTTACTGCATCTTTCACCCCTTTAGTTAGCCAAGCTGGTTCTCCTTTGTTCTTATTATTCCTTCCTTTGGTTATCTGCAGAATGTAGAGATTCTGCGCTTCGGTGATGGTATTTTTTAGTAGGAACCATGCTTGATCGACCGTTTTGATTTCGGATGTCCTTTTCTTGAGCCGTTTTTTAACTATGGTTCTCATGCTGTCATAATTCCCTTTTCTGAAGTTAAAGGTTGTGGTGTGGGTCCTGGTTCGTTTCCCCTTCCCGATGCCAATTTTAAAATTGATCATGTTGTGATCGCTTGTCCCCAGTGGAACCGTGACTTCCACATCTGTTGTCCTTCCAGTTATGCCATTTAGGACTAAGTCCAAGGTTGCGGTTCCTCTTGTCGGTTCTCCCACCATTTGTTCTAGAAAGCAGTCCCCTATTAATTCCAGGAACTTTGTTTCCCTGCCGCAGTTTGAGGTTCCCAGGTTCCAGTTTATCCCCGGAAAGTTGAAGTCTCCCATGATCATTACGTTACCTGTTCTACATTCATGGTTTATTCCCTCTATCATTTCCAAGTTTCCAAATTTATTAAGTATTTGATTAATCGCTTATTCCACATTCTAAGCGATGTACAACATATTAAAATATTAAAGTATTAAATTACAGTAGTTCAAGGGAAACAGACAATATGAATATAACTCACAAGACAAAACATGACTCAAGAGGAAGGGAATGGGGAAAGAAATACAAGTTTAAAAGATAGTAAAGGAAACATACAAGGGAAGAACAACAATAGGGAGGGGGAAAAATAATAAGTAACAGAGAATTTAAACACAGGGCTCAGTAGAGAGCCCTAAACTAATCCAACAGTCTAGTTTTATTAGCTGTCAAATGCATCTTTAAAAAGAAAGCATTTTAGCTTGCTCTTAAATCTATCCAAACTTAATTCTTCTCGTATATAAATTGGGAGTAAATTCCACATTTGGGGGGCTGTGACAGAGAAAATAGAGTGTCGTCGTGTTTTTATAGATTTCTGTGTCTGCTTCTTCCGTCTGTGCTGGGGGGTCGATAATAGAGGCCAATTTTAGTGTCTGCTTTGTTCTATCTAGGAATCTTTATCCATAGGGACTCCAGTTTTTCTTTTCCTTCCATCCTCCCTTCACTGATAGATTCTACTCCTTCTTGGAAATACATCCCCCTTTTTGCCCTATTCTATCCTTTCTGTATAGTTTGTATCCCTGCAGTACTGTGTCCCATTCATTTTCCTCATTCCACCATGTTTCATATGTATATTTGGTTATGTATTCTTTTAGATAAATATTGTCCCCTGGAGAAGGCGCTGCTGTTGTCGAAACTGGGTCTAGTTGGGATTTTGTTAAGTTTTTTATATTTTTAATGACTCTTTTCCAATAAAAGGCTTGGATTCCCTCGCTGGTTGTGTTGTCTCCATTGCCTCTTCTTGCTATTATTCCCTTTGCACCAAGGGCCTCACTGTCTTCAACTATCACTCAATCAATTTACTTTTGATATTAATCAAAGCCCTCTGGACTCCCAGGAAATCCAAACTAGCTGGCTCCTCTCCGTCCAATTTATGGTGGGCCTGCTGAAGTCAAACTGGCGCTTTAGTATCTAATAATGTACAAGTCTTTTGGATGGACATCTGAAACAAACTTCAGAATATAAAGATCATATGGAAATCTCAGTCTTTCTCCATTTCTGATGAGGATATATCTTTGACTTTTTAATTACTATATCTTTGAAATTGATCGTTACCCATTGATAAGACAATACACATATTTCCATCGTATATGTGGTAAAATTGGATTTATTTTATAAAATATGAAAACCATTTTTAGTTCACTAAATACACTATTTAAAATACACAGAAAACTTTTGCCTTTTAATCATTTCTAAGTTGGTTTGAACTTAGATTGTTAGCTCAATTTCATTATTGTACTATTGGGTTATTGTTCACTCATGATTGCTATTAAAAAACCTAAAAAAATATTTGGAATAGAAATGATTCTTCTTACCTTTGCTAGTTAGCCTAGGTTGAAGAACCTTCTTTGCTGTAGATCTTGGTGTCTGAGGCTTTGTTCTATTCTTCACTTTTTCCATTAAAATGTCAAACTCATCATCGGAGCTTTCTGATATTTTAACTGCATCATTTTGAAGCATTAAATTTGTACTGCTGCATATCGCAGGCTCCTTAAAATCTTTCTCCCAGTCCAGATGACTGTATGAATTCAGTCTGCGGTCAGTACAGACTTTCTGCTTTCCTGATGAACCAGAGTAGGTGTTGTCAGGCCTCAGGTTACTATACTCCTGTTCTCCTTTTGGTTTATCTTTACAACTTTCATACAAATAACTTTTTATAATTAAATCCTCATCACTTTTACTTGGTAATACTGGAATAGTCCTGTCTTCTGGTAATCTGTTATTTTTTCTAGTAGTTGTAGATGTCTCCTGACCTAGGAAAACTTTAATTCCTGAAATCCAAAGCACACAAAGATAAACAATTACTGCCTGCACAAATATTACAAAGCAGCAAAAGTTCATGGCAATTTAAATTACAGTACAGTGGAACCTTGGTTTACGAGCATAATTTATTCCAGAAGCATGCTCGTAAATCAAGTTACTCGTATATCAAAGCGAGTTTCCCCATAAGAATGAATGGAAACTCGCTTTGATTCGTTCTACCTCCTCCCCCCTCTGAGTCTACCGGCGCTGCTCCATCACCCCCTCCCCCCGCTGTAACCAGCATCGCGCAGCCCCCACCATGAACGCCCCCTCCACCGGGGGGGGGAACCGCATCGCACCCCCATGCTGAAAGCGGCATCCGCCCGCCCTACCTCCCAAACATGCTCCTTACCCCATCTGCCGGTTGTGCGACTGAAGAAATCTCCCACCTCTTGCCTGGGCTGGGCCTTGAGCATCTGCGCATGCTCAAGGCCTTCTGCCTCTCGTTCTCTCCGAGATCTCGTTCTCTCCGAGATCTCAGAGATAACGAGAGCCAGAAGGCCTTGAGCATGCGCAGATGCTCAAGGCCCAGCCCAGGCAAGAGGTGGGAGATTTCTTTCAGTCGCACAACCGGCAGATGGGGTAAGGAGCATGTTTGGGAGGAAGGGCGGGCGGGCGGATGCCACTTTCAGCACGGGGGTGCAATGCGGTTCTCCTGGGGGGGCGTTTGCGGGGGGGTCGGGGGGTTGCGATGCTGGTTAGAGCGGGGGGAGGTGCTCGTGTAGCGGAACATGCTCGGTTTGGGAGACAAAAGTTTGCTAAGTGTTTTGCTCGTCTTGCAAAACACTCGCAAATCGGGTTACTCGCAAACCGTATTGCACTATAGGCTGATTTAGTTTTAGAAGTAGAGTAATAAGTCAAATAAAAGTACAGTTACTTACCTTAACAACTGTTTTCTGGAGACAGCAGGCAGGTATTCTCATATGTGAGTGACATCATCAACAGAGCCTGGTACAGACTAGTGCTGCCCAATTCACGATTTGAATCGGTTTGTTTTGGTAAAAAAACCAGACTCACCGATTCAGCCCCGATTCAAGTTAATTTTTTTCACCACCGGCTACTGGACTCGTTCCCATCTAATGTAACTTCCGGTTTTGCGAAACCAGAAGTTACATCAGAAGAAACGAAAGGATGTGGGAGCGTCAAGGGGAGAGCGAGCAGACCTCGGATGCAAAGGGTAACTGGCAGGAGGGCTGAGAATCGGTGGCGGCGGGGGGGGGGGGGGGAGGGCTGAGAATCAGCGGCGGGGGGCTGAGAATCGGCAGGAGGGCTGAGAATCGGCAAGGGGGATTGAGGGCTGTGAATCGGCAGAGGGGCTGGTGAGTCTTGGGGGCTGGAAGCTGGGAATCGGCAGGGGGGCTGGTGAGTCTTGGGGGCTGGGGATGGAAGCTGGGAATCGGCAGGGAGGCTGGGGATGGAAGCTGGGAATCGGCAGGGGGGGCTGATGAGTAGAGTTGCG
Organism: Geotrypetes seraphini; assembly: GCF_902459505.1. NCBI lineage: Eukaryota > Metazoa > Chordata > Amphibia > Gymnophiona > Dermophiidae > Geotrypetes > Geotrypetes seraphini. The sequence continues at coordinate 120,757 of NC_047088.1, forward strand.
CGGGGACAGAAATCCCACCCGTCCCCGCCAAAGTCCCACCTGTCCCCGTGAGGAATCCCACCCGTCCCCGCAAGGAATCCCTCCATCCCCACCCATCCCCGTGAGGAAACCCCCGTCCCCGCAAGGAATCCCCTCCGTCCCCACCCGTCCCTATAAACTACAGAAATAGTTATTTCATTTAATTATGCTACTGAATTAAAGGCTCTGGTAGAAACCCATTTACAAATAAGCAAAAAGACTTTATTAATTTGGAAATATTAATTGGGAAGAATACATACTTTGTAAATGGGTTTCTACCAGAGCCTCTAATGTTTATAAATTTTTTATCAACACAACTAATATACTACTTTATCCTAAAGCAAAAAAAAAAAATTAATAGATTTTTTTTCCTACCTTTGTTGCCTGGTTTCTGCTTTCCTCATTTTCTCATTCAATTCCTTCCATCCACTGTCTCTCTTCTCTCTGCGTCTTCCATTTGCTCTGTTACTGTGCCTCCCTTTCTCCCCCTTTCCAAATTGGTCTGGCACCCATCTTCTTCCCTCCGCTCCCCCCATAGTCTGGCATCTCTGTCTTCTTTCCTGCCAGCGTCTTCTCCCCACTCTCTCTTCCCCATGTCCTTTCAGCGTCCTTCTCCCCCCTCTGTCTTCCCCATGTGCTTTCAGTGTCCTTCTCCCCCCTCTGTCTTCCCCATGTCCTTTCAGCATCCTTCTTCCCCCCATCTTCCCCATGTCCTTTCAGCGTCCTTCTTCCCCCGTCTTCCCCATGTCCTTTCAGCGTCCTTCTCCACCCCTTTGTCTTCCCCATGTGCTTTCAGCGTTCTTCTCCACCCTTTTGTCTTCACCAATGCTTTCAGCGTCCTTCTCTCCCCTCAATTTTACCTTAAGCGCCTTTTCCTCTCCACTCCACCTTTCCTCCCTTTCTCCCTCCCTGCCCCTTACCTTTGTGGCGCTTACCTGCCCGACTGACAACAGAATAGGCCCGGTCTAACAAACCTCCCTGCCCTGTAGCCGCAAATCTAAATTACCTTCTTACAGCAGCTGGAGTATTGAAGCTGCTGTAAGAAAGTAATTTAGATTCGCGGCTACAGGGCAGGGAGGTTTGACGGACCGGGCCTGTTGTCGGTCGGTCGGGGGACCTGGCTGGCTGTGCTACACCCGGGGCTGTCCGCCCCCGCCTTGTACCACTGCCTTTTCCCCGCCTGCCCTGCCGCAGCACACAGCCAAACGGAAGTCTTCATGATGTCAGCGCTGACATCGGAGGGAGGGCTTTGCTTAAGCCCTCCCTCCGACGTCAGCGCTGACATCAGGAAGACTTCCATTATGCTGTGTGCGGCAGGGCAGGTAGGGAGACGAGCCTCGCGGCTGAATACATCCAGCCCCGCAGGATCCCCACATCCCTCGGAGGCGTCCTCACAGGATCCCCGCAACCCTAGGGGGGCGTCCCCACGGGATCCCCGTGACCCGAAGGGGGAACCCGCGGGATCCCCGCAGGTCCCGTGGGATTCCCGTCGTCCCATTCCCTTGCAGCTCTCTACTGGTGAGTCTTGGGGGCTGGGGGTGGAAGCTGGGAATCGGTAGGAGGGCTGGTGAGTCTTGGGGGCTGGGGATGGAAGCTGAGAATCGGGCAGGGGGGCTGGGGAAAATTAGAATCAGGCTAGGGAAGCTGAGAATCAGGCTGCCTGATTCACGATTCAAATCTATTTACCAGGACAAAAAAAAAAAAAATATATCGGCCTCCCGATTCGTTGACTGACCCTCCCCCCTAAAACAGGAGCGGCTTTAGAGGGCAAGTGGGGAGGGTCAGTCGGGAAGTGGCTTCCCCACTGGTGTCCGGCTTCCCCGCATCAATTTACCTAATTTCAGAAGCTTGCCCTGCAGAAGATCGCTGGCTCTAGCAATCTTCTGCAGGGCAGGCTGCTGAAATTAGGTAAATTGAATACGCAGGCCTTCAGGGGGGTGAAGACGTTCAGGGGAGGGGACCCTGGTGTAGAAGTACACAGAGGGAGGGAGGGAGGGAAGGGGGGGTTCAAAGAGATGTGCATTTGCCGGACTTTGGGGGGGAAGAAATAAGGGATCTAAAAACCAGGGCTGTGGAGTCGGTAGATAAATGTTCCGACTCCGACTCCTCAGTTTTTTGTACTTCTGACTCTGACTCCGACTCCAGGTACCCGAAATTTCCTCCAACTCAGACTCCACAGCACTGGTTAATTTTCAGATCGTTAAAATGGAATGTCAAGTTGAGAGAAATGAGCATTTTCGACACCACCTTCTTTTTGCTTTTAATCAAGGTTCTAAGGCCGCAGAAGCTGCTCGCAACATTTGTGCTGTGTATATAGTGGGTGCTATAGCTGTAAGAATCGCTCGTGATTGGTATGCCAAGTTCAAAAATGGAGTCGGTAGATAAATGTTCCGACTCCTCAGTTTTTTGTACTTCTGACTCCGACTCAAACTCCAAGTACCCGAAATTTCCTCCGACTTCGACTCCACAGCCCTGCTAAAAACAGAGGAGAGGGAGAGAGATGGTGGACAATGGGATTTAGGGATGAAAGTTACAGAAAGGGAGAGATGCTGGATGAAAGGGTAGTTGAGAAAAGGTGGATCTGTAGATGGAGATGAAAAAAAGGAAAGATGCCAGACCTCCAGGGGAGGGAAGGGAAATGGAAGGTGAGAACAGAGATGGCAGATGGATGGTTATCATGGAGAAAGAAGAAAGAAGGAGACCCTGGCAAGCAAGCTATCAGAAGACAACCAGAGCCCAGGACCAACAAGATTTGAACAATGACCAGACAACAAAAGGTAGAAAAAATAATTTTATTTTCTGTTTTGTGATTACAATATGTCAGATTTGAAATGTGTATCCTGCCAGAGCTTTTGTTAGACCACAAACGTGAGCTAGGATTTAACAGAGAGAGGAAAAGTCTTTTTTGTTTGTTTATTTTGTTTACACCACAGCACCAGTGTGGTTAAGAGAAGGCAAAGGGGGTGAAGAGGCTATAAAATAAACCCACCAGGATGTTTGAAAAAAAACACCCAATTGGGCAGGAAAATCGAATCGAAAAATCGATCCAGTAGGCTGAATCTAATCAAAATTATTTTTCCTGAATCGGGCAGCACTAGTATGGACAGTGAAAAGCGTACAGGCACGTTAAGAATTCAAAGGTTAAAGACTGCCCGCTACTGTGCCTGTGCCTTCCCGATGAGGGTTTACAGTACCTCAGTTCCATAAACAAGCTAAGAAGCCAACTAGGGGAGGTAGGAGGGATTGGAAATTAATTTATATTTATATATTTTAATATTAATTTTAGTTGTAATGATGATATGTATTAGAAATGTTAACTTTCTTCCTTTTTTTCCTATTTTTAATGGAGTTCTTTTCACAAATTTGACTGAGTTGTGATGTAAACCGCTTTGATCCTTTTTGGCTACATAGATGGTATATAAAGATTTTAAATAAACATAGTGAGATGTGAAAGTATGAATTGAGGACCAAGTGGCTGCCTTGTAAATTTCATAAGAACATAAGAAGTTGCCTCCGCTGGGTCAGACCAGAAGGTCCATCGCGCGCCACAGTCCGCACCCACAGCGGCCCATCAGGTCCATGACCTGTAAGGTGATCCTTATCTAAACCCTTTAGTCCCCTTAATCCTTTATCTATACCCTTTCATAACCTATCCCTATCTCTATCTGTATCCCTCAAGCCCCTTATCCTTCAGGAACTTATCCAATCTTTCTTTGAACCTCCTTAGTGTACTCTGTCCTATCACAACCTCCGGAAGCGCATTCCAGGTGTCCACCACCCTCTGAGTGAAAAAGAATTTCCTAGCATTTGTTCTAAACCTGTTCCCTTTCAATTTCTCCGAGTGCCCCCTTGTTCTTGTGGTTCCCAATAGGCTGAAGAATCTGTCCCTTTCTACCTTCTCTATGCCCTTCATGATCTTGAAAGTCTCTATCATGTCTCCTCTGAGTCTCCGCTTTTCCAGGGAGAAGAACCCCAGCCTTTCTAACCTGTCAGCAAATGAAAGGTTTTCCATACCTTTTATCAATTTCGTTGCTCTTTTCTGAACCCTCTCAAATATCGCCATGTCCTTCTTGAGGTATGGCGATCAGTATTGGACACAGTACTCCAAGTGCGGGCGCACCATTGCACGATACAATGGCATGATCACTTCCTTCGTCCTGGTTGTAATACCCTTCTTAATAACGCCCAACATTCTATTCGCTTTCTTTGAGGCTGCTGCACATTGTGCCGCTGGCTTCATTGTTGTAGCACTTTACATCAAAGAGAACATCAAAACAGCCAGGATCACAGATGTCAAGTACACCGGGGAATCCATCTGGGTAAACCTGGCCAGAGGCGGAGAAAAATGTCTGTACCTTGGTGTGGTATACAGACCTCCAAGACAAATGGAGGACAAGGACACAGAATTAATTGAAGACATTGAGAATATCACTCTACGGGGGGACGCTGTTCTGCTAGGGGACTTCAACATGCCTGATGTTGACTGGAACACACTCTCAGCGACATCTTGTGGTAGCGGGAGGATATTAACGGCCATGAAGGGAGTACGGCTCAAACAAATGGTACTAGAGCCCACTAGGGCCAAGGCCATCCTAGACCTCGTACTTACAAACGGGGAGAGCGTCTCGGAGGTCTCGGTGGGAGAAACGCTAGCCACAAGTGACCATAACATGGTATGGTTCAACCTTAGGAAAGGCTTCCCTAAATCACAAACAAAAACGAGGGTACTCAATTTCCGGGGCACTGACTTTGCACGCATGGGAGATTTCGTCCATCAGACGCTGCAGGATCAAGAAGCAACTGATAATGTGGAAGCAATGTGGTCAACCATGAAATTGACCCTACACGAGGCAACTAACCGCTACATAAAATCGGTAAATAAACAACAAAGGAACAAAAAACCCCAATGGTTCACTGATGAGGTTTCGCACCTCGTCAAGGAAAAAAAAAGAGCATTTCTTTCATACAAACGTACGGGGAAAGGAGAAGCTAACATTGAATACAGGACTAGGTCTGCAGTAGTCAAAACAGCAGTCAGAGAGGCCAAACTTGCAGTGGAAGAAACTCTAGCAAAGAACATTAAGAAAGGGGACAAATCCTTCTTCAGGTATATTAGTGACAGGAAAAAAAACACAAACGTGATAGTACGCCTTAGAACACCGGACGGGAACTACGTGGAAACTGATTCCGATAAAGCCAAACTAATGAACGAATACTTCTGCTCGGTCTTTACCTACGAGGCACCAGGGCACGGACCACATCTGGAAGCAATGTCAAGCACGGAAGACCCATTTCAGAATTCTGAGTTCACATCAGCTGACGTCTACAGCGAACTGTCAAGGCTCAAGGTGTGCAAAGCCATGGGTCCAGACGAATTGCACCCGAGAGTGCTCAGAGAGCTGCGCAATGTCCTGGCGGAACCATTAGCCATGCTCTTCAATCTTTCCCTAAATACGGGGAGAGTCCCCCTGGACTGGAAAAAAGCTAACGTCGTTTCTCTGCACAAAAAGCACAGTTACTTACCGTAACAGGTGTTATCCAGGGACAGCAGGCATATATTCTCACATGTGGGTGACGTCATCTACGGAGCCCCGATGCGGAAGCATTTTCAAGCAAACTTGATTGAAGATTTAAGTTTGCTCTGCTGCTCCACGCATGCGTGCCTTCCTGCTCCACTAGGGGGTGCATCCCCTCGTGGTCTCCAGTTCACTTAACTAGCCAAGAAGCCAACCTCGGGGAGGTGGGTGGGTTGTGAGAATATATGCCTGCTGTCCCTGGATAACACCTGTTACGGTAAGTAACTGTGCTTTATCCCAGGACAAGCAGGCATGATATTCTCACATGTGGGTGACCTCCAAGCTTACTGAAGAGGGATGGAGGGAAGTTGGCAATTAAGCAAATAGATTTCGCAACACCGATTGGCCGAACCGGCCATCGCTTCTGGACAGGGAGTCCAGACAGTAGTGGGAGGTGAAGGTATGAACCGAAGACCACGTGGCAGCCTTGCAGATTTCCTCAATAGGTGTGGACCTGAGGAAGGCTACGGAAGCTGCCATCGCTCGGACTTTGTGTCCCGTTACTCGACCATGCAGCGCGAGACCCGTCTGAGCGTAGCAAAAGGAGATGCAGTCGGCCAACCAGTTGGACAAGGTGCGTTTGGAAACTGGGTGGCCTAACCGGTTTGGGTCGAAGGACAGAAACAGTTGTGGGACTTTCTGGTGTGGCTGAGTGCGTTGGAGGTAAAAGGCCAACGCTCTTTTGCAGTCAAGAGTGTGGAGCGCCACTTCTCCGGGGTGAGAGTGGGGCTTGGGAAAGAACACGGGTAAGACGATGGACTGATTTAGATGGAAATCAGACACTACTTTAGGTAGGAACTTTGGATGGGTGCGGAGTACCACCTTGTCGTGATGGAATACCGTGAAGGGTGGGTCCGCTACCAGCGCTTGTAGCTCGCTAACCCACCGTGCGGACGTGAGCGCGAGTAAGAAAAGTACCTTCCAAGTGAGGAATTTTGGATGGCATTTGTCTAGTGGCTCAAATGGAGGTTTCATTAATTGAGCCAGAACCACGTTAAGGTCCCAAACCACCGGGGGAGGTTTGAGAGGGGGGTGGACGTTTAGCAGACCCTTCATGAAGCGAGTGACTAAGGGATGGAGCGAGAGGGCTTTCCCTTCCAGGGGCTGATGGAAGGCCGCAATTGCACTGAGGTGTATTCGAATGGAGTTGGTCTTTAGGCCGGAGTGAGATAATTGAAGTAGATAGTCAAGGACCAGGGGGACGGGGACCGACACCGGGTCCTGGCTGTGGGAGGAGCACCAGGTTGAGAATCTGGTCCACTTTTGTGAGTAGCAGGTTCTCGTCTAGGTTTTTCTGGAGGCCTCCAATATCTCCTTGACTGATTGAGACACGGGGATAGCAGTCAGGGGGAGAGAAACCAAGCATTCAGATGAAGAGACTGAAGATTGGGATGTAACAGTGAACCCTGACCCTGTGACAGTAGAGAGGGAAACAGAGGCAGAGGCAGTGGATCTCTGACACTGAGTTGAAGTAGCAGGGAAAACCACGGCTGGCGTGGCCAGCGAGGGGCAATCAGGATCAGGGTGGCTTGTACTGTTTTCAGGTGGACAAGCGTCCGCAGTATCAGAGGAAACGGCGGGAACGCGTACAAGAATCTTCCCTCCCAGTTGAGGAGGAAGGCGTCGGCCTCGAGCCGGTCCGGGGAGTATATCCGGGAGCAGAAGAGAGGCAGCTTGTGATTGTGCGGGGACGCGAACAGGTCTATTTGAGGCGTCCCGCACCGTTCGAACACTCCTCGTAGGGTCTGGGAGTGTAGTGACCACTCGTGTGGCTGGAGGAGGCGGCTGAGTCTGTCTGCCAGGCAGTTTTGTTCTCCTTGTATGTACACCGCCCGAAGGAAGGTGTTGTTGGAGATTGCCCATTTCCAGAGGCGCAGGGCTTCCCGACAAAGGGGCCAAGACCCTGTGCCCCCTTGTTTGTTTACGTAGTACATCGCTACCTGGTTGTCGGTTCGGATGAGAACCACTCGGTCGCGGAGCAGATGTTGGAAGGTTACAGCTGCGAGGTAGATGGCCCGAAGTTCTAGCACGTTGATGTGGCAGCGACGGTCTTGTGCTGACCAAATTCCTTGGGTGCGTAGGCCGTCCAGATGGGCTCCCCAAGCGTACTCCGACGAGTCCGTGGTGAGTACCTTGCTGTGGGGTGGGGTGAGGAAGAGCAAACCTTTGGAAAGATTTGAAGAGTCGGCCCACCAGCGGAGCGATCGTTGCAATGAAGGAGTCACTGTCACGGGGTGGTCGATCGGGTCCCGGTCTTGACTCCATTGAGACGCCAGGGTCCATTGAGGGATTCTCAGATGGAGGCGGGCGAAGGGTGTGACATGGACGGTGGAGGCCATGTGGCCCAGGAGGGTCATCATCTGTCGAGCTGATACTGAGGTCAGCCGAGAGATCCCTCGGCTCAGACTTTACTAACGCCTCCAGGCGCGGAGGGGGGAGGAAGGAACGGAGGCGAACCGTGTCCAGCGTGGCCCCGATGAACTGTAGGGACTGCGAGGGGCGTAGTTGAGATTTTGGGAAGTTTATTTCGAACCCCAGACTTTGTAGGTAGGTAATAGTCTGTTGGGTCGCTGAGATAACCCCTTCTTTGGACGGGGCTTTGATTAGCCAGTCGTCCAGGTAGGGGAATACCTGGAGGCCCTGGGAACGTAAGGTTGCTGCTACTACCACGAGGCACTTGGTGAAGACCCGAGGTGATGATGCTAGTCCGAAGGGGAGGACTCGGTATTGTAGGTGCCAGTCCCCTACTTGGAAATGCAAAAACTTGCGGTGAGTGGGGTGCACTGGGACATGTGTGTACGCCTCCTTGAGATCGAGGGAGCAGAGCCAGTCGCCCTCGTCGATCAGGGGGTAGAGTGTTGGTAGTGAGAGCATCCGAAACTTTTCCCGTACCAGGAATTTGTTGAGGCGTCTCAAGTCTAGTATTGGGCGTAGGTCTCCCGTTTTTTTCGGTACCAGGAAGTAACGGGAGTAGAAGCCCTTCCCCCGTTGGTCGGGGGGGACTTTCTCCACTGCTCTCAGGCGAAGCAGGTCTCGAGCTTCGGAGAGGAGTAGAGGTAGTTGAGTCCGGTTGGGAGGGCAATTCCTTGGGGGATTGTCCGGGGGGATGGCCCGAAAGTTGAGAGAGTACCCTGATGAGATCACGCCAAGGACCCATGCGTCCGACGTGAGTTGTTCCCAGCGAGGGTAAAAGGCTTTGAGTCGACCTCCGATGGGAAGGCGGCCTGGGACTATGGCGGAGGGGGCCCGCCCCTTCCGCGTGTCCCGTCAAAAGGACGGGGATGGTTTGGTGGTCGCGGGCGGTTGAGACTTGGGCATGGCCCTGTGGTGGGCTTGCGGATGTCTGGGTGGGGGCCATGAGAAAGCAGGGGTGGACTTTTGTGGGTAGCGGCGCGGAGGGGCCCTGTATGGCCTGGACGCTGGCGGTTTGGGCTTTTGCCGGACAAGGGAGGCAAACGAGCGTTCATGTTCGGAGAGGCGTTTTGTCGCCGCCTCGATAGTGTCATCGAACAATTCCTTTCCCACGCAGGGGAGGTTAGCCAACCGGTCCTGTAAGTTGGGGTCCATGTCGACCAGGCGCAGCCAAGCTAGTCGGCGCATAGCGATAGCGAAGGCTGCTTCTCTGGAGGAGAGTTCGAAGCCATCGTAGGCCGCGTGGAATAGATGAAGGCGCAGGTTGGAGAGGGACTCTAAAAGCAGGCCGAACGTTCCTTGCCGGGAGGCCGGTAGGTCAGTCTCAAAGGCACTCAATAGTCCAATGAGGTGTTTGAGGTATGATGTGAAGGTGAAAGTGTAGCTTTGCACCCTAGAGGCCATCATTGCGTTTTGGTATAGTCTCCTGCCGAACTTGTCCAGGGTTCGGCCTTCTCGGCCTGGGGGGACCGCTGCTGAGACCCGGGACGGGTGAGCCTTTTTTAAGGAGGATTCCACTAGCAGCGATTGGTGGGAGAGCTGTGGTTGCTCGAATCCTGGGTAAGGTACTGTGCGGTACTTGGCCTCCATTTTGGAGGGTACGGCCGTGACCATGTAGGGGGTCTCCAGGTTCCTGAAGAAGGCCTGTTGGAGTACCGGGTTAGGTGGTAAGCGAAGGGACTCTCTGGGCAGTGATGGCATGTCCAGCTCCGCCAGGTACTCCTTAGAGTATCTGGAGTCGGACTGGAGGTCCAAGTCCAATGCGTGGCCCATGTCTTGGACAAAGCGAGTGAAGGATGGGCGAGATGTCCCCGGGGCCCCGTGCGGGGTCGGGGAACGAGACCTTCGTCGGGTGGAGAAGGATAAGGAGGCTTCCCTCGAGTATCGAGGTTCATGCTCTGATCCATGTTCCGAGGCTGGGGAAGCACTGTGAGAGTGTTCCGGGGTTGTCGATCTTCGGCGTCTCGAGGAGCCCCTCGGAGACGATGCCGGGGTTAGGGGTACCGATCGATGTCGGATTGGTGACCTCGATCCGGACTCCCTCGGAGAATACGTCCGAGGGGGAGTTCGGAGGATGCGCGGGTTGGAGAGTGATAACTCAGCCACCCTTAGTGGTCCCGTACGAGGTGTGGGGGAACGGCCTCGTAGAGTTGGTGAACCTCGGGCCTTCTTGGAGGTACGACGGTTCGAGGTTTCTGTCGTTCTAGCCCGACGTTTTGCCCCTCGGCGGTCCGCGGAGGGGGAACATCTCGGGCGTCTCGGCGAGGAGGATGGGATGCGGCGAGGATTGCGCACCTTTCCTCGAGGTTGTTCGGTATGAGGCTCAGGCTGGTCTGGCACATTCGAGGTCGAGGCCGATTGAAACTGGGCCATTGCAGTGGACAGCTCCGACGTGATCATCGCTCGGAGTAGGTCCTGGAAGACGGGCACGGACAGCATCGAAGGCATGTCCACTGCCTCGGTGCGCTCCACCGGGGGCGACCTCGTATCAGAGTATTCCCGTGTGGTGGAGGCACGGCCCGAAGGCTTGGAGGGCTTAGACGGGGCTGTAAGCATGGGGCTTCCGCCCTGCGTCGCCGTTGTCCCTGAGGCTGGCTTCTTCGCTGTTACAGGACCTGAAGAGGGAAGAGGGGACTTACCCGGAGCCGAGGCTTTCTGTTGTCCCGAGGACTTCGGGGTCGAGTCTCGAGGTGATGCCGAGGTATCCGGGGCCGAGGCCGACCTCGAGGCCGAGGTGGAGGGTTGGTCCGGGGTGAAGAGATCCGCCATGCGGGCTTTTCTTCGGCGGAGGGCCCGGTTTTGGAAAATAGCGCACTGGGGGCAGGAGTCGGTTGGATGAGCCGCCCCCAGACAGAGGATGCACCGGCGATGCGGATCTGTGAGAGAAAGAAGCCGCTCGCACCGGGTGCACTTTTTAAAGCCGGTCAAAGGCCGGGACATTAAATCGAAAGTAGCCGCGGCTCGATTAGCCACGCGGCCACGGGGACCCGGAAGCCTCCGGGTCGTTGAAAACGAAGCAGGAATCAAGTAAAAAGGTAAGGAATTCGCGCACAGCGACTTAATCGTGAAAAAACAAGAAAAAATCGCAGTGCTAGAAGGCAGTTGGGGCAGAGCCTGAAAAACACGGCTTCTAGGCTCGCGGAAAATTTTGAACTGGAGACCACGAGGGGATGCACCCCCTAGTGGAGCAGGAAGGCACGCATGCGTGGAGCAGCAGAGCAAACTTAAATCTTCAATCAAGTTTGCTTGAAAATGCTTCCGCATCGGGGCTCCGTAGATGACGTCACCCACATGTGAGAATATCATGCCTGCTTGTCCTGGGATAAAGGGTTGCAGAGCAGAGGCTGCGAACTACAGACCAGTGAGTCTCACATCGATAGTGTGTAAAATCATGGAAACACTAATTAAACGTAAATTAGACACGATCTTGGATGAAGGGAATCTAAGGGATCCTAATCAGCATGGATTCACTGAGGGTGGGTCATGCCAATCCAATCTCATCAGCTTCTTTGATTGGGTAACAGGAAAGCTAGACTCGGGAGAGTCTCTGGACATAGTGTACTTGGATTTCAGCAAGGCTTTTGACAGCGTCCCATACCGCAGGCTTCTAAACAAAATGAAATCGATGGGGTTGGGCGAAACAATAACTGCATGGGTCAATGATTGGCTTAATGATAGACATCAGAGGGTGGTGGTCAACGGCACCCTCTCTGAAACATCGAAAGTGACCAGCGGAGTGCCGCAGGGCTCAGTCTTGGGTCCACTCCTTTTTAACATATTCATAAGGGACTTAACACAAGGGCTGCAGGGTAAGGTAACATTATTTGCCGATGACGCCAAACTATGCAACATAGTAAGTGAAGGCTGTTTGCAGGATATTATGACACAGGACCTTCTTGCGTTGGAAAACTGGTCCTCAACATGGCAGCTGGGATTCAATGCTAAGAAATGTAAGGTCATGCACCTCGGTAGCGGAAATCCATGCAGAACTTATACCTTAAATGGAGAAACATTGGCTAAGACCTCAGCAGAACGAGATTTGGGAGTAATCATCAGTGCAGACATGAAGGCGGCCAAACAAGTAGAAAAGGCCTCATCCAAGGCAAGACAAATGATGGGATGTATCAATAGAAGTTTCGTCAGCCGGAAACCAGAAGTCATAATGCCACTGTACAGGACCATGGTGAGACCTCATCTGGAGTACTGTGTGCAATTTTGGAGGCCACATTACCGTAAAGACGTGCTTAGAGTCGAGTCAGTTCAGCGGATGGCCACTAGGATGATCTCGGGGCTCAAGGGTCTCTCGTACGAAGAGAGACTGAACAGATTGCGGCTCTACACTCTAGAGGAACGCAGGGAGAGGGGCGACATGACTGAGAGATTTAAATACATCACAGGACGTGTCGAGGTAGAAGATGACATCCTTTTTCTCAAAGGACCCTCGGCCACAAGAGGGCATCCGCTTAAACTTAGAGGGGGGAAATTTAGTAGTGACACCAGGAAGTATTTCTTCACAGAAAGAGTGGTGGATCACTGGAACAAGCTTCCGGTGCAGGTGGTCGAGGCCACCAGCGTGCTTGACTTCAAGAATAAATGGGACATCTACGTGGGATCCCTACGAAGTCAAGTTAAGGAACTGGGTCATTAGCATTCAGACTTATTGGGGTGGAGTGGGCAGACTTGATGGGCTATAGCCCTTTTCTGCTGTCATCTTTCTATGTTTCTATTTCTATCCACTAGCAGTGCCGCCATCAGGGCAGTACTACCAGTCCTGCATTCAGGGGCCCTGAGCTGACAGGGGGCCCGGGCTCCACCAGGGTCCTAGGCAGTGTTCTAAGGCAGGGGTGCCAGTAGCTCGCCAAGGCAAAGTGAGTCGATCACCCAGGACTCACTTTGTCTTGGCGATCTAATCTATCGGGCCGATCAGTCTTCCTCTCCCCGACGTCAATTCTGCAGTCGGAGAGGAAGTTCGGGCCAGCCAATCGCTGCCTGGCTGGGCGGAACTTCCTCTCCGACGACAGAATTGACGTCGGGGAGAGGAAGACTGATCGGCCCGAAGCAGGGAGAGCATGCGTCGGCTTTGGGACCTGTTATCCATTGGTGGGTCCTGTTCCCCGATGGCAGTGGCTTGGGGAACGGCAGGGAGAAAGAAAGAAAGGGGGTAGGCAGGGAAACAGAAGGAAAGAAGAGAAACAGAAAAAAAAGAAAGAAAGGTCAGGGAGAGAGGAAGAAAAAGTTGGGGGAGGGAATGAGGTGTGGAGGAGAGAAAGCATACAGGCTGATAGAAGGGAAGAAAGATTGGATACACAGTCAGAAGAAGAAAGTGCAACCAGAGACTCATGAAATCACCAGACAAGGTAGGAAAAATGATTTTATTTTAAATTTAGCAAAGTGGAGGCAGTATTACCACAGTTTTCAAAGGAATTTGCCCAAATAACTTAATAGTTAACTGGGTAAATTCCCAGAGATGAAAACTTCCCTTCACTTACTATGCACAGTTCTGAATTTATATCTGCTGTCTATATTTTACAATATGGTCCCTTTTTACTAAACCGCAATAGTGGTTTTTAGCGCAGGAAGCCTATGAGCGTCAAGAGCAGCGCTGGGCATTCAGCGCAGCTCCCTGTGCTAAAAACTGCTATTGTGGTTTAATAAAAAGGATGGAGGGTATATTTGTCTATTTTTGTATGGTTGTTACTGAGGTGACAATGCAAAGAGTCATCTGCCTTGACCTCTTTGAAAAAACCCCAGAATAGGAATGATAATTAACATTTTCTCAGCGTATAGTGTGCTTTGTGTTTTTTAATTTTATTGTTGGTAGATCATTTTGACTTGGTCATTTTAAAGTAGCTCACAAGCTCAAAAAGTTTGGGCACCTCTGAGCTAGAGCGTTGAAACTGTGTACTTCTATTTTATCCCCCCTTTTACAAAACTGTGGAGCGTTTTTTAGCGCCAGCCGTGGTGGTAGCAGCTCTGATGCTCAGAATTCTATGAGCGTCAAGGCTGTTACCACTGTGGCTAAAATCCACACTACAGTTTTGTAAAAGAGTGAGGGGTTAGTTTGTGATGACATATTCCATACTAGGCGAAGGTGTTTTCTGTGTTCTGTGTGTTCGAAAGACATGGTTTTCTGTTAGGATTGACGGTGTAGGATTGATCTGTGCTGGTCTAGCTTGTTTAGTTTTACAATGGGTGTATTGATGTACTGCTCACTGCAATATGTAAGATGCTGCCTTTTCCTAGGTACTCATGTGTGACGTGTGGTTTGTTACTAAAAATCATGTTTTTCTTACAGATGGGGGGGTGCCAAAAAATGATGGGCCCCGGGTGTTACATATGCTACGTACGCCACTGTATGTAAAGATACCAGAAAGCTGGCGTAGCAAAAACTTTAAGTAAATTGTTATTCTTCTAAGTTTTGAGTATTTAACCCTCCCACAATCTCACGGGCACTCGTTTCAAGTTTATTGAGATTTTGATTTAAACGCAATATCAAATATTTTCAATGCGTATAAGAAAAATAAATTTGGGGAAATAAATAAAACCATTTGAACAATAAACATACAAACATATCCATAGATGATTAAAATTACATAAGGAGTACAAGGATAAACTACATTTGTTTAAAAATGCGTTCTCCGCGCCTTCTCATAAATTTGTTAACTGGAAGGATCCAGCAATGTGGCCAGATGCCATTCAGGACAAAGACAGAGAAAGAATTGTGCAATTTGGATTAATGATGGAAGATGATTTAAAGCAAATGGCAGAGTCTATGAGTAAAGATCTTGACGGATGTTCTTTTTATGAATATCTCCTCTATGCCAAATCACCCAATGGACGCGAGAAGATTTTAAGGGACTGCCTTAGGTGGAGCATTAGCAGAAAAGTATGTGTGTATTCGGCCCATGGAAGAAGGGGGGGATGTTGGGGGGGGGGGGAAAGGGGTGTGTGGGGGGCCCAATAGGATTGCTCAGTAAGGGGCACCGAAATTTCTGATGGCGGCCCTGTCCACTAGCACACCCAAGTCTTTTTCAAGGTTACTTACCTCTAGCACTGATCCCCCCATTTTGTAGCTGAACATCGGGTTCTTTTTCCCTAAATGCATGACCTTGCATTTCTCTATGTTAAAATTCATTTGCCATTTATTTGCCCACTCCTCCAGTTTGTTTAGGTCCCTTTGTAGGTCTTCACATTCTTCCGCAGTTCTGACCCTACTACAGAGTTTAATGTCATCTGCAAATTTTATAACTTCACACTTCATCCCCGTTTCTAGGTCGTTTATAAATACATTGAACAACAGCGGTCCGAGTACCGACCCCTGCGGAACACCGCTTGTAACCCTCCTCCAGTCCGAGTGGTGGCCCTTTACTCCAACCCTTTGCTTTCTGCCCGCCAGCCAGTGCTTAATCCATCTGTGCACGTCCCCCTCCACTCCGTGCCCAGCTTCTTAAGTAGCCGCTCGTGGGGTACCTTGTCAAAGGCTTTTTGGAAGTCAAGATAAATGATGTCAATGGGTTCCCCTTTGTCCATCTGGCTGTTTATCCCTTCAAAGAAGTGCAGTAAGTTCGTTTGACACGATCTTCCCTTGCAGAAGCCATGCTGGCTCGCCTTCAATTTTCCATTTTTTTCTATGTGTTCAGATGCTGTCCTTTATCAGTGCTTCTACCATCTTGCCCGGAACTGAAGTCAAGCTTACCAGCCTGTAGTTCCCCGGGTCACCCTTTGATCCCTTTTTAAAGATTGGTGTGACATTTGCTATTTTCCAGTCCTCCGGGATCTCCCCAGTTCTCAAAGATAGGTTGCAAATTTGTTGGAGTGTTTCTGCTATTTCGTTTCTTAGTTCTCTTAGTAGCCTTGGATGGATTCCGTCTGGGCCTGGTGATTTGTCGCTTTTCAATCTATCTGTTGGAGAATATCCTCCTGGCTTACCTCTATTTGCAATAGTTTTTCTTCTTTGTCTCCACTTATGATCTCCTCAGGTTCTGGTACATTTGATGTGCCCTCGCTTGTGAAGACTGATGAGAAGAACTCGTTTAACCTGTCTGCTACCTCTTTTTCCCCCTTTACCACTCCCTTTCTGTATCCTTCCTCCCTCGCTGGTTGCTTTCCTTTAACGTATCTGAAGAACGTTTTGAAGTTTCTTGCTTCCCCAGTCAGCATCTCTTCGTATTCCCTTTTTGCTTTCCTAACCGCTCAGTGACATTCCTTTTGGTGTTTTTTGTGCTCCTTTCAGTTCTCCCTGGTTTGGTCCTTCTTCCACTGACGGAACAATTTTTTCTTGTCACTTATTGCTTTCTTCACTTCACTTGTTATCCATTGAGCATGGGTAATTGAACTCCAGCGCACTCATAAAGCTGCAGTTGCCAATTAAGCTGCTAGCTTTCACTCAAGGTGTGCAAAATAACAAAAACATGGAAATGGCGCATAACGCAAGGTTTACCAAAATAATTATTTATTGCTTTTATTTTTCCATCATGGAACTCAAAAGGCTAGTTGCGTTAACGGGATGTCGTTATAGTTGCCAAAATGCTGGCCTTCTGATAACGATCTCAACCCGATACTTCGAAGCGCCCCAATATATACCTTCAGTCCAGTTTGACATCATTTGCCGTCAGCCAATCCACTAACAGAGGTGGTCCTTAAATTTGGACAAAGAAAATTCCTTTACATGTTTAAAAGTTTCAGAAATCATATTTGTTTGTTTACATTCATCCTTGAATATTAACATTTCATAACATATCCAATATTCTTTTTGTCCTTTTAAAAAAGGTATATTAAGAGAACCTGCATTTGTTAAAAAGTGCTGAGAAATTCTCGGCTCTCCCTGTCAGCACAGTCAAGGAGAAGGAGGGGCTGTTTCCCCCTCTCCCTGAAACCTGACAGCTTCATGTTACACCTACACAGTCCTAAGTGTGGGCTTCCAATGCCCCCTTCCTATGCTGGAAACTGGTACAGCAGTTTCTGACTCTAATTATTTCCAGATGTTACCTTAGGATTTTTCCTTAGTTTTCCTTATATAAAACATTTCACTTTAAGTACCCCTTCTTTTACAAATCATTCATACCACCACATATCACACATTCAGGGGCCCCAAACATTCATAGTTTCACATATTATAAGTCATTCATATTTAATGCATGTTATATCTCAGTTTGAGATACGTAATCTAATATGCTCTTCCTAACCAGCCTAAGGCACATCTGGTATCAATTAGAACCACGAGACTAAAAGCGGGAAAAACCTGAAGACTAGGGATATAGGCTGAACACAAAATGGAGTAAAGCCAAGCAGAAGACACAGAAAACCAGAGATGGAGTTCATGTATATCCTGATTTCCTCTATGATCTAGCTTAATAGCAAAGTACATAAAAAGAATATTATTATGCTTTTTCTTAATATTAATCTGTAGTATGTTTTTCTGGTCTTGGCTACATCCATATTCAGATTTTTATTCACCAACTTTTTGTACGCTTCTATTGGGCGTGGCCTTAACTAACACATATGCTTGTATCTAACTAGAGCTACCCAGAATCATACGAAAAGCAGGCATTTTGTAGAAAAACTCCACAAAATACTGCACTATCATGTCCTGACGTCCATTCCATTACCGTCCCATAGACATCGCCCCCTACTGGCCAGGAGCCACTATTCCTCACCATACCGGGTCTTTTATTCATTTTTTGGCACCCTTTCCTAAACCTGGGGATGTACAGCTTTTGTGCTTCTTGCACCGTGTCCTTGAATAGAGACCAGACTTTCTCTATGGTCTCCATCCTTTTTGAGCTATTTCTGAGTTTCTTTCTCACCATTGTTCTCATGACATCATAGTTCCCTTTCTTGAAATTGAGCGTTGTCGTTGTGGTCCTTTTCACTTTTGTTGTTCCTACTTCTAATCTGTACCGGATCATGTTGTGATCGCTGTTTCCTAGTGATCCTACTACTTCCACTTCCTTTGCAGGTCCCCCTAGTCCATTGAGGATTAGGTCGAGAGTGGCATCCCCTCTCGTTGGTTCCTTCACAAGCTGTTCCATGAAGCAGTCCCTCACAGCCTCTAGGAATTCTGCTTCCCTCGCACAGTTGGAGTTTCCAATACTCCAGTCTATCCCGGGGTAGTTAAAATCCCCCATTACCATCACACTTCCGTTTTTGCATTCCCGCCTAAACTCTTCTCCCAGTTCTTTGTCATTTGCTTCTGTTTGCCCAGGTGGGCGATAGTACAACCCCAATTTTATGTCAGCTCCATTTCTTCCTGGTAATTTGACCCATAATAATTCCAATCCTTCCACCTTTGCTGCCGTATCCACTCTGGTCGAGTGAACAGTGTCCCTTATATATAGTACTATTCCTCCACCTTTCTTGCGAGTCTTGTCTCTCCTATAGAGTTTGTACCCTGGCAGTACCACATCCCATTTGTTTTCCTCATTCCATCATGTTTCCGTGATTCCAATGATGTCCAGGTTCTCTCTTTTGGCCGCGATTTCCAGTTCTCCTATTTTGGTCCTTAGGCTCCTTGCATTCACGTACAAGCAATTTAAGTTCTGGTTATTTATTTTTTCTGCTGTTTTTCCTCGTGTTTTGCTCCTCTTTCCATCCCCCTCATGGGCTGCCAGCCCCTGATTTCCATTTCGTTCTTCCTCATCCTGTGGTGCGCCTTCTTCGACCTCAACCTGTTTCCTCATGTCCACCTGGTCTTTTAGCTCTTGCTGATTCCTCATGTCCACCTGGTCCTTAAGCTCTTGCTGTTTGCTCTTCTTCCTGTTCTCAAGTTTCTCTAGTTTCTGCTTGCTCTTCTCTTTGTTTTCTAATTTCTCCTGATCCCTTGATCCCTGTGGTTCGTTTTTTGTTTCTTCCCAGCATTTTTCACGCTCAGTATCTTCTTTTGATACTCTTGCCTGAACCGTCGACGTCAGGTCGACTTTCCCCTTCTTCTCAGTTTAAAGCCTTCTCTATTTCTCTCTTGATGTTGTTCGCCAGTAGTCTCGTTCCTGCCGTGCTCAGGTGTAGTCCATCCCTTCTGAAGAGCTTGTTCTTCCCCAAAAAAGTTGTCCAGTTCTTCACAAAGTGTAAACCTTCCTCTTCGCACCATCTCCTCAGCCATGCGTTTATTGCTTGTAGCTCGGTCTGCCTCTTCACGACTGCCCCCAGTACTGGCAGGATCTCTGAGAATGCTATCTTCTGCGTCCTCAGCTTCAGTTTCCTCCCCAGGATCTTGAACTGCTCAGTTAGTGTAGTTCTGATGTAATTTCTTCTATTAACATCATTTGTTCCAACGTGGATTACCACTGCTGTCTCTTCTGTCTCAGCTCCTTCCAGGATCCTCTCGATTCTGTCGGTGATGTCCTTCGTTCTTGCCCCTGGGAGACATGTCACTAGCCGGTCTTCTCTCCCTCCTGCTATGTGACTGTTCACCTCTCTCAGGATTGAGTCTCCCACTATGATTGCAGATTTCCCCTTTTTCAGCTTCCTCATCTGTCTCAAATCTGTGTCCTCGGTGTGGTTCAGTACTTCTCCCTCGGGGTTCTGGTGAATCTTCGCCTCCTCTGTTTGCTCGACGGGAGTGGATCGTAAGAAAGCCACTGAGGCTGCCATCACTCGAACTTTGTGCACCGTAACACGTCCCTTGAGGTGAAACCAAGCCTGAGCATAGCAGAAGGAAATACAGGCTGCCAATCACGTAGAGATAGTTCTCTGGGTGACAGTTCGGCATAGCCTGTTAGGATCAAAGGAGATAAACAATTGAGGTGAAGTCCTGTGCGACTTAGTTCTTTGTTGATAGTACACTAGAGCACGCTCTTACAGTCCAATGTATGAAGAGCTGCTTCTTCAGGATGAGAATGAGGCTTTGGAAAAAAGACTGGAAGTACAATGGATTGATTCGGATGAAATTCTGTAACAACCTTTGGTAAGAATTTAGGATGAGTGCAAAGAACCTCCTTGTCATGATAGACAACATCTCTGTACAGGCAAGAAAATCATGCTCATACAACTAGACTTCTATGCAGCCTTCGATCTGGTAGACCATAACATCCTCCTACAAACGCTAGACTCCATAGGAATCTCAGGCAAGGTTCTCTCATGGTTTAAAGGTTTCCTACAATCCAGAACCTACAACAATTAAAGAACAACCTAAAACAATTAAAGAAAAATCAGAACCATGGTCCAACCCTTGCGGAGTTCCCCAGGGATCACCTATATCTCCCACACTATTCAACCTATATATAACCTCGCTCAGCTCCTGCCTATAGCTACGCAGATGCCATCACCTTTCTTCTCCCCTTCGACCACCCAGAACCCACCATAACAGGCACAATACACAAAACACTCGAAACAGTAGCAACATGGATGACTGAACACAAACTAAAACTCAACCCTGACAAAACAAATTTCATCCTCCTAGAAAACAACAAAAACTCCAACCTTAACAAACATAGCAACAAACTCGATCTCATACCCCATTCAACCCACACTAAAACTTCTTGGAGTACTGATTGACAGAGGCTGTACCATGCAACCTCAAATCAACAAAGCAATAAAAGCATCATTCATGACTATGAGAAACTTATGACAAATCCGAAAATTCTTCAACAAGAAACAATTCCAACTTTTGGTACAATCTCTTTTCCTTGGACTAATTGACTACAGCAAAATACTATGACTCCCTTGCCCAGTGACCATGATAAAGCAATTACAAACAATACAAAATACAGCCTTAAGACTCATCTACTCATTGAAAAAATATGACCACATCACAGAAGCATACCACGACTCACACTGGCTGAGGACAACTTCTGAGCAGATCTACTGAAGCAATCGGACGGTAACTTTGCGGAATCAGATTCTGAGAAGGCAGAACTACTAAACCAATACTTCTGTTCAGTATTCACCCGAGAAGCGCCGGGAGTTGGTCCACAGCTGCAGACGGGAGATAACCAGAAAGACCCGTTTCAAGATTTTGAATTTACGCCCAGTAGCGTCTACGACGAACTATCAAGACTCAAAGTAAAAAAAGGTTATGGGACCAGATAACCTACATCCCAGAATGCTAAGGGAGTTAAGGGAAGTCCTGGCAGAACCATTATCTGTTCTTTTCAATCTTTCCCTAAGCACAGGAAGGGTCCCCTTGGACTGGAAAACCGCCAACGTAATCCCACTCCACAAAAAGGGCTGCAGGACAGAGACAGCAAACTACAGACCAGTGAGTCTCATGTCTATAGTGTGTAAACTCATGGAAACACTGATCAAGCAGAATATTGACACAATCCTAGACGAAGAAAAACTACGTGATCCACACCAACACGGGTTCACCCGGGGTAGATCCTGCCAATCTAATCTGATTAGCTTTTTTGACTGGGTTACTAGACAACTGGATGCTGGAGAGTCACTGGACGTAGTGTATTTGGACTTCAGTAAAGCATTTGATAGCGTCCCTCATCGAAGATTACTGAACAAGCTAAAATCGATAGGATTAGGAGACACTCTAACTACATGGGTTGGGGATTGGCTGAGCGGCAGACATCAAAGGGTAGTGGTGAACGGTACCCCATCTGAAGCATCGGACGTGATAAGTGGAGTGCCGCAGGGCTCGGTCCTGGGTCCGATTCTATTCAACTTATTCATAAGAGATATGACGCAAGAACTTAGGGGAAAGGTATCGCTGTTCGCAGACGACGCCAAACTTTGCAACATAGTAGGCAGAAGCTTATTACCTGATAATATGACACACGATCTACTGCTGCTGGAACAATGGTCAACTACTTGGCAGCTTGGCTTCAATGCTAAAAAATGCAAGGTAATGCACCTGGGAAAGAGAAACCCGCGTAGAACTTATGTACTAAATGGTGAAACCTTGGTTAGGACCACAGCGGAACGCGATCTAGGAGTGATCATTAGCGAGGACATGAAGGTTGCCAATCAAGTGGAGAAGGCTTCCTCCAGAGCAAGACAAATGATGGGATGTATCCGCAGAGGTTTCGTCAGCAGGAGACCTGAAGTTATGATGCCATTGTACAGAGCCATGGTGAGGCCTCACTTGGAGTACTGCGTTCAGTTTTGGAGACCTCACTACCGAAAGGACGTGCTGAGAGTCGAGTCGGTGCAGCGAACAGCCACCAGGATGGTCTTGGGGCTCAAGGATCTCACGTATGAAGAAAGACTAGAGAAATTGCGGATGTACTCACTTGAGGAAAGAAGGGAACGAGGAGATATGATTGAAACGTATAAATATATCACGGGGCATATCGAGTCAGAAGATGATATCTTCCGGCTCATGGGACCCTCGACCACCAGAGGGCATCCGCTAAAAATCAAGGGAGGGAAGTTTCATGGCGACTTCAGGAAGTATTTCTTCACCGAGAGAGTTGTGGATCATTGGAACAGACTCCCAGGTGATAAAAGCCAGCAGCGTGACGGATTTTAAGAGAAAATGGGATACTCACGTGGGATCTTTAAGGGAGTAAACTCAGGGGGGGAGGATACTTGGAATGGGCAGACTTGGTGGGCTATAGCCCTTTTCTGCCGCTTTTTTTCTATGTTTCTATGTTTCTACTAGACTGAGATCTCTTGGTTTTATTAAGAGTGTTCCAACTCTGCTCATGTTGAGTCAGTTTTTATTTGGCAGACTCCACCTTCTCACCAAAAAGCTCTTCCCCTACACACGGTATATTGGCTAATATATCTTGAAGATTGAGATCCATGTCCGATATTCACAACCTTGCCAAATGCCTCTTAGCTATGGCCATAGACAAAGCTCTGGATGTTAACTCAAACACATCAAATGAAGTGCGAGCTTTATACTTCCTTGTTTGTGTTAAAGCAAGAGTAACATGCTTAAACTCAGGTAAATGAGCTGGTGGAATATACTGCTCAAATACTGATACTTTTTTTTTTTTTTTACCAATTGTTTGAGATAAAAGGACATGAAAAAAATTGTAATTCAATACCCTATTGGCTAACATTGAATTCTGATACAAACATCATCCAAATTTATTCATGGTTCTGCCTTTACGTTCCAGAGGAGCTGTAGCATAAACTCTGGAACTAGATGTTTCAAGGAGAAATAATCCTATAGAGAGAATCCAACTTGGGAACGTGAAGCAGTGCCAAAGCTTTACCATGCTCTACAGCCAGAGGTGGAGCAGTGCCAGTCAGCTGGAGCTGCTCTACCTCTGTCAGTGGAGTCTCCCAATTCTTTAGAAGAGACTCTTTCAACACAGCATGAAGTGTAATTTTAAAAGTTCTTTAGGAGGGTCATCGTAACCTAATGCCTCAAGCAACTCAGTTCTAGGTTCCATTTCTGCTTCCAATTTTACAGGAAGCTCTTTACCCAACTGCCTGATGTATTTGGTGAAAGACAGACTTTCAGGAGGGGATCTTCTCCTAGGTGGTGGGGGAGATGGTTCTGAAAGTATACCATAAGATTCAGGAGCTGACAAATCGCCCCCCCCCCCCCCCCGCCGATCTGACATTAAGTCAGAGTCCTGATCAAGTTTCATGGATTCTTTATGATGTCAGTACAGACCTGATACTGATGAAAGGGATTGCTGGTATCTTAATGTATGCTTCCAATCCAATCCTTGGTCTTATATACTGGGTCATTCCGAGAAAGGGACATTACAATACAATGTACTTGTTAACCCTTTCAGGACCAAGGGACATATTTGTCCCATAACTTTAAAATCCTATAAATTTTGATTGGGATAGTCTACAGTTCTAAATTTGATATGTACGGATTCCATATGATACTGCCTTTATGTAAACAAACTGGTTCCGACATTCATTCATTAGCGTCGTTGCCAGATTGACGAGAAGATTCACTTGCCACACTGTCCATAAGCCAGAAGTTTGATTTTTTTTTTAAAAAATAATATTTCACAAAAAAAATCAATTTTTTGGCATCTGCAAGCCCTTTTTACCATAAAAATGTCGTCAAAACCACAAAAATTGGCCTACGATCCTTATGGTCCTGAAAGGGTTAACCGCATTACCAAAAGTTCTGTGCGGTTTACAAAAAATTATTAATTATAAAATATTACATAGAAAGAATGGATTAATTAGTCAAATATTTAAGGAAAAAATAGGTTTTCAACTTCTTCCTAAAATGTTTGTAAGAATCAGCGGAAAGCAGCAATGAATGAAATTCCTTTTCATGAGAAGCTGCCTGGAATGCTAGGACATGATTGAGGAATTTCTTACTTTTACAACCTTTTACGGGAGGGAAATTGAACAAAGTATGTTTTTTTCCTACTATTGTTATGTGTAACTATAATGAAGCTATCAATCAGATAAATTGGGGCCGAGTAATAAAGAATCTTATAACAAAAACAGCCCAGCTTGAACAAAATCCGAGCCTCCATAGGCAACCAATGAAGTTCATAATAAAACGGCGTTACATGATCATATTTTTTCAGTCCGTAAATCAGTCTAACTGCTGTATTTTGAATTATATAGTCTTGATGACTGATAAGTAAATGATATTACAGTAGTCAAGGAGACTCAGTAAAAGTGATTGAATCAGTAGCTTAAAAGCAGAAAATTCAAAGTAAAGTCTAATTGTTCACAATCTCCATAAAGTAAAATAACTTTTATGTACAACGGCTTCTATCTGACTTTTCATCGTGAGATGTTGGTCTAAAACGATTCCTAATATTTTAATCGTAGGGTGAATTTTGTAAGATGTTGAATGAATTTCAATAGACGGTTCATTTGTAATTTTACTAGGGGATGTTTTGTCAGAATTAAGCTTTATTTTAAATTGCTGCATCCAAAGATTCATCCTTTCTATTACAGTTTCAATTGTGGTAGAAATCTGAGATAGAACCAAATAATAAGGTATGACTATTGTTATGTCATCAACCTTCAACTAGATAGTGAACTTCACTATCAGTTAGTGCATCCTTATACTTTCTTTCATCTGTTTACTTTTTCAGGAACCTCAGCGCCACCACTCAGAGCTCAAATTTATTCATTGCTCTAAGCTTTAAGTGTTAGCTCCTCATCGGATCCTTTTTATAGCTGAGGTTCCTGAAAAAGTAAACAGATGAAAGAAAATATAAGGATGCACTAACTGATAGTAAAGTTCACTATCTAGTTGAAGGTTGGAGACTTATTAGATAAAGCACCCTTAAATCGGATTGAATATTGTGCATGGTGTGATTATTGTTATGTCATTGGCATAACTAAATATCCAAGTACTTTAAGCACGAACCAAGGGACGCGAGATAAACAATGAATAATGTAGGTGATAACAGGGAACCCTGAGGGACACCACATGGATTTTTCCAACTAAAAGAGTGTTGAGACTGGAATCTAACTTGATAAGATCTTGATTCCAGAAATCCCTTAAACCATGAATAAACTTTACCATCTAATCCTAAAGCATATTAAAAGATTAGTATGATCTACTAGATCAAAGGCACTACTTAAATCAAACTGGAGCACCAGAGCACTTTCACCTTTACTTATTAAGTTATTCAGGTAATCTAACAGAGCAGCTATTACAGTCCTTTATTTATTAGTTAAGAATTTCTTTAAAAAATACATTTTCAAAGTTTTTCTAAAAAGTGTTAAAGAAAGGAGTCTAATTTCTGAAGGAAGATCATTCTAGATTTTCACCAAGGCAAATGCCATAGAGTGAGAAAACCTACCTAAGGTTTGTATACCCCTAGTGGAAGGGAATATTAATTTAAATTTGTGTATTTCTCAAGATGAAAGGGGTTGTTGAGAATTAAAAGAAAGAGTAAGTAATGGGGAAAAGATCCCATATAAACTTTTAAATACAACACTGGCGCATTTAAATTGAACCCTCCAGTATACCAGAAGCCAAAACAGTGCCCTCAGTAATGGAGTGACATGATCATATCTACTATTACCAAATATTAATTTGGCAGCCGTGTTCTGAATAAGCTGCAATCTCTTTAAATTGCACTTAAACTGATATAAAGGGAGTTTACATAATCCAGATGAGCTGATATAATAACCTAGACCAACACGGCAAAATGTTGCTTATGGAAAAAACGATGGACCCTCCTCAACATCCGGAGACTGGGAACGTCGGCATTTAGATGAATGTCGATGACTTGATGAAGAATGTTGACGTTTTGATAAAGCATCTTGATGTCCTGAAGATGACCTTCTATGCATCAATGCAGAATCTTGATGAAATGAAGAATGTTGATGCCTCGATGTAGAATCCTGGTGCAGATATAGGTTGATGCTTCAATGATCGGCGCTATGATGCAGATGATTGTCGGTGCTTGGATTGAGAGCATCGATGTCCTCTGGATACAGGAAGATGCTCCAAAGATGAGCATCGACATCGACTCAAATGCCGATGTGAAGCAAAGTGACATTTAGAAATTCTATTGTGCACTGAATCCTTTCCCTTCCATATAGTAGATCATTCCAGAGAAACTTACTGCCAAGCATCTTATCAATTTTATATACAAACCTCACATCTGGCCAATTTCCAACTCAATGTAAATGTGCATTACACTTCTCCCTCGTTATTCGCGGCAGAGCCGGACCGTGAATGGCGAAAAACCGCGAATATCTTAGTGCAATTGTAATACATCCTGGATAATTCTTTTGTAATCCGCCTTAAACTGCAAGGTAATGGCGGAATAGAAATCCCTAATGTAATGTAATGTAAGTGGCCCTGGAAGCAGATGTTCATGCATAACTTTATACCTGTTCTGAGGTAAATGTAAACACCTCAGAACAGAGACTACGGGAACTCCCCATAGCCATTTCCTAATGGCTATCTGCACGGGGCAGGAGCCTAGGAAGATTGCTCCTGCGCCGAAAACCAGCTAGACCACCAGATAAGGCCAGGATGCCGGGGGGAAGACAAAAATATGGGGTTTTTTTCCCTCCTACCCCCCCCAAAAAAATTTCGTTTATGTGAAATTGCGAGTAGGGAAACCGCGAATGGGGAGGGGGAAGTGTAGTGTGACTCTTGACCCACAAATTCCAGCCCAAAATAGACCAGTTTTGAATTTAAGCTTTCTTTCAAAGATCCTAGAAAAGATATTTTTCCAGAAAAGACAACACCTGGATATAAATTCTCACCCTAGACTGGTGGTCTTCATTGCAAGGTCCACAAGCCAATGACGGCCCTCAGACTTCTGAGGAGGCCCACAGAGCCTGTCTAGAATTTCATCCCCCACCCCGGCAGGATCCAGCACTTTTTTACCCTTTTTTTCTAATGCTACACTCTTCTGGCCACAGACAGTGTGAATGAAGTAAAACACATTGCCTTTGGCATCCCTGGAAGCTTTCCCTTTGCTACGGGTAGGTACTGAGTGCAGCGTGAGGCCTTGTTGCAAGGAGTTGAATGCTTGGAGTGTTTGGACTGCTATGTTTATCATGAGGTAATTATCAGCATAACCATTTAACACAACCTCAAGATTTATATTTTATTCTTCTACATAGTCCAGAACCTCAGAGACAACTCCATCGATTCATTTCAAACTTCTTTCATATAAATATTTCAAATGTATTTGTGGCCATAAAAGTCGGGGAGCAAGCCAACATGTTTCGCTTCCTGCTTTTTGAAGGCTAGCCCCCTATAACCAATCTATTTTCAATCTCATCATTTTTTACTAACCTTTATACTACAGACATCTATCTTTACCACTTTCTCAATCAAAATAGCGTCATCATCTAAAACCTCCCTTTTAAAAACCCTGCTGTTACAGCAGCCGGCTCCTACATCATTTTACGGTGTCAGCTGTCTGTAACGTCAGGATTCCCCATTATCTTAAGCTAGCAAATCTTCTATTTATCTAGTGCAGGAGTGTCAAACTCAAATGGTTTCAAGGTTTACTAAAAATTTCTTATACCGCTAAATCCAAAATTCAAAGTGGTGTACAATAAAATCAATTATCAGCGTACAATAGCAAATCACACAAGGGGCCAAAATCTAACATACAGAATAAGTCATGGGCCAAATTTTTAAAATTAAGATATTTAAGTTTTAGCAGAAGTATAGAGATACAACCTCTCCAACCCTACATCAGCTCTGTGGTATAAACAAAATAAATAAATAAATAAATGACTTTCCTCTCTTTTAGGTCCTAGTTCATGCTTGCTGTCTAATAGAGAATGACATGTGGCTGTTAGCCGCGGGTAACCCGCTGAAAAGGTGGAAAAATAAATGGTTACCGCGGGTATGGGGATAAGCCTATTCACCACCCCGTTGAGTGGTGAATGGCCTTGTCTCTGCAGTTAAGGGAGGGTACACATATGGTCACAGATTGCGCAGTCCCCTCTATCATGCTCACCGCCATCCGAGCATCTCCCTCTCTTGGCGATTTTTAATTTTTGCTCAACAAGCAGCCAAAGCCTTAAAGTTGTGTGCGGCTGCAGGAAAGTTCTCCTCTGACGCAACCGGAAACAGGAAGTTGCGTCAAACGAGTAGTTTCTGGCAGCTAGACGTAACTTCAAGGCTCCGGCTGCTTGTTGAGCGCAAATTAAAAATTGGCAGCGAAAGGAAGGAGAAGGAAGGGAGATGCTCGGACCGCGGCGAGAGAGAGAGAGAGCGAGAGAATGGATCAAAGAGTCTAATTGCTGAGCTAATCCAATCCATCAACCAAAATCTACCCCCAGCCTAACTCAGGGTGGATACTCCAATAATACATAACATGTAAAGAAGTAGTAATTGAACAAACTCACACATAGCCCTTGCAAAAAACATCTCCCACCCATAGTCCCCCCTCCCCAACCACCCCCACATCCCCCTCATTTCCCCCTCATTTCTATTCCCCCCTGGATCAGACACATCTACAGATCCCACCAGCGTGGGCCTGAAGGTGTGTGAAATCATGAAAAGATGCCCTCCCGAGCCCCGAGTCAAATCATCAAAATAACCAATAGTGTATGAATATCCATAGGGTCTCCAAATCTGAGACTAGTAATAATACAACGGTGCAAAATAAATAAAACTTGGTAAACACACATAAACATAAGATCCACCAATATAGCAAATCTTGTAGCATAAGTTGTTAATTAGCTTCTGCTAATAAATGATTAGGTCACAGCTATATAAAAGTCTCGACTCTTATCAAGTAGGGTCCTGTGATGAAATCACATGGGTATTGATATACAGTGCTGCGTCCTCCGAGGTGTCAAAAGAGTGCCACTGGCCCTGATGTTGAAGGCGCAGAAGAACTGGATAGAGAAACATAAAACACAGCTCTTTCTTTGCCAAAGTAGAGCAGAGCGGGTAAAATTTTTTCAGTTTCTCCAATAAAGCCGCAGAGTAGTCCTGGAAAATGCGGACCTCTGAATCTTCAAACTTTAAGCTATCTCGAAGTCATTTGTATTTGCGTAAGATCTCGACCTTATGGTTGTAGTTAAGCAGCTTGGCGATGATCATTCACGGGTGCGCTTCACAATTCCGCTCCTTGCCCAAGCAGTGTGCCCGCTCCAAATGGATGGGGCCCAAATCCTCACATAAGGGAAACTGATCCCGGAGCCAGTTTTCCAGCATCGACACAATGGAGGATCCAGTCACAGTCTCCGGGATCCCCAGGAATTGTAAGTTCGACCTACGGGATCTATTTTCTAGATCTTCTAGTCTTTCAGCCTGATTGTGAGTAAGATCCCGTAAGGTCTGAATAGCCGCCGCTTGTTCCCCCTGCGCGCCATCTAGGCGAGAAACACAAGTTTCCAGCTCTGTGGTGCGTCTGGCCATGTCAATGAGAGTATCATCAAGTTTCTGTAATTGTGCGGAAAGCTTGTCTAAGCTAGGCTGCATCGCTGTAGTTACCGCCTGCGTTATACCTCTGAGGGCCTCCGGGGACAGCTGACTCACCTCCGCACTAGAGCCCAGCGCCATTTTGTCATCGGCCGGCTTCGGACGCTCGTGGACTTTTTTAGTAGAATTCGTGGCCATGGAGAGCACCGCTGGAGACAAATATTTGTTCATGCACTGACCCCGCAGCAAATAATCACGTATATATCTTCCAATTGTCCAAGCAGCGGTATAAAGGCAAATAAGACTCGGGAGCTCAGGCAGAGCGCGACTGCCCTTGCTTACTGCATCATGTGACCCCCCCTCTAATCACAAAATATAAAATAAATTAAATTTTTTTCTTTTTGTTGTCTGGTAATTTTATTCTTCAAATCACATTAGGCTCAGGCTTTGGTTTTAGGTTCCTTCTGTCTTCATCGTGGCATGGCTGGCTCTTGAAGGTAAAATATACGCAAGAGGAGCTGGGGAGGAGATGCCGAGTCCGACACGGGGACAATTTTTTTACCGCTCCCACAGGGCGGTAAAAGGTCTTGTCCCCATGGGGCGGTGAAAGTCTTGTCCCCGTTCCTGTGGTAAACCAGTTGCAGATATCTTCACTCCTGCGGATTTACTGCGGTGACCACGGTAAATGGTTCCTGTGTCATTTTCTATTTACTACCACTCCGTTTGTCTTCTCTGTGACCTGGTATTCAGTCTTATCCTGTTTGTTCCTCTTCTGCCTGTTCTTTCCCCCGTTTTGCCATAAAAAATTGTTTTGCTTGAGGAATAGCTACCAGAGGATAATGACATCGAACTTCCAGAATTCACACTACTACTCAGGGAAAATACAGTGGAATGGAAAAATGTGAAATAGGAGCATGAATGTGGACTTTACATGACCACAAAAAAGCAAATGGTAATCTTAGCAAAATAAATATTAAAGACCATTTACAAAAAAATAAAAAATGAACACTGATTCTAAATTTACTCATTAAATCATAACATTTAATTAAATTAATTTAAATACTATAGGGACTAGCCTCAGACTTAGGAGTACATCTTTCCCATATTGGGATTTCTTCAAGAGAAGAGTGAAGCGTTCTTTTAAGAACATAAGAATTGCCGCTGTTGGGTCAGACCAGTGGTCCATCGTGCCCAGCAGTCTGCTCACGCGGCAGCTCTTGGTCAAAGACCAGAGCCCTGAGACTAAGAACATAAGCAGTGCCTCTGCTGGGTCAGACAAGGGGTCCATCCTGTCCAGCAGTCCGCTCACGCAGCGGCCCATCAGGTCCAGGACCTATATAGTGATATCTATATCCTTCTATCCCTTTTTTCTTCAGGAATTCATCCAATCCCTTCTTGAACCTTGATACCGTACCCTGTCCTATCACACCCTCTGGAAGCGCATTCCAGGCATCCATCAACCTTTGGGTGAAGAAGAACTTCTTAGCATTGGTTCTGAATCTGTCCCCTCTTAATTTTATAAGAACATAAGCAGTGCCTCTGCTGGGTCAGCCCTACCTGGTAACGTTCTGGTTCAGCAGGAACTTGTCTAACTTTGTCTTGAATCCCTGGAGGGTGTTTACCCCTATGACAGACTCCGGAAAAGCGTTCCAGTTTTCTACCACTCTCTGAGTGAAGAACTTCCTTACATTCGTACGGAATCTATCCCCTTTCAATTTTAGAGAGTGCCCTCTCGTTCTCCCTACTTTGGAGAGGGTGAACAACCTGTCCTTATCTACTAAGTTTATTCCTTTTAGTACCTTGAATGTTTTGATCATGTTCTCTCTCAGTCTTCTCTGTTTGAGGGAGAAGAGGCCCAGTTTCTCTAATCTTTCGCTGTACGGCAATTCCTCCAGCCCCTTAACCATCTTAGTCACTCTTCTCTGGACCCTTTCGATTAGTACCGTGTCCTTCTTCATGTATGGCGACCAGTGCTGGATGCAGTACTCCAGTTGAGGGCGAACTACGGCCCGGTACAGCGGCATGATAACCTTCTCCGATCTGTTCTTGATCCCCTTCTTTATCATTCCTAGCATTCTGTTCACCCTTTTTGCCGCCGCCGCACATTGCATGGATGGCTTCATCAACTTGTCGATCATAACTCCCAAGTCTCTTTCCTGGGAGGTCTCTCCAAGTACCGCACCGGACATTCTGTATTCGTGCATGAGATTTGTTACCTAAATGCATCACTTTACACTTATCCACGTTGAACCTCATCTGCCATGTTGATGCCCATTCCTTGAGCCTGATTATGTCACGTTGCAGATCTTCGCAATCCCCCTGCGTCTTCACTACTCTGAATAACTTTGTATCGTCCGCAAATTTTATCACCTCACTCGTCATACCAACGTCTAGATCATTTATAAAGATGTTGAAGAGTATGGGTCCAAGCACTGAGCCCTGCAGCACCCCACTGGTGACGCTCTTCCAGTTTGAGCATTGTCCATTTACTCCAACTCTGTTTCTTATGATCCAGCCAATTTTTAATCCACGTGAGTATTTAACATAAGAACATAAGCAGTGCCTCTGCCGGGTCAGACCAGAGGTCCATCCCGCCCAGCAGTCCGCCCCCGCGGCGGCCCAACAGGTCATGACCTGCCTTAATCACCAGAACGGGCCCCCTTGCCCCCTAGGTTTCTCATCGAAGTCCTATCTTCCCATCAATGTCCTAACCCTCCAGCCTTGCACCTGCACGACCTGGTGAGCTGTCTATACTTATGCAACACCCCAGCACCTCCCTCAGTACCCCACGATCCCCTTTTCCCTCAGGAATCTGTCCAATCCCTGTACTGTACTCTGCCGGATCACTTCCTCCGGGAGCGCATTCCATTTGTCCACGACCCTTTGGGTGAAGAAAAACTTCCTTGCATTTGATTTGAACCTATCTCCCTTCAGTTTCTCTGAGTGCCCCCTCGTACCTGTCGTCCCTTTTAGTCTGAAGAACCTGTCCCTGTCCACCCTCTCTATGCCCCTCTCTATGCCTCTCTATTTCACCCTCAATTCCATGGCTTGCAATTTTTCAAGTAGGCGTTCATGCGGAACCTTATGCAACGCCTTCTGAAAATCCAGATATACAATGTCGACTGGGTTGCCCTTGTCTATTTGTCAGTTTACTCCCTCAAAGAAGTGCAGCAAGTTCGTCAAACATGATCTGCCTTTGCTAAAACCATGCTGACTGGTCCTCATCAGCCCGTGTCCATCAAGGTGATCAATGATGCATTCCTTTATCAGCGACTCTACCATCTTTCCCGGTCTTGAGGTCAGACTCACTGGTCTGTACTTTCCCGGATCTCCCCTCAAACCTTTCTTGAAGATCGGTGTAACATTTGCCACCTTCCAGTCTTCCGGAATCTTTCCCGATTTGTTTGACAGATTGCCTATTAGTTGAAGCAGTTCAGCTATGGTCCCTTTCAGTTCCTTGATGACCCTTGGATGGATGCCATCCGGTCCCAGGGATTTATCGCTCTTAAGCCTATCAATCTGCCTACATACCTCCTGAAGGAGATAATCCTGAAGGAGAACAATTAGACGAATTGAGATTATGAAGTACGGTTTCGAGTTTCAAAGATGGCATGCTGATTCTTTAAAGCAGGGGTGTCCAAAATTAGGACTAAGGGCTGCATACGGCCCCGTTAAGTATTTTGTGCGGCCCAGGTTGATGCAGTATTTTCCTCTGCTGCCCCTGGGTGTTTACCGTCTTGCCGGCTCCTTCCTGTTTTGCTGCAGCGTTTGCACAGCCCCAGAAACATTTTTTTCGGCTAATGCAGCCCAGGGAAGCCAAAAGGTTGGACACCCCTGCTTTAAAGTATATGTGTACCCCATACCTAAACAATTAAGGAAAAATTATGTTCTTATCTGTTAATTTTCTTTCCTTTAGTCACAGCAGATGAATCCAGAGACTAGTGGGATTAGATCCATCAACCAGCAGGTGGAGATAGAGAGAACTGAGTTGTCCTCAGTCTTATTGGATGCACAGCCTCCTGGCCAACCAGTATAGGTCATCTCAGAGCATCCAAAAGAGACACTTAAACTTAAGAAACTCCTTTCCCAGACATATGAAACACGCAAAACCCATACTCAAACAACCAAAAAAGCAACTTCAGCATAAAAAACATATCCAAACCATGCACAATAGCTACGAAGACTGAAACAGGGTGAGGCTCTGGATTCATCTGCTGTGACTAAAGGAAAGAAAATTAACAGGTAAGAACATAATTTTTCCTTCCTTGTCATCAACAGCAGATGAATCCAGAGACTAGTGGGATGAAGCAAAGCAGTCCAAACGTGGGGAGGGAAACAAACACCACTGCATCAATGCCAACGTACCAATGGCCACGGCAAAAGAAGCTCCACACCCAGACCACCACTGTGTATATATAGAGAACCACCAAGATATGGTGAAAATTGCCCCATCCAATGCATGCTAAGCAGCATAAGGTCAAGACAATGTGAAATGACAGTGAATGAACTCTACAAGCAGACAGGGGCTAATCTCAGAATACATGAGAGCACAGACGCAAACAGTATCCAAGAGCATCATGCTGTGGAAACCCAGCTGCCGTGCTCCACCACAAATAGAACTAGTGCAAGCACCAAACTATCGTGACATGAAAGGATACCTAATGAATACGCTATATCCTGCAAGGCCCCTAACCCATCAGAAAGCCATGACATACAGGAAAAAGCACACCATAACAGACCCCCGTCCCCTTGCACGGGTTGAGGGCATGGAGTTTGTAAACACAAAAAGTGAAGGTTCACAAACTAAATAAGAGCCATTTCAATGTAGTAGATTGAAAGTACTCCGAAAAGAGTGAAATTGCGGAACAAATGTAAGAAGAAAACCTCACTGAAGAGAGGAAAGGAGTCACCCCCTGAGAATGCCACAGAAGAGGCATGGCTGAAGGCAGCCTCCTCCCTCCAGCAGCTGAGGCCCACCGAAGGATGCCAATCCAGACTCCAGAAATCACGATGAAAGCAGGAGGAATATAGAAGAACCAAATCAACTGAAATGTGAATAGGTGATACCACTGGAGAGAACAAGTAGAGTCGCACGGACTAACTAGATCACAGGTGTAGTGAGAAGGTAGAATAGAGTCCACCCACATCAGCTATGCCGCAAACACTGTCCAGCAAGGAAGGGACAATATGCAAACAGAGAAACCTCGCTCAGCAGAGGCAGACATCAAGTGAGACAAACCAGAGGGAAAGAGAAAGTCAGGAAGTACCACCCTCACCACAGAACAGGTTACATAAGACATGCGAACAGTAACAGGTATGCGGGAACCAAGGGTAACTGACCCAAACATCAGAAAAAATGGATACTCATCCAGACCCAGCCAGATTCACGGACCAGAAATCCATAAAAATTAAGAAAGATGAGCCCACCAGAAAGGCGTGGAAAGAATAAACGGAGGCCAACCGCTGCAGAAGAAACAACAAGATCTTCCTTTTCCCTGTCTGTGGCCAGCAACTCCCGTTCAGGCCAGTCCCATTTTGCTTGCAACAGCCTCACTTAAGATGTCCAAAGTGACAGTGTTGGTGTCGACTTCCTCTGGAGTGAGAAAGAGAACGTAGTTGTAAGGATGGTAGTGGCCCCCACAATGTGAGGTTAAGGATTGTTGTGGGGGTTATGTTAGAGGCGCCCTTACAAAACGCCAGGTCCCAGGTTCAATTCCCTCACCGAAGATTCACCAGGAATAGAATCAAATGAGAAGCACAGCCAGAGGTGATTGCATAAAGAATATATTATAGAAATAGGCATACAGAAAAGTAGGATTCATAAAAGTTACAATTAAGCATTAAAATTACAGAGATTGCTTCTGTGATCTTGTGAATGAGAGAGAACACACAAAGAAAGAGAGAGAAAGGGGGGGGGGGAGGGTGATGCCCCAAGCTAGCAAGAGAGACCAGAACCAAGAGAGGGGGGTGATGTTGCGAGAGGGCTTTTATAGTTTGGAAACTTATTATAAATACAGAATCTATTGAGCTTCAATAGAACTTAAACATAGTAAACTTGTGCTAGACAGAAGAAGAATAGGCTGAAGTCAAATGTAATTTCTAGTATGCCTCTGACAATAGTTTCTGATTAACCTTAGTTATCTGTGCACCTGGACCCATTGTATATCCTAAGCTGTCCATCCTAAGCATCAGACATTAACACATCTTCTTAGCACCTCTTTCCCCCTCTTAGCTGCAAGTTGGTTTCATTAGGGCTATTTGAAACCGTCTTTAGGGCTATATGAAATCGTCTGCCTGGATGCTTTCTGTGAATAAGCACTCAGGGTCTATCTGCATCTACATTCCAGAGTCAGATTGATATAATTTCCCATAGGCCTTTGCCGACATTAGTTATGCCAACTGAAAATGCTGATTGCTAGCAATAGCTATGTTGACAGTAGTGTACCCAAGCAAGACGCCAGACCACCTGATTGTTCTCTCACCAAAGAGCCATCACGTAACTCAGTGTGGATTATGCTGCCCACCCCTAGGACATGCTTACAAGTGCAATAATCAAGCAACAATAGAAGAAAAATTTGAGTCAAATGCAAGAACCTATAGGCAATGCGATGGATAAATTTGAAAAACAGAATAAACCAAAAAAAAAAGGTAAACCAAACCAGTAAGGTAGAATAGGAAGAAGATAGAAACATAGAAACATAGAAATAGACGGCAGATAAGGGCCCACAGCCCATCTAGTCTGCCCACCTTAATGTCCCTCCCCTACCTTTGCCCTGTGAATAGATCCCATGTGCCGATCCCATTTGGCCTTAAAATCAGGCACGCTGCTGGCCTCAATCACCTGTAGTGGAAGACTATTCCAACGATCAACCACTCTTTCAGTGAAAAAGAACTTCCTGGTGTCACCTCGTAGTTTCCCACCCCTGATTTTCAACGGATGCCCTCTTGTTGTCGTGGGACCCTTGAAAAAGAAGATATCTTCCTCCGCCTCGATGCGGCCCGTAAGATACTTGAACGTCTCGATCATGTCTCCCCTCTCTCTGCGCTCCTCGAGCGAGTATAGCTGTAATTTGTCAAGCCGTTTTTCGTATGGTTGATCCTTGAGTCCCGAGACCATCCGGGTGGCCATTCTTTGCACCGACTCCAGTCTCAGCACATCCTTGCGATAATGCGGCCTCCAGAATTGCACACAGTATTCCAGGTGGGGCCTCACCATGGATCTATACAATGGCATAATGACTTCCGCCTTACGACTGACGAAACCCCTTCGTATGCAGCCCATGATTTGTCTTGCCTTGGACGAAGCCTGCTCCACTTGATTGGCAGACTTCATGTCCTCACTGACGATTACCCCCAAGTCTCGTTCTGCTACCGTTTTTGCTAGGATCTCGCCATTAAGGGTATAAGACTTGCATGGATTCTGGCTGCCCAGGTGCATAACTTTGCATTTTTTGGCATTGAAGTTGAGTTGCCATGTCCTAGACCATCGCTCCAGTAGAAGTAGGTCGTGCATCATGTTGTCGGGCATTGAATCTTCGTCTGTTGTGCATTTGCCCACTACATTACTTAGTTTGGCATCATCGGCGAATAATGTTATTTTACCTCGAAGCCCTTCTGCCAAGTCTCTTATAAAGATGTTGAATAGGATTGGGCCCAAGACTGAGCCCTGTGGTACTCCACTAATCACCTCCGTCATTTCGGAGATAGATCGAAAACAAACAGCTACAGCCACCGACATGTGAAACAGCCAGAGTGGCTTCCTCCCCGTCCAACTGTGTCTAGGGAGCGCAAGGCAGCAACAGGACAGGACAAGCAAAATCTGAGATGCAGCCCCTTAAACATATATCCCTGCGCCTGCCCGCACAGCAGCTATTCCGTGAAAATGTACACATGATACGAAAAGAGAATCCCCTTCTTACCCGAAAAGAGATAAACGAGGCACCATACCTAGATTGGTACATGAAACTCAAGAGTGACCCCTTCGTATCCGAAAATGGGGAAATGAGGCACCATACCTAGATCGGAACAGGATACTCAACCCATAGGAAAAGGTTGAACTGGAAACTGGTTCTCAGTCAGTGGGCGAAAAGACATCGCCAGCCATCAAATCCTAGTGGTACCACATGTGCACAAGCGCAGAGGTACACCTATGGCTGCTGAAGCACTGGTTAGTAGACAACCCGACCAGCAACTGCAGCCACTCGAGCCCCAGGCACTCAAACAGAGAAATAAGTCTGCCAGAAAGTAACAACTGCAAGCGCAGGAAAAAGGAATTCTAATGACCAAACCACAATACCCAAAGGGTAGAAGAGAAAGGTGATACTGAGATAAAGACAGAACCTAAAGCCAAACCCCAAGAGGTGAAAACTGCCTGACTAGCATACTTGAACATTCTACTAGTCAGAAGCACAGAAAGACAGAGACCTGTGACAATGCGAGAGAAGAGAAACAATCTCACAGTCCTCTATATTGGAATTATGACATTGAGAGAACTGTCAAAAGCCAGGAGAGAAAATTTATGTATTTATTTAGTGTTTTTTTTGTTTTAAACACAATGAAAGAGCAGGGAGACAGAACACCCCAAAGCCTAGCGGTGCCTGGCAAAAGAAGTTGAAATAGATGGGGTAACATGTAAGCGAGGCTTACAGTGGTATCATGGTAAACAGCAACAGAGTCTCCTCTCTTATGACGACATGGTCTTGACACCGAGTCACACCGCTTGTGCTATGCGGCCAGGTTATCTGGCATCGCAGTCAGGCGTCTTCGGCATACTATCATGTCCACAGCTTGAGGCTGTGACATTTCTGTGCCATGCTGATAGGGCAGCCTGAATAGGCTCTAGAACCCATTAGTCTATATAGGAGCAGTATCATATAGCCAGAAAAAGGGCAAATTGCTGAAAATAGAGAACATGAACCCAGCACACATGGACAGTCCGTTTTCCACCCCAAGACACTAAAGAAATTAGCCCTGTAAACCAGAAAGAAGAAGCCCATATGGAAATGAGAGACACCGTCAACCATGTGTAGAATACTAAAGGGGAGAGCATACGGCAAGGCGCCGAGAGTTAGAGATAGTAAATGCTTGCTCACCTAGTTCAAAAAGGCAACCAAGTGGGCGCAACAGCAGAAGCCAGGGACTCTGCGTGCCCAGAGAAGTGGTGGGCAAAGGCAACCACCAAAATCCCTAAGGACAAGGAGTCTGAAAGAAAAGATAAAATAATAATAATAGGACCCCCCTAACAGTGCCACAATCAACCAAGACCAAAGGGAAAGCCTAGCCCATAGAATAGACACCAGCAAACATGCCAGCGTCAAGCGACAAATGGTGCGCTAGCCCATTGAAGCTACATACCCCGCACCTGGCCAAGGCAGCCCTGCCAACAACCGCCAGGATAGGAAAACAGCCATATTCCCTGAAGCAGCCAGAGATTTGCTAGGAAGAAAGCCCTGAAATAGAGCAACCGCTGGAGAAAACTGGCCCCTCGACCGCAGAAACAGAAATAAGCAAACCAACAAACCAAGTACTGTAACACATCTACTCGAAAGACACGAAATCGCGGCCCCTGGTACCGTAGCTTAAACCAAAAGGTGCCCCGAGAAAGGTCTCCACTCCAGGACAACCAGTCCCTGCTGTCAGCATTCCAAGCTGCAAACCTCACAACTGAAAGGAAGCGGCCCAACCAAGGCCAGACCAGGCAAGAGGCTTCACATTAGACCAGACTAATAGCAGGTCTCTGTCCTAACAATGATACATACAGTACCATAAAAAGACCGCTGCAGATGCACACAGCCCAACAATCGAAAAGAAGAGGAGGGCAGCAGGAAAAGGGCAGAATATGCAGTAGGCCAGGCAAACATCAAAATTATCCCCAGCCACCTGTGGAAACACACACCTAGACTCAGAAACAGCAACTAATCTCCACAGGATAACGGAAAAGGACCGCCCTGATTATCAAAACAGGGAAAAATAAGAAAATCCAAAAAACAAACCACCATCCCAGTAGAAATCACAGGGAAGGAAGAAACAGATTATACAACTCCCCACCGAGGAAGAAAACCACCTATACGACAAGAAAACTATGCAGCTTGGTCAGAGCACAAAGGTACCTCTGCTGTTGAAGCGCACTGAAAACTAACTCTTCTCAGAGAAGACTCGATTCCCTAGAGCTCCTGAGTCAGCACCAAGAAAATTGAACCGCCACAGTCTACCGGCATGAACACTACATTGGCAAGCAGAATGAACACCTCAGTGAATATCTGCCAATATGTGGACCACGCAACCGTTGCAGACAAACTAAAATGGCCGCGAATGCCATAGGGAAAAAGGAGACCAGCTGACCCGCACTGGGAACATCCACATATCGCTCCCGCTGTCGCCCTCTATAAAGGAGCGAAGACAGCTTACTTTCCCGCCCGACTTACAATGGAGCTATGCCAAAACGCTCAACCGAGCCCTCATCAGAAATACCTCTGAGTAATATCTTATCAGTAGCCACAGATAGTGCTCCAGCGATGGTAGGGCGCTACAGAGGTTTTCTTGCATATTTAAAAAAAAGGAGGTGCCGAATGTATTCACAGTACACTGTATCATCCATCGTCAACATCTAGTTGCCAAAAATTTAAGTGCACGCCTACATAATTCATTACAATATGTAATTAAAGCAATATGCAATTAATTACAATATGTAATAATCAGAAGCAAATCATTGAATGACAGATTATTTAAACAGCTTTGCATTGAAAACGATGAAGAATTTGATCGTTTGCTGCTTTATACAGAAGTTTGTTGGTTGTCAAAGGGTGCCTGTTTAAATAGGTTTTATAAACTGTTTAACTCGGTGCTGGAGTTCTTGAAAGATAAAAATGATGCTTTACGATCCAATTTAATTAAATCCAAAAGTAACATTGCTTACTTGACAGACTTGTTTCAAAAATTTAATGAAAGCAATCTTCAGCTTCAAGGGGATGAAGTGAATTTAATTTGTGACAAAACTTCTTCTGTACAAACGAAACTTTGGACGAGGGGAATTCCGCCAGTTCCCAAATTTATCAGAAGCAGAAAATAAATACGATATACTTTCTTATTGTGAGCAGTTGGTTGCTCTCCATTCAGATTTTAATCAACGATTTGATGATATTTTGAAAATGAACATACCTGATTGGATTTTGGATCCTTTTTCAAGTGTAAACACAGAAGAATTTCCACAGTTACAAGAAGAACTGATGGAAGTACGTAACTACAAATGATGAATTGAAATTTAAATTCAAAAGCGGCTACCAACAATTCTGGCTGCAAAAGGAGATCCCTACGGCTTATCCTGAAATATGGGCTGTAATTCAAAAGTTCTTAATTGCATTTCCTTCATCATATTTAGTGGAACGTGGGTTCAGTGCAGTAACCAATTTATTAACAAAAAAAAGAAACCAATTGCAAATAGTTAATTGCGGTGATTTAAGATTACTGCTGATGAAAATAGAGCCAAGGATTACTAAATTGGTAGCAGCACACCAGTTTCATCCTTCTCATTAAGATGATTTTGAATGTTTTAACTTTTTTTGTATTACATTCTATTCTCAGTTCAATAAATAGTTTCATAATTTCAAAGTTCAATATTTCTAATTTACACCTTTCTTTACTATATTTTATGAAAAAGGTAGAAACATTAATACATATATATTTCCTATTAATTGCTATTAAAATTTAAAAAAAAATTAATTTCCAGGGGGCGCCAAGTAATATTTTTTCTGGAAAGGGAGCAGTAGGACAAAAAAGTTTGGGAACCACTGGTCTAAGGCAACCAGTATGCTACTTATATACTTTTAGTTCAGTAGCCTAGCCTGGTTACAGATTACATACTTACTTTCCATTGGGTTGACACATTCATCATATCTATTGATTGTAGAGTCTGCATATTTATCTCGGAGCCATATTGAAGCAAGATGTAACCTAGTGTCAAAATTGATCTATTTCCCTGACAATACATTCTTAATACTAAGTACAATAATTTCTGAGAGTAGGCCCCCTCTCCTCCTAAGCTTCATTGTCCTTCATTAGTAGTTTAGATCACAGTTCTTCAACTGCCGGTCCGCGGACTGGTGCCGGTCCGCAGAAAATTCCTACCGGTCCGCACAGGACCGGCGAGATGGACGCCGTTAAATTTCCTGCCCCGGTGGTGTTCGCGGAAATCTTCTGTTCCTCCCAGCCTCGGGCGATCAAGACAGGCTGCCGACGTCGGCCATTCCCTCTGTGAGTCTCGCCTATGCGGAAACAGGAAGTTGAAACAAAATAGGCGGGACTCGGAGATTGAAGGTCCCGACGTCGGCAGCCTGTCTTGATCGCTGCCCCTGCCGAGTCGCCGAAGAGGGCCATGGGGAAAGTGCAGGCAGAGAGGAGATGGTCAGCGTGTGAGGGGAGATCAGCGTGTCGATTGGGGCCATCAGCAGCGTTTGTGCTGAGAGTCTGCCCACGTGCAGGATGCACGTCTTGGGTGGTAAGGCCTGCGGTGCAAAGCTATTTTTGCCGGCTTGGGGGGGGGGGGGTCGCGAATGTGCAGGGCACAGCAGGAGTAAGATCATGGGGAGCCTTCAACAGTGGCTGTCTCCTCTCCTAGCAGCTCTGTACTTACCAGGGCAGTGATTCACTTTGGCAACTTCCCCTTTCCTCAGAGGCGGCAACGGACCCAAGGCTGCCTAAAGAAATCACTGCTGCAGGCAAGTACTGAGAGCTGCTGGAAGGAGAGGAAGCCACTGTTGGAGGCTGGGAAGCTGATGGATAAAGGGAGAGCTGCTACTGCACCTGGAGGGAGGTAGAAAGAGAGATGCTGCTGGGAGGGGAAGAGGGAAAGGGATGGGAAGAGAGCTACTGTTGGATAGGGGGGAGGAGGGAAGGGAGAAGGAAAAAAGGAAGGAAACAGCTGGCAGGGAGATTAGAGGAGGGAAAGGGGAGAGACAGGAATGAGAAAGTAGAGAGAGATTGATGTTGGAAAGGGGGTCAGCAGAGAAATGAGAGAGGGATAAAGATGCTAGATCTGGTGTAGGAGAGATAAAAATGAAGAAAGCAGTGAAGCTGGAATGAATGATGTAAAAAGGAGAGAGGAGGCACAGGCTGGATGGAAAGGGGTGAGGGGCATAGAAAGAAGTCAGATACATATGGAAGGGGGAGAGGCCAGACAGTGGATGGAACGGGCAGACGCTGGAAGGAAGAGTGGAAAGAAGATGAAAGCAGAGACCACAAAAGGTAGAAAAAAATCATTTTATTTCTATTTTGTCATTACAATATCTCAGATTTGAAATATATATCCTGCTAGAGACATAACTGGGGACTGCAAAGCCTAACACCAGTGGCGTACCTAGGGTATGTGGCACCCGGGGCCCATAATTTTTTGACACCCCCCCATGTAAAAAAATATTTTTTGTAATAACCATGAAACTGAATAAATGGTCATAATAGAAACAGGCAGTGAAAATTTTCTTTTATTGAACCTCATATATGTAACCATTATTCCAAACATACCATAACATAACATAAATTATGTCTAAATTGTCATGACATCAGAAGTACATATGGAGTAGTTGCAGGTGATGCTTGGGACAGTTCTGATTGTGTTAGGTCGGTTTTATGTGTTTTTGAATAGAATGGTTTTTATTTCTTTTTTGAAGGTTTTGTAGTTTGTGGTCGAGGTCAATAGGTTGTAGAGATGGGGGTCGAGTGTTGCAGCTCGAATGGCTAGGAGGTTGTCGATTTGTTTTTTTTCTTTTGACGTTTTTGGTTGGAGGGTGTGTGAATGGTGCGCGAGTTCTCCTATGTCTGGTTGAGGTGGATTGAATTATTTAGCTGAAGAAATTAGTTACCCCCCCATTCCACACACATTAATTCTCTTCCATTTTTGTTCCCATTATAAAAAACACTTAAGTTCTCAGAAAAAAAATACATTAAAATAAGAAGTGAAAACAAAGGCCCCTTCAGATGAGAACATAACATAAGAATAGCCTAACTGGGTCAGACCAATGGTCCATCATGCCCAGTAACCCATTCTCATGGAAGCCAATCCAGGTCACTAGTACCTGGTCAAAACCCAAAGAGTAGCAACATTCCATGCTACCGATCCAGGGCAAGCAGATGTTTCCCCCATGTCTTAACAACAGACTATGGACTTTTCCTCCAGGAATTTGTCCAAACCTTTCTTAAAACCAGCTACGCTATCTGCTTTTACCATAACTTCTGGTCACTTCATTTTTAAGCTGAGATCTTTCCTTCCAGAGACTTTGCTAGATGTCAAATACAGCACAAGGTAACTTCACAAGGACATAGCTGTGCAGGAAATGTGAATCTCCTCATACACCCACCATATAGTGCAAAAATGTGCAAAGGTCTGGTTTTTTCTTTCGGTCACTACATAGACTAATGCCACACAAGCAGCGCTGTTACAAACATATTCTGTAGGTCAGTGCTAAGGTTAACAAAGTTTCCTTCCTTGGACCAGAAGGAGATACTGACAAACCACTGGAAGAGATCCCAAAACAACTACCCAGGAACAACACCCAAAGACCCATTCAGTGTGTGAACCAGTTGAGTGGAGTGGACTAACTGGGGGGTGGAAATGGGCCCGGAGTTTTCTCAGCAGAATTTCCCAGATCACCTCTTCCTCTCAACACATTGACACGCTGCCACCACCACCACTAGGAACACCTCACTGGGTAGGCCAACAATGTTATAAACTTTATAAAACACATTATTATATTTTCTTATAAAGCACATATTTTAACTGAACTCTCTGAC
The DNA here is from genome assembly GCF_902459505.1 of Geotrypetes seraphini. Taxonomy (NCBI): domain Eukaryota; kingdom Metazoa; phylum Chordata; class Amphibia; order Gymnophiona; family Dermophiidae; genus Geotrypetes; species Geotrypetes seraphini. The sequence goes on from NC_047088.1 coordinate 165,238, forward strand.
ATCCTCAGCCTTGCCAAGGAAGAAAAGTTCCCATTTCCTGCTGTCTCATGTCCCCGGAACTATACAAAATTTTTCTTCTGCAGAGTGCAGACCCTTCAAAAATCTGACCAAATCCTCATTTCACTTGCATTATAAAGTACTGAGGATGCCATCTCTTCCCAATCCCAGGTCCTAAAGTCTAAGACAGTAGCGCAAACTAGTGCTGCCAGATTCAGGAAAAAAAAATTTCGATTCGATTCAGCCTATTGAATTGGTTTATCGATTCGATTTTCCTGCCCAATTGGGTGTTTTTTTTCAAACATCCTGGTGGGTTTATTTTAGAGATTTTTCACCCCCCTTTGGCTTCTCCTAACCACACTGGCGCTGTGGTATAAATAAAATAAAGAAACAAAAAGGACTTTTCCTCTCTCTGTTAAATCCTAGCTCACGTTTGCGGTCTAACACCAGCTCTGGCAGGATACACATTTCAAATCTGACATATTGTAATCACAAAACAGAAAATAAAATTAGTTTTTCTACCTTTTTGTTGTCTGGTTATTTTTCAAATCTTGTTGGTCCAAGGCTCTGGTTGTCTTCTGATAACTTGCTTGCCAGGGTCTCCTTCTTTCTTCTTTCTCCGTGCTAACCATCCATCTGCCATCTCTGTCCTCCCCTTCCGTTTCCCTTCCCTCCCCCGGATGTCTGGCATCTTTCCTTTTTTTGTCTCCCTCCACAGATCCACCTTTTCTTAACTACACTTTCATCCAGCAGCTCTCCCTCCTTCCCCACCACCCCAGGGTCTACCATCTCTCCCTTTCTTTTCCCAACTACCCTCCTAATCAGTATCTCTATCCCCCCCTCCACACCATCCCTTGTGTCCAACTTCTCTCCCTTTTTGTTCCTTCCCTCCCTAAAACCCATGTCCATCACCTCTCTCTCTCTCCTCTATTTTCAGACCCATTATTTCTTCCCACCCAAAGTCCGGCATATGCACGTCTCTTTGAACCCCTCCCCCTTCCCTCCGTGTACTTCTACACCAGGGCCCCCCCTCCCCTGAAGGCTTGTCCCCCCCTTAAAGGTCTGCATTCCACCCCTGAAGGCCTGTCCCCCCCTTGAAGGCCTGCCTGCCTGCTCCCCTTGAAGGCCTGCCCCCGCTGAAGGCCTGCCCCCCTTGAAGGCCTGCACCCCCCCCGAAGGCCTGTCCCCCCTGAAAGCCTGCACCCCCCCCCGAAGGCCTGTCCCCCTGTTCCCCTTGAAGGCCTGCACCCCCCCCGAAGGCCTACACCCCCCTTGAAAGCCTGTGCCCTCCCTTGAAGGCCTGCACCCCCCCGAAGGCCTGCACCCCCCCGAAGGCCTGTCACCCCTCCCGAAGGCCTGTCACCCCCCCCGAAGGCCTGTCTCCCCCCCCGAAGGCCTGTCTCCCCCCCGAAGGCCTGTCTCCCCCCCCCCTCCACAAGGTCTGCCTGCCCACCCCACCCTGAAGGCCTGCTGCCCCCCCCCCCACTACCTTGAAGGACCGTTCGGCCCCACCACCACCACCACGAAGCACTGCTCATTCCCCCGGCCTCCCCGCTTCATTTCCCTGGGGAAACAGCTTGCAGGAAGATCGTGCGATGCCAGCGATCTTTGCTTGCTTCAGCTGTTTCCTCCGCCGCAGTCCCGCCCCTCCTCTGACATCAGAGGAGGGGCGGGACCGTGGCGGAGGAAACAGCCGAAACAGGCAAAGATCGCTGGCATCGCGATCTTGTTGCAGGCTGTTTCCAGACGCGACACCCGGCGCAGGGGGGGGGAACCGGACCGGACCGGTAGCACCCCCTCAGGGCTTGGCACCCAGGGCGGACCGCCCCCCCCACGCCCCCTCCCTTGGTACGCCACTGCCTAACACTATTCCTATCATGTGTGACTGCAGTATTCTGTTAGCATGATATTTCTAAATAGCATTCTGTAATAATTTGGCTTGTTCAGTTTTCTTGATAGTCGAGGGGATATGTGTGAAGGGGAGGGGAGACAGGGGTTTTGTTGGTCCTTGCTCTGAATATTTATATTTATAAAATGACAATTGTACAGAATGTTGTTTCTTTTTGTACTTTAATAAAATACGTTCAATATAAAATCATAACTGAGGCTTGTGCAGATGGGATCAGATGGTTTGTGGGGACCGAGCTTGCGGAGACAGGGCAAAAATGTGTTTTTTTATTTCGGTCTTAGTAGTTTGCCGGTCCACAAAATAATTATTTTATTTCTGCCGGTCCACGGGTGTAAAAAGGTTAAAGAACACTGGTTTAGATAACTTTTGGTAAGACATCTTATCCTGCAGTAATGGTGCCTGGGCTTATCTTCTTGTTCTGGGTTCATCGTCTTCTGGAAAGTCCTAAAATATCCAAGGCTGCTACCGTAAGCAGATAACCAATGTTGTAATAGTCAACAGATACTTGCCAGCTTTTTGGGGCAAAGATGAATCTCTTACAGAGCATATTGTTTCTTGCTGACAGGGAAAGATTCAATAGCACAATGTCTCTCTTAAAAATATAACTTTTGGGGGTCTCATAGAGGTCTTCACCTACATTTTCATGAAGGTCTTACTCCTGATTCTTCCTCATTCCCTTCTTGAAGCCTAAGGAGGCTTCACCCCTCTAGATCAAAGTGTAGATAAGGTTTGTTGTTGTTGCCACGAAATCAAAGGAGTCCAGGAGGAGGAAAGGAGGAAGGGCCATTACTCAGGAATCAAGCTTAGTAAATTAAGAAGACAACTGTCACTACCACTCCCAATCTAATAGGATACCAGCTTCATTAAGACTCAGGATAAATCATGCGTATGACAATAATACATGGAAGTAAAAGTAAACAACCAACAAAACAACATTAAGCATAGAAATAGCTAACCAGAAAAACATCTGGAAAATTCTTACATCGATTGTACATTTGACATTTAAAGGCTTCATCCTGTCAAGAAATCTCACAGGGCTTCCCCTCTAGGGGAATAAATTAACAAAACTTTAACTGCAAACTAGATCTTTTCAGACCTGATCACGCGTACAGGTCATGCTCACAGGTCAAGATGGAAGTCCAGGTAAACACATTAGATCTACTCATGCTATCATATCTCATATTATACTGTTTATTTCAGAAACCTCTACCCCTGGATCAGAGAAGACAGATGCCTTATCCATTACTTATCAGCCGATGGTATCCTCATCTTCTCTGTATAGCACTACATTCTAAGTGGGCCACAAGAAGGGCATATTAAGAGCCACTTGAAGTAGGGAATGGTAGGATACAGCTCAAGATTAAAAAAAACAGGATGGATAAAACATACAGGCATTCTAAACAGTACACCTAACAAACACATATTACTTTAAATAGGTCTAGCACTATCTTGTTATTGCACATACTCAGTCGCACACATAAATCAGTAAATCAGTACTTCAAAAGATCCATACAAATCTAAATCGGCAACAAGTCCATAGTTGCACAGGGGTTTTGGCATATCATATCTATATTAATATGGCTAAGTATACTGCTCCTCCTAGTCACCCGTGCACTCAGTATCACTTACCCCTCTCATTTGCTTCTTTTGTAATCAAGGTCATACTGAACCCTTTTTGTTCATTTGACTTTGGTGTTTCTGTCATGGTCCACTGCTGTTTCTGCCGACTGCTTTTTATATTGTTCCCCCTTAAGAAGCCACTGTCTGAATCAGATAGGTGCAACTGCTGGAAACAGGACTCAAACTCTGCACCATCTATAGCAGCCAAATTGGACTTCAGCAATGTAGGCTGGATGCAGGTCTTGTTTTTTATAACATTTTGTTTTAACTGGAAAAAAAAACACAAAATCAAAACCTTAAGTAATATTCAATAAAACCAGATTTTCTAATTATTACCCATCACGTCAAATAGCTAGGATCTGATATTCAAAGGATATATGCTTCTAACTTTAAGAGTTATATCATAAATCGGCCTCTTTGAAAGTTTATTAGGGATGAGTGTGTATGTTTTTACTCATAATTTCACTATAATTTAGGAGCATAAAAAGCGGTAACAGAGATAGATTAGACTAGACTAGACTGTAACTCCATCTATTTAAGTCTAACCCAAAAAAGTCTCCAAAGACTTCAGCGAATTCAGAACACTGTGGCCAAGCTGATCTTCACAAAAACCAAATTTGATCACGTTTCCCCACTTCCGTCCAAACTTCACTGGCTTCCAGTAATTTCCAGGGTTCATTTTATATGCGCCTGCCTAGCTTTTACGATCTTACATGGCATCCTCCCTCCCCTAATTCCACTATCTTGGAACTCTTTGAGTCCTGATACCACCAGGTCCACCCAAAAATTTAAACTATCCTTCCCCTCGCTAAAAGGTATCCTCTATGTGGGAAGATTAGGGAAATCTCTCTTCTTTAGAATCACAGGGCTTTGGAATAACCTTTCTGCCTCACTAAGGAATCTGGGCTCCTTCCAACTACTCTGAAAGGATCTAAAAACTAGGCTATTCACAAAAATGTAAGGCTCTCTTCCCCCTTATACTCAACCTCCAACCCCATTATGCTGTTCCTTCCTTATATTAAGCTTTTGTAAACCGTGCCGAGCTCTATAATTATGGAGAGGATGCGGTATATAAACTTAAGGTTTAGTTTAATTTAAGAAGCTTACCCCCTCCTTTACAAAGGTGCGCTATGCTTTTTATTACACGCTAAATATCATCGAGCGCTAAACATGCACTAAACACTAACACATGCATGTTATCCTATGGACGCGTTAGCGGTTAGCGCACGTGTTAATTCAGCACATGCTAAATCCACGCTAAAATGTTTAGCACGCCTTTGTAAAAAAAGGGCCTTAGTGAGGGAATCAAGATGGCGATGGCACGCTTTCAAGTGGCTCCTGCACTTTACCGGCTAATCTAGCTTTTCCACAGGAACTTTACCTCTTAGCATGCCTAAGCACAGGGATAAGCAGAGGAGTGTTCTTCCTGCCTCCTCTTCCACTTCTTTGATGCGACAGGCGGCAATAACAGCGTATGCTGTTCCAGTTTGAGCAGACCTCGGTCTTGGAGGGCAAAGTTTCACTTAGCCCTTTGGGGCCTGGAGTTTCTCCGTGTCCTGGAACGATGTTGGGGACGCCTTTAACAGCGCAGAAGTGCTGGAGCTGATGTTGCAAGTTTCACCCCTGAGCCCGGATATGGATTATAGCTTGCTGACTTCACCACAGCTGGCACTGGAGTTTGGAGGAACTGAAACCCGTTGTGAAGTTTCAAGTTTATTAAAATTTTGATATAAACGCAATATCAAATATTTTCAATGCGCAAGGTTAAGGCTCCTCCCCCTTGTATCCAGGATACAGAGGGAGCCTAAGGGAGTCCCTGATTGGCTCAGACAACTAAGACCCTGCCCAAGGGGAGTGGCTTAAGGAATCTGAGCCAATCAGGGCCTTAGGCCCCTCCCCATGCATGAGAAGATGCACTGGGGAGGGACCTAAGGCCTGGAAGGCAGACGGCGGAGGAGGGACTGACTGAGCACCCCTCCTGCTCCTGTCTAAAGGTACCGGGGGGGGGGGAGCGATGGAGGGTGGCCTCCGCTGGCAGGAAAGAGTGGGCATCCCTACTGACATATTTAAGTATAGCACGGGGGGAGTGTCTGGCAGGAGGGAGTGGGCATCTCTTCTGCAATTTTTTGGAATTTGGGGCGGGTGGGGCGATTTGTCGTGGGTCGTTGGGGAGGACTGTCGGGAGACTTTTTTATTTTTTTTAATTGGGCAGATATTTTGCGTGTGTAATACAAGCAAAATATCTGTGCCATTGCAAAAGAAAATGAAAAAGAAAACCCAGGCAGACCTGTCGGTAACAGAACAATCGGGTTTTAGGATCGGTAAAACACCATGCAAAATAGCCAAGTGATGTAAGTGAATCGATCGCTTGGTTATTTTGCATGGCCGGATTGGAAAATGGGTGATCGAGGGGAAAAACACGCAGTAGGTTGTTTTGTGTATCAGCGATTGTTGTTAAATCTGTGAAAACAGGTTTCACGACAATTGCTGACTTTAGTGAATCTACGTAAGGTGTCATACCTTTTAAAATATTTACCTTCTGTTGTGACACACTTTGACAGACCAGGCTCTTGTGATGTATAAAACACTAGAATTTATAGCTAATACAAAACCACCTAAATATTTTGTTATGGACAATCTTTAGTGTAAGTTTGCATATTTTTCATTTTTAATAGCAGAGCAGATAAAAATCAGTGGAGTGGAGGTGTGGCCTAGCAGTTAGAACTAGGTCAGTGGTAGGCTAACTCATTAGTCAAAAGAGCCCAAATCAGCAGTACGATTAAGATTTTTTTTGAGAGCCATACCCCGTGCCCGCTTGCGCTACAACGGCTACGTCAACCCAACTGACACCCCGCTCGCCCGCACGTAGTCAAAATCGATTCGTGGCAAAGCTTGGAGAATGACACGGGGGAAAAAATTTGTCTCTGTCCCTGCCCCATCAACCATCTGATCCCATCCACACAAGCCTCAAATAGTTTTATACTGAACTTATTATATTAAAGTACAAGAAACAATATTCTGTACAATTATCAATTTACAAATCAGCGTCTTCTCCCCACTCTCTTCCCCATTTCCCTTCAACGTCCTCAGCCCACTCTCTCTCCACTTCCCTTCAGCACACGCACATAAAAACAAGCAAGCAATTTTATATCATTTCCATTCTATTCATTTATAGAAATTAAAGTCTAAATAATGCCAGTCGCATAACAAAACATTCTCAAAACATTCCCAAATCAACAAAGTAATAAAAACATCATTCGTGACTATGAGAAACCTAAGACAAATCCGAAAATTCTTCGACAGGAAACAATTACAAATTTTGGTACAATCTCTTATCCTTGGACTAATAGACTACTGCAACATACTATACCTCCCCTGCCCAGCAACCATGATAAAGCAATTACAAACAATACAAAATACAGAACTAAGACTCATCTACTCATTGAAAAAATATGATCACATTAAAGAAGCATACCACGACTCACACTGGCTCCCAATACAAGCAAGAATACACTTCAAATTCTACTGACTACTAAACAAAGCTATTAAAGGAGAAAGCCCAACCTACTGGAACAACCGACTAACCCAATCCACCTCAACCAGGCACAGAAGAACCCACTCACTATTCACACACCCACCAACATAAAATGTCAAGAGGAAAACTTTATGACAACCTAATGGCCACCAAAGCAGCTAAACTAGACAGACAAATCACCAATCTGCTATCTATGACCACAAACTACAAAACCTTAAAAAAACCCAACAACCTAAAACATTACTCTTCAAAAAACACATAAAACCTGTTTAACACGCCCAGTTCCTTCCCTAACTCCACCTACCACACACTCTAAAATGTTTCTAATTACCCAACATGTTACTCCTTAAGTTCTCGACAATTCTCATGTAATGCTTACAACAATTCTCATGTAATGTTACAACTCTTGTGTAATCCGCCTTGAACCGCAAGGTAATGGCAGAATAGAAATCACTAATGTAATCTCATGTAATGTAATGATTTTACAAAAATAATTCCCTGCACAGTCAAGCCTGCAAGGATTAATAGATGTCTTTCAGCAGCTCCCCTCCCTCCCCCTTACCTTCGTGGCCAAGTCAAAATGATCAACCAACAATAAAATTAAAAAACAAACAAACCACAAAGCACACTGTATGTAGAGAAAATGTTAATTATCATTTATATTCTGCGGGTTTTCAAAGAGGTCAAGGCAGATGACTTTATGCAATGTCACTTCAGTAACTATACAAAAATAGACAAATATACCCCCTCCCTTTTTACTAAACCGCGATAACTGTTTTTAGCGCTGAATGCCCTGCGCTGCTCTTGATGCTCATAGGCTTCCTGCGCTAAAAACCGCTATTGCGGTTTAGTAAAAGGAAGCCATAGTGCAAAATATAGACAGCAGATATAAATTCTCAAAATGGACACATTTTGATCACTAAATTGAAAATAAAATCATTTTTCCTACCTTTGTTGTCTGGTGATTTCATGAGTCTCTGGTTGCACTTTCTTCTTCTGACTGTGCATTCAATATTTCTTCCCTTCTTTCAGCCTCCTGTATGTGTCCTCTTCTCCAGACCTCATTCCCTCCCCCAACTTTTTCTTTCTGTATTTCTCTCTCTGTGCCCCATTTCTTTCTTTCTTTATGCCCCCTTTCTTTCTGTATGTCAGTTTCTCTCTCTCTGTGCTTCAATGCTAAGAAATGTAAGGTCATGCACCTCGGAAGCGGAAATCCATGCAAGACGTACTTCTTGAACGGAGAAACTTAACTAGGACTTCAGCAGAACGAGATTTAGGAGTAATCATCAGTGCAGACATGAAAACTGCCAATCAAGTGGAGAAGGCTTCATCTAAGGCAAGGCAGATATTGGGTTGTATCAATAGAAGTTTCGTCAGCCGAAAGCCTGAAGTCATAATGCCGTGGTACAGGGCCACGGTGAGACCTCATCTGGAGTACTGTGTGCAATTCTGGAGGCCACATTACAGTAAAGATGTGTGCAGAATTGAATCGGTTCAGCGTACGGCCACCAGGATGATCTCGGGGCTCAAGGGTCTCTCGTACGAAGAGAGACAGAACAAATTGCAGCTCTACACTCTCGAGGAACGTAGGGAGAGGGGAGACATGATCGAAACATTTAAGTACCTCACGGGACGTGTCGAAGTGGAAGATGATATTTTCTTTCCCAAGGGACCCTCGGCCACAAGAGGGCACCCGCTCAAACTCAGGGGCGGAAAATTTCATGGCGACACCAGAAAGTATTTCTTCGCAGAGAGAGTGGTTGATCATTGGAACAAGCTTCCAGTGCAGGTGAGGCAGACAGCGTGCCAGACTTTAAGAATAAATGGGATACCCATGTGGGATCCCTACGAGGGTCAAGATAAGGAAATTGGGTCATTAGGGCATAGACAGGGGGTGGGTAAGCAGAGTGGACAGACTTGATGGGCTGTAGCTCTTTTCTGCCATCATCTTCTATGTTTCATTTCTTTCTTTCTCCATGCTCCATTTCTTTCTTGTCGGGTGGCGAGAGTTTTTCGGCCCTGCGCTTCAGTGGGGAAGCAGGGAGAACTCAGCGGCGGTCTGTTCCTGGATTGCAGCAGCGGCAGCCTATTCCCTGGCGGCGGTGGCTTGGGGGGAAGCGGGTTAGGCACGAGACGTGAGCTGCACTCAAATGGTTAAAGAGCCGCAGTTTGCCAACCACTGAACTAGGTTGTTTGATCTCAGTCTGCTCCTTATGGCTCTGGCCATGTCACTCAATTCCTCCATTGCCCCCAGGTACCATAGTTAGATTGTAAGCCTGCTGGGACAGAAAGGGAAAATTATTTAAGAGTACCTGATTACTAGTCAGTGTACTGTAAACCCCTTTGGATGAATCTCTTCATGAACGAAAAATTATGTTCTTACCTGTTAATTTTCTTTCCTTTAGAAGCAGCAGATGAATCCAGAGACCAATGGGATAGCACACATCTACCAGCAGGCGGAGATAGAGAAACTGATTAACAGGTGGTCCTATTGGCTGGCACTCCTCCTGTATCTTGAGTATAGCTCCTTGCCCAAGCATCCGTAACCATCAATAGGCAAAACATGTAAAAAACTTATTTCCCATAACAAATCTCAAAAGGCAATAATACAGAATACAACCATCAATAATAACAAACTTCAAAAGTTGGAAAAGAAGAAACAGACAGACAATATCCAGAAAGGGTGGGGCTCTGGATTCATCTGCTGCGTCTAAAGGAAAGAAAATTAACAGGTAAGAACATAATTTTTCCTTCCTTAGCAACAACAGCAGATGAATCCAGAGACCAATGGGATGTTGCAAAGCAATCCTCAATCTGGGTGGGAAGCAAACGCCGCCTCTGCAACAACCGAAGCACTAAAAGCATCTACCACATGCGCCCCCACATCCAACCAGTAATGCTGAGAGAAAGCACTCACGGAAGACCAAGTAGCCGCGAGACAAAACTCCTCCATGGAAAAAACCTCCGGACCGAGTCCAAGAAGTAGCCATCGCTCTGATAAAATGGTCGTGAAGTTCTTTCGCCAACCGCTTCCTTGCCATCAAGTAAGCGTAAAGAATGTCCATCTGGACCCATCAAGCGATGGAGGCTTTGGACGCCGCCATACATTTGAGGCATCCTGTGAAGAATACAAAAAGGTGATCTAAACAACTAAAAGTCGTTAGAAACCTAGCTTGCGGAGAACATTACGCACTTTCAAAAAAAAAAAAAAAAAATGCAGTGAATAAAAGCACGGCTCCCCATTTCTCCTCCCAAGAAGAAGGAAGGAAAAGTGAGAGTGTACTAAAAGAAAGGATGACACCCCCTAAGAAAGAAATTGTGGTACCGTCCGAACTGACACCCCAGATTTTATAAATCTGAAATAGGAATCCTCGCCAAACAAGGCCTGCAACTCAGAAAACCGCCGAGCTGAAGCCATGACCACAAGAATCCCCGTATTCAACGGCACAGCCCTATAGAGTCTCAAAAGACAAGGCTAGAATGAAACCTCTGGTAAACTGCGAAGAAGTACCTTAAGACTGTACTCCGGACAGGGCTTTCTAAGAGGTGTACGAATATACCGTACTCCGTTTAGGAACTGAACTACATGAAGCTGAGAAGTACCGTATTTTCACGCATATAACGCACACGTTATACGCGTTTTTACCTACCGCGCATACCCCTCGCGCGTTATATGCGTGAGCGCGGTATACAAAAGTTTTAAAACATAGTTCCCACCCCGCCCGACGCCCGATTCACCCCCCCAGCAGGACCGCTCGCACCCCCACCCCGAACGACCGCTCGCACGCGCTCCCACCCGCACCCGCATCCACGATCGGAGCAAGAGGGAGCCCAAGCCCTCTTGCCCGGCCGACTCCCCGACGTCCGATACATCCCCCCCCCCGGCAGGACCACTCGCACCCCCACCCCGAAGGACCGCCGACTTCCCGACAATATCGGGCCAGAAGGGAGCCCAAACCCTCCTGGCCACGGCGACCCCCTAACCCCACCCCGCACTACATTACGGGCAGGAGGGATCCCAGGCCCTCCTGCCCTCGACGCAAACCCCCCTCCCTCCAACGACCGCCCCCCCCAAGAACCTCCGACCGCCCCCCCAGCCGACCCGCGACTCCCCTGGCGACCCCCACGACCCCCCCACCCCCCTTCCCCGTACCTTTGGTAGTTGGCCGGACAGACGGGAGCCAAACCCGCCTGTCCGGCAGGCAGCCAACGAAGGAATGAGGCCGGATTGGCCCATCCATCCTAAAGCTCCGCCTACTGGTGGGGCCTAAGGCGCGTGGGCCAATCAGAATAGGCCCTGGAGCCTTAGGTCCCACCTGTGGGCGCGGCCTGAGGCACATGGGCCCAACCCGACCATGTGCCTCAGGCCGCGCCCCCAGGTGGGACCTAAGGCTCCAGGGCCTATTCTGATTGGCCCACGCGCCTTAGGCCCCACCAGTAGGTGGAGCTTTAGGATGGATGGGCCAATCCGGCCTCATTCCTTCGTTGGCTGCCTGCCGGACAGGCGGGTTTGGCTTCCGTCTGTCCGGCCAACTACCAAAGGTACGGGGAAGGGGGGTGGGGGGTCGTGGGGGTCGCGGGTCGGCTGGGGGGGCGGTCGGAGGTTCTTGGGGGGGGCGGTCGTTGGGGGGGAGGGGGGTTTGCGTCGAGGGCAGGAGGGCCTGGGATCCCTCCTGCCCGTAATGTAGTGCGGGGTGGGGTTAGGGGGTCGCCGTGGCCAGGAGGGTTTGGGCTCCCTTCTGGCCCAACTACCAAAGGTAAGGGGGGTGGGGGGGTCGTGGGGGTCGCCAGGGGGGTCGCGGGTCGGCTGGGGGGCGGTCGGAGGTTCTTGGGGGGGGCGGTCGTTGGGGGGAGGGGGGGTTGCGTCGAGGGCAGGAGGGCCTGGGATCCCTCCTGCCCGTAATGTAGTGCGGGGTGGGGTTAGGGGGTCGCCGTGGCCAGGAGGATTTGGGCTCCCTCCTGGCCCGATATTGTTGGGGAGTCTGCGGTCCTTCGGGGGGAGGGATGTATCGGACGTCGGGGGGGGCATCAGGCTTTCAGGATGGGGACAGACCTTCAAGGGGGGACAGTGCACGGAAGTCAGGGGGGGTGAACGGAGAGTCGGGACAGCGCACGGAAAGTCAGGGCGGGCGAAAGGAGCGTCGGGCAGCATGCGCGGTATACCCGTGAGCGCGGTATACCAAAGTTTTTGTACATATCATCGTGATTTCTGCGCGCTATACCCGTGTGCGCGTTTTATACGGGTGCACGTTATTTGCGTGAAAATACGGTAAGCGAAGGGCAATATACCTAGCCCTTGTAACAAGCTAAGAATGGCACTTGAAGTTGAAGGTAATTGAACGCTAAGCCCTTGGCAATACACTTACGCCAAAAAAGAACTCTGGAAGGGTGCAAATGTTAAGAAGTACCCAAGAAAGGAAAAACCTACAAAAGGAAGCAGAAGCCACAGGTGAAGACTATCGCCTGGATAAGAGAAGAAACAATCTGCTTCGCATAACCCTTACACATCAGCCATGACTTTTCAAAAGCTAGGTCGCAATACCAAAGTAGTACGAATATCCATGTTGATCGGACCCTAGGTACGTAAATCCGAAGATACCAGGAAACTCAACAGTCCGGCTGTCGAAAGACTCATCAGATCCGCATAGCAAGGATGGCGCAGCCAATCCAGAGATTCTACAAATACTGTGCCCTGAAAGTGAGCTTGAGATGGCAAATCCAAGCCATCATCAGCCAGGGGAAAACACTGAAAAAAAGAGAAACCAGAGGCGAGAAAGAAGCCACGCTGCTACCCACCAAAGAAGCTAGGAAGCTTAGAATTTTGAGACGAGGCCATGAGGTCTAGTTCCAGGAGATCTCACTTCCATAAAAAGAGCTGAACGCCTGAGCCAAAATTCTCAATATCCAGGATGGAGAAGATTTCACTATTACTAATATTTACACTTTCTAGAGCGTACATAGCACTGTACAATGTAACATACAATAAATGGGCCATGCTCAGATTTCGCTCTTTTCCTGACCCATAAAATGATCTGCCAACAGAAGGGGAAGACGAGGGTCCACCCATGGAAGTAGAACCACAACTTTACCCGCCAACTGAGTACATCACCTACTGCCCAGGCTTTAGAGAAATACCCCCATCATAATACTGACTGAAAAGACCTTCAGCGTCATTCCGGAAGAATGGTCTGAAATGTTAGCCCGACCATGCTCCAGAGTAGAAGAATGAACAAGTACTGAGTCGCCTCTTAAGACCAGACTCCTGGAGCTGAGGATGGAAGGCACCGAGCCCCCCAACCCGACAGCCCGGGATGTTCGGTGGCCATGAGCTAGTCTAGCAAAGACCGAGGCATGCCTTTGAAAAGCGAAATCTCGCTGAGCCACTAAATCATACAGAGCGATGCTTGAAGAGCCTACCAAATAATTGGAGCCCTGACATACTGGGAACCACCGGAACAAAAGCGACTGCTGTGGGAAAGCAATCCGAAGTTCCTAGTGGAGTCAGCAACATGGATCCTAGAACCTGTACAGAATCCCATACTCTTGGACGTGGTGACCGAAGAAGAATGCAAACCTGAGACAACAAGAACTTACAAAAAAAAAACAAAAACCTGGTCATTTTCAAAGAGCGTAAGAAATGGGTAAAGTTACTTGTTTGGGGTAGTTGGCTTTAGTGAGAGGTGGAGTTTGAAATTTGCGGTATTATTTCTTTTTTCAGGGTTTTCTTGAAGAGTAAGGTCTTTATTTCTTTTCTAAAAGTTTTGTAGTCGAGGGATGCCGTCAGTAGATTGGTGATTTGGTTGTCTAGTTTGGCTGCTTGATATTAAGATAGGTATCACACGACGTACCATCACAACAGTTACAATTCGACTACTGTGCGCATCAAATCCCCTGCAGCACAGATGGCCAAGCGATGTTGCGTGATCACCTGCAGCCAATTATGGACAAGCGGGGCGTATCATCACGAATCATAAGCGCTTCGGTCACGTTCAGTCATCTATCAGTTAAATCACAAATTTTGATCAGGAATTGATTGATGTATATAAAGCGTTAGTTACAGATTGATAGATCAAGAAACCGAGTACACGATCAGTCTTGATCAAAATCACTGAATAACTGATAGATTGAACATGACCGAAGCGCTATATGAGTTGGAGGTGTGTTTTGACCTCCGCCGAACCCGCGAGACTGACTCACCGAACCCCTGGGGTTCGGTCGAACCCAGGTTAAGAACCACTGGTCTAGAGGTATAATATGGAATTAAAACTCTAAAAACAAAGGCAGGGGTTTTAAATAATAAGGATTTAAAGGTAAGCAGACATAATTTATATAATATACGATGAGCGACTGGGAGCCAATGTGCTTTTTTCAGTAATGGAGACACATGATCAAATTTTTTGGCTTTGTTAATAATTTTAATAGAGGCATTCTGTATAATTTGCAGACGTCTTAATTTCTTTTTTCGGCAAACCTTTAAACAAGGCGTTACAATAGTCGATTTTAGAGATTACTAAAGAATGGATTATAGAATATTCAAGGACTTTGCACATAAGAATTTGGCCACAGAACGAATTTGACGAAGTCTATAGAAAGTTGATTTAACCACGTGACTTATATGATCATAAGATAATTTATTATCAAAAATTATCCCAAGAATCCTAATATTTTGAGTCAGTTGCAAGGGGATGCCTTTAATAGAAATGGGAAAAGAAAGTGTACAACAGTCTTTCCATGGAAAAAGCATAATGTTGGTTTTGCTGATGTTCATGGCTAGTCTATTTGTATCCAGCCATTGATGAATTTGATCCAGTTTTCCATTTATGGCTGATTTCTTGTGAGCTATTAGGATCAATAGGGTGTAACAGCTGTATATCATCCGCATAAGCAAATACCGAAAATCCGATAGACTGACACAGAGTCATGAGAGGCGCAAGAAAGATATTAAATAAGAGGAGAAAGTATTGATCCTTGTGGAATTGTATTATTAAAGAAAACAGTGGAAGAACGATTTTCAAAGTAAGACTTAAACCAGAGCAGAACCTGATCAGTAACGCCGATGGATTGAAGTCTATCTATTAAGAGGGTGTGATCAATAGTGTCGAATGCTGAGGAAAGATCAATTGAAATCAAAAGAACAGATATATGATGATATAAGTCAGGGTTGTCCAATGTCGGTCCTTGAGGGCCGCAATCCAGTCGGGTTTTTAGGATTTCCCCAATGAATATGCATGAGATCTATTAGCATATATAGAGATCTCATGCATATTTATTGGGGAAATCCTGAAAACCCGACTGGATTGCGGCCCTCGAGGACCGACATTGGACACCCCTGATCTAAGTGATATAATATGGATGATGTCATGCCTATTAAAGAATGTTCTGTGGAATGATTTTGTCTGAAACCTGTCTGATTTGGATGTAAAATATTTATTTTTTCAATATACTCTGATATCTGGTTAAAAACAATTTTTTCAGTTAGTTTTGCTAGATAGGGGATGTTCGCAATTGGCCTATAATTTGTTTTTTCATCAGAGCTTATTTTTTGGTCTTTCAGAACAGGACGTATAGTTGATTTTTTTCCATGCCAGTGGCATAACACTTTGTTGTAAACTTTCATTAATTAAGATATGCATGGAGGGACCAAATGTTGGAAAGTATTTCTTAAGAATAAAAGGAGGAATTGATTCTGTAGATGTTCCCTATTGCCCAATACACTTCCTCCGGCATTATTGGTGCATTCAGACGCTCTGTGTCTGTCTCTGAGATAAGGGGCAACGTTATCCCATCCAAATAGGGGCCCGCCATTACTCCATCCTCTGACAGAGGGGAATAGAGGTTCTTAAAATAGCGAAAAAATATGTCTCCAATCTCCGGGTCGGTTGTAACTCTATCCCCCTGCTCGTTCCGCAAGGCCTGAAACCTATGTGGGCCCGTCCTGGTAGAAACCAGTCTGGCCAATAGTTTCCCCCCCTTATTCTCATATCTATAAAAGCTGGTACTTATAGTAAGCGAGGGATTTGCGTGCCCGCTGATGTAGTAGGGAACTGAGGGCCATTTGATATTCCATCAACTCCTGTCTGTGCATGGGGTCGCCAGACTGGCCATACCTCCTCTGGGCCCTAGCAATGTCCCTCTTTAAGCGCAGAATTTCCCTATCTCAAGCATTTTTTACGTGACTACTATAACTAAGGGTATCCCCCCTCATCACCGCTTCCCAGAATAAGATGGGGTCCCCTTCTGCGTGAACATTATGCCGTTTGTAGTCATTCCATGTACCCAGCAACCATTCCCTATAGTTCGGATCCCTATACAATGCAAGCGGAAACACCCAGCGCCACTTCCCCGGAGGTTCTCCTCCTTCTTGCCACGTCACTTGAACCCAGGTGTGATCAGAGATTGTATAGGGACCTATCTCCGCCTGCTCCAGCTTCCGAAACACCTTTTCCGTCACCCAAAAATAGTCTATGCGGGACTGCGTACTGTGCGCCCGGGACATATGGGTGTAATCCCTCTCGGTGCCATGCAGTACCCTCCAGGGGTCGATTAACTCCAGGTTATCACTAAATTTTTGGAGCTCCCTCTCCCCTGCCCAACGTAGAGCACCCCCGGCCCCGTGCAATCCAAACTAGAATCACGAACAGCATTAAAGTCTCCCCCAACAATCAGGGAGACCTGGGCGAAGGGCAACAAGTGGGTCAATTGAGCATAGAATGCCGGGTCACTTTCATTAGGAGCATAGACACAGCAAAATACCATGTCCTACTGCGCGATCACCCCTCGACAGAGCACATATATGCCCTCCCCATCCTTAGCCAAAATTTGTGCATTGTCTAGGAGGCCCTTATGGAACAGAATCGCTACCCCCCTGTTTCCCCTTCGCAGATGCTGCAACACACTCCCCCACCTACCATTGCTTCAATTTAGTATGTTCAAGATCAGTCAAATGGGTCTCCTGGAGAAAGGCCACATCCACCTTATGGCGCTGTAATTGTTGTAATATTTTAGAGCATTTAATGGGGGAGTTTACTCCCCCCACACATTAACCAGTTAACCAGGATCCATTGTCACTAACCACTCCACATACTCCATCATCAGTGCCCGTGGGACCAGCCATTCCAGCCCCTGACCAGGCCCAACAGAGCATCAGCTGACCATCCGTTACCAAATTGGGGCAGAGAGTACCATCTCCCCTTCCCCTCGCCCCCAACTCCCAACCTCTCCCCCATCACCCACCTTCCTCCTCTCCCCCCAGTTCACAACCCAAAACTACATTTCGAGACCATCCAAACAGATCTCAAGTTCCCCTAAGGAAGACGCAACTCCACCACCCCAGCCACCCCAATGCACACCACCACCACCCCAGATATGTACACCAAATATATGCAATACACTCCACCCGGATCCTCACCAAAAACAACCCTCACCAACAGAACCTCCATCCCTCCCTTCAACACTCACCCAGCACACAACCACAGCACAGCCCCCCATAATAGACCCCCCGGCCAAACTGCCCAAGCCCACTATGCAGGCCCCATGCTGGCAGCTGCCCTCTATATCACATCTGGCCCTCCTCCCGAATCCCCTCCGCACACAGATTCCCCCACCTATCCGCAAACCCTCCCAAGAACACATTCACCTAGCACACACCCACCACCTCCCTCCCAATTAAAGACCCTACAGCCTCCGAACAGCAGAAGTCATCCAGGCCAACAGGCGAGCCCAATGATGTCAGCAACCCTCTCATGTGGGTTGTCCCAGTGGCTCACTGCTCCCAGCACTCTGCACCATCGCTCCTCTGGTCTGACTCTGCCATCCGGAAGGTCTGTCTGTCTCCTCCCCTTGCTCTCCAGCAGGTCCCCTATCAGGAAGGTTAGTAGCACCTAGTCCTTGTAGCACCGACCAGGCCTCCGCCACTGTACGAACCAGTCTTGTCGCGCTCCCCACCGTCAGTGCCAAGGCGAATGGGTAAAGCCACCAATATCTGAGGCCCTCTCTGCGGAGATAGGTGGTCACTGCTTGCATATCCTTCTGCTTTCGGAAGGTGGCAGCCGGCACATCCTGATAAATGTCCACCTGCAATTTATTCCATTTGTAATCCCTCTGCTTTTGCGCTGCATGGAATATTTCCTCCTTCACCCGAAAGCTGCCCAGGCACAGAACAATGTCACGGGGCAAGTTGGATTTAGGGCGTCCCAAAGCCCAATGCGCTCGTTCTATTTCTATTTCTGGCACCCGCCTCTCACCTGCCAGTGCACTAGTGAGGATGTCCATACAGATGTCCAAGGCTGTCTGGTGGGCATCCTGATAGGCACTTTCTTCCGGCACCCTCTGGATCCGGAGATTATACCGCCGGGATCTGTTTTCTAGATCTTCCAACTTGTCCCACATCGCCAACTCCTCCGCGTGCACTCCCGCCACTGCCTGCTGAACTTCTATGATGTCCTCAGTCATGGTGTTAACATGTGCTTCCACCACATCCTGCCTCTTCACCAGTTCCTCCAAGTCTTGTTTTAAATCTGTAATTGCTTTGGTAACATCGTGGAGCAGGGACTGCATTTCTTAACGAATGTCCAGCAGCTAATCTCTCAGGGGATTCCTGTGGAGCATGGATTGAGGATATCAATGGGGGCAGTAAAGGCATGGAAACCAAATTCACTTTATCTCAATCCTCAGTCCGCATCTTACTCGTGATTCTGCCAAAGGGAAAATGTGTCCTTAGAGGGAATAACCCCTTGCACTACCACTGTCAAGACCTCCGAGGGGTTAATGCAACCACTATAATTCACGTATGCTTCGGACATCATGCTTATAAATTCTGGAGCAAAAGCCAGACCAGGATGCCCAGAAGGCTCTGGCAGGCCCGTGCCTGTGGTCCACTCTGGTGTTTCATGGTAGATGTGTAGCTGCAAGTCACCTGGGACACCCTGTTGCCAGTTCTAGTCAGGATTTCTGACCTGGAACTTTGATACAAGAGGGACCCCATACCTCCAGAGGAGGCTAGGCCAGTGGCTTCTGTCCCTCTCAAACGCCATGCGGCATGTGGAAAATGGATGGCTCTCAGATAGCCATCCATTACAAATCTGACATGAATCCTTAGCATCCTGGCATGAATCCATCTGGACTGTTTTTGGCAGATAGAAGTTTTTATTTCAAAATTGGGAAATCCAAGATGGCCACCTTGGCAGCGATTTTAGCACTAAAAACAGGCAGTGGGAGTTAAATAAGGGGTTAAAAAAAATAAAAATATGAAGGGACCCCCATCACTTACCCCATAAACCTTTAGAAATTACTTTTAAAAGATGCCCCCCAATTTATCTTATAGGCTGTCACAGCCTTACTCACTGTGCCATGCTGGTGCTGTGAGCTGTAAAAAAGCTGTAATTGTAGCCGTTTTGAATGGAACTGTCCCATTTTTAGATCCCCTGTCCCGTTGACCCACGCACAGCTTTGGGACGCTGAAATGTCCCATTTTCAGAGATGGCGTCCTGAAGCTGTGCGTGGGGACAATGGGACAGGCGATCATGGAAAAGGGGCTCTCTCCCTGCTTCCCTGCCGCTGCAATGACTGCAGGAAAGGAAGGTTCAGGCACCGGCCCACAAGCCTTCTCCCCAAAGTCAATTCTGACATTGAAGAGGAAGTTCTGGGCCAGCCAGGCGGCGATTGGTCACATTACCCATACCCTACTCCAGTGTTTTTCAACCTTTTTTGGGCAAAGGCACACTTGTTTCATGAAAAAAATCACGAGGCACACCACCATTAGAAAATGTTAAAAAATTTAACTCTCTGCCTATATTGACTATATATAAAGTAATTCTCTTGAATAGGAATCAAATAAACACAAAGAAAGTATTTTATAATTACTTTATTACGAAATAAAAATTATAAAAATTATAAAATACTTTATTCAGTGCGAAACCTGGGCCTGTTTGGCTGAACACAAAGCTGATATTCTGGCTGGAATCGAAGAAAGACACACACGTAGCTCTTCGTCAACAGCTCTCAGTCTCTCTCTGTATTTGGTTTTTATAGCATACAAAAATAGACAAATATACCCTCCATCCTTTTTATTAAACCACAATAGCAGTTTTTAGCGCAGGGAGCTGCGCTGAATGCCCAGCGCTGCTCTTGACGCTCATAGGCTCCCTGCGCTAAAAACCACTATTGCGGTTTAGTAAAAGGTGACCATATTGTAAAATATAGACAGCAGATATAAATTCAGAACTGTGCATAGTAAGTGAAGGAAAGTTTTCATCTCTGGGAATTTACCCAGTTAACTATTAAGTTATTTGGGCAAATTCCTTTGAAAACTGTGGTAATACTGCCTCCACTTTGCTAAATTTAAAATAAAATCATTTTTTCTACCTTGTCTGGTGATTTCTGGTTGCACTTTCTTCTTCTGACTGTGCATCCAATCTTTCTTCCCTTCTATCAGCCTGTATGCTTTCTCTCCTCCACACCTCATTCCCTCCCCCAACTTTTTCTTCCTCTCTCCCTGACCTTTCTTTCTTTTTTTTCTGTTTCTCTTCTTTCCTTCTGTTTCCCTGCCTGCCCCCTTTCTTTCTTTCTCCCTGCCGTTCCCCAAGCCACTGCCGCTGCCATCGGGGAACAGGACCCACCAATGGATAACAGGCCCCAAAGCCGACGCCGACGCATGCTCTCCCTGACATCAATTCTGCAATCGGAGAGGAAGTTCCGCCCAGCCAGGCAGCGATTGGCTGGCCCGAACTTCCTCTCCGACTGCAGAATTGACTTCGGGGAGAAGAAGACTTATCGGCTCGATAGATTAGATCGCCAAGACAAAGTGAGTCCTGGGTGATCGACTCACTTTGCCTTGGCGAGCTACTGGCGCCCCTGCCTCGGGCCCCCTGTCAGCTCCGGGCCCGGCGGCCCTGCGGCACACCAGGCAACATCTCGCGGCACACTAGTGTGCCGCGGAACAGCGGTTGAAAAACACTGCCCTACTCTAACTACTATATTTATGGTAGAATCTGTGAGCCTTCTAAAATCTGCCCAAACCCCACTGTACCTACATATAGGCAACTTGCATGCATAAGAGTTATTGGTGTGATGTATAATTGGGTCCAATAATTTTGGGGTGAGTTTTGGAGGGCTCAAACACAGTAAGGATTATGGTGAGATGTGTACCTGGGCCTTTTTGTGTGAAGTTCACTTCAGTGCCCCCTAGGGTGCTCACTGCTATGCTGGGATATCTGTGTGATCAGTCTAGTAAAAATGCTGACCTCTCCTACATCCCAATGGCTTGTTTTGTGTGTTTTTCTTTTACAGATGGTTGGGTTTTTTTTTAAAGTTCAGAAAGATAGACGCACATCCGAAAAATGGCCATTTATGAAAATGGGCATGTTTGGTACTGGATTTTTGTGCATGTTCCGCAAAACATCTAAACCCAGATTTAAAGGAAATATTGAAAATAGCCCTCTATATAATTGTTTTGTACGTCAAATGAGAAATTTGAGATCAAGTATTAATATGTAAGAGACTTTAACATATCTTAGACAACTAAGTTAAATCAGACCACATCAGCCCTTTCTACAGGAAACTTCACTGGCCACCGTTCGAAGCAAGGATCATCTTCAAATTCGCCTGCCTCTGCTTCAAAACCCTAACTGGCTCAGCCCCGATATATCTGTCACGCCACTTCACCTTCCCAGGTTCTAACCGTACACGTAATGCACACCTGTTTGCCTACCCCTCCCCAAAAGGATGCATCCACAAAAGATTCTTCGACAGGACCCTCTCCTTCCAGGCTGGCAAATGGAATGACTGCCTGTCCACTCTCATCTCTCTTGCCCCTACTTATCAATCGTTCAGGAAATCGCTCAAAACATACCTCTTTGACAAATTCCTCTAACCCCTGCTCCTCCCCTACCGAACTAATAATCCCTTGCCTATCTCCCTTTCCCTTCCCCTCCCCCCATGCAACAGTTACTGGATCATTTTTGTAATTATCACTGGTTTATACCATATAATTGCTAACTAACTCTCTGCACCTACATTGTATAAATCGCCCTGAACTGTCTTCTTGATATGCTGTAACCTCGATGTTAACTTCGCTGTAACCTTGATGTAACTTCACTGTTAATGTACAGTCTCTTATCCTGTAAACCGCTCTGAACTGTTTTGTGGTATTGCGGTATACAAAAATAAAGTTATTATTATTATTATTAAAAGGTCTGCTTTTGGATTTAAATGGAGCACTGTTAAGAGACATCATTTGTTTTCTTGCCTGCCTTTGATTTGGCAACAAGAAGCTTATCTGCTGATCAAAACTCCTACCATCTGCAAAGTCCTTCTATGGCATATGCAGTTGTTCAAGCATCTTACTTTTACTGCAACAGATTCTCCCTTTGTTGCTGGCATCAAGGAGCATTTCCAACACTTGACACTCACAGTTGGTTCTCTTGTACATTCATGTGTGAAAGACAATCCATTACCTTTCCAGATGTAAAAATACAAGCAACTAAATCTTTAAGAAGGTTGTACCAAAACTAGATAAAAATGGAAGGCTCTATTTATGATTTATAAACAGTTGTACAGAATATTGTCTTCTTCATATTTGAAGCGTGTACAGATAGGGACAGAGCCCATAGGTTATGGGGCAGAGAACCTTGTCCCGTACCATTCTCTAGCAGTAAATTCCAAATCAGCATGTGCAAAAAAAATATTTTTTTATTTTAGAGGGTAGGCCAGGGGAGAACGGACTTTCCTGCACTAGTTAATTAGCACAGTTACATTACTGCAGGCTAACTGGTTAGCACAGGAGCCCTTACACTGAATACAATATTAGTGCATGGCCGTTAATAAAGAAGTTAGAAAATTTGTGCATTTTACTGCTACAGTAAATGTGGCCTCAGCACAAGAAAGCCAAACAAGGGCACGTAAAGCCATTTTTATAACTTATGAACTACCTCCTTAAAAAAAATCATCAGCATTTACTAACTTGTTTTTAATATTTGGGTTCATAAAAGTAGGTGATGAACTTTAAAGCCTCCTTACTGCAGTACGCCCCGAAGCTACCCATACGTGGAGACACAGCTTGTTTTGGAGAGGGGGGAGAAGTAGCCTGGCCCGTTGCCTGGGGGGGGGGGGAGCTCAGTTCGTGTAGAATCTCACATTTTCTCAGGTTTAAAGCGGGTCTTACCTGATCCCCGTTCCGCTCCCAAACCAAACGATGGGAAACACGGTCAAAGAGGCTTTTCATTTCTACATCCATAATGACAACAACCCTACCAGTATCCTAGAAGCAACCCAAGAAACAAGAACAACCGAGAAACTGCAGAAAGCAACTTCGGAAGCACTGCTGCATGTTTAAATATTGGCGCGTCAGGGGGCGCGCGCGACACTTCCGGCCTCTCCGAGATGGCGTCACAGTCAGGCGCACAAGCACTTCCTTTCCAAGCACCCTAATAACCATCGCGATTTATCAGGGTACAAATACTGGAGTCATCGGGCGAAAAGCAAGCATTTCTTTTCAGGCACCCCAATAACTATCGCGATTTATTAGGGTACAAATGCTGAAGTCACTGGGAGGAGAGCAAGCGCTTCCTTTCAAGCACCCTACTAACTATCGCGATTTATTAGGGTATAAATGCTGAAGTCATCGGGAGAAAACCATTTCCTCTCATGCACCCCAATAACTATCACAATTTATTAGGGTAGAAATGCTGAAAGTCACTGGGAGGAGAGCAAGCGCTTCCTTTCAAGCACCCTAATTTTTTTTTATTTTATTAGGATTTTATATACCGCCTAAGCGGTTTTACAATCAGGTACTCAATAATAACTATCGCGATTTATTAGTGTACAAATGCTGGTTATTTTAACAGACCTTGATGTGAGAAGAAGTGGTTATTCAGTCCTCCAAGGTAACATAAATAAATGAATAAATAAATATTGTTTGCTTTGTCTTTTTTTTAATTTTTAAGATGCCGGTTTGTTTACCTGTGACATAAAACATGCCAATACATTGTGAAGGATGAGCACTGCCCCAGTTTCTCATATTAAGAATTGCGCGGAAGATTACAGTTTGTTCTTTTTCTAGTCCACAAGGCATTCATCACTATCAATGTCACTTGAAAGAGAACTAGGTCAATCTTTTTGTTAGATGTTATCTATGTGATGGTTCGGTTCTTTTATTTTCTTTTCTTCCTAAGGCGTTACAGCAGGGTATGGAAGATCTCCTGGGATTAATTTCTTTGGAGGTAGTTCCGGCCGCCGGGGCCTGGTCCAGTGCGCGGCCGCCATTTTGCTATTAGCGGGCGGGGAGAGCGCTTGGCGAAGCCACTGGGGCTGTTCGAGTCTATGAACCTGGCAGCGTGCTTTAGCTTCCGAGGAGGGAAAGAGAGCGCTGCGTCTCTTCTTAGAAGGAGACCCTTGCTGTAGTTTTATTTACGCGAGTTTATCGTTAGGAAGGACCGACCGACCGAGCCTCAGCGATCAGGCTCCGACATGGCGTCATCCGTTGGGAACGTGGCAGACAGCACCGGTAAGTTCCCAGGGCTCTCTTTTTTTCCGGAGCGAGTTGTTATTGTGTGTCTAAAGAAAGGACGGGCCAGGAAGGCGAAAGAGGCGGCGGCAGGGCCTAGCTGGCTGCCCCGGCCTTTCCCCTTGCTTGCAGGATTGCCTAGTCCCCGGGGAAGCTCTTTTGTGCATTCGTTTGTTCTTATGTGACCTTCAACTACTGAGCAGAAATAACACAGAAATTATGCCTTTTATTTTCTTTACTAGACTAAGCAACTGTTTTGATTAGTTTTTCAAGGCAGTACCTTACTTCGGTTAAAAATGAGCAAAAGATGAGAAAAAAACCCCATTCTGCTGATACTCAGGGAAAAGGTAGAGAGAGGTTGGGGGGTTGAGAGAGGGTGACAAAGCAGGATAACTTATATTTTTTAATATCTTTTTAACTTTATTATTAATTTATATAAATAACACACTAATACAATACACAAGCTATAAAAATATAAAACCAGAGCTATTACTGCAGTATATTCTACATTAATGACCATTTTTATCTAAGCTAAACCAAACTTTTAATACATTGCAGGATGTTCCCACCTTATCGGTTAAAGATGACATAAATTTGTGAACTTGAAAAACAAATTGCCTCCATAATTGAACGTTGAGCATATAATTTGCCTTCCAAGTAGAAATCAGGGGTGTCCAGATCTGGACAACCAGATCTCCAACCTTCTGATGACCACCCCAGACTATAGGACGTTCAGAAAAGAAATAAAAACCACACTTTTCAAGAAATTCCTGAAACAGCAATAACAACACGACCTCTAAATGCTCTTAAGATCTACAACTTACCTCTCTAGCTAATCATTGTAATTATGTCTTTTTTAAATTAACCTTTTGTAATCCGCCTTGAACCGCAAGGTAATGGCGGAATAGAAATCCCTGATGTAATGTAATGTAATGTAATGTCCTCGAGGGCCGCAATCCAATCAGGATTTCCCCAATGCAATATGCATGAGATCTATTTGCATGCACTGCTTTCATTGTATGCTAATAGAAATCATGCATATTCATTGGGAAAATCCTGAAAACCCAACTGGATTGCGGCCCTCGAAGACTGACATTTGACACCCTTGAAGTAGATAAAAATGTCTTTATGGCAATTATCAAGATAATATGCAGTATAATTTAAGGCAGGGGTGTTCAACTTCACCTCTCTCCAGGTTGGGTTTTCAAGATTTCCCAAACAAATATGCGTGAGATCTATTTGCACACAGAGGAAACAGTGCATGCAAATAGATCTTATGCATATTTGTTTGGGGAAAACCTGACTGGATTGCGGCCCACAAGGACCAATATTGGGCAACCCTGATTTAAGGTTTGTAATGTAATAGTACTACTACTGCTAGTATTATTTCTAGAATGCTACCAGACATATGCAGCACTGTATAGAATCACAAAAGAGATAGTCCCTTTCCAGTGAGCTTACAATCTAAACAATCAAGACAGACAAACAGAATGTTCTTGTACAATCCTAGTGAGTTATTTCTGTCTACCCACCAGAACTTTGTAGGAAGCCTCAAACTTCAGAGACTTAAACCCCTCTCACCTCATTACTGTTCCTGTATCGTCAGTCTTCCTACAAGCCAGGCTGTAGGAGCTTATTTTTTTTGCTTGTGTTTCATTTTGCGTAATTTCAATTTTTGTGTTTGTGGTTTTCACCCTTGTGCTGTGGAAGTTCACTGTGGGGACATACTTGACTGTGGGAGAGGTCTGCTTCTGGGGGGTTCCCTGCTTATCAGTAAGCCCCCTGGACAACCTGCACAGATCAGGGCTCAGTGATTGCTTCCTTGGAAGCTTGCTCACCGCTAGTGGGTAGAGGGCAGGCTGAGCGGTTCCATGGAGGTGCACCTAGGATCGGAGCCGGACTACATTCCTCCAACAGGTGTTTGCGCAGCATGTCTGAGGGTGGCAGAGGTTTCTGGCTGTGGAGGTCATGCCGGCTGTGACAGTCAGAAGATTTGAAATCCAGATTTCCAGTTCTTTTGAGGCAAAGGATGTCCCTCTGAGCTGTTTCAGCTCTCTGCAGTGTTTTCTGTTCAGCACATGTCACAGTAAGTACAGGCTGATAGCCTGAATCAGCAATTTTTTTTTTTTAAAGCTCATAAGAACATAAGAACTGCCATCTCTGGATCAGACCCATGGTCCATCGAGTCCGGCGATCCGCACACGCGGAGGCCCAGTCAGGTATACACCTGATGTAGTTTTAGTCACCCATATCCCTCTATGCCTCTCATAAGGAGATGTGCATCTAATTTGCCTTTGAATCCCAGCACAGTGGATTCCTTAACAACCTCCTTTGGGAGAGCATTCCAGGCGTCTACCACTCGCTGCGTAAAACAGTACTTCCTGACATTTGTCCTGGACTTGTCCCCCCTTAGCTTCAAACCATGTCCTCTTGTCCGTGTCGCGTTGGACAATGTAAATAATTTATTTTCCTGCTCTATTTTATCGATGCCTTTCAGCATTTTGAACGTCTCGATCATGTCCCCTCGCAGCCTCCTCTTCTCAAGGGAGAACAGTCCCAGTTTCTTGAGTCGTTCCTCATATTCCAAGTTCTCCATACCTCTTATTAACTTCGTTGCTCGTCTCTGCACCCTCTCCAACAGTTTTATATCCTTCTTTAGGTTGGGAGACCAATGTTGGACACAGTATTCCAAGTGTGGTCTGACCATTGCTCTATAAAGCGGCATTATGACTTTCTCCGATCTACTCGTGATTCCTTTCTTTATCATGCCTAACATTCTGTTTGCTTTCTTTGCCGCTGCCGCGCATTGTGCCGACGGCTTCAGGGTCCTATCTATCAGTACACCCAGGTCCTTTTCTTGTTCGCTCTTACCCAGAGTTGCGCCTGACATTCTATACTCGTATTCCTTATTCTTACTACCTAAATGCATTACTTTGCATTTCTCCACGTTGAACTTCATCTGCCATTGCTCTGCCCATTTCTCTAACTGATACAAGTCGCTCTGGAGTTCCTCGCTATCCTCCTGCGATCTGATTGCCCGGCATAGCTTTGTGTCGTCTGCAAACTTAATGATCTCACTGGATATTCCGTCTTCCAGGTCATTGATATAAATATTAAATAGGATTGGCCCAAGCACTGAGCCCTGGGGCACACCACTAGTCACTTTCTCCCAGTCTGAGAACTTCCCATTTATGCCCACTCTCTGCTTTCTGTTTTCCAACCATTTGCCTATCCACCTTTGTATATCTCCCTCTATTCCATGGCTTTGTAGTTTCCTGAGAAGCCTTTCATGTGGAACTTTGTCGAATGCTTTCTGGAAGTCCAAATATATTATGTCCACCGGCATTCCACTATCAATTTGCTTGTTCACGGTCTCGAAAAATTGAAGTACAGTGGTGCCTCGCATAACGGACGCCTCGCACAGCGAACGCTGCGCACAACGAACTTTATGTCTTGATCCGTACAACGAACTTCGTTTCACACAACGAAGTCGCCCGAGCTGCATCCTTCCGCGCAGGCACTGCGCTTAACTGCCCTCTCTCCGCCTGGTTCCCTCTTGCCCCCCCCGACTCCCCGACACGATCGGGGCAAAAAGGAGCCCAAGCCCTCTTGCCCCGCCGATTCCCCAACTCCCCACACAATATCGGGCCAGGAGGGAGCCCAAGTCCTCCTGGCCACGGCGACCCCCTAACCCCACCCTGCACTACATTACGGGCAGGAGGGATCCCAGGCCCTCCTGCCCTCGACGCAAACCCCCCCTCCCCTCAACGACCGCCCCCCCCCCCAAGAACCTCCGACCGCCCCCCCAGCCGACCCGCGACCCCCCTGGCTGACCCCCACGACACCCCCAACCCCCTTCCCCGTACCTTTCTGTAGTTGGCCGGACAGACGGGAGCCAAACCCGCCTGTCCGGCAGGCAGCCAACGACGGAATGAGGCCGGATTGGCCCATCTGTCCCAAAGCTCCGCCTACTGGTGGGGCCTAAGGCGCCTGGGCCAATCAGAATAGGCCCGGGAGCCTTAGGTCCCTCCTGGGGGCAGGGCCTGAGGCACATGGTCGGGTTGGGCCCATGTGCCTCAGGCCCCGCCCCCAGGAGGGACCTAAGGCTCCCGGGCCTATTCTGATTGGCCCAGGCGCCTTAGGCCCCACCAGTAGGCGGAGCTTTGGGACGGATGGGCCAATCCGGCCTCATTCCGTCGTTGGCTGCCTGCCGGACAGGCGGGTTTGGCTCCCGTCTGTCCGGCCAACTACAGAAAGGTACGGGGAAGGGGGTTGGGGGTGTCGTGGGGGTCGGCCAGGGGGGTCGCGGGTCGGCTGGGGGGGCGGTCGGAGGTTCTTGGGGGGGGGCGGTCGTTGGGGGGAGGGGGGGTTTGCGTCGAGGGCAGGAGGGCCTGGGATCCCTCCTGCCCGTAATGTAGTGCAGGGTGGGGTTAGGGGGTCGCCGTGGCCAGGAGGACTTGGGCTCCCTCCTGGCCCGATATTGTCGGGGAGTTGGGGAATCGGCGGGGCAAGAGGGCTTGGGCTCCCTTTTGCCCCGATCGTGTCGGGGAGTCGGGGGGGCAAGAGGGCTTGAGCTCCCTTTTGCCCCGATCGTGTCGGGGAGTCGGGGGGGCAAGAGGGCTTGAGCTCCCTCTTGCCCCGATCGTGTCGGGGAGTCGGGGGGGCAAGAGGGCTTGAGCTCCCTCTTGCCCCGATCGTGTCGGGGGTGCCAGGGACCACACGGAGTCACCCACCGTACCACCCGATTCGGGTAAGCGCAGGTATCGGTGGGTGGCTTATTTGCGGGGGGGTGCCTTATTTTACATTTTTTTCTAAAAAGGGGGGGCTGTCTTATTTGATGGCCCTGCCTTATCATCGGGGAAACACGGTAGAAAAAAAAAAAAAAATGAACAGTTAAGTCCCAGTTTTTGCCACTGAGACTCTGCCCTCTCACTGTAAAATTAGACTCTACTTAGTCTGTCTTTAAATTTAAAAAATGTTTGTTGTTTTAAAAAACAATTATGTTTTTAGATGTATCTAAATAAAAATAATAACCAAAAATTTATCTTTTTTTATGTCATCTTAGCATATTTTATGCTACAGAACGAATTATTTTTTTTAACATGTATTGTTATGGGAAAACGCGTTTCACACAACGAACGTTTCACATAACAAACTTGCTCCTGGAACGGATTAAGTTCGTTGTGTGAGGCACCACTGTAAATTCGTTAAACATGATTTCCCTTTCCTGAACCCATGTTGACTGGGTTTCATCAAGTCGTGTGTATCTAGGTGCCGGACTATGCTATCCTTGATCAGTGCTTCAATCATCTTTCCAGGGACAGACGTAAGACTCACAGGTCTGTAGTTGCCCGGTTCCCCTCTCGATCCTTTTTTGAAAATTGGTGTGACATTCGCTATCTTCCAGTCCTCTGGTATCTGTCCAGTTCTGATTGTCAGATTGGCAAGTTTTTGCAATAGCTCTCCGATTTCAACCTTCAATTCCTTTAAAACTCTCGGGTGAATTCCATCCGGTCCAGGGGATTTGTCACTTTTAAGTTTGTCGATCTGGTAGTATATCTGGTCCAACTCCACTTCAACTGTGGTGAGGCTGTCTTCTATTACTCCACTAAACACTTTCACTGCTTCTGGTATTTTAGCGGTATCCTCCTCCGTAAAGACGGACGCAAAGAAGGAATTTAGTTTGTCAGCAATTTGTTTATCTTCCTTGATGTACCCTTTTCTTCCCTGGTCGTCCAGGGGTCCCACCGCCTCTTTTGCGGGTTTTTTCCCTTTCACGTATCTAAAGAAGGGTTTGAAGTTTTTGGCTTCTTGCGCTATTTTTTCCTCATAGTCCTTTTTGGCATCCCTCACCACCTTGTGACATTTCTTTTGATCATCTTTATGTATTTTCCATGCTTCGGTTGTTTTCATGTGTTTCCATTTTTTGAAAGAGTCCTTCTTTTCTTTTATGGCTACCCTCACCTGTCTGGTAAGCCATGCCGGTTCTCCCTTACCTTTTGTTCTCCCCTCTTTGGAGATCCTTGGAATGTGGAGATTTTGTGCTTCTGTGATAGTATTTTTCAGTAGGGACCATGCCTGGTCTACCGTTTCAAATTTGTCCACCTTTTTCTTGAGTCGTTGTTTCACCATGGCTCTCATGCGATCGTATTTGCCCTTTTTAAAGTTAAAGGTTTTGGTTAAGGTTTTGGCACGTTTTCTATTCCCGATGTCAAGCTTAAAGTTGATCTCATTGTGATCGCTCGTCCCCAGCGGTACCGTAACTTCTACTTCTTTTGTCGGTCCCGTGAGGCCATTTAGTACCAAGTCCAGGGTGGCGTTGCCTCTTGTCGGCTCTTTTACCATTTGTTCCAGGAAGCAATCCCCTAGCACCTCCAGGAACTTGGCCTCCTTGCCGCAGTTGGAGGTTCCTAGTTTCCAGTCTATCCTCGGGAAATTGAAGTCTCCCAATATTATTACATTGCCCGTCTTGCATTCTTGTTTTATTTCCTCTATCATTTCTGAGTCAGTTTCCTCCGCCTGTCCTGGGGGACGATAGTAAAGGCCAATTTTCGTGTCTGCGCTGTTTTGGCCAGGAATCTTGACCCAGAGGGACTCTAGCTTCTCTTTCGTTTCCGTCGTAGCCACTTCAACAGATTCTATTCCTTCCTGAACATATAGGGCAATACCTCCACCTTTCTGCACTACTCGATCTCTTCTATATAGTTTGTATCCCTGTAGTACGGTGCTCCACCTCTAAAATCCCCAAATCACCATTTTTGAGGGTGGTTCTTGGTTTTCCAGGCTTTTTTAGTGAAAATCAGCGCCTGTGACGGCCATCTTGAATTTTCCTGATTTGAATTTAAACATATTTTTTATACAGTGATACCTTGGTTTATGAGCATAATTCGTTCCAGAAGCATGCTCTTAAACCAAAACATTCATATATCAAAGCAACTTTTCCCATAAGAGTTAGTGTAAACTTGAACAATTCGTTCCACATCCCCAAAAACTTAATTACCATTAGGGACGCCTCCACTGCTGCCTCTGCCATAGACCTATCCACGCGGCTCCTCCAATTCTCCTCCTCTGCTGCTGTTCGCTGCCTCTCACTGCGGGTGGTGCTGACTTTAAGCAAACCGCCGCTGCCACAGAGCCCGACTGGACACTGTTGGCTCTGCTGCTCCCGGACGCTGCCCCCCCCCCCCCCCCCGGATGCCACTACCCCCTCTGCTGGGATTCTCAGGTGCTGGCTCACTCCTGCCGGACGCACCCCGACTCCCATGCTCCACCCGAGGCTACCGGTGCTGCTATCGCCTCTTCCCCTCCCTCCCCGACTGGCCCTGTCCTTACCCCTGCACTGCCGGTGATAGAAAGTGCCTGCCTGCCGCCGGTCTGCTGCTGAGCCTTGAGCATCTGCGCATGCTCAGGCCTTCTGGATCTCACCCTCTCCGAGATTCTCCTGAGATCTCGAGTATCATGAGAATCTCGGTGAGGATGAGATCCAGAAGGCCTTGAGCATGCGCAGATGCTCAAGGCTCAGCAGCAGACTGGCGGCAGGCCCTTTCTAACTCCGGTGGCACATGGGTAAGGACAAGGCCGGTCGGTAGATGAGGAGGAGACGATCGTGAAGGGAGGGAGCAGTGCCGGTGGCTTCGGGGGGAGCAATACTGTTGGTTCCCCGGGTCGGGTCGGGTGAGGGCTCGCAAATCGAGTCAATAGTTTGCTGAGTGTTTTACTCGTCTTGCAAAACACTTGCAAACCTGGTTACTCATATACCGAGGTTTGACTGTACTTTCAAGCTGTGTTTTTGAAAGAAAACCACCTAGATGCCCTCCCCAGGTTAGGATGGAATGGATTCATGCCTCATTTAAGGTGGATGGCTGTCAGATGCACAGTCGTATTCCATGTGCACTGCAGCTTATGAGGAGTGTGAGGCTTGCCCGGATTTGGTGCCTTCAACCTCCAAAGAGGGTTTTCTAGCTCCTTCTGTCCCGACTCCCACAAAAATGGTGTCAGGGGGCCTTGGGGAGTGTGCTGATGAAGCTTTGGCAAAACACAAGCACATCTCTGGTGATAATGTGCAGTGGTCGGTTCTCACCTTGGAGGATGGCTTTACCCTGGAATTTGTTAATATGCTTTATCAGGCATACTTGGTTAAAAAGTCTCTGCCTGTTTCCCTTCTGCCGGCCTCTGTGCCGGTCACAGGGATTCTTGCTATGGTGGACTACAAATTACAATTTCATGACCATATTAGTCACATAATCAAAACATGCTTCTACAAATTACGCTTGATACGATCAATCTCAAAATTTCTTACGCTTGATACGATCAATCTCAAAATTTCTCGAGCTTAAATCCATAAACATACTAATTCATTCCTTGATTATAGCAAAAATGGATTATTGTAACTCTCTTTCTTTTATTTAATATCTCACAAAAGGAAAAAAGAAGACTACAAATTATTCAAAATACATCCGTTAAGTTAATCCACAATCCAAAGAAATATGACCATGTTACACCCTTAATGATCGACTCCCATTGGCTTCCAATAAGCTATCGCATCACCTTTAAGGTGCTACTTTTAGTATTTAAAACATTAATCTTCAATGAACCCCAATATATATCCAGAATGCTAATCCCTCATAATACCTCTCGATCTCTTCGGTCGACCTCCCAGAACCTTTTAGCTATTCCATCTCTAAAAATAGTAGGCACAAGAAGACATGATATATTTTCCGTAATGGGTCCTCAATTGTGGAACTCATTACCTCAATATATTAAAGACAAAAAGGACCTTATTTCTTTTAAAAAATTCTTAAAAACTTATCTTTTTAAAGATGCTTTTAATATTTAAATTTTAAGACATGAAATAATGTTTCAGGCTTTTACATTTTTCCCCTCCCTTTTGTTTTATCCTTCTTTGTTTATTCCCTATAAGAAAGAATTGTAACTTTTCCCTCCTTTCTTGTGGATTTTGTCCTTAAGCGGCTGTTTGTTTCGGTCACTGCTGGTGTTAGGGCGGCATCAGCCTCTTCACCGATCATCTGCGTTTACAAGTATTGGTAAGCTGCATTTCTGTTTTCTGACCAGCCTTTATAAGAGTGCCATCAGATTGGGTTTAGCACTTAGTTTGGGGGGGTCCCTGGTTCAGGCTCCCCCTTTTGACAGTGCAGGCTGTGTCTTCCTATAGCACTGTTTTTAACATATACAGGAGAAGTTCAGAATGCTCTCCCTTGCCACGCTTTACCCTCTTCTCTCTCAACACAACTGGCTATGTTCCCTGAACCTCAAAGAGGCCTACACTCACATCCCAATCAATCCGACTTCACGTCGCTACCTACGGTTTCAGATACAGCACCGTCACTATCAGTACAAAGTGCTACCCATTCCCTCACGCCACCACTGTTGTGTCCCTGATGATCCCCCCTTGCCTCTGATGACACCCCCCAGTCCCCTACCTTGTTCACGAAAGCTAGCTGGAGGAAT
This sequence comes from Geotrypetes seraphini, assembly GCF_902459505.1. Taxonomy (NCBI): domain Eukaryota; kingdom Metazoa; phylum Chordata; class Amphibia; order Gymnophiona; family Dermophiidae; genus Geotrypetes; species Geotrypetes seraphini. The sequence goes on from NC_047088.1 coordinate 199,267, forward strand.
GCTTACTTTTTCTGATCGGCAGGCCAACCTCTTAAAAATGGTGGACTTTTCCCTTCCTGGTGCATCCTGGGATGTGCCGGGGAGGGTCCTAAGGCTTTGATTAGCCTTGGTGCTTAAGGCCACTCCTAAGGGTGGGGCTTGGAGGCATCTGGGCCAATCGGAGCCTTAGAACTTTCCCCGGTACATCCGAGGATGTACCAGGAAGGCCTGACATTTTGAAGAGGTGGGTCTACCGGACGGAGGGAATAGGCATCACTCCGGTCGGCCTTCGTGAACAAGGTGGGAGGCGAGGGGTCATTGGGGGCAGGATAGTTGTGGTGAGAGGAGGTGGGCATCCTTCCTGCTGCTGGGGATGTGTGTGTTGGGGGGTGCAGGTGCTTGACCTCAGGGAAAGTGTGGGTAACTCTCACGCTATTGGGGGGGGGGTTGTTTTGCAGCAGCGGGAGGGAGTTGGGTATCCTTCCCAGTGCCAGGAGGGTTGCTTGATGATGGCGGCGGGAGGGAGTGGGCAACCCTCCCGCTGCCAGGGTTTGTGTGTCAGGGGAGGAGGATCATTTGATTGCAGCGGTGGGAGGAAGTGGACATCCCTCCTGACCATCTTCATTTGGGAGTCTCTTTTTTTTTTTTTTTTTTTTGCATGGGGGGGAGTTCTGAGCTGTCAGACCTTACTTTCTTGTCAGTGCCTGAGCCAGTCAATGCTCAGACACTGATCTGAAAGTAAGGCTATGACAGCTCAGACCCTTCTGGAAAAATTTTCCCATAAATGCCCTACATTGAGGTTAGGGAATTGCCCAGAGTGCTCATTTTAGCATTAATGACCTCATTGTACTACATTTGCATGGCAGAGTCGGAGACAGCTAGGAAGCTCAGACAAGAACAAAGTGAGCCATTCTGATAATCAGCTGGTAAAATACTGCTCCTCTAAACTGGCTGGAGCAGGTTTAGCGACTGCGTTAGACATTTTAAATATTATGAATCTTCCCCTGAGAGTGTAAAAACTTGAAAAAGGCACTGTTCACACCCATTAAATCTTCGTGGGCATCAGAATGATTACTGCAACAGCAGCCGCCACTACTGCGGCTTTGTAAAAGAAGCCCCTCTATTTGTAAGATTTTCACAGAACGGGGGGGGGGGGGGGGGAGAGGGGAGTCTAATTGAAAACTTAAAAAAAATATTACTAACTACTAAATCTAGAAAGAGTTCATTCTAAGAACTTGTTTTTTGAGTTAAACTTCAGTTTTTGTGTGATATTCGTTACTTTTATGATAAATTTATAATATGGAATTTGAATTATGTGATGTCTGTCTTTGTTTGGGAGTCACCACTTGATTTATTTTCCCTGATTTCATTTTTTCAGTTTCTTTTTCTGTTTTAATAATTTTCAGTTTTGTAAAGTATTAATAACAATAATAACTATTTATATCACAAGCAGTTCAGTGCGGTTTACAGAGGAAGAGACTGTGTGTAGACAGCGATATTACATAAAACTTTTGAAATTACATTAGTGAATCTATGGGGTCCTTTTATCAAGCCGCACTAGCAGGGCTAGTGCGTCGGACATTTCATCACGCGCCAAACCCCTGTGGCCGGCTAAAAAACTAACCCCTGCTCAATGCAGGTGTTAGCGGCTAGTGTGGCAGGCGGTTTAATGGGCGCTATTCCGCGCATTAAACCCCTACCGCAGCTTGATAAAAGGACCCCTATATTTGAAATTAGTTTCATATAGAACTTATTTAAAATAAAAACAAGTGCATTAAACTTAATAGCATTTTGACATTTTGTGTATTTTTACCTCAATAGGGCTCCTTTTACTAAGGTGTGCTTATTGTTAGTGTTGAGTAGTATAATGGGTACACTACATTTCAAACTGATTGACCGGTTAGACCAGTGTCTCTCAAACTTTCTCGAGTCAGGGCACACTAAAGGTAGTGGGCATGGCTCGAGGCACCCGGAAGTGTGCAGACGTCGCCGTTATGACATCACGTGCATGCGTGACATCATCACGTTGACATCCACGCATGCACAGATGCCCAAAGTCAGGCCTTGAAATGCCAGTAGGGCGTGCCAGCAGGGAAGTCTACCAAATATCAACTGAGTACCCCCAACCATAGACCACCCAAGCTCTTCCCCAGATCCTTTACTAATTGTAATGCAAATTTTTCCATTCATTTTTCATATACACACATAATATACACAGCAGATATAAATTCTCAAAACTGACACATTTCTATCACTATATTGAAAATAAAATCATTTCCCCTAACTTTGTTGTGTGGTGACTTTATTTTTCTGTGCTTTTAACTGTTTCCAGTGCCTTCTTATCCATTGACTATTTTTCTCTCCGTCTTCACTTTCAACCTTGCATCCATCTTAGGCATTAATTTAACATTCAAGTTTTCTGATTTCTTCTCAAAATCTATTTTTCCATGTCTTACCTTCCTTTCCTATTTCTCTCTCCTTCCCTCCCCCCCCAGTAGTCCAATATCTCTCTCCTTCCTTTCCCCCCTTCCAGTCTGGTATCTCTCCTTTCCTTTCCATAATCTGGCATAGCGCTACCAGACTTCCCTTCTTCCCTTCCATTCCCTGGTCTGGTATCTCCCTTCCTTTAGTCATCTCCCCTCCCAGTGTAACATTTTGCACTCCCTTCCTCCCTTCTGCCCCCTGCAGTCCATCTCCCTTCCTCCTTTCTGCCCCCTCCCAGTCCAACATTTCTCCCTCCTTTCCACCAGTCCAACATTTCTTTCTCTCTTCCTCCTGCATGCTGTTTCTCCTCCGGTTCTCCTACCCTCCTTTAACCAACCTCTCTCTCTCTCTCTCTCCCTCCATGAGTCCAACTTTTTACTCTGCCCTCTCCTCAGTGGTGTACCTAACATATGTGACACCTGGGGCCCATCATTTTTTGACACCCCCCCATCTATATGAAAAATATGATTTTTAGTAACAATCCACATATCACACAACAAGAGTGTACCTAGGAAAAAGCAGCATCTAAAACACTGCAATGAGCACTAGAACACCAACACATACATTGTAAAACTAAACAAGCCAGATCCTGCACAGTCAATTGATCCTGCACTTGCTTGTCTTGTCACGAAATACTTTGCTGATTTTATCCTGCTGCTAGCTGTAATTTATGTAGCTGTTGTTTTATTTTATTTTTTTTAGCCTACCGCTCTTCTCTCCTTCTGCCGGGTCAGCTGATGCCCTACTTAATTGGGCTTTCTGTGGCGCACGCCGAAGGAGCGCACAAAAGAAGCAGGTACTGCTCTTTAGTGCGATCCTTCGTGCGCAAACTGAGGGCGACACCAGAAACAAAAGTACAGCCCTACCCCATACACTCATTTGGACTTTATGTAACCAGCAAATTAGGCTCTTAATTGTTTTTATCCTTTGCTTCCTTCTTACTGGATTTACATTCCTATTCCTTAATACTGACACAATCTGTAACATGTCTTTGACCTCATCCAATAACAACATTCCAGTTTTTTGGGGGCATCGTCCTCCAAAATATAGATCATCAAAATACCAACCTCCATGCTTATTAGAAATCCCTACTTCTTCTCCTACCACAGTAAATTCAGTCTCAACCAATCCCTTTCAAGCCTCTCCAAAAAATAAAAGTTTAAAGCTAGGCCTCATTAATGCCAGATCTATTAAGAGTAAGCACCATCTTTTAAAAGACGCCATTATCCATCACGGACTACATATACTTTTCATTACAGAAACCTGGCTTTCTGATGGTGAGGAAGCTTATCTTTCTTACTGTTGTCCCCCGAACTACGATTATTTTTTAAATCATCGCTTAAATCGTAAAGGCGATGGTCTTGCCGTGATATTCCAAACTAACCTTATTAATCTTAGTGATCAATCTAATGGAAATGCCACTATTGAATACCTTCACCTTAAACTCAATTTAAACATTAACCTTAACTTCTTATTACTATATGTTCCTCCACCAGTAGGGCAAAACAAAATAACTTTACTCCGAGATCTTATTTTTGATTTTTGTTTGGCTTCATCATTCCTTCTGGTTTTAGGCGACTTTAACATCCATTTCGATAATGTCTCTGATATCAATAATCAGGACATATTAAATATTTTTCATCCGCTAAATCTGTATCCAACTATAGTAGGTCCAACTCATTCAGCGAATCATACCCTAGATATGATCTTCTCTCCCAAATCTCATTATGTCGAATGTTCTGCTCCATTAGTTACCCCAGTACCCTGGTCTGATCATTATTTCATATCTGCTACTCTATCCTTCCCTAATTTAATAACACATAAAACTCAAACCGAATCCAAGCTAATCTCATACCGTGATCTCGCCAGCTTAGAAGATACTGATATCTTACCTTTCTTTGATTTATCCTCTATTAATGCTACGTCTAACTCAATAGAAGACCAACTTTCATGCTGGAACTCTTCTCTACAACTACTTTTAGACAGTAAAGCACCAATAATTTTTAAATCCATATCGCCACGAAAATTGTCTAATCCATGGTACACGGCCGAACTACACCTTCTAAAAAAACAACTTCGAGCTCTTGAAAGAAAATGGCGTCATACTAAATCCCAAATAAATCTTCGAAATTTTAAAGAAAAGGCAGCCATATATAAAACTAAAATCAATCAGGCAAAAAACAAATTTTATTCAGAAAAAATTCATAAGGCAAGAAACTCTGCTACCTTATTCAACATTTTAAAATCTATTACATCACACAATACAAGAAATATTACACCCCAGATATCTTTTTTGAAAGCACAAGATATTGCCGATGCATTTAACCAGAAAATCAATAACATCCGAAATACATTTCTTCCAAACACAATTAACAGTCCTTCAAGCAAACATCTTAGAGAGCACCTTCCAACAGCTAAATGCTCAAACTTCAGACTTCCTACTCTTAATGATATCAAAGCACTTTTTTCTCAAATAAATTTAAAGAGTTCAGGCTCCGAAATCTTTCATCCATTCTATATAAAAATTTTTTTCCATCTCCTCGGCCCCTTCATTCACACGATTATCTCAAAAAGCCTACATACTGCTTCAGTTCCTGCTCTTTGGAAAACCTCTACTATCATTCCACTACTTAAAGACCATAAAATCAGTAAAAATGACCCTTCTAACTACCGTCCAATTGCAAATATCCCCTTCTTAGCTAAATTGACTGAAAAATTGATATTCAACCAGGTTTCCGACTTCATTGAATCAACCAATGTTATGCATCCCAATCAAACAGGTTTTCGCAAACATCATAATACGGAACATTCGTTGATCGGCTTAACGAATAATATTCATTATTTCCTGGACCATCATAAATCTGTTGCTCTTTTTTCCTTAGATATTTCCGCTGCATTTGATACAATCGACCATGATCTCCTTCTTAATCGACTAGAATCAATTGGCATTTGTGACCAAGTTCTTAATTGGTTCACATCATATCTCACTAATCGCACTTCTTGCGTTAAATTTAATAATGAATACTCCAATGCATACTCAACGTCTTTTGGGATTCCTCAAGGATCTATTTTATCACCCCTCTTGTTTAACATCTTTCTCTCACCACTATTGAATCTTTGCCAGTCTGTTGGCTTTACTGTTTTCTCGTACGCAGATGATATTCAATTGATTCATCCTCTTAACCCTGAAAATCATGAAGACATTACATCACTAAATAAAAAACTTGAATTAGTTCAAAACTGGCTCTACAAAAATAAATTAGCGTTAAACATAAATAAAACAAAGGCAATGATTTTTACCTGGAAAAATGATATCGGTTTGAAGTCGCCATTCATCCTTAACAATACCCCAATAGAAATTGTTCCCAAATTAAAAATCTTAGGAGTTATAATCGACGACAAATTAGTATTCAAAGACCATATCAATAACATAGTTAAAATATGCTTTTATAAACTACGCTTGATATGATCTATTGCCAAATTTCTAGAGCCCAAATCGCATAATATTTTAATTCATTCACTAGTAATAGCTAAAATGGATTATTGTAATTCTTTACTGCTTAACATTACTCAAAAAGAAAAACGACGTCTGCAAATTATCCAAAATACCGCTATTAAATTGATTTATAACGCTAGAAAATATGATCATGTTACACCATTATTTATTGACGCTCACTGGCTCCCTATTAGTCATCGCATATGGTTTAAGGTTATGTTGCTTATATTTAAAACTTTGGCTTACAACGAACCCCAGTTTATATCAAAAATGCTAATTCCCCACAGCTCTGCGCGTGCACTCAGATCATCTTTTCAAAATCTATTAGTTGTTCTTTCTCTAAAAATAATAGGCACACGAAGATCAGACATGTTTTCTGTAATTGGTCCCCAATGGTGGAACTCTTTGCCTCAACATATCAAAAACGAAAAAGATATCTCTTCTTTTAAAAAATCCTTGAAAACACACCTTTTTAAAGATGCTTTTAACATTTAAACTTTTTTGATTTTATGATATTTTTTTTTTTATTAACTACCCTGTTTCCTTTTGTTTTTTCCCTTATTTGTCTTTCTCGATATAACAGATGTATCTTTTTACCCTCCTCCCCTTCCAACTAATGTCTGTCTTGTCTAAATCTCAATGTTCATGTAGGTATATAAGAAATAAATTACATTACATTACATTACATTTTGTATTTATTTTTAATTCTTTTTTTTTTTTTTTTTTTTTTTTTAAATTTATTATTTATACTTTTACAATTTAACATGTCAATCAGTACTTGAAGGAAATATAACAATCCAATAAGAAAAACAAATATTAATTATAAAATAATGCCACATAGTAACTATGAGTAAAGTCCACAATCTGAGAGGAGAAGGAATCAATCACTTCCAAGGGTAGTTGGTTTCAAGAAATAAACTAAATTAATACAATACAAATAACAGAGTGCAGTTGGAGTTATTTAACTAATGGCCTGCTGGGTTGATTCCATGGAGGTATCTGGAATTCTTGTGGTTACTTTACCTTCAAGAAAAAACTGCAGTTGATCGGGTTCATAAAAAATATATCTATTACTCTGATAAGTGATGCAACATTTACAGGGGAAACGTAATTGAAAAGTTGCCCCTAAACTCAAAACAGACTGACGACAAGCCCTATTTTTTAAAAAAAAATTCTATCCTATTTTATAATTATGTACATCGCTTTGTAAACAGATTCAGCGATTCATCAAATATTTAATAAACCTTGACCTTTTTTTCTTACATACAGAACAGAGATACACCCTCGCCCAATATGGAATAATCACAAACTAAAAATAGAAATATGTAGACAAAAGTTAAACTGAACCACCAAGAAACCAGATTCTGCATACAATGCAACACCACAAAAATAGTAACACATGTCCTCTAATACTGTGCAAAATATAAAGACAGTAGATGTAAATTTGAAAAAACTGATACATAACAATCACCACATTTAAAAATTAACAAATAAAAATAAAACAAATAATGAGAAATAAGAAAATACCATTTTATTGGACTAATCCATTTTTCAATTAGCTTTCAGAGGCCAAATCTTTCTTCAGAACAGTACTGTTATGGTATCCTGTCCTGACCTGAGGAAAAGAGGGTTTAGTCCAAAAAATTGCCTTATTTCCATTTCCTATTTATAAAATTTTATCAATACAGTTACAATACTACTTGATTCTAAGTAAAGCAACTAAAAAATCTTTCTACCTTGCGGCGGCTCTTTTTACTCCTGTGTCCCGGCCTGCCACAGGTTTTCAGAAGTGTACCAAGTGCCTGCGTGGGATCTCCTTACGGACCCTCATCGTTGCTGTCTTCAGTGTCTTGGGCCAAAGCATCATCCGAGATCGTGCCTGCCTTGTCAAACACTTCCCCTCGTGTATTTTGGTGGATAAGCTCTTCCAGATGGAGTCTTCCCTCGCACCCTCGTCCTCGATGGTGACCTTGACCTCGACTCCTACCGAGGCTCCTGCTTCGACAGCTTCCACCTCGAGCCTCACCAGACCTTCCTCGTTTGTGATGGCTCTTCCTTCCAGATACTTCCTCCAGTAGTGATTAAGGTGCCTAAGCCTTCCAAATCCAAGCACACTCACACTACCTCGAGGTAACCTCTAGCCAAAGCAGGTGGTCCGGTTTCAGACGCGGATCCATCCTTGCCGGCTTCTTTCCAGAACATGTTGGGGAAGCAATTCATTCAGTTTCTTACTAATATGGGACCGAAGCTTCTTCCTCTTCTCCAGCCTGGGCATTTAGCAGACTTCCGCGAGGTCGAGCTGCTTCCTTTGCCTCAGTCTCATCCACACTCTCTGTGAGTGTCTGGTCTGATGTCCAAGCACGCATAGCAAGGAGCAGATTCTTTGCCAGTGCTTCGGACGGAATCCTCACACTCTATTCAAGGAGCAGAATCTTTAAGAGTGCATCGCGGTTCCTCCATTAAGCCTCCGGAGCTTCCACACTCTTTGCAGGGAGCAGAATCTCTGCGAGTGTCTGCTCTGACGTCCAAGCACGCATAAGAGAAGGGGGGCCGCGGCGCGAAGAGCCAAACAAGCAGCCGCGTGGAAGGAGAGGGCAGCGGCAGCGGCCTTGGAGCAGCGAGAGGAGAGGTAGCCGGGAGAGGAAGAGGTCAGCGGCAGCGGCGAGGAGCGGGCAGCGGCGAGAGTTAGCTCCGCCCACCCGCGTCACCAGCTGCGTCACCACCCAAGTCAGCGCCCGGACTCCCCCTTAAGAGAAGGGGGGCTGCGGCACGAAGAGCCAAACAAGCAGCCGCGTGGAAGGAGAGGGCAGCGGCAGCGGCCTTGGAGCAGTGAAAGGAGAGGTAGCCAGGAGAGGAAGAGGTCAGCGGCAGCGGCGAGGAGCGGGCAGCGGTGAGAATTAGCTCCGCCCACCCGCGTCACCAGCTGTATCACCACCCGAGTCAGCGCCCGGACTCCCCCTTAAGAGGGGGGGGGCCAACGGCGTGCGGCCGTTCGGTGCGCGGCGAAGGCGAGCAGTATAGGCGCTCGCCTTAGCGAGAGCACCTTTGCGAAGGGCCTTGAGAAAGGCCGAGTAAAGACAGCCAAGGACTCCAGAACACCAGGTAAGGAAGAAGCGAGCACGCATGTAAGGAGAGCGCACACACAACAAGACACACACAAGACAGGAAAGGATAAAGAAGCAGCAGGCTCCAGGGACAAGAAAGAGGCCCAAGGGAGGATAACAGACCCACCAAGATAAAAAGCGGCAGAAGAAGTAGACAGGAAAGAGCAAAGCACAGGAGAGAGCACAGCGCCCGCCCGCATAAAGACATAAGACAGGGGAGAGAGCATTTAGTGAACTGCGAAGAAAGAGAAATGGAAGCAGCAGGAACCCGGATGAGCTTCCCAGTGTACTGCACGGAATGTCATATGTATGACTACCTTCCCTCGGGAAGGCAGGCATATGTATGCAGTGCAAGGTTCAAGAGCTGGAGGGGCTCCACATCTCGGAAGCACCGTTCAAGACAACTGAAGACCCCGCAAGAGAGAGCCACATCGAGGAGCAAGTAAGGGAGCTCGAAAGATTCATTGAGGAGGCCTACAGGCAGGTAGAAGAGCAGGATCAGCAGCAGCGCTGGAGCGAGGAAGCTATGTCTACACGAGATGGAGGACAGGGGCCAACAGATGGAAGACAGGAACCAACAGACGCCAAGGATGAAGGACCACATAGAAGATTTGAGCAAGCAGAGAGGACGAAGACTGGCTGGTATCCCGGAAGAGAAGTACTGAACCACACCGAGGATACAGACTTGAGACCAGAGAGAAAGCTGAAGAAGGGGAAATCTGCAGTCGTCGTGGGAGACTCAATCCTGAGAGAAGTGAACAGTCACGTAGCAGGAGGGAGAGAAGATTGGCTAGTGACCTGTCTCCCAGGAGCAAGAACGAAGGACATCACCGACAGAATCGAGAGGATCCTGGACGGCGCAGAAACAGAAGAGACAGCAGTGATAATCCACATGGGAACAAATGATGTCAACAGGAGAAATTACAGCAGGACTACACTAATTGAACAGTTCAAGATCCTAGGAAGGAAACTGAAGCTGAGGACACAGAAGATAGCATTCTCAGAGATTCTGCCAGTACCGAGGGCACACGTGAAGAGGCAGACTGAGCTACAAGCAATAAACGCATGGTTGAGGAGATGGTGTGAAGAAGAAGGATTCCTTTTTGTGAGGAACTGGACAACTTTTTTGGGGAAGAACAAGCTCTTCAGGAGGGACGGACTACACCTGAGCACGGCAGGAATGAGGCTGCTAGCAAACAACGTCAAGAGAGGAATTGAGCAGGCTTTAAACTGAGAAGAGGGGGAAAGCAGACAGTCGACCTGACGTCGACGGTTCGGACAAGAGTATCCAAAGAAGATACTGAGTGGGAAAAATGCTGGGAACAAGCAAGAGACGAACAACAGAAACTGTTGACCAACAAGAGGGGCAAACAGATAAAATTAGAGGAACAGGAGAAATTGGAAAATCAGGTTGCGGACGAAAAAGATGCACCAAAAAATGAGGAAGAAAGGAGCAGAAATCAGGGACTGGCAGCCCAAATAGGGGATGGCAAAACACATGAAAAACCAGCAGGGAAAAGAAAAGACTGGGACTTAAATTGTTTGTACGCCAATGCAAGGAGCCTAAAGTCCAAAATGGGAGAGTTAGAAGTCAAAGCCAAAAAAGAGGACCTAGACATCATTGGAATCACGGAAACATGGTGGAACGAGGATAACCAATGGGACGCAGTACTGCCAGGGTACAAACTCTATAGAAGAGACAGGACCCACAAGAAGGGTGGAGGAATAGCACTATACATAAAAGATACCATTCCCTCGTCCGGAGTGGATATAGAACCAAAGGCGGAAGGATTGGAGTCATTATGGGTTAAATTACCAGGCAAAAATGGCCTTGACATAAGATTGGGTCTATACTATCGTCCACCTGGACAAACGGAAGCAAACGACAAAGATCTGGCAGCAGAATTGAGGCGGGAAGGCAACAACAGGAACGTGACAGTAATGGGAGATTTTAACTACACCGGGATAAACTGGAGTATTGGAAACTCGAACTGTGCGAGGGAAACAGAATTCTAAGAGGCTGTGAGGGACTGCTTTATGGATCAGCTTGTCAAGGAACAAACAAGAGGGAATGCCACTCTTGACCTAATCCTCAACGGACTAGGGGGACCTGCAAAGGAAGTGGAAGTAGTAGGACCACTAGGAAACAGCGATCACATGATCCAGTACAAATTAGAAGTAGGTAGAGCAAAAGGGAAGAGAACCAAAGTGACAACGTTCAACTTCAAGAAAGGGAACTATGATGCTACGAGAGCAATGGTAAGGAAAAAACTCAGAAACAACTCAAGCAAAACAGAAACCGTAGAGCAAGCCTGGTCTCTATTCAAGTACACAGTGCAAGAAGCACAACATATGTACATCCCCAGATTTAGAAAAGGGTGCAAAAAAAACTGAGCAAAAGACCCCGCATGGATAAACAATGAGGTGAAGAAAGCGATAGGAGACAAGAAAAAATCATTCCAGAAATGGAAAAAGGACCAAAGTGGGGAGAACTGGAAGAAACACAGGAAAAGCCAAAAAGAATGTCATCAAGTGGTTAGGAAAGCGAAAAGAAAATACGAAGAGAGGCTGGCCAGGGAGGCAAAAAACTTCAAATCGTTCTTCAGATATGTTAAAGGGAAGCAACCGGCGAGGGAGGAAGTAGGACCGTTGGATGATGGAGACAGAAAGGGAGTGATAAAGGAGGAAAAAGAGGTAGCCGACAGGTTAAACAAATTTTTCTCGTCAGTCTTCACAAGCGAGGACACATCCAGTGTACCAGAACCCGATGTGATCTTCCATGGAGACCAAGAAGAAAAACTGTTAACAATAGAGGTGAGCCATGAAGATGTCCTCCAACAGATAGATAGATCGAAAAGCGACAAATCACCAGGCCCAGACGGAATCCACCCTAGGGTACTAAAAGAAATAAGAAATGAGATAGCGGGAATACTCCAACGAGTTTGCAACCTATCCTTGAAAACTGGCGAGATCCTGGAGGACTGGAAGATAGCAAATGTTACACCTATCTTTAAAAAGGGGTCAAGAGGAGACCAGGGAAACTATAGGCCGGTAAGTTTGACATCGGTTCCGGGCAAGATGGTAGAAGCACTGATAAAGGACAGCATCTGTGAGCACATCGAAAAAAATGGGCTGATGAAAGCGAGCCAACATGGCTTCTGCAAGGGAAGATCTTGCCAAACAAACTTACTGCACTTCTTTGAGGGGGTAAACAGCTAGTTGGACAAAGGAGAACCAGTAGACATCATTTACCTCGACTTCAAAAAGGCCTTTGACAAGGTACCTCATGAGCGGCTACTTAGGAAGCTGTGGAACCACGGGGTGGAAGGGGACATGCACAGATTGGTCAAACACTGGTTGGCAGGCAGAGGGTTGGAGTGAAGGGTCACTACTCGGGCTGGAGGAGGGTCATGAGCCGAGTTCCGCAGGGGTCAGTACTCGGACCACTGCTGTTCAATGTATTTATTAATGACCTGGAAACGGGGACGAAGTGTGAAGTTATAAAATTTGTGGATGACACTAAACTCTGTAGAAGGGTTAGAACTGCGGACGAGTGTGAGGACCTGCAAAGGGACCTAAACAAACTGGAGGAGTGGGCGAATAAATGGCAGATGGACTTCAATGTAGGGAAATGCAAGGTCATGCATATAGGGAGAAAGAACCCGATGTTCAGCTACCAAATGGGGGGATTAGTATTAGAGCGAAGTAACCTTGAAAAAGATTTGGGTGTACTGGTGGACACAACAATGAAGTCAACGGCACAATGCGCAGCAGCCGCGAAGAAGGCAAACAGAATGTTGGGTATTATTAAGAAGGGTATTACGACCAGAACGAAAGAAGTCATCCTGCCATTGTATCGGGCAATGGTGCGCCCGCACCTGGAGTACTGTGTTCAATATTGGTCACCGTACCTTAAAAAGGATATGGCAATACTTGAGAAGGTCCAGAGAAGAGCGACACGAATGATTAAGGGCATGGAAAACCTTTCATACACTGAAAGATTGGAGAGACTGGGGCTCTTCTCCCTCGAAAAGCGGAGACTTAGAGGGGATATGATAGAGATTTACAAGATCATGAAGGGCATAGAGAGAGTAGAGAGGGACAGATTCTTCAAACTTTCAAAACATAAAAGAACAAGAGAGCATTCGGAAAAGTTGGAAGGGGATAGATTCAAAACGAATGCTAGGAAGTTCTTCTTTACCCAGTGTGTGGTGGACACCTGGAATGCGCTTCCAGAGGGCATAATAGGACAGAGTACGGTACTGGAGTTCAAGAAAGGATTGGACAATTTCCTGCTGGAAAAAGGGATAGAGGGGTATAGATAGAGGGCTACTGCACAGGTCCTGGACCTGTTGGGCCGCCGCGTGAGCGGACTGCTGGGCACGATGGACCTCGGTTCTGACCCAGTGGAGGCTTTGCTTATGTTCTTATAGCAAGGAGCAGATTCTTTGCAAGTGCCTCGACTGGAATCCTCGCACTCTTTTCAAGAAGCAGTCTTTGGGAATGCAGCGAGATTCCTCCCTCAAGCCTCAGGGGATTCGTTCTCCCATCCATTCTTTGGGGACATCGGCTGCTTTTCTCTCCGAGGCAAAGTCTCCTTGTTCTTAGAGTTCAGCTTCTTAGCCTAGTTGTCATCGAAGATCAAGGTTTTTCATCGAGACATGCTTCCAGACGGAGCCCTTCTTCCTCTATGCCTCGCTGTACATCTTTTTTCGACACTGACTCCTCGTTCGAGGCCTCCACTACCTCACCTCGAGGATGCGGCGGCTTCGATTGCTTCGTCTGAGTCTCCGTCCCTTTTTCATGCTGAAGCATCATCTTCGACCCAGGCTGCTTCGACGTCCTCGAGTCCTTCTCGAAGTACAGCATTGACGGATCAGCTCTCTGTCTCATTTTTCTTCGTCAGACGGCTGTTGACTTGGATCTTCACTTCGATACTGGTGTCCACATACTCTCAGGAGTATCTTGAGGTCATTCCTCTTCCTCTACCTCTGTCCCTCCTGGAAGGGAAGGGAAAACTATAGATAAATTTGGACGTCGCATCTATCAGTATGCTCTGATGTCCTTCAGAGTACAGTGGTGCCTCACACAACGAACTTAATCCGTTCCAGGAGCAAGTTTGTTATGTGAAACGTTCGTTGTGTGAAACGCGTTTTCCCATAAGAATACATGTAAAACAAAATAATTCGTTCTGTAGCATAAAATATGCTAAGATGACATAAAAAAAGATAAATTTTTGGTTATTATTTTTATTTAGATACATCTAAAAACATAATTGTTTTTTAAAACAACACACATTTTTTAAATTTAAAGACAGACTAAGTAGAGTCTAATTTTACAGTGAGAGGGCAGAGTCTCAGCGGCAAAAACTGGGACTTAACTGTTCATTTTTTTTTTTTTTCTACCGTGTTTCCCCGATGATAAGGCAGGGCCATCAAATAAGACAGCCCCCCCTTTTTAGAAAAAAATGTAAAATAAGGCACCCCCCCGCAAATAAGCCACCCACCGATACCTGCGCTTACCCGAATCGGGTGGTACGGTGGGTGACTCCGTGTAGTCCCTGGCACCCCCGACACGATCGGGGCAAGAGGGAGCTCAAGCCCTCTTGCCCCCCCGACTCCCCGACACGATCGGGGCAAGAGGGAGCTCAAGCCCTCTTGCCCCCCCCGCCTCCCCGACACGATCGGGGCAAGAGGGAGCTCAAGCCCTCTTGCCCCCCCGACTCACCGACACGATCGGGGCAAGAGGGAGCTCAAGCCCTCTTGCCCCCCCGACTCCCCGACACGATCGGGGCAAAAGGGAGCTCAAGCCCTCTTGCCCCCCCGACTCCCCGACACGATCGGGGCAAAAGGGAGCCCAAGCCCTCTTGCCCCGCCGATTCCCCAACTCCCCGACAATATCGGGCCAGGAGGGAGCCCAAGTCCTCCTGGCCACGGCGACCCCCTAACCCCACCCTGCACTACATTACGGGCAGGAGGGATCCCAGGCCCTCCTGCCCTCGACGCAAACCCCCCCTCCCCCCAACGACCGCCCCCCCCCAAGAACCTCCGACCGCCCCCCCCAGCCGACCCGCGACCCCCCTGGCCGACCCCCACGACACCCCCAACCCCCTTCCCCGTACCTTTCTGTAGTTGGCCGGACAGACGGGAGCCAAACCCGCTTGTCCGGCAGGCAGCCATCGACGGAATGAGGCCGGATTGGCCCATCCGTCCCAAAGCTCCGCCTACTGGTGGGGCCTAAGGCGCCTGGGCCAATCAGAATAGGCCCGGGAGCCTTAGGTCCCTCCTGGGGGCAGGGCCTGAGGCACATGGTCGGGTTGGGCCCATGTGCCTCAGGCCCCGCCCCCAGGAGGGACCTAAGGCTCCCGGGCCTATTCTGATTGGCCCAGGCGCCTTAGGCCCCACCAGTAGGCGGAGCTTTGGGACGGATGGGCCAATCCGGCCTCATTCCGTCGATGGCTGCCTGCCGGACAGGCGGGTTTGGCTCCCGTCTGTCCGGCCAACTACAGAAAGGTACGGGGAAGGGGGTTGGGGGTGTCGTGGGGGTCGGCCAGGGGGGGTCGCGGGTCGGCTGGGGGGGCGGTCGGAGGTTCTTGGGGGGGGGCGGTCGTTGGGGGGAGGGGGGGTTTGCGTCGAGGGCAGGAGGGCCTGGGATCCCTCCTGCCCGTAATGTAGTGCAGGGTGGGGTTAGGGGGTCGCCGTGGCCAGGAGGACTTGGGCTCCCTCCTGGCCCGATATTGTCGGGGAGTTGGGGAATCGGCGGGTCAAGAGGGCTTGGGCTCCCTTTTGCCCCGATCGTGTCGGGGAATCGGCGGGGCAAGAGGGCTTGGGCTCCCTTTTGCCCCGATCGTGTCGGGGAGTCGGGGGGCAAGAGGGCTTGAGCTCCCTCTTGCCCCGATCGTGTCGGGGAGTCGGGGGGGCAAGAGGGCTTGAGCTCCCTCTTGCCCCGATCGTGTCGGGGAATCGGCGGGGCAAGAGGGCTTGGGCTCCCTTTTGCCCCGATCGTGTCGGGGAATCGGCGGGGCAAGAGGGCTTGGGCTCCCTTTTGCCCCGATCGTGTCGGGGAATCGGCGGGGCAAGAGGGCTTGGGCTCCCTTTTGCCCCGATCGTGTCGGGGAGTCGGGGGGGGCAAGAGGGCTTGAGCTCCCTCTTGCCCCGATCGTGTCGGGGAGTCGGGGGGGCAAGAGGGAACCAGGCGGAGAGAGGGCAGTTAAGCGCAGTGCCTGCGCGGAAGGATGCAGCTCGGGCGACTTCGTTGTGTGAAACGAAGTTCGTTGTACGGATCAAGACATAAAGTTCGTTGTGCGCAGCGTTCGCTGTGCGAGGCGTCCGTTATGCGAGGCACCACTGTACTTAATTCTGCTTTTCATTGAGTTTCGGGAAGTCATGGCTTCATTATCACAACTCCGCTTGCATCTACTTCAGTCATCCTATGATGCTTTTGAGTTATCTGCTCGGGCAGCGGCTTGCTCAGTAGCCATACGTCACCTGGCCTGGCTTCGTACCATTGCCATGGCCCCTATTCTTCCAGATCGCTTGGCTACCATTTTTTGTGCAGGCACTGACCTCTTCGATGATTCTATCGAGGCAGTGACTGCAACATTATCTGACCACGAACAATCCTTTCCATCTATTGTCAGACCTCAGCCGAAGTTAGCCCCTGCTAAAACCTACTCGCTGCTCCTATCTTTCAGCGGCGTTTTTATGCTCCGAGGCCGGCTCTTTTCAATCGCCCTCCTCCTCAACTACAGCAGCCTCAGACGTAATTAAACTCTCAACCTTCTGCTGCACCTCAGGCTTCACAGCCTTTTTGCTGTCTCAGCAAAAAGGCTGTCTCACACAGAGCATAACCTCCATCGTTCTGCTTCTGTCTTTTCTTCCCCCTATAGGAGGTCGTCTCCATCATTTTTACCATCGATGGCCGACTTTTACATCCGACCTCTGGGTCCTGCCATCAGGCAGCTCAAGCTTTGCTTCGCCTCCATGCCATCGAGCCACTTCCTCTGGAACAGCAGCCCGGGGATTTCCTCCCGTTTCTTCCTTGTTCCGAGGAATACGGGCGATCTGTGACCCAATTTGGCTCTCAGGGCGCTTAAAAAGTTTTTCGTCAAAAATACATTTCGCATGTTGTCCTTGGCATCCCTTTATCCTCTCTTTGAGCGGAAAGACTGATTATGCTCTCTGGATCTCAAGGAGGCCTACACTCATATTCCCATCCATCCAGCCTCCTGTCAATACCTCAGATTTCGGGTGGGGAATCTGCACTATCAATACAGAGTACTACCCTTCGGCCTGGCCTCGTCTCCCAGAGTGTTCACCAAGTGCCTGGTAGTGGTAGCTGCAGCTCTACAGAATCAGGGTCTTCAGGTATTTCCCTACCTAGACAACTGGCTCATCGAAGATTCCACATCTCAAGGGGTTATTGTAGCGACCCAACGGACTACCTGGTTCCTACAAAGTTTGGGATTCGAAATCAATTTTCCCAAATCTCAACTTCAACCCTCTCAGAATCTACAATTCATTGGAGCTGTTCTGGACACTGTCCAACTCAGAGCATTCCTTCCACAACAACGTCTGGAAGCTCTGCTTCACCTCTGTCACACAGTGTCTTCTCACTCTTCCATCTCTGAGAGACACATGATGACGCTTCTGGGTCACATGGCCTCACAGTACACGTGACTCCTTTTGCCAGACTTCACCTCAGAATTCCTCAGTGGACCCTGCTTCTCAATGGATGCAGGTTTGCGATCCTCTTTCTCGACACATCACAGTCACTCGTTCTTTGAAGAAGTCTCTCCATTGGTGGATGCTGTCTTCCAATCTTTCCAGAGGCTTGCTTTTTCAAATGCCCCTTCATCAGAAGGTCCTCACGACAGACTCGTCAACCTATGTTTGGGGCGCTCAACTCGATGGTCTCCGTACTCAAGGCCTCTGGACCAGTACGGATCATCAGTATCATATCAATCAGTTGGAACTTGGAGCGATCCTCAAAGCTCTCCATGCTTTTCAACATCTCCTTCACGACACAATAGTCCTCGTCCACATGGACAACCAAGTCGCCATGTATTATGTCACCAAACAGGGAGGGACAGGGTCTGCCTCCCTCTGTCAAGAAGCTCGGGAAGCTTGGGACTGGGCAATCCGTCACAACACCTTCCTCAAAGCTGTCTACATTCAAGGGGCTCAGAATTGCTTGGCGGACAACTTGAGTCGTCTGCTGCAACCTCACGAATGGACTCTCCATTCCTCGTTTCTTCATCACATTTTCTCACAGTGGGGAACGCCTCAGATAGACCTCTTTGCAGTTCCCCAAAACTACAAACTGCCTCAGTTCTGCTCCAGGATATTCTCTCCTCACCTCCTCGAGGCAGATGCTTTTCTTCTGGAATGGACGAATCTTTTCCTCTATGCATTTCCTCCATTCCCTCTCATTCTCAAGACTAGTCAAATTGAAGAACAATCATGCCATCATGATTCTAATCGCTCCTCGGTGGCCGAGACAACCGAGGCCACCTTCCCCTCCCTGATCTTCAATTTTCTTCCGAGTGAGCGGAGCTGTCCCTTCAACTCTTCCCTGTCATACTTCCGTCCGCTCACATCGTTGGTTCCCATGTGGATAAGCACAGCAGTGTCCTCTCCCCCAGCGCTGTCTATGATCCTGGAGATCCTGTTGGCCACATCCTTCACTCTTGCTCCAGGCAGGCAGGTGACGATTCTATCCTCTCTCCCTCCTGCAGTGTGGCTGTCCTCATGACGTACGATGGAGTCTCCCACGATGATCCCCATCTTCTTTATTCGGGGGTTCCTTGAGGGTCGTAGGTCGCCATCCGTGGTATAGGACCAATCTTCTCCCTCCTGCGGTACTCCTGAGTTTGTTTTCTGTTCTTCAGGTGGGGGGATGTCCCCATGCAGTCTCCCTCTTACTCCTGGTGTGTGATCGCCCCTTATCTCTGCTTCCGTTCCTCCAGAATTTGCAGGGGTGTCTTCTCTTCTCTCATCCAGGCCTTCTTCCTGGATTGTTCGGGTACAGTTCTCCACATGCTGTTGGTGAGATTCCTCGATGTATCTCTCTAGCTTCTTAACCTCGTCGTTTGGACTGTACTCCACTAGAAGCTTCTCCTGTTCGCGGATTTCTTCTTTAAAGGTGAAGAGTTCTTTTAGTCCCAGCACTGTTTCCTCTAGCAGCTGGACCTTCCTTTTCAAGCTATCCAGTTCCATGCAATGACTGCAAATGTATGCCCGAATCCCCGAAGGGAGGTAGTTATACATGTT
This sequence comes from Geotrypetes seraphini, assembly GCF_902459505.1. Lineage (NCBI taxonomy): Eukaryota > Metazoa > Chordata > Amphibia > Gymnophiona > Dermophiidae > Geotrypetes > Geotrypetes seraphini. The sequence continues at coordinate 218,601 of NC_047088.1, forward strand.
GCAGCCGGTGCAGAAGACTGGGAAGCTCATCTTCTGGCTTCCTTAGTCGTCCATCTCTTGCTCCCCTTCTGTGTTGTCTGAGCGAATCAGTTGTGAACCTTCTGTCTCTGTCAGCTGGACGTTTTCTGGCTTCCTGGTATTTGTCTTCCCGTATGTTGTGAGTCTGCTTGTGTTACTGTGTCAGTGCTAGTGAGTGCTTGTTTCTCTTCTAGGTGTGTGGTATATGAGGGAGCGTGCCCTGTTGCCTAGCCAGCTAAAGACTAGGGCTTATAGCCAGTGGCGTACCTAGGGGGGTAGCGGGGGGGATGGGGGGATCCGCCCCGGGTGCACGCCCCAAGGGGGTGCACAAAACAGAGCTGAACAGGGATGACGGGGGACCCGCGGGGTTAAATACAACTCGGTAATCATACATGTTGCAGCCGGTGCAGAAGACTGGGAAGCTCATCTTCTGGCTTCCTTAGTCGTCCAGTTGAATAAGTAAAATGTGAAAAACTTTTTTCTTTCTTGTAATGTATTAATCGCACTTTTAGTGTATGCAGAGATGGTTCCTCATCCATTGCTGTCTCGCTGTCCGTGTACCTCAGAGATCTGTCTTGGGAGCGTTTCTGTTTTTTCCATCTATACTCATTCCCTCGGTGCTCTGATCTTGCTGACGACACTCAATCCTTCCTCACCAGAAATCCTACAGGAATTCAGGCCCAAATTTCAGCCTGCCTGTCTGACATTGCTGGCTGGATGTCTTGCCGCCATTTAAAACTGAACATGGCCAAGGCTGAGGTTCTTGTCTTTCCACCTAAATCCACCTCTTCCCTTTCCCCATTCTCTTATTTCTGTGGATAATACACTCGTCTTCCCTGTCTTGTCAGCTTGCAATCTTGAAGTTATATTTATTTAGTTAGTTTTCTACACTGTTCTCCCAAGGGAGCTCAGAATGGTTTACATTAATTTATTATGTCCTCAAGCATTTTTCCCTGTCTGTCTCAGCAGGCTCACAATCTATCTAATAGGCAATGGGGGGATTAAATAACTTGTCCAGGGTCACAAGCAGCTGCATGGGCTGTAGCTTTAACTACTACGCCTCTTTCTTTTTCTGCACAAATCCAACAGACCACTAAAGCCTGTTTCTTTCTCTGTAACATCTTCAAAATCCAACCTTTTTGAGCACACTACCAAAACTCTTATCTACACTCTTATCACCTCTTGCCTAGATTACTGCAACTTGCTTCTTTCTCCCTTTCAATCCATTAAAAATTATTCTGCATGATTTATATTCCGCCAGTGTTACTAAGCTCACATTAACCCCTCTGCTCAAGTTACTTTATTGGCTTCCTATCCATTTCCATATACAGTTCAAACTCCTCTTATTGACTTATAAGTGCATTCACTCTGCAGCTCCTCAGTATATCTCTTCTCTTATTTCTCCTTATACTCCTCTCCAGGAATTCGGTAAGTCTCTTATTTGTACCCTTCTCCTCTACTGCCAACTCAGACTCTATCCCTTCCATCTTTCTGCACCATATACTTGGAACAGACTGCCTGAGTCAGTATGTCAAGCTCCATCTCTGGTAGTATTCAAATCTAGGCTAAAAGCTTACTTTTTTGAGTTGCTTTAACTTCTAACTCCCACTCAGCTGTAAAGTACCTCTTTCTGTTGTTCCCTCTGTGAGAAATTATCTAACCTGTATTTGTCCTGTTTCTGTTTTAATTAGATTGTAAGCTCCATTGAGCAGGGGTTGTCTCTTACATCAGTGTTTTTCAACCTTTTTACACCCGTGGACTGGCAGAAATAAAAGTATTATTTGTGGACCGGCAAACTACTAGGACTAAAATTTAAAAACCCCGTTTCCGCCCCATCTCTGCGAGTTTGATCCCCGCAAATCATCTGATCCCATCCACACAAGCCTCAGTTATGATTTTATATTGAATGTATTTTATTAAAGTATAAAAAGAAACAATATTCTGTACAATTGTCATTTTATAAATACAAATAATACAGAGAAAGGATCAACAAAACACCTGTCTCCCCTCCCCTTCACATATATTCCCTCTACTATCAAGAAAACTGAACAAGCCAAATTATTACAGAATGCTACACAGAAATATCATGCTAACAGAATACTGCAGTCACACATGACAGGAATAGTTTTAGGGGAGTGCAACTAGGGCAACTGCCCCCTGGTCAGAGAGCGCCCTAAGCCAGCTGGAAGCTAAAGAAGCACTGCCTGGGCTATGCAGTCCCCAGTTATGTCTAACACCAGCTCTAGCAGGATATATATTTCAAATCTGATATATTCTAATCACAAAATAGAAATAAAATTATTTTTTTATACCTTTTGTTGTCTCTGGTTTCTGCTTTCATCTTCTTTTCACTCTCTTCCTTCCAGCGTCTGCCTTCTCTGTCTCTTCAATCCAGCATCTGCCCTTTCCATACACTGTCTGTCCTCTCCCCCTTCCATATTGTATCTGTCTTCTTTCAATGCTCCTCTCCCCTTTCCATCCAGCCTGTGCCCCCTCTCTCCTTTTTACATGATTCATTCCAGCTTTACTGCTCTCTTTATTTTTATCTCTCCTACACCAGATCTACCATTGTTGTCCCTCTCTGCTTATTTTTCTGCTGATCCCTTCCCATCATCAATCTCTCTACTTTCTCATGCCCGTCTCTCCCCTTCCCCTCCTCTAATCTCCCTGACAGCTGTTTCCTTCCTTTTTTCCTTCTCCCTTCCCTTCTCCTCCTGTCCAGCAGTAACTATCTTCCCTTCCTCCCAGCAGTATCTCTCCTTCTCCTTCCCTCCAGGTCCAGTAGCAGCTGTCCCTTTTTCCCCCTTGCCCAGCAGCTTCCCAGACTCCTTTCTCTCCTTCCCTCCATGTCCAGTAGCAGCTGTCCCTTTTTCCCCATTGCCCAGCAGCTTCCCAGACTCCTTTCCCTCCTCCCCTCCCAGCAGCATCTCTCCTTCTCCCTCTCCAGGTCCAGTAGCAGCTGTCCCTTTTTTCCTCCTTGCCCAGCAGCTTCCCAGACTCCTTTCCCTCCTCCCCTCCCAGTAGCATCTCTCCTCCCTCTCCAGGTCCAGTAGCAGCTGTCCCTTTTTTTTAACCATGCCCAGCAGCTTCCCAGCCTCTAACAGTGGCTTTCTCCCCTCCCAGAAACTCTCCTTACTTGCCAGCACAGCGATTCAGGAAGGCAGCCTCGGGTCCTTTGTTGGGTCGTACCGCCTCTGAGGAAAGCGGAAGTTGCATCATCAGAGGCGGCCGCGACTCAGGAAAAGCCACAAGGCTGCCTTCCTGAATCGCTGCGCTGATAAGTAAGGAGAGCCGCTGGAAGGAGAGAAAGCACGCCTGTCGGAGGCTCCCCACGACTACTGCTCGTCGATCTTGCTGGTCCTGCGCAGACCGGCAAGAAATTGGAGATGTTGATCTTGCCGGTCCTGCGCAGACCGTTAGGAATTTTCTATGGACTGACACCGGTCCGCAGACCAGCGGTTGAAGAACAGTAGTGTCTTACATGTTTAATGTACATCACTGTAGAAATTATAAGTAGTACTATGCGGCAGATTGTTGCATTACTATATTTCTCTTTTGATTGTTTTAAAGCAGCGGTTAGTGCCCATTATAGGGCTGTTCAAACTGCTTCTTTTATGACTGTCGTCATACTTTTTCATGGACAACTTTGTAGTCTTGGAGGCTAGACAATAGCAACAAACAGCAATGGCATAAAGAAACAGGCAAATTTTATTTTTGATGTATTTATTTAATGTTACTTCTGTAATATCTTCCAAGTTTTCTAGTTCATGCTTTAGAAAACAAGACTATAATTGAGCAAAGTAGGAATGCCAAAAAAAAATATATGTAGCTCAAAGTTACTTAGAGTAAATGTAATACAATACAAAATTAATAGCAACCTTGGCATAATAACACATTGCAACAAAAATGTTAAGAGACATGGGCTCCTTTTATAAAATTGATTAGTGATTCCCATGCAGCAAACACAATGAAACCCATTCTCCATGCTGGAATTGCTAGTATGGCTTTGTAAAACTCAATGTGATCAAAATCATAAAGACCATAGAACAAAAAAGAGCTAAACCCAGATTATCAAAAATCTGTAATTTTTTTTTTTTTTTTTTACTAGGTTATAAAATTTTGTCTTCAAATATGTTTTTTATTTTTCAAACATAATATACTAAAATAACACAAAATAATACTGATAATCATTATAAATAGGCATAATACAAATTTAACATAAAATAACATAAAACAGAATACACATAAGCTGCAAGCTTCCACCTTTGAGAATAAAAAGGAGTCATGAGGGATTTCCAACTAAATTTCTACAGTATTCATCCAGTGGGGCCCATTTCTTAGTAAAATTAGCAATATTGCTTTGTTTGTAAGCTATTTCTTCATATTTTCTAATCATACAAAAATGATTCCACCATTTGTGAAGACTTAGAGTTATCTTTCCAATTATAGGTAATGTGATGAATAGCTAGAGCAATCGTAGTATCAAATATTTTAGTGAGTGTTGATGGGCTCGAGATATTTGGGTTTGAGGAGCGCAATATGATGGATTTATAGGAGATACGTAAATTGTTTTCCAATTGAGTTATAGAGAGTATTCTGGACCAAATGCTTGACCAGTATAATTGACCAGGTTATAAAATTTTAAATAGTTATTAATCGGTCTAATTTCCTCAACGAAATAGTTCTAGAAAGAAGCAGGAACAGAAAGAAAAAAAAATCCCTTTTCTATGTGTTTTGTGAGCTAGCTGCAGACAATGAAGAGAAATTAACAAGTATAGCTTGACTTGACCTAATGAATCTCAATTCTTTGGGATACTCTAGATAAAAATGACACTGGTGCTTCACATTGTTTCAAGCTTTTTCATGGAGAGTTTTTTTTTTTCCATTTTGTTCATCATATTTTTTTTGTTTGTTTGTTTTCATTATGGTTTTTTTTGTTTCCATTTTCTAACTTCTTGTTTTCCCCTGAATGTTTTGGTGATTCTCCAGAACCAACGAAACGTATGCTTTCCTTCCAAGGGTTAGCGGAGTTGGCTCACCGGGAATATCAGGCAGGAGATTTTGAGGCAGCTGAGAGGCACTGTATGCAGCTTTGGAGGCAAGAGCCTGATAACACTGGTGTTCTCTTGCTACTGTCTTCCATCCATTTCCAGTGTCGCAGACTAGACAGGTAGGACCTGGGGGATTCTGCATTACTTCAATAGGGTGGAGGGAAACTTCTTTTTTGTACTGTAATTTAATAAATTTACTTGCATAAAGTATATGTCCTTGTTTTCTGCTTGATCCTTGTTAATTATATATTATGAATGAATTTGATTGTAGGCGTATTTTTCTTTGTTTAACCTGTTAGAGCTACCTTCAGTAGATATGCTTTAAAATCTTCTAGATACAATATAAACTGCATCATTGACAAGCTACTGGGTTTTTTTTCCAAAAAATTCCCTCACTTCTCCACAATGTCTTTTAAACCTGAACTTAATGAAAGAACTTCTCAAATGTCCATTAATTGGTTTTCTCGCTCCTTTACAGCTGACTATGAAAACAAATTATCACATTTATCTTTGTAAAGTTATTTCCTTAGCTTTGGCAATGCTGTTCTGAACTGATGAGTGTTATCCCTTCCTACCAGCAGGTGGAGGTAGAGAAGACTGAATTCTAGCAGTGACATCACTGGTATAATCTAGGGTGCTCCCAAGAATAATCCATTAGTTTTCTTCTTACCTTCAGCAGGTGGTAGGTCTTGCTTTCGGTGTTCCTGTCCCTGGTCTAACTCCCTGCTCTGCAAGCTATGGCTGCACAGCGTGGTTGAGCCTAAATGCTTCTTCCAGGTTCATTGTCCTGGACCCAAGCTCCCAATTGCACTTAGTTCTAGAAAGCAAGGCTTTGGCTAATAGCCTTGATGGTATGAGAGAAAGATTTATCTGAACTTGTTAAGTCTTATTTTCATTATGTCTATGCCAGTCCAGAACGAATGAGTTATGTCCATCTACCAGCAGAAGGAGACATAGAAAAAATTGTCCCTAGAGCTTTGCCCTTTCAGAGTATCATGCAGCCTGGAATGTTCAGTATTTCTCTGTGTTCATTCCTCCTCTGTTTTTTCTTTGTCCCGCCCTAACTGGGGCACTGCTTTGCTACATCCCATTCATTCTGGACTGGTCTGGTATAGAGGTAATGGAAGGGAAAATTATGTTTCTTACCTGAAAATTTTTTTTCTTTAGTCATGCCAGACCAGTCCAGAATCATAAGAACATAAGAATTGCTTCTGCTGGGACAGGCCAGTGGTCCATCGTGTCCAGCAGTCCGCTCACGTGGCGGCCCTCTGGTCAAAGACCATTGCCCTAACTGAGACTATAGCCTTACCTTGTGTGTTCTGGTTCAGCAGGAACTTGTCTAACTTTGTCTTGAATCCCTGGAGGGTGTTTTCCTCTAAAACAGACTCCGGAAGAGCGTTCTAGTTTTCACCACTCTCTGGGTGAAGAAGAACTTCCTTATGTTCGTACGGAATCTATCCCCTTTCAATTTTAGAGAGTGCCCTTTCGTTCTCCCTACCTTGGAGAGGATGAACAACCTGTCCTTATCTACTAAGTCTATTCCCTTCAGTACCTTGAATGCTTCGATCATGTCCCCTCTCAATCTCTTCTGTTCGAGGGAGAAGAGGCCCAGTTTCTCTAATCTTTTGCTGTACAGCAACTCCTTCAGCCCCTTAACCATCTTAGTTGCTCTTCTCTGGTCCCTTTGGAGTAGTACCGTGTCCTTCTTCATGTACGGTGACCAATGCTGGACACTGTACTGCAGGTGAGGGCGCACCATGGCCCGGTACAGCGGCATGATAACCTTCTCTGATCTATTTGTGATCCCCTTCTTTATCATTCCTAGCATTCAGTTCGCCCTTTTCGCTGCCACCGTACATTGCGCGGACGGCTTTATCGACTTGTCGATCAGAACTCCCAAGTCTCTTTCCTGGGAGGTCTCTTCAAGTACCGTCCCGGTCATCCTGTATTCATGCATGAGATTTTTGTTACCTACATGCATCCCTTTACACTTAACCACGTTGAACCTCATCTGCTATATCGATGCCCATTCCTTGAGCCTGAGTATGTCACATTGCAGATCTTCGCAACCCCCCTGCGTCTTCACTACTCTGAATAACTTCGTATCGTCCGCAAATTTAATCACCTCACTCATCGTACCAATGTCCAGATCGTTTATAAAGATGTTAAAGAGCACAGGTCCAAGCACTGAGCTCTGCGGCACCCCACTGGTGACACTCTTCCAGTCCGAGTATTGTTCATTTACCTCCACTCTCTGTTTCCTATGCTCCAGCCAGTTTTTAATCCACGTGAGTATTTCACCCTCGATTCCATGGCTCGCAATTTTCCAAAGTAGTCGTTCATGTGGAACCATGTCAAATGCCTTCTGAAAATCCAGATATATCATGTCGACTGGGTCGCCCTTGTCTATCTGTCTGTTTACTCCCTCAAAGAAGTGCAGCAAGTTCGTATTTCACCCTCTATTCCATGGCTCGCAATTTTCCGAAGTAGTCGTTCATGTGGAACCATGTCAAATGCCTTCTGAAAATCCAGATATATCATGTCGACTGGGTCGCCCTTGTCTATTGTCTGTTTACTCCCTCAAAGAAGTGCAGCAAATTCGTCAAACACGATCTGCCTTTGCTTAAACCGTGCTGACTGGTCCTCATCAGCCCGTGCCCATCAAGGTGATCAATGATGCGGTCCTTTATCAGCGACTCTACCATCTTTCCCAGTACCGAGGTCAGACTCACCGGTCTGTAGTTTCCCGGATCTCCCCTTGAACCTTTCTTGAAGATCGGCGTAACATTCGCCACCTTCCAGTCTTCCGGAATCTTTCCCGAATTGATCAACAGATTGGCTATTAGTTGAAGCAATTCAGCTATGGTCCCTTTCAGTTCCTCGATGACCTTCGGCTTCGGATGGATGCCATCCGGTCCTGGGGATATATCGCTCTTGTCTATCTATTTGCCTACACACCTCCTCTAGACTGACCATCAATCCCATCAGCTCTCCGTCTTCATTTCCAGCATATAGCCTGATGGGTTCCGGTATGCTGTGTAAATCTTCTTCGGTAAATACAGATGCAAAAAATGTGTTCAGTTTGTCAGCGATTGCTTTGTTCTCCTTTAGCGCTCCCTTTATTCCATGGTCATCCAACGGTCGCACCGCTTCCTTTGTGGTTCGTTTCCCCTTAATATATCGAAAGAATGGCTTGAAGTTCTTTGCCTCCTTGGCTAGTCTTTCCTCGTAGTCTCTTTTGGCCTCTTTTACCGCCTTATGGCACCTGCGTTGATGTTTGTGCTTGTTCCAGTTTTCGTCCGTTTGTGACCTTTTCCATTCCTTAAACAAAGTTTTCTAGTCTCTGATCGCTTCCTTCACCTCTACAGTGAGCCATGCCGGTTCTTTGTTCTTTTTCCTCTTGGATCCCTTGTTGATACGCGGTATATATAGATTTTGCGCCTCGGTGACTGTGTTCCTTAAAAAGAGACCAAGCTTGCGCTAGTGTTTTTACAGTGCTTATCCTCTTCTTAATCTTCTTCCCTACCATGAGTCTCATCCCTTTGTAATTCCCTTTTCTGAAGTTCAGTGCTGTGGCTGTCAATTTGGACCGATGTTTCTCCCCTGCGTCCAGATCGAAGCGGATCATATTGTGATCGTTGTTTCCCAGCATCCCTTCTACTTCTACATCTTATGCTGGTCCTCGGAGGCCATTTAGAATTAAGTCAAGAATTGCATTTCCTCTAGTATTTTCCTTGACAAGTTGTTCCTGGAAGCAATCGCCTACAGCATCCAAGAACTTGGTCTCCCTAAAGCAGCTGGAGGTGCCTAGGTTCCAGTCTATTCCCGGATAGTTGAAGTCACCCATGATAACTGCATTGCCTCCCTTGCAGTTGCGTTTAATCTCGTCTGTCATTTTCTCTGTTGATTTCTTCGGACTGCCTAGGGGGTCAGTAGTAGATGCCGATCTTCGTTCCCAGGCCATTTGTTCCCAGAATTTTGACCCATAGAGACTCTAACTTATCCATCAGTTGTGGTGTGTTCTCTCCAGTAGATTCAATGCCCCCACCTTTTTGAGCCACTCTATCTCTGCGGTATAATTTGTATCCCGGTAGCACAGTGTCCCAGATGTTTTCCTCAGTCCTCCATGTTTCCGTGATGCCTATGATGTCAACGTTATCTTTTTGTACCATAGCTTCTAATTCACCCATCTTGTTCCTAAGGCTTTTTGCATTCATATACATACACTAGAGTTTGCGACCTGTTCCTTTCTTGCATTTACTTCCCTCTAGTGTCCTTTTCGATCTGTCTTGCCTGTGATCCGGTGTGTCGACTCTCTCTCTCGGTCGATTGTCAGCTTTCCCCTTCTTCCTAGTTTAAAAACTTCTCAACTTCTCTCTTGATGTTGCTTCTTATATAGCTTGCTCTTCCCCCTGAACAAGTTTCAAGTTTTCATTTTAGTTTGATGAATCGCTTATTTAATTTACTAAGCGAATTACAAATTTTAAAAAGTATAAGCTTATACTAATTAATTATTAAATATAATAGGTTAAACTAACAGACTTACAAACTAATAGATACAATAGTTCAATTTTTTAAAGTATAAAAGAGGTCATAAATGGGAAAAACAATCGGGAGGGGAAAGTGAAAAGAGAGAAAAAGTTAAAATAAAACTTTGAGCATATTTAAAGATTAAAATAATCTTTTAAAATGAAACTCTTGTGCAGGAAGTGGAATCCTTCTTCCTCACACCAGCGCCGCATCCACGCGTTGACTCCTTGCAGCTCCATCTGCCTCTTCTCATCAGCCCTGGGTACTGGCAGGATCTCCGAGAATGCTATCCTCTGCGTTCTGGTCTTCAGCTTCCTTCCTAGCATCCGGAACTGGTCCTTCAGTACTTCTCTGTTGTAGTTTCTGTTGCTCATGTTGTTCGTCCCCACATGGATCTCCACCGCCATATTTTCTCTTCCACACTGTCGATGATCCTGTCGATGCGGCTCACTATGTCTTCTACCTTGGCTCCTGGTAGGCAGGTCACCAGCCGATCCAGTCTTCCTCCTGCTATGTGGCTGTCGACTTGTCTGATGATGGAGTCCCCCCACAACGATTCCTGTCCTCTATATCTTCTCATGTTTCTCCAACCGCAGATCCGTGTCCCTGGTGTATGTCCATCTCTCCAGCTGCAGGTCCGTATCCTTCGTTCTCGCTGCTGTGTCACCCATTTCTTCGGGATGTTTGTCCATCGGGTGGTCCACACTCTCTGAAAGTGTATTTCGGCAGTTCCACTGTTGCTGGTGATTTTCCACGGCCTCCCTGTATGCCTCCTCTATGAATTTCTCCAGTTCTCGGACTTCTTCTTCGATGGAGTCCTCTGTCTTGTTCTCTGCTTCCTCTCTATCTTTTTTTCCTTATGTGTTTTCTTCTTAGAGGTAATAATTTCTGCTTTTCAGTTCCTTCATATGGATTTCTCACATCGCCTGACTTGATGAAATACCTGTATGTCAGTTGAGTTTGAGCCTCATTCTATAATGTTATAGTTTCAGTGGCAAGTTGGCTTTCATCTTTTCCAATTGTCAGCTATGTTTGTTATGAGCATCATTGCTTGGCTATTTGAAATACTGAACATTCCAGGCTTCACAATACCCTTATAGGGCAAAGTTCTTGGGTCCATTTTTCTCTGTCTCTATCCATTGGTAGATGGACATAATCCATTCATTCTGGACTGGTCTGGCATGACTAAAGGAAAAAAAATTATCAGATAAGAAACATAATTTTCCCTTCCATTCACTGATGTGATTGACCTTCAAGGTGTTGGTCCTGTTTCCTGATTGTCCTATTCATCTAATGACATACCTTCTGCTTTTTTTCAGGTCTGCTCACTTCAGCACGTTGGCTATTAAACAGAACCCACTTCTGGCAGAAGCCTACTCAAATCTGGGAAATGTATACAAGGAACGAGGACAGTTGCAGGAAGCCATTGAGCATTATCGGCATGCATTACGCCTCAAACCAGACTTCATTGATGGGTATATTAATCTAGCTGCAGCATTGGTAGCTGCAGGTGATATGGAGGGAGCCGTGCAAGCCTATGTGTCTGCCCTTCAGTACAATCCTGTAAGTTTTTATGTTAAATGTTCTACAGCACACTCTTTCTTTAGTTTACACACACCAGCTCAATAATCTCCCAAATATGGTCCATGGGCCAAGTTTTTATTCATTTTCAATATTTTCAATAAGTGCAATGCAAATTAAATACATTTTATATTTAAGACATCACTTAATACTCTTTCAAGAAACAAATCAATCTGTATCCTCCTCCCACCCTATCCCATAAGTATTATAAATTTTTAATTTAATAATCAAATCTTCAAAAAGCTCATTATGATATACATTTCATATCCATAAGAGATAATAAGCACTAATAAATAAACCCATACATTAATTTTACAAGAATTCAGAGAATCATTTAAAAATAAATCCACCCTCTCTCCCTCCCCCTGGATGTGCACATAATATATCAATAAAAATCAAATCTACAATAGATCTACAAAAGATGTCAATGGGCCAAGTTTTAATATCTACACCTTGCAGTGGGTTGTATACTCAGTAATAATGGGTGCAGTATGATAGTAACTTAAAGAGAAGGCATCATGTTGTTGTCAGAAGCAAGGGGTAACTCAGCAGTAATTGAGTATATTTTCCTACTGAGAAAGTAGCAGATATTTTGTTACATCTACTCAGGAAGTTCATACATTAGGTATTCAATCCATTCCTGCAAAACGAATTTTGCAGAAGTCTATGACTCACAACTTTCAGCACCTCACATATTGCCAGTGGAGTGGAGTACCCCCTCCTGGTTTTCCTTCTACAAACAAACTGTGCAGAGGTGTTTCTGATCTGCTCTTATTAGTTTTTCTTATTTTCGGTTATGTTTGATTTTTTTTCTGAGGCTTTGGTGCCCTGAGACCCAATATTTGGATATTCTCTGCCTGGGAAAGGATACAGGTTTCATAGAGCCGGACTGCAGCTTGCAGGGCAGACATTTGGGTGAACCTGTGGAGCCAGCCTGCTATGTGCCACTTCAGGGCTCAAAGACTGTTCCCATGGGAGCAAGCGTGCCTTCTAAATTTTTCAAAGGCTTGAGCGCAGACTGTGAGCACCTTGAGTAAGAACCCTTGGAGTATAAGGCTGCTATTTGCTCCCTCCCTGTAGAGCTCTTGAGTTTCCATGGAGGTGGAGATCTTGGGTGGGGTCGTTCCGACTGGCAGACCGAAGATTTCCTGGTTTCAGCATGTTTTATTTATTTATTTTTTTTTAAAAAAGTCTCCACGGGCTGTTTTTGGCACGATATTTCTGGCAGTGGCCATCTTGGATTTTAAATTATCTTTTTTCTGAAGCCTCTATTGCCTCAAAATCCCTTGTTTAAAAAAAAAAAAAATGACAGGGATGGACTCCTCCGGGTGTATTGACACCATTTCATGAGAAGTTTGTGCCAGATGGCCGAAGGAGCGTTCATGTATCATGTGCCGCAGCATGCAAGAGGGAGGGGCAAGAAACTCAAACCTAGCCTCATCTGTGTTCTCCAGGGCTGTGTAAACGCTGTGGATCTGGCAAATGGGTAGAAAATCCCATTCGGAGCCCAAATTTAATGAAGACATGAAGCACTACATGTGGAGTTCATGGAACCCACAAAAGCCTAGTTGGAGGTTCTGCAGGGTTTATTTATCTCCCCTACACAAGTCGTCTCCCCAGAATTTGTAAATCGCATGTGGTGAGTATTTTAGATCCTTTGGATGGGGACACATGATGACGAGTCTCTCACTGTTCCTTTATTATTCCAGTATACGCCTCATACATCGGGGGACATGGGTCCACAGTCTGGTTCTTTGGTTTCTGTTTTGGATCCTGGGTATGATCCTTCAGTCCTGTACTTTAAGACCTCTGCTCTTATGAATTTCATTTCTGAGTCCTTGCATGAGCTGAATTTGGACTCTCAGCCAGTTCCATCTACTTTCTCCTCTCTTATGAGTGGAGTGAAGGTTCAGTCTTCCACATTTCCCTGGCATCTGGACATTAATGTCCTAGTTGCTGAGTGGTCTCTAAAGGTGGCGAGAGCCTCGTCTCGGATGTATCCTATGGCACAGGAGTGCCAGCAGTTTTTTTTTGCCCAGCCTAAAGTGGATTCTTTGGTTGAGCGGGTTACTAAGTGCACCTCTCTTCCTAGCAAAGGCGGGGTGGTGCTCAAGGATATGTAGGATCGCTGAGTGGATGTGGCTCTCAAGGCATTGGCTTTAGGTGTCAAAGCAGCCTCATCTGCGTCCTTTGTGATATGTGCCTGTCCAGGCTATGTATTCTGGAACACGAGGGCAAAGAGCCCGTGCCTCAGCTCCTTTTATCTGGAGATTATTTGGCAGATGCTTTCTATGACATTATTTGTGTCATAAGTAAAGTGTCGACTTATTCAATCTCAGCATGCAGAATGCTGTGGATTAGGCAGTGGACTGTTGATTTCACCTTTAAAGCTACTTTTAGCAAACTCCCTTTTAAAGGGCAGTTATTATTTGGAAATGGTCTGGATGATCTTATGCCATGTGTGGTAGATTGTCGACCCAAAACCTTGCCTAACAGCGGACCCAGAGTCTCTAGAGGCTTAGGGCGCTCTAATTTTAGTGGCTCCAGGAGGTCTAGGCAATATTACAGCTCTGCTTCACAGAGATTCTCCTAGAGTTTCAGGCAGAGATTTTCTGGATCCAGGCGCAACCAGTCTACAGCACCCTGGGTGGCTCCCTCTGCCAAGAAATTGCAATGGCGCCAGGTCCAGGGCGGTCCCTCTCAAGATAGGGAGCTGAGTATTGAAATTTCTTCATACATGGGTCAGATTACGTCCGATCGCTGGGTTCTAGACATCATCCAGAATGGCAGCTGCTGCTGCTACTACTACTACTACTACTACTACTAATTATTTCTATAGCACTACCAGACGTACGCAGTGCTGTACAGAGTCACAAAAAAGAAGAAAACAGTCCCTGCTCGAAAGACAAGACATACAAACATACAGGATGTCATGGATACACTTAAGGGGAATGGTTAATCAGCTGGCTGGGTTGGTGGGCAGAGGAGTAAGGTTATGGCTTGAAGGCCATATCAAAAAGGTGGGTTTTCAGTCTGCTTTTAAACAAGGGAAGGGGTTTGGCGGCAAACTCGGATAATTTATTCCAGTCATAGGGGGCAGCTAGATGATAGGAACAAAGTCTGGAATTGGCAGTGGATGAGAAGGCTAAGAGCAGCTTATCTGAGGAATGGAGTTCTCTGGGAGGTTTATAAGGAGAGAGGAGAAATATTGAGGGACAGCAGAATGGACACACTTTCAAGAGGCTCTGCTTAGACAAATGGTGATGGAACCCATGAGGGAAAAAGCGACATTGGAATTAGTCCTCACAAATGGAGAGAGTATATCTAATGTACGAGTGGGTGCTCACCTGGGAAGTAGTGATCATCAAACTATTTGGTTTGATATAACGGCTAAAGTGGATGGCGGCCGCATGATACTAAAAATCCTAGATTTCAAACATGGACTTGACTAAAATGAGAGAGTACCTGAAGAACGAGCTGTTAGGATGGGAGGACATAAGAGAAGTGGAAAAACAGTGGTCTAAGCCAGTGGTTCCCAATCCTGTCTTGGAGGACCACCAGGCCAATCGGGTTTTCAGGCTAGCCCTAATGAATATGCATGAGAGAAATTTGCATATAATGGAAGTGACACATCTCCTCCATGCATATTAATTAGGGCTATCCTGAAAACCTGATTGGCCTGGTGGTCCTCCAGGACATGGTTGGGAACCACTGGTCTAAGTTGAAAGGAGCTATAAAAATGACTACGGAACTTTATGTGAAAAAAATAAATAAAAACAAAGAGAAAAAGGAAACCGACATGGTTCTCTAAACTAGTGGCGGAGAAAATAAAGGCAAAAGAGTTGGCATTCCTGAAATATAAAAAACCTCAAGAAGAAAAATACAGAAAGGACTACCGGGTGAAACTGAAAGAAGCCAAGAAGGAGATATGTCTGATGAAAGCGCAGGCGGAAGAGCAAATAGCTAAAAATGTGAAAAAGGGAGGGAAATATTTTTCAGATACATCAGTGAAAGGAGGAAGATGAAAAATGGAATTGCTAAACTAAAAGATGCTGGGAACCAATATGTGGAGAGTGATGAGGAAAAAGCAAATGTGCTAAACAAATGCTGCTACCCTATGTTCACGGAAGAAAATCCTGGAGAAGGACTGAGATTGTGTGGCAAAGCTACATGGGGAAATGGAGTAGATTCTGTGCCGTTCATGGAAGAAAGTGTTTATGAACAACTTGAAAAACTGAAGGTGGACAAAGCGATGGGACCAGACAGGATCCATCCTAGGATACTGAGGGAGCTCAGAGAGGTTCTGGCAGGTCCTATTAAAGACTTGTTCATAAGAACATAAGAATTGCCGCTGCTGGATCAGACCAGTGGTCCATCGTGCCCACAGTCCGCTCATGCAGCGGCCCTTAGGTCAAAAGACCAGTGCCCTAACTGAGTTTATCTTATAATTAATTCTTTATTAAGTTTTAGACTTTGACATTATGCCCTAACTGAGTTTAGCCTTACGTTCCAGTTCAGCAGGAACTTGTCTAACTTTGTCCTGAATCCCTGGAGGGTGATTTCCCCTATAACAGCCTCCGGAAGAGTGTTCCAGATTTCTACCACTCTCTGGGTGAAGAAGAACTTCCTTACGTTTGTACGGAGTCTAATTCCTTTTAACTTTAGAGAGTGCCCTCTTGTTCTCTCTACCTTGGAGAGGGTGAACAACCTGTCCTTATCTACTAAGTCTATTCCCTTCATTATCTTGAATGTTTCAATCATGTTCCCTCTCAGTCTCCTCTTTTCAAGGGAGAAGAGGCCCAGTTTCTCTAATCTCTCTCTGTACGGCAACTTCTCTAGCCCCTTAACCATTTTAGTCGCTCTTCTCTGGACCCTTTCGAGTAGTACTATGTCCTTCTTCATGTACCACGACCAGTGCTGGACGCAGTATTCCAGGAGGGGGGGCGTACCATGACCAGGTACAGTGGCATGATACCCTTCTCAGATCTGTTTGTGATCCCCTTTGTAATCATTCCTAGCATTCTGTTCGCCTTTTTTGCCGCTGCCTTGCATTGCGTGGACGACTTCATTGACTTGTCGACCAGTACTCCCAAGTCTCTTTCCTGGGGGGTCTCTCCAAGTACTGCACCGGACATCCTGTATTTGTGTATAAGATTTTTGTTACCGACATGCATCGCCTTACACTTATTCACATTAAACCTCATTTTCCATGTCGCAGCCCATTTCTCTAGCGTGTTTATGTCACGTTGCAGGTCATATTTGAAACGTGTATCCTGCCAGAGCTGGTGATAGACCGCAAACGTGAGCTAGGATTTAACAGAGAGAGGAAAAGTCTTTTTTGTTTGTTTATTTTGTTTACACCACAGCACCAGTGTGGTTAGGAGAAGGCTATAAAATAAACCCACCAGGATGTTTGGAAAACCCCCCCCCCCACAAAAACCTCAATCGAAAAATCGATTCAATGGGCTGAATCGAATCAAAAATTTTTTCCCTGAATCGGGCAGCCCTACTCCAGCCAGCCAGCCAGCCAGCTGCTAGTAAAGTACAGTGGTACCTCGGTTTACGAGCGCACCAGTTTGCGAGTGTTTTGCAAGACGAGCAAAACATTCGCAAACTTGGTGCCTCGTAAACCGAGCTTGCCTCGCTGTACGAGCGCCCCCCCCCGGCGATCCGGCATCCCCCCCGCTCGCATTGCCCCCCCTCCACCACGATCCTCCTCCCCCCCCCCAAGCAGTCAATGGCACCCTTTACCCGACTTGGCACCAGTGCTGGTGCCCGAAGATCCTCCCTCTTCTGGCGCGGCCTGGGCTGGGTGGTGCGTTGGAGATCCTCCTTCTTCTGGGCTGGGCTGGGCTGGGCTGGCTTTGAGCATTTGCGCATGCTCAAAGCCTTCTGGTCTCGCTATCAATCTCGGAGAGAGCGAGACCAGAAGGCTTTGAGCATGCGCAAATGCTCAAAGCCAGTCCAGCCCAGCCTAGAAGAAGGAGGATCTCTGACGCACCGCCCAGCCGCGCCAGAAAAGGGAGGATCTTCGGGCACCGGCACTGGTGCCAAGTCGGGTAAAGTGTGTCATTGACTGCTCGGGAGGGGGAAAGTAGGATCGTGGTGGAGGGGGGGCAACGTGAGCGGGGGGGATGCTGGTTCACAGGGGGGGGAAGCTGGATTGCGGGGAGGGGTTTGGAACAGCGTCGGATTCCTCAGGGGGGGAGAATGGAGCAGCGCCGGTAGCCTCGTGGCGGGGGGGAGGAGGTGGAACCAATCAAAGCAGTTTCCCTTACTTCCTATGGGGAAACTTGCTTTGATATACGAGCAATTTGGTTTACGAGCATGCTTCTGGAACGAATTATGCTCGTAAACCAAGGTTCCACTGTATATGCATTCAAATGGCAATGTTTTGCATCCTGGTGAACCAATACTTCATATAATCCTTTTACTGGCTTAGTTTCAGATTTACAGCAGTATCTTCTTCACCTTTCAAACTCAGCCCTCACAGTTTCCTCTGTAAGGGCCCTCAGTGCAATTGCAGCTTTCTATGAGTCCGTGTCTCATCATCGGTTATCGCAGGATTCTTTGATGTCTGGATTTCTTTCATGTCTTCTATAAACCGCCTCCTGGTTACCCTGGTTTGAGACACTTTAGTAAGTCCTCCTTTTGTCAAGGTTGAGAACTCAGACTTGTAATTTCTCACCTGGAAAACTTCATTGCGATCACTTTGGCTCACAGAATCAGTGAGCTGCAGCACTAGTACATTACAACCCTCCTCTGGTTTCACCCAGTGAGGGTGATCTTGCAGACACATCCTAAATACCTTCCTATGATTTAATTTCCTTTCATATCAATCAATTGTTCTGCCTATTTACTATACCACCACAGTTTGTTTTTTTTCTCCACTCCTCACACCTTGGTCTGTGGAAGGTCCTTCAGGACATATCTCCTCAAACCAAATACACCATCTTGGATGTATCGGCTGTTCTTTTCCTTTACTTAAACGAATCTGGGTTAACATAAGAACATAAGAATTGCCTCTGCCGGGTCAGACCAGGGTCCATTGTGCCCAGCAGTCCGCTCCCGCGGCGGCCCCCCAGGTCCATGACCTGTAAGTGTTCCCTACCTAACCTAAAACGTCCATACCCTGTTCGCTTAATGGTAGGGAACCTCTATCTGTACCCTGTTATCCCCTTTGCTTCCAGGAAGTCATCCAGTCCCTTTTTTGAACCCCAGAATTGTACTCTGTCTTATCACTGCTCCGGGAAGCGCGTTCCAGGTGTCTACCACCCGTTGAGTGAAGAAGAACTTCCTTGCATTCGTTATGAATCTGTCTCCTCTCAGTTTTTCTGAATGACCTCTTGTTTTTGTTGTCCCCGCTAGTCTAAAGAATCTGTCCCGCTCCACCTTCTCTATGCCTTTCATGATTTTATAAGTCTCTATCATGTCCCCTCTCAGTCTCCGCTTTTCCAGGGTAAAGAGCCCCAGCTTGTCCAACCGTTCAGCATATGAAAGGTTCTCCATGCCCTTTATCATCCTCGTTGCTCTCTGGACCCTCTCAAGTATTGCTATGTCCTTCTTGAGATATGGCGACCAGTATTGGACGCAGTATTCCAGATGTGGGCGCACCATTGCTCGATACAGTGGCAGGATAACTTCCTTCATTCTGGTAGTGAAACCTTTTTGATAATGCCCAACATTCTGCTCGCTTTCTTTGAGGCCGCTGCACATTGTGCCGCCGGCTTCATTGTGTTATCCACCAATACCCCCAGATCTTTTTCTTGGTTGCCTTCCCCCAATACCCTCCCTCCCATCGTATAGCTGTACATGGAGTTCCCCTTCCCTATGTGCAAGACCTTATATTTCTCCACATTGAAACTCATCTACCATCTTTTTGCCCACTCACTCAGTTTGTTCAGGTCGCTCTGCAGTTCTTCGCATTCCTCAACAGTTCTAACCCTGCTGGAGAGTTTTGTGTTATCTGCGAACTTGATAACTTCGCACTTCGTCCCCGTTTTGCAGATCATTAATAAATATATTGAACAGCAGCGGTCCCAACACTGACCCTTGCGGAACACCACTCGTGACCCCTATCCAGTCAGAGTAGTGCCCCTTTACTCCTACCCTCTG
Source organism: Geotrypetes seraphini (assembly GCF_902459505.1). Lineage (NCBI taxonomy): Eukaryota > Metazoa > Chordata > Amphibia > Gymnophiona > Dermophiidae > Geotrypetes > Geotrypetes seraphini. The sequence goes on from NC_047088.1 coordinate 237,896, forward strand.
CTTCCTATCCACCAGCCAATTTTTGATCCATCTGTGTACGTCCCCTTCCACCCCGTGACTCCACAGTTTCTTCAGTAGGCGTTCATGGGGTACCTTGTCGAAGGCTTTTTGGAAATCTAAATATACGATGTCTATGGGGTCACCTTGGTCCAATTGTTTACTTATCCTCTCAAAGAAATGCAGTAGATTCGTCTGGCATGATCTTCCTTTACAGAAACCATGCTGGCTTGTTCTCATCAGATTATTTTTTTCTATATGCTCATTGATACCTTCCCTGATCAGCGATTCGGCCATCTTCCCCGGAACTGAGGTTAAGCTCACCGGTCTGTAGTTCCCCAGGTCGCCTCTCGATTTTTTTTTGAAGATCAGTGTGACATTTGCTTTCTTCCAGTCCTCCGGGATTACCCCTGTTCTCAAGGATAGGTTGCAAATATACCGCAGTAACTCCGCTGTTTCATCTCTTAGCTCTTTCAGTATTCTCGGGTGGATACCGTCTGAGCCCGGAGCTTTGTCAGTTTTTAATCTATCTTTCTGCCTGAGAACGTCTTCGAGGCTTACCTCCATGCATGATAATTTTCCCTCTTGATCTCCCCTGAAGATTTTTTCCGGTTCTGGCACACTGGATGTGTCTTCTATTGTAAAGACCGACGAGAAGAACTTGTTTAGTCTCCCAGCCACCTCTTTTTCCTCTTTCACCACTCCCGGTCACCCTCATCCAGAGGTCCCACCTCCTCCCTCACTGGCTGCTTTCCTTTCACGCATCGGAAAAATGGTTTGAAATTTCTTGCTTCCTAGACCAGTCTCTCCTCATACTCTTTCTTGGCTTTCCTGACTACTCGGTGACATTCTTTTTGATGCTTCTGTGCTCTCTCCAATTTCCTTTGGTTTTGTCTTTTTTCCACTTCCGAAATGATTTTTTCTTGTCTCCTATCACTTTCTTTACTTCATTGGTTATCCATGCAGGGTCCTTCGTCTGATTCGTTTTGGATCCTTTCCTAAATCTTGGTATATATAGGTTTTGCGCCTCGTTTACCGTGTCCTTGAATAGGGACCAGGCTTGCTCCACAGTCCGAGCTTCCTTGGAGCTGTTTCTGAGCTTCTTTCTCACCATTTGTCTCATGGCATCATAGTTCCCTTTCTTGAAGTTAAACGTTGTTGCCTTAGTTCTCTTCCCCTTAGGTAATCCTACTTCCACTTTGAACTGAATCATGTTGTGGTCACTGGTTCCTAGTGGTCCCACGACCTCCGCACCCTTTGCGGGTCCTTTCAGCCCGTTGAGGATCAGATCTAGAATCACTGACCCTCTCGGTGCCTCGACAAGTTGTTCCATGAAGCAGTCCTGAACAGCTTCCAGGAACTCCATTTTCCTCGCACTTTTTGAATTTCCAAGATACCAGTCTATCCCAGGATAGTTGAAATCTCCCATAACTATGGTTTTTGGGTTCTTGCATTCCATAAGAACATAAGAAGTTGCCTCCGCTGAGGCAGACCAGAGGTCCATCTCGCCCAGCGGTCCGCTCTCGCGGCGTTCCATCAGGCCCACTGCCTGAACAGTGGTCTCTGACTAATTTTACAAATTACCTCTAATCCTTTCCTTCTAACCTTACTTCTACTCTTATCTGTACCCCTCAATCCCTTTGTCCTCCAGGTACCTGTCCAAACCCTCCTTGAAGTCCTGTAGCGTGCTTCTGCCTATCACATCCTCCGGTAGCGCGTTATATGTATATACCACCCTCTGGGTGAAAAAGAACTTCCTGGCATTTGTTCTAAACCTTTCCCCTCTCAATTTCTCTGAGTGCCCCCTTGTACTTGTGGTTCCCCATAATTTGAAAAATCTGTCCCTGTCCACTTTTTCTATGCCCTTCATGATCTTGAAGGTTTCTATCATGTCTCCTCTGAGTCGTCGCTTTTCCAGCGAGAAAAGCCCCAGCTTTTTCAGTCTGTCAGTGTATGAGAGGTCCCCCATACCCTTTATTAGCTTAGTTGCTCTTCTCTGGACTCTCTCAAGTACCGCTATGTCCTTCTTGAGGTACGGCGACCAGTACTGGACACAGTACTCCAGGTGCGGGCGCACCAATGCACGATACAGTGGCAGGATAGAAACATAGAAAGATGACGGCAGAAAAGGGCCACAGCCCATCAAGTCTGCCCACTCTATTGACCCACCCCATTAAGTCTGAATGCTAATGACCTAGTTCCTTAACTCGACCCTCGTAGGGATCCCACGTGGATGTCCCATTTATTCTTAAAGTCGAGCACGCTGGTGGCCTTGATCACCTGCACCGGAAGTCTGTTCCAGTGATCTACCACCCTTTCTGTGAAGAAATACTTCCTGGTGTCACCACTAAATTTTCCTCCTCTGAGTTTGAGCGGGTGCCCCCTTGTGACCGAGGGTCCCTTGGGAAAGAATATATCGTTTTCCACCTCGACACGACCCGTGACGTACTTAAATGTCTCAATCATGTCACCCCTTTCCCTGCGCTCCTCTAGGGTATAGAGCTGCAGTTTGCCCAGTCTTTCTTCGTATGAGAGACCCTTGAGCCCCGAGACCATCCTAGTGGCCATCCTCTGGACCGACTCAGCTCGAAGCACATCTTTCCAGTAATGTGGCCTCCAGAATTGCACACAGTATTCCAGATGGGGTCTCACCATGGTTCTATAGAGTGGCATAATGACTTCAGGTTTACGGCTGACGAAGCTTCTATTGATACATCCCATCATTTGCCTTGCCTTTGATGAGGCCTTCTCTACTTGTTTGGCAGCCTTCATGTCTGCACTGATGATTACCCCCAAGTCCCGTTTCTCCATTCAAGGAGTATGTTCTGCATGGATTTCCTCTGCCGAGATGCATGACCTTACATTTTTTAGCGTTGAAGCCTAGCTGCCATATCGAGGACCAGTTTTCTAACGTGATCAGATCTTGTGTCATACTATCCTGGAGGTTACTTTCACTTACTATGTTACACAGTTTGGCATCGTCGGCGAACAGTGCTACTTTACCCTGAAGCCCCCAGGTCAGGTCCCCTATGAATATGTTGAAAAGGGATGGTCCCAGGACTGAGCCCTGCGGCACTCCACTAGTCACCTCCGATGTCTCAGAGAGGGTGCCGTTGACCACCACCCTCTGAAGTCTTCCACTCAGCCAATCCCTGACCCATGCAGTTAGTTTCTCACCCAAACCCATCGATTTCATCTTGTTTAATAGTCTACGGTGTGGGACACTGTCGAAAGCTTTACTGAAATCCAAGTACACTATGTCCAGAGACTCTCCCAAGTCTAGCTTTCCTGTCACCCAATCGAAGAAGCTTATAAGATTGGATTGGCATGACCTGCCTCTGGTGAATCCATGTTGACAGGGATCCCTTAGATTCCCTTCATCCATTATCGTGTCTAATTTACCTTTAAGTAGAGTTTCCATGAGTTTACACACTATTGATGTGAGACTCACTGGTCTGTAATTCGCAGCCTCTGCTCTGCAACCCTTTTTGTGCAGAGGAACGACGTTAGCTGTTTTCCAGTCCAGGGGGACTCTCCCCGTACTTAGGGAGAGATTGAAGAGCATGGCCAACGGTTCCGCCAGAACATCGCACAGCTCTCTGAGCACTCTTGGGTGCAAATTGTCCGGTCCCATGGCTTTGTTCACCTTGAGTCTTGAAAGTTCTCTGTAAACATCAGCTGGTGTGAACTCAAAATTCAGAAATGGGTCTTCCTTGCTTTCCTTTGCTTCCAGCCGTGGCCCTTGTCCTGGCGCCTCGCAGGTAAAGACTGAACAGAAGTAATCGTTCAGTAGTTTGGCTTTTTCAGAATCTGTTTCCACATAATTCCCGTCTGGCGTTCTAAGGCGTACTATCCCGTCTGCGTTCTTTTTCCTGTCACTAATGTACCTGAAGAAGGATTTGTCCCCTTTTTTAATGTTCTTCGCTAGTGTTTCTTCCATTCGAAGTTTGGCCTCCCTGACTGCTGTTTTGACCGCTGCAGACTTTGTCCTGTATTCAATGTTTGCTTCTTTTTCCCCCGTGCGTTTGTACAAGAGAAACGCTCTTTTCTTATCCTTGACGAGGTACGAGACCTCATCAGTGAACCATTGGGGTTTCTTTTTTCTTTGTTGTTTAGTTACTGATTTTATGTAGCGAATAGTTGCCTCATGAAGGGTTGATTTCAAGGTTGACCACATAACCTCCACATTATCCGTCACTTCTTGAACCTGAAGCGTCTGATGGACGAAGTCTCCCATGCGTGTGAAGTCAGTGCCCCGGAAATTGAGTACCCTTGTTTTTGTTTGTGATCTAGGGAAGCCTTTCCTAAGGTTGAACCATACCATGTTATGGTCACTGGTGGCTAGCGGTTCTCCCACCGAGATCTCTGAGACGCTTTCCCCGTTCGTAAGTACCAGGTCCAGGATGGCCTGGGACCTAGTGGGCTCTAATACCAATTGTTTGAGCCGTACTCCCTTCATGGACGTTAATATCCTCCTGCTATCATAAGTAGTCGCTGAGAGTGTGTTCCAATCTACATCAGGCATGTTAAAGTCTCCCAACAGAACAACGTCTCCCCGTAAGGTGATATTCTCAATGTCTTCAATTAATTCAATGTCCTTGTGCTCCGATTGTCTTGGAGGTCTGTACACCACACCAAGATACAGGCATTTTTCTCCGCCTCTGGCCAGGTTTACCCAGATGGATTCCCCAGTATACTTGATATCCGTGATTCTGGTTGTCTTGATGTTTTCTTTGATGTAAAGTGCTACCCCTCCTCCTAACTTACCCTCTCTGTCTTGGCGAAGCAGGTTGTATCCTGGTATAGTTATATCCCACCCATGAGAGTCTGTGAACCATGTTTCTGAAATTGCTACTACGTCTAGGTCTGCATTAACTATTTCTGTTTCCAGTTCTAGAAGTTTATTCCCTAGGCTGTGTGCGTTAACATACATAGCTCTCCACTCTTTTTGTGGATGACTTCCTTCGTCCTGGTCGTGATACCTTTCTTAATGATACCCAACATTCGCTTTCCTTGAGGCTGTGGCGCACTGCGCCGACGCCTTCAATGTTGTGTCTACCATCACTCTCAGGTCTCTTTCAAGGTTGCTCACCCCTAGCGGTGATTCCCCCATCTTGTAAGTGAACATCGGGTTCTTTTTCCCAACATGCATGACCTTGCATTTCCCTATGTTGAAGCTCATCTGCCACTTTTTGGCCCACTCTTCCAGCGTTGTCAGATCTTTTTGGAGGTCTTCGCAGTCCTCCATGGTTTTGACCCTGCTGTATAGTTTAGTGTCATCCGCAAATTTAATAACCTCACATTTTGTTCCCGCCTCCAGGTTGCTAATAAATATATTGAACAGAAGCGGTCCCAGCACCGACCCTTGTGGAACTCTGCTCGTGACCCATTTCCAATCTGAGTAATGGCCCTTTACTCCAACCCTCTGTTTCCTGTCCGCCAGCCAGTTTTTGATCCATCGGTGGACCACCCCTTGCACCCCGTGATTCCATAGCTTCCTTAGCAGTCTTTCATGTGGTACCTTGTCGAAGGCTTTTTGGAAGTCAAGGTAAATGATGTCTATGGATTCCCCTTTATCCACCTGGCTGTTTACCCCCTCAAAGAAGTATAATAAATTTGTGAGGCATGATCTGCCCTTGCAGAAGCCATGCTGGCTTGACTTTAGCTGCCCATTGTTTTCAATGTGTTCCCAGATGTTATCCTTAATCAGCGCTTCCATAATCTTTCCCGGGACCGAGGTCAAGCTCACCGGCCTGTAGTTTCCCGGGTCTCCCCTTGAGCCTTTCTTGAAGATGGGCATGACATTTGCTATTTTCCAGTCCTCTGGAATCTCTCCAGTTTTTAAGGATAGGTTGCATATCTGTCGAAGTGGCTCAGCTATTTCGTTCCTTAGTTCCTTGAGTACCCTTGGGTGTATGCCGTCCGGACCTGGCGATTTGTCGCTCTTTAGCCTGTCTATCTGCCTGAGGACATCCACCTTGCTCACCTCTAGTTGGACCAGATTTTCATCCTGATCTCCTTTTACGATCTCCTCGGGTTCCGGAATGTTGGTTGTGTCCTCCCTTGTGAAAACTGATGTGAAGAACTCATTTAACCTGTCCGCTATCTCCTTTTCCTCTTTTACCACTCCCTTTCTGTCTCCATCATCCAAGGGTCCCACTTCCTCCCTAGCTGGTGGCTTCCCCTTGACGTACCTGAAGAATGATTTGAAGTTTGTTGCTTCCCCTGTCAGTTTCTCTTCATGCTCTCTTTTTGCTTTCCTAACCACTCGGTGACACTCCTTTTGGTGTTTTTTATGCTCCTTTTGGTTGTCCTCTGTCTGGTCTTTTTTCCATTTTTTGAATGATGCTTTCTTATCACTTATCGCCTTTTTCACTGCATTTGTTATCCACACTGGGTTTTTTGTTCTATTTATTTTGCACTCTTTCCTGAACTTGGGGACACACAGGTTATGTGCTTCGTGCACCGTGCCCTTGTGTAGGGTCCAGGCTTTTTCTACGGACTCCATCTTCCTTGCGGTATCGTTGAGTTTCTTTCCCACAAGGAAGATGGAGTCCGTTCTCAGCTCGGCTACCATTTCTGTATCCTCTGCTTCAGTTTGCACAGGTGGACAGTAGAACAGTCCCATCGTTATCTCGGATCCATTGCTTCCTGGTACTTTGACCCAGAATGACTCCAGTTGGTCATTTGTTGCTGCTGTGTCTACACTGGTCGATTGAATGGTGTCCCTTATGTATAGTGCTATTCCTCCTCCTTTCTGGTAAGTCCTGTCTCTCCGGTAGAGTTTGTATCCTGGCAGTACTATGTCCCATTTGTTTTCCTCGTTCCACCATGTTTCCGTGATCCCTATGATGTCTAGTCTCTCATTATTGTCCATGACTTCTAGTTCCCCCATTTTGTTCTTTAGGCTCCTTGCATTAGTGTACATGCAGTTCAAGTCCTGGCATTTTCCCTTCCTTGCTATTTTCCCTTGCATTCCATTCTTCATTCTGTCCCCTTCCTGACCTGCCAACTCCTGAGTATTGTCTCTTTTGTCTTCCCTTGTGGTGGGTTCCTATTTCCTTCCCCTTGTGGCGTGTTCCTATTGTCCTCCTCTTGTTCCTTCTCATCATCCCGTCCCATTTTGACTTCCCCTTGTAGTATGTTCATCCTGTCCCCCTCTCGTTTCATCTGTCTCCCTTGTTTGTTCATAGTCTGTTGCTTGCCACTTGTGTCTTCCCAGCAATCTTCCCCCTCAGTACCCTCACTGGATACTGTTTCTCGAACCGTCGATACCAGGTAAACTTAAGCACATAAGCACGGCCTCTGCCGAGTCAGACCATAGGTCCATCATGCCCAGCAGTCTGCTCCCGCGGCGGCCCCCCAGGTCAATGACCTGTAGTGATCTATTACTCAAGAGCATTTTGTCTTGTATAGTAACCCTCTAATTGTACCCCTGGATTCCCTTACCCCTCAGGAATTCGTCCAATCCCTTTTTGAAACCCAAAACCGTACTCTGCTCAACCACCCCCTCTGGAAGCGCATTCCAGGTGTCCACCACCCTCTGGGTAAAGAAGAACTTCCTAGCATTTGTTCTAAAACTATCTCCCTTCAATTTTTTTGAGTGTCCTCTAGTTCTTGTTGCCCCCGCCAGTCTGAAAAATCTGTCTCTCTCTACCTTCACTATACCCTTCATGATCTTATAAGTTTCTATCATATCCCCTCTAAGTCTCCTCTTTTCTAGGGAAAAGAGCCCCAACTTCTCCAGCCTCTCAGCATACGAGAGGTTTTCCATGCCCTTTATCATTTTTGTCGCTCTTCTCTGGACCCTCTCGAGTATCGCCATATCTTTCTTTAGGTACGGCGACCAGTACTGGACGCAGTACTCCAGATGCGGTCGCACCATTGCCCTGTACAGCGGGAGGATAACTTCCTTGGTTCTGGTAGTGATACCTTTTTTGATAATGCCCAACATTCTGTTCGCCTTTTTTGAGGCCGCTGCGCATTGTGCTGCCGGTTTCATTGTTTTATCCACCAAAACCCCCAAGTCCTTTTCTAGGTTGCCTTTTCCCAATGTCATCCCCCCCATCATGTAGTTGTACATCAGGTTCCCTTTCCCTATGTGCATAACTTTACATTTCTCCACATTAAAACTCATCTGCCATTTATCTGCCCACTCACTCAGTTTGTCCAGATCCCTTTGGAGTTTTTTACATTCCTCTACAGATCTAACCTTACCGGAGAGTTTTGTGTCATCCGCAAATTTTATAACTTCACACTTTGTCCCTGTTTCCAAGTCATTAATAAATATATTGAATAGCAGCGGTCCCAGCACTGACCCTTGTGGGACGCCACTTGTGACCCCTTTCCAGTCAGAATAGTGTCCCTTTACTCCTACCCTCTGTTTCCTGTTTGCCAACCAGTTTTTGATCCATCTGTGTATGTCCCCTTCCACCCCGTGGTTCCACAGTTTCCTTAGAAGGCGCTCATGAGGTACCTTGTCGAAGGCTTTCTGGAAGTCTAGGTATACTATATCTATGGGGTCACCTTTGTCCAAATGTCCGCTTATCCCCTCGAAGAAGTGCAGTAGGTTCGTTTGGCAGGATCTTCCAGTACAGAAACCATGCTGGCTTGTTCTCATCAGCTTATTTTTTTCTATGTGCTCACTGATACTGTTCTTGATCAATGATTCGGCCATCTTCCCCGGAACTGAGGTCAAGCTGACCGGTCTATAATTCCCCGGGTCGCCTCTGGTTCCTTTCTTGAAGATAGGTGTAACATTTGCTATCCTCCAGTCTTCCGGTATTACCCCTGTTTTCAGGGATAGGTTACAAATCTGTTGCAGTAACTCCGCTATTTCGTTTCTAAGTTCTCTTAGTATTCTTGGGTGAATTCCGTCCGGGCCTGGCGATTTGTCAGTTTTTAGCCTATCTATCTGTTTGAGTACGTCTTCGAGGCTTACCTCCATGCACGATAATATTTCCTCTTGGTCCCCCTTGAAGAATTTTTCCGGTTCCGGAACATTGGATGTGTCCTCTTTTGTGAAGACCGACGAGAAGAACGTGTTTAATCTGTCCGCCACTTCCTTTTCCTCCTTTACCACTCCTTTCCTATCCCCCTCATCCAGGGGTCCCACTTCCTCCCTCGCCGGCTGTTTCCCTTTCACATATCGAAAGAAAGGTTTAAAGTTCCGTGCCTCTTTTGCAAGTTTCTCTTCATATTCTCTCTTTGATGTTCTGACTACGCGGTGGCATTCTTTTTGGTGCTTCCTGTGCTTTTTCCAATTTTCCTCAGTTTTATCCTTTTTCCATGTCCTGAAGGATTTTTTCTTATCTCCTACCACATTCTTAACTTCTCTTGTTAACCATGCTGGGTCCTTTGCTTGATTCTTTCTGCCCCCTTTTCTAAATCTGGGTATATATCGGCTTTGCGCCTCGTTCACTGTGTCCTTAAAAAGGGTCCAGGCTTGGTCCACCGTCAGTGCCTTTCTGGTGCTGTTCTTGAGTTTTCTCTTTACCATGTGTCTCATGGCATCACAGTTTCCTTTCTTGAAGTTGAACGTTGTTACAGTGGTTCTCTTCCCCTTTGGCATACTTAGTTCCACTTTGAATTGGATCGTGTTGTGGTCACTGTTCCCTAAAGGTCCCGCTACTTCCACTTCTTGGGCAGATCCTCTCAGCCCATTAAGGATTAAATCCAGAATAGCTGCCCCTCTCGTTGGTTCTTTGACGAGCTGTTCCAAGTAACAGTCCCCTACAGCCTCTAGGAACTCCAATTCCTTTGAACAATTGGAAACTCCATGGCTCCAGTCTATCCCTGGGTAGTTGAAATCTCCCATAACTATGGTGTTAGCGTTTTTACTGTCGGCTTTCCCATTCTGCTTAGTTTAAAGCTTGCTCTATCGCTCTTCTGATGTTATTTGCTAGTTGTCTAGTTCCCGCCGTGCTCAGGTGTAGACCATCCTTCTTGAAGAGCTTGTTCTTGCCTCAGAACGTTGTTCAGTTCCTCACGAAGAGAAAACCCTCTTCCTCACAACATCTCCTCATCCATAGAAACATAGAAGATGACGGCAGAAAAGGGCTACAGCCCATCAAGTCTGCCCACACTGCTTACCCACCTCCTGTCTATGGCCTAATGACCCAATTTCCTTATCTTGACCCTCGTAGGGATCCCACATGGGTATCCCATTTATTCTTAAAGTCTGGCACGCTGTCTGCCTTGATCACCTGCACTGGAAGCTTGTTTCAATGATCAACCACTCTCTCTGTGAAGAAATACTTTCTGGTGTCGCCATGAAATTTTCCGCTCCTGAGTTTGAGCGGGTGCCCTCTTGTGGCCGAGGGTCCCTTGAGAAAGAAAATATCATCTTCCACTTCGACACGTCCCGTGAGGTACTTAAATGTTTCGATCATGTCTCCCCTCTCCCTACGTTCCTCGAGAGTGTAGAGCTGCAATTTGTTCAGTCTCTCTTCGTACGAGAGACCCTTGAGCCCCGAGATCATCCTGGTGGCCGTCCGTTGAACCGATTCAATTCTGCGCACATCTTTACTGTAATGTGGCCTCCAGAATTGCACACAGTACTCCAGATGAGGTCTCACCATTGCCCTGTACAACGGCATTATGACTTCAGGCTTTCGGCTGACGAAACTTCTATTGATACAACCCAATATCTGCCTTGCCTTAGATGAAGCCTTCTCCACTTGATTGGCAGTTTTCATGTCTGCACTGATGATAAATCTCGTTCTGCTGAAGTCCTAGTTAAAGTTTCTCCGTTCAAGAAGTACGTCCTGCATGGATTTCCGCTTCCGAGGTGCATGACCTTACATTTCTTAGCATTGAAGCCTAGCTGCCAGGTTGAGAACCAACTTTCCAATGTAAGCAGGTCCTGCGCCATATAATTCTGTAAACTGCATTCACTTACTATATTACATAGTTTGGCGTCATCGGCGAATAGTGTTATTTTACCTTGAAGCCCTTGAGTCAGATCCCCTATGAATATGTTGAAAAGGAGTGGACCCAGGACCGAGCCCTGCGGCACTCCACTGGTCACCTCCGATGTTTTAGAGAGGGTACCATTAACCACCACCCTCTGAAGTCTGCCACTCAGCCAATCATTGACCCATGCAGTTAGTGTCTCTCCTAACCCCATCGATTCCATCTTGCTTAGCAGCCTGCGGTGTGGGACACTGCCAAAAGCTTTACTGAAGTCCAGGTACACGACATCCAAAGACTCTCCCAAGTCCAACTTTCTTGTTACCCAGTCAAAGAATCTGATGAGATTGGATTGGCAGGACCTACCCTTGGTGAATCCATGCTGACTGGGATCCTGAAGATTCTCTTCATTCAAGATTGTGTCCAATTTGCTTTTAATTAGTGTTTCCATGAGTTTTCACACTGTTGATGTGAGACTCACCGGTCTATAATTTGCAGCCTCTGCCCTGCAACCCTTTTTATGCAGAGGAACGACATTAGCTAATTTCCAGTCCAGGGGAACTTACCCCTTACTTAGGGAGAGATTGAATAGCTCAGCCAACGGTTTCGCCAGGACATTGCTCAATTCTCTGAGCACTCTTGGGTGCAAATTGTCTGGTCCCATGGCTTTGTTCACCTTGAGTCTTGCCAGTTCACTGTAAACTTCACCTGGTGTGAACTCAAAATTCTGAAACGGGTCTTCTGTGCTTTGTGTTGCCTTCAACTGCGGACCGTGTCCCGGTGCCTCACAGGTGAAGACTGAGCAGAAGTATTAATTCAGTAGTTCGGCTTTATCGGAATCTGCTTCAACGTAACTTCCGTCCGGTCTTCTAAGGCGTACTATCCCGCCTGTGTTCCTTTTTCTGTCACTAATATACCTGAAGAAGGATTTGTCCCCCTTTTTAATGTTTTTTGCCAGAATTTCTTCCACTCGAAGTTTTGCCTCCCTAACTGCCATTTTGACCGCTGTAGACCTGGTCCTATATTCTATTTTTGCCTCTCTTTTCTCCGTGCGCTTGTAGGAGAGAAACGCATTTTTCTTCTCCTTAATGAGGTGCGAGATCTCCGCGGTGAACCATTGGGGTTTATTGTTTCTTTGTCGTTTATTTACTGATTTTATGAAGCGGCTAGTTGATTCATGTATGGTTGATTTCAGTGTTAGCCACTTAGCTTCTACATCATCAGTCTCCGCTTGGTCCTGCAGCGTCTGATGGACGAAATCTCCCATGCGTGCGAAGTCTGTGCCCCGGAAATTGAGTACCTTTGTTTTCGTGTTTGATCTAGGGAAGCCATCCATGCATTTATTGATTGTAGCTCTGTCTGCCTCTTTGCTTCTGCCCTCGGTACTGGCAGGATCTTTGAGAAGGCTATCCTCTGGGTCCTCATCTTCAGTTTCCTTCCTAAGATCTTGAACTGTTCAGTCAGTGCATTCTTGCTGTAGTCTCTCCTGGTGACATCATTCGTCCCGACGTGGACTATCACTGCTGTCTCTTCCGTCTCTGCTCCCTCCAGGATTCTTTCAAACTTGTCAACGATGTCCTTCGTTCTTGCTCCTGGGAGACAAATCACTAGCTGATCCTCTCTCCCTCCTGCTATGTGACTGTCAACTTGCCTCAGGATTGAGTCTCCCACCAGGATTGCAGATTTCCTTTCTTTCAGCCTCCGTTTTGGTAGCAGGTCTGTGTCCTTGGTGTTCTTCATTTCTTCTCGCTCTAGGCACTGATAGAGTGTCGCCTCTTCTTCCAGCAAGGTTCCTCCATGGGTATCCTCTACCTTGGTGTCAGATGTTTCTTGTCCTCTGCTCTGTGTGTCTTCCTCATGTCAATGCTCCTGCTCTTCCACTCTCTTGTAGGCATCTTCGATGAACTTCTCGAGCTCCTTGACTTGTTCCTCGATGCACCTCTCTCTCATGGGGTCTTCGGCTGTCTGGAAGGGGGCTTCTGAGATGCAGAGTCCCTCCAACTCCTGGATCCTGAGCTTCAGACTCCTGACTTCGCTCTTCAAGCTCTCCAGTTCCTGACATTGTCCAGTAACCAAACAGATAATGTCTAACTAGTTAACTGGTTGAATTGCTTATTCTTCTGTTTGCTTCGTTACACATTAACCAACCGATGTGCAGGGAGGATGCTCTTGCGGACACATCCTAAATACCTTCCTACGGTTCAACCTGGGGAATCCTGAAACCACTACCACAATGGGACCTGATCCTGGTTCCAACATCCTTGACTAAACCACCTTTTGATGATTTAGACAACACTGATTTTAAATTTCTGACCTCGAAGACTATTTTTGATTGCTATAACTTCCGCACGTCGAATCTTTGAACTCCAAGCACTTGTGCATTATCATCCATACAAACAGTTTTTTTAAGGAAAAAAATAATATTGAGAACACATCCCAAGTTTCTTCCTAAGGTGTTTTCTTCATTTCACATTAACCAACCAATCGTGTTACCAACATATTATCCCAGGACAAGCAGGCAGGTATTCTCACAAGTGGGTGACGTGATCCAACGAAGCACCGATGTGGACGCTTCACAAGCAGACTTGCTTGAAGAAACTTGAAGTTTCGAGTTGCCCGCACCGCGCATGCGCGAGTGCCTTCCCGCCCAGCGCAGGGCGCGTCTCCTCAGTTCTTACTTTTCCGCGGAGCCGAGAAGTCCGTCTTCGACTCTCTGCGTGAAGTGTTTTCCCTTGTGCCTTCTTTTGTCCGCGGTTTTGTTATTTTTATTCAGAATCGCTCGTTTTCTTCTTTGTTTTCTTCTGTTTCAAAAAAAAAAAAAAAAAAAAAATTTCTTCCATTCATTTGACCAGGCAGGCCACGCGGCCGCAGCCCTGCAGCTTCGATCTTGCGGCGGCGCTTTTTCGGCCTATGTCCCAGCCTGCAATCGGTTTTAAAAAGTGTTCCAAGTGCCAGCGCACGATTTCCCTGATGGACCCTCATCGACATTGTCTTCGGTGTCTCGGGCCTCAACATCTCCCGAAATCGTGCCGACCTTGCTCAACAGTTAAGTCTCGTGCTTTCAAGCGTCGTTGCATCCTGTGGGAGCAGCTTTTCAGCATGGAGTCTTCGATGGAGCTTTCGTCCTTGAGGGGTGCTTCCCCTTCGACATCTTCCGATGCTCTCCAGGCTTCCACAGCTTCTGCTCCGAGCCTCATCAAATCTGCCTCATTTGTACCGGCTATGTCTTTGACGCCTGCTGCAGTGCCTTCCTCTGTCTCTTCAGGTCAGGTAGCACAGCAGCCCATTCCCCCGGTTTTGCTTAAAGTGCCCAGGGCTTCTAAGTCCAAGCACTCTCATAGTGCCTCGAGGGAGCACGAAGCCCGTGCAGGTGGTCCCGTTGGAGACGCGGATCCATCCTTGCCGGCTTCGTTCCAGACCCTACTAGAGAAGCAATTTATTCAGCTCTTTACTACCATGGGGCTGAAGTTTCTCTCACAAATCCAGCCTGGGCATTCGGAGGCCTCCCGCGAGGTCGAGCCGCCTCCTATGCCTCAGTCGCATACACACTCTCTACAGGGAGCAGAGTCTCTGCGAGTGTCTGGTCTGGCATCTCGGCATACATCGCAAGGAGCAGAGTCTTTGCCCATGCCTCCATTGGAACTCTTACACTCGATGCAAGGAGGAGAGTCTTTGCGAGTGCCTCAAGGTTCTTCACTCAGCCTCCTCTGCTTCGTTCCACAACCTCCAGCCCTATCCATTCTCTGGGGGCTTCGACTGGGACACGCTCTCCATGATTGTCGAGGCCTGCTTCTAGGCACAGCTCGCATCATAGATCGAGGCATTCTTTGAAGCATTTATCCAGGCATGCCTCGCCTCATCGGAAGCAGCCTTTTCTTCAGTATTCCCCACCGACTGCTTTGACCCTTCCGCTTCCGGATCTCGAAGACCCAGTGGGTTCTTTTTCTCCATCCAGGTCTCCTTCGTCATTAGAGCAAGCTGCCTCGACATCCTCGAGTCCCTCTTGAGGCCAGGCTTTGGCAGATCAGCTGTCTTTTTCATCTTTTCTGCGTCAGATTGCAATTGACTTAGATATTCAACTTGACACTGGATCTAAGTTTTCCAAGGAGTATCTCGAGACCATGCATCTCCCTCAACCTCCGGCTGAATCCCTCAAGATTCCTCTTCACAAGCTTCTTGATCAAACCTTTGTCCGCTGTCTGGAAACTCCTTATTCCATTCCAGCTGTTCCAGGCAAATTGGATTCCAGATACAGGACTGTACATCATAAGGGGTTTGACAACACTCAATTGTCCCAACTCCGGCTGCAGCTTCTTCAGTCCTCCTATGATGCTTTTGAGCTGTCTGCCTGAGCTACTGCTTGCTCGGTGGCCATGCGGCGTCTGGCGTGGCTCCGGACCATCGACATAGATCCTAGCCTGCAGGACCGGCTGGCTAATGTTCCTTGTGCTGGCAATGACCTCTTTGATGAGTCTATAGAGGCAGCCACCAAGAAGCTTTCGGACCACGAGAAGTCTTTTGCATCCATTCTCCGGCCGAAACCGAAGCCAGCTCCTCCTCGACCTGCACGCCCTCCTCAAATTTACCAACGTCGTTTTCCACCTTCCATTCGTCAGCCTATCAAGAGGCCACGTCCTCAGAAACAGCAGAAGCCTCAGACACCTGCTGTACCTAAGGCCCCTCAGCCTTTTTGACTGTCTAGTAGACAGCATAACCTCAGTCGTTCTGCCATTTCCCGTTTTTTCCCCCTATCGGAGGTCGTCTCCATCATTTTTACCACCGATGGACGACTGATACCACCGACCTCTGGGTCCTTTCCATCATCAGGGAGGGATACTCTCTTCAGTTCCATCAAGTTCCTCCGGAACATCCTCCAAGAGAGTATCCTTCCAACTCTGCCCATAGAAACATAGACCGCCCTTCTTCTTCAGGAAGCTCAAGCTTTGCTTCAGCTCCGAGCTATCGAGCCAGTTCCTTTGGCTCAGCAGAACAAGGGATTTTACTCCTGGTACTTCCTTGTTTCGAAGAAGACGGGCGATCTGCGTCCTATTTTGGATCTCAGGGTGCTCAATAAATTTCTGGTCAGAGAAAAATTTTCCATGTTGACCCTAGCATCTCTGTATCCCCTCCTCGAGCAGAACGACTGGTTATGCTCTCTAGATCTCAAGGAGGCCTACACGCACATTCCCATCCATGCGGCCTCCCGTCAATACCTCAGATTTCGGGTGGCCTCATCACCCAGAGTCTTCACCTAGTGCCTGGTAGTGGTGGCCGCTGCGCTCAGGAACCATGGTCTTCAGGTGTTTCCCTACCTGGACGACTGGCTCATCAAGGATTACATGTCTCAAGGAGTCATCCTAGCGACCCAGCGGACTATCTGGTTCCTGCAGAGTCTGGGATTCGAAATCAACTTTCCAAAATCCCATCTCCAGCCTTCTCAGACTCTTCCATTCATCGGAGCTGTTCTGGATACTGTCCAACTCAGAGCGTTCCTTCCTCAACAACGTCTGGAAGCTCTTCTCCAGCTTTGTTGTTCGGTCTCCTCTCGCCCGACCATCTCGGCGAGACACATGATTGTTCTTCTGGGTCACATGGCTTCCACAGTACATGTGACTCCTTTTGGCAGACTTCACCTCAGAATTCCTCAGTGGACCCTGGCATCTGAATGGACGCAGGTTTCCGACCCTCTGACTCGACACATCCAGGTCACTCCTGCTCTGACACAGTCTCTTTGTTGGTGGATGCTCTCTTCCAGTCTATCCAGAGGCTTACTTTTTCACCCCCCCCCCATCAGAAGGTTCTCGCGACCGATTCTTCAACTTACGCTTTGGGGGGCTCATCTAGATGGTCTCCATACTCAAGGCTATTTGGACCAGTACGGATCGTCAGCGTCGCATCAATCTCCTGGAACTCAGGGCGATTTTCAATGCTCTCAATGCTTTTCAGCATCTGCTTCACGACCGTGTAGTCCTCATTCGCATGGACAATCAAGTCGCAATGTATTATGTCAACAAACAGGGAGGCATGGGATCTGCCTTCCTCTGTCAAGAAGCTCTGAAAGTTTGGGATTGGGCAATTCGCCACAACACCTTCCTCAAAGCTGTCTACATTCAGGGGACGGACAATGCCTTAGCGGACAGCTTGAGTCATCTTCTACAGCCTCACGAATGGACTCTCCATTCCATGCCCCTTCATCACAGCTTCTCTCAGTGGGGAACGCCTCAGATAGATCTCTTTGCAGCCCCCCACAACTTCAAGCTGCCTGAGTTCTGCTCCAGGATCTACACTCATCATCGTTTCGAGGCAGATGCTTTTCTTCTGGACTGGACGAATCTCTTTCTATATGCGTTTCCTCCATTTCCTCTCATTCAAAAGACACTGGTCAAGCTGAAGTCCGACCATGCTACCATGATTCTGGTTGCTCCTCGGTGGCCCAGACAATCCTGGTTCTCCCTCCTTCTTCAACTCAGCAGCAGGGAGCCATACCTTCTACCAGTTTTTCCCTCTCTGCTTCCGCAGTATCAGGGATCTCTACTTCATCCCAACCTACAGTCTCTCCACCTGACAGCTTAGTTCCTCTCAACATAGCTCCTCTCCAGTTTTCTCAATCTGTGAGGGATGTTTTGGAAGCTTCACAGAAGCCTACTACTAGACAATGCTATCACCAAAAATGGACTAGATTTTCAGCTTGGTGTTTTTCTCATAAGGAGCCTCAACTTTCCTTCTTATCTTCAGTTTTGGACTATCTGTTGCACCTTTCTCAGTCTGGTCTCAAGTCTACCTCGATCCAAGTCCATCTTAGTGCAATTGCTGCTTTCCATGAGCCTGTTGAAGGGAAACCTCTGTCTGCTCATCCTGTGGTTTCCAGATTCATGAAAGTACTTTTCAATATCAAACCTCCTCTCAAACCGCCTCCAGTGGTTTGGGACCTCAATATTGTTCTTACTCAACTGATGAAAACTCCATTTGAACCAATGGACAAGGCTCATCTGAAGTATCTCACTTGGAAAGTGATGTTTCTCATTGGCCTCACTTCTGCTCGACGAGTCAGTGAGCTTCAAGCGTTGGTTGTGGACCCACCTTTTACAGTGTTTCATCATGACAAGGTGGTTCTTCGCACTCATCCGAAATTCCTTCCTAAAGTAGTCTCGGAGTTTCATCTCAACCAATCCATTGTGCTTCCAGTGTTTTTTCCAAAGCCTCATTCTCATCCTGGAGAATCAGCTCTTCATACTCTGGACTGTAAACGTGCTTTGGCTTTCTTTTTTTTTTTTTTATAATTCTTTATTCATTTTTTCATCTTTCAACAAGTGTACAATACACATATCAACAATTAACAAATCACTTGAAAATCTTATCAGCAATGTCTTTATATAAATAATAATCCCTCCTCCCCCCTTCCCTCCCTCCCTGATATTAATTTCCAAATAACTCTCCAATACCCTCCCACCCCCTTCTACTATAAAATGGTGTATCATTCACAGAAAACATGGTATTTAATCTTGACAATACAATGCTAATGGCTCCCAAATTTTAATAAAGTTTCTATAATTTCCTTTTTCCTATTAATCTTTCCATTTTATACAGATGACATAATGAGTTCCACCAAAAATTAAAACTAAGCCTACTGTGGTCTTTCCAGTTATTAGTAATATGTTGAATGGCAACTCCTATCATAATCAATAAAAGTTTATTGTTACATGATGATATCTGACTCTTTTTCCTCATAGACATGCCAAATATCACAATATCATAAGATAACACTACATGATTTTCCAATAAACAATTTATTTGAACCCAGATTGATTTCCAAAAGGCCAAAATATAGGGACAATAAAACAAAAGATGATCCAAAGTCCCTACCTCAAGATTACAATGCCAACATCTATTAGACAAAGAACTATTCAACTTTTGCAATCTAATGAAGAAGAAAAAAACATGTTTGTCTCAGATGCCTACATTGTACATCTTATTCTCCAAGACCAAATTTGTGGCCATTGAGATGCAGAAATTTGCTGCTTAATCTCAATGCTCCAAATATCCCTAAGACCATTTTTAGGTTTTTTGTTAACTAAATCATTAATAGCTTTATACCACTGTGCTGCCTGGTGACCCAGAAAATCTGCCTGGAAGCATAAAAACTCCAAACTGTATTGAGAAATAAGACTTTTCCATTCAGGGAACCCTGACTGAATGGCCTGCTTCAATTGAATACAACGAAAACCTTGTGATTTATTAAGTCCAAATTTATGTTGCAATTGTGTAAAATCAAGCATCTTTCCATTTAAAAGAACATCATTTAACGTTCTTATTCCTGCAATTATCCAATGCTTCCAGACAATCTTAAATCCGCCAATTTGAATCTTGGAGTTTAGCCAAATGGATTGATGTGTTGATTTATTAATAGGATTAGCTGTTAAGTTATTCACAAATCTCAAAGTCTTCCCAGTATCCATTAAAATTCTATTTTCCTTATACAATCTGGGCATCTTGATACTGAGAAAATGACAAGGATGTAAAGGAAATAGGAGTCGCCATTCCAAATATAACCAATCAGGAGTACTGGGAGGATCCAGTACATACCTTGACGCAAAATATAGGCCTGATGATACCTATAAAAGTTTGGAAAATTTACCCCTCCCTCCTTAATTGGCTTTTGTAAAGATACTAAAGCAATTCTAGGAGTTTTACCAAGCCAAATAAATTTAATAATATTTGAATTCAATTTTTTATAGAAAGACCCTTGAAAAAATACTGGTATCATACCCATTTGATAACACACTACAGGCAAAATCATCATCTTAACAGTTTGAACTCTCCCCCACCAAGACAAATGTAATGGATTCCAATGTTCACATAATTATCTAACCTTTTTTAATAAAAGCTTTTCATTTTCTTTGACCGTATCATCTACTGTATTTTTGATCCAAATTCCTAAATATTTTAGTCCATCTTCTTTCCAAACAAAAGCAAATGAATCAAACATACTTTTAATACAATATACATTGAGTGGAAGAATTTCAGATTTACTCCAATTAATTTTATATCCTGAGAAATTTTAAAACAATTCAATCAACTCCAACAGACAAGGAATGG
The DNA here is from genome assembly GCF_902459505.1 of Geotrypetes seraphini. Taxonomy (NCBI): domain Eukaryota; kingdom Metazoa; phylum Chordata; class Amphibia; order Gymnophiona; family Dermophiidae; genus Geotrypetes; species Geotrypetes seraphini. The sequence goes on from NC_047088.1 coordinate 257,900, forward strand.
TTGAGGTCGGATTCCTCAAATAAAGTAAAATATCATCTGCATAAGCAGAGAGTTTATATTCCCACTCTTTACGCGGGATACCCTGTATTCCCTTTGCCTGTTCAATAGCTAATAACAAGGGTTCCAAAACAATATCGAAAAGCAAAGGAGATAGTGGACAACCCTGTCTAACTCCTCTATGCAAAAGAAACCAATCTGATAAATTATTATTAATATATAATCTTGCCATAGGGGAGCTATATAAAGTTTGAATCATTTGAATAAATCCCGAACCCACCCCAAACCACTCCAATGCCTGATACATAAATGACCATTCCACTCTATCAAATGCCTTTTCCGCATCTAAAGATAAGGCAAAAGCCGGTTCATCCAAGTTCTTAGTTAAATTTAGTGTATGAAAAGCCAATCTAGTGTTACTAGAAGAATGTCTATTTGCAATGAATCCCGTTTGGTGTACATCAATTATGAAAGGGAGAGCTTTAGCCAATCTTAAGGCCAATGTTTTAGCTAACAATTTTCCATCCACATTAATTAAAGATATTGGCCTGTAGTTTGAGACCAAAGTAGGATCTTTATTTGGCTTTGGTAAAACAATAGTCAAATATTCTGCCAAAGTACCTGTAATACAACCCTTATTTAGTTGAAATTGATATAATTTTAATAATTGAGGTAATAGAGAAATTTGAAATGTTTTATAAAATTCCACTGTAAAACCATCACCACCTGGAGTGGACCCAACTAAGAGATTTCAACGCTGTTTCTAATTCTTTTAATGATATAGGTTCTTCTAAACTTCTTTTAATGTTATCAGGAAGTTTTGGACCCTCAAGAAGATTTAAAAATTCCAAACCTTTTAAAACTTTATCATCAGAAGACTCAGAAGAATACAATTCTTTATAATAAAGCAAAAATTGATTTAAAATATTTTTAATTTGAGAGTGCATAATTCCATTTTCATCTTTTATTGCTATTATTTTTGTTCTTCTCTTTTTTGCTTTAAGATAATTCGCAAGTAAACTTCCTGCCTTATTCGCTTTACCATAATACAAGGTTTGTTGGGAAAACAAATCTTTCCTAGCCATTCTTGAAGAAATCTCATTATATTTTCCTTTTGCTTTTAATAGAGCCTGTAAAGTATCTGAACTCCATTTATCAACTAATTTAGATTCCAACATTTTAATTTCTTTTTCCATATCTGTATATTGTTTAAGAAGTTGTTTTTTAATATAAGCAGCGTATGAAATATTACCTCTTATAGTAGCTTTAAAAGCATCCCATAATATTTCCGAAGTAATATCTACCGAAGTGTTTATTTGGAAAAACTCAAATATTTTTAATTTTATCTCTTTAACAAAAGCTGAATCCGAAACCAATGCATTATCAATCTCCATATAGATCTAGTGTTATCATATTTGTCCATTGTAATTTTAATCCACACCCCTCCATGATTAGACAAAATAATTGGATCAATAGAAGCTTGTGTCACTTGTTGCACCAATGAATTTGAAACCAAAATATAATCAATTCTTGAAAAAGATTTATGAACTGGTGAGCAAAATGTAAATTCCTGATCATTAAAATGAAGTATGCGCCATATATCTTTTAAATTACAAGTATTTACCAAATTATCTAACCCTAATGATTTTATGTCTTTTCTAGGCTTTTTATCCAAAAAAGGATCCATAACAGCATTAAAATCTCCAGCTACTACTAAATTAGAAGCAGCCAGTGGGAGAATCAATTTTTGTAAATTCTTGAAAAAATCATTTTGATTCGAATTAGGGGCATATATGTTAAATAAAGTCAAGGTATTACTTTAATCCACAATAATCCATCTCCCTAAAGGGTCAAAGCCTATCACTCTAAATGAAGCTGAGCATTTACTACTTACTAAGATCGCTACTCCAGCTTTTTTACCCACAGCAGGTGCGAAAAAACAATGCTTTATCCCATTACCTTCAAGTTTTTTAGATTCTGTTGCAGACAAATGCGTCTCTTGAAGATAAAATATATTGCCTGTTGCCTTTTTTAAAAAGTCAACATTTTTTTTCTTTTCACTGGGTGATTAAGGCCATTAACATTGAGAGAAAATTTTTTTACCTCCATTAATTAAAATAACAATAACATATTCTTCCAATTCTTATAATTAAATTTTGACAATATAAAATGAAAAAACACCATTTTCCCATGTATTACCTTTTGAAAATATACCCATCCCACTCAGTAAATTCCCAAATCCCCCCATCCAACCCACCCTTACCCACCCTATATAATGACCATAAAAGCTTGGAACTGCACATAAAGATCAAGCAAAACAATAAGAAATCCACAGAGACCTCAAATATAAACACAATATTGTATTAAAATATCCTAGGAAATTAACCTAAATAAGATCTTCATTTACTCGACATTACCATATAAAAGTAAACTAATTATCATTCCCATCTGCATTTAAAACCCCAAGAGATTAAAAATTATTCCATAAACTTATAAGAGTTAAATCATAAATATAAATCTTAAAGAAATAAAAATTTTTAGTCAACCCAAAAGTCCTATTGAAAGACCTTCTAACCTGTATATTTTGAAAACCAAAAGAAGAAATATAATAACTTCAAGATGGATTATCCAGATAATAGTAATCTTAACAGAAAATCCTGACAACTCTCTATAATCAGAAACCCAAAATCCAAAAAAACAATCCCTCCTAAATACAAAGAGAACCAATAAGAATAGCCTAACAAATTACCATTACAATTCCATCTTAAATAAAATTTACGAGACAAAATTTTGTCCTATTTTAAAATATCATGGACAGATCTTCATTTTATCTCATATACTTAAACAAAAATCAGCTGTTTATATTAAAAGCAAATTATATCCATCAAATTATTTATATCCATCCATATATTATGAATTGTCCAAGTATCTTCTAACATATAAATCCACAAGTATTTAGATAGATTTCTTGAAGAATTAAATCTTTAAAAAGGAGACTTAAACACTTAAGTTCATTCCTTCAAAAATTTAACTTTTCCAGCATTTTGTCTATCATTCCTACATGCTCCTGAATCACAGTAATTCTTTCTTGTCAAATAATATTGATAGCACTTTCCAATTTCCATTTTCATCCACATCTTGGGCTATAAATAGAAGATCTGAAACTCAAATCCCTTTCTTTTCTGAGCTGTAAAGTAATGAAGCATAGAAAGTTCTTCACTGTAGCCCACAAAATCATTCCACCGTTGTTATTCAAATGTTCATAGGAACCAACTCCCATTAAGAAGTATCTCAAATCCAGAAATGAAAATAAATAAAGATCCAAAAGTAAAATATAAGGCACCCAAATCAAACATGAAGAGAATAATCCAATTTTAAACCGACATTGGTTGTTCTCTTTGGTTTAAATACATTTCCAGCTTTGCCGGATCATCAAAACTCATCGTTTTATTATCCAATGTGACTTTCATAAACAAGACCATATCTTGCTACGACTTCTCTCAGTTTTGGCCTCATATCTAAAAACTTCTTCTTATCAGCCGTTGTTTTGGCAAAGTCAGGAACAATATGGACTTTAGCATCCTGACAACGTAAGTTTGAATGTTCTTTAGCCAGTCATAAAACTTCTATCATTTGCTGATGGCGCAATAACTTAAAAATAAGAGGGCAAGGACCTTTAGAATTATCAGGTCTCCTCATTGGTATTTGATGTGCACGTTCAACTTCAACCGGGTACGTGGATTTGAGAGGCAGTACTTTCTTTAGAAAATTTTCAACAAATGCGATTGGATTGCCTTTTTCCGCCCCTTCCGGTATTCCTAAGAGTCTCAAATTACTTCTCCTCATGCGGTTCTGGCAATCTTCCACCTCCCTGGTAAGCGATAAAATTTTTTCTCTGTCCGTTTTAAATTGTCGTTTCTCAGATTCGAAACTGTCAACCCGAACTTCCAGTTTAGTTGTTTTTATTTCCAATATTTCAGTTCTTTTATTTAAAGTAACTATCTCCTCTTGTATGTCAGCAAGCTTCTTTGCATTATTAGAAACAATTTCTTTTATTATCTGCAGCTCTTTCATAGCATCGATGTCACTTGCGATGTCCTTTGGTAACGGACACTTCGATGGGGTTGCCGGTTCTGGCTTGGATCTTTTCACGCTACCTGTGCCGGTACCTGCATTTGAACTCGCGGTCTCAGATTTATTCGTCTTTCCCGACACCATCATATCAATTAACTCGTTCGTTTTTTTTTTAACATACAATAAATTATTTCTGAAGTTATTTAAATATAAATGTCTGTAGTTGTGGAGCTACCGTTTCACCCGTCCATCTGCGTGCACCACCAAGCCACGCCCCCCGTGCTTTGGCTTTCTATTTGGAATGCACCAAACCGCACAGAACTGCTCCTCAACTTTTTGTCTCCTTTGATCCGAACAAGTTGGGACGTCTTATCTCTAAGTATACCATCTCCAATTGGATGGCAGCTTGTATCTCATTCTGCAATGCCCAGGCTGGATTTCCTCTTCACAGTAAAGTCACAGCCCATAAGGTCAGAGCAATGGCAGCTTCTGTGGCTTTCCTCAGATCTACACCTATTGAGGAAATTTGTAAGGCTGCCACTTGGTCCTCGGTTCATACCTTCACTTCTCATTATTGTCTGGATACTTTCTCCAGATGGGATGGACAGTTTGGCCAAACAGTATTGCAAAATTTATTCTCCTAAGTTGCCAACTCTCCCACCATCCCACTTTGGTTAGCTTGGAGGTCGCCCACTAGTGAGAATACCTGCCTGCTTGTCCTAGGATAAAGCACAGTTACTTACCGTAACAGGTGTTATGGTAAGCTGTTACTTACCGTAACAGGGACAGCAGGCAGCTATTCTCACATCCCTCCCACCTCCCCGGGTTGGCTTCTCTGCTAGGTGTCTGAACTGAGGAGACGCGCCCTGCGCTGGGCAGGAAGGCACTCGCGCATGCGCTGTGCGGGTGACTCGAAACTTCGAGTTTCTTCAAGCAAGTCTGCTTGTGAGGCGTCCGCATCGGGGCTCCGTTGGATCACGTCACCCACTTGTGAGAATAGCTGCCTGATGTCCCTGGATAACACCTGTTACGGTAAGTAACTGTGCTTTTTGGCACCACTGACAGTTCATTTTCTTCAACCTTGCCACATTCATTGAAGACTTCCACAGTCCTTCATACACAGGAATAAAGGACTGCAGATGTTTTATACAATTTGCAGATGTTTTATATTTGCAGATGTTTTATACAATCAAGCTTCAATTGGTTGTCCTGTTTCAAAAACAGTGTTCAATTGGTTAGCAGACTGCATTAGCTATTGTTATGCAACACAATCTTCATTTACAGCTCCAAGACTAACAGCTTACAGACTAAGAGTAAAAGCAGTTTTTGCTTGCTTATTAAAAAAAAGGTTTCTTTAATAGATATCTGTAGAGTACTCCTGGTACCTTTATCAAGCATTATTGCATTGATCAATCTTTTAATGTGCATTACTTGCCAGTTGTTTCAATAAAAGAGACGTCTAATTAAATGCCAGTTGTTTCAATAAAAGAGACGTCTACTTAAAATTCAGCTGGCCGTCTCCTCCTTTTATCTGGTTGAAATACAACCCTCAGCTTGGGAATCTCAATATGTGTGGCTGTTGCTATCATGCTTGCCCATGGAGAAACCTGATGTTGCACACCTGTAACAAATGTTCTCCATGGACAGCAGGATACAACAACCACACAATCTCGCCCTTCCCTCCCTTGCTGAATTATGCATAGAAACATAGAAACATGACGGCAGATAACTTAGGCCAAATGGCCAAGCTAGTCAGCCCGTTCACAGTAACCATTATCTCTTTCTCTCTGTCAGAGATCCCACGTGCATATTCTAGGCCCTCTTGAATTCAGACAGTCTCTGCTTCCACCTCCTCTTCCGGGAGACTGTTCCACGCATCTACCACCCATTCTGTAAAAAAGTATTTACTCAGATTACTCTGGAGCCTATCACCTCTTAATTTCATACTATGCCCTCTCATTGCAGAGTTTCCTTTCAAATGAAAGAGACTCGACTTGTGCACATTTATATTACGTAGGTATTTAAATGTCTCTATCATTTCTCCCCTCTCCCGCCTTTCCTCCAGAGTATACAGATTGAGATCTATAATGCCTTTGGTAATTTAACTGAAGGGATTCTAGTGTTCAAATGGATACGTTATGGTGGGAGACTAGTGAGCATGCTCAGAAACCTTTTAAGGTCAATCTGACCTCTTTGACAAGGGCCAATTTGGCACCATCAGCTGTGATTTCACTATGTGTGGCTGTTGTATCCTGCTGTCCATGGAGAACAGCTGTTACAGGTGTGCAACATCAGCTTTCATTGTTATTGTGTTATTTGGTTTGAGCAGAACAGACTTAGTAATTGTAAACCGCATAGTTGTATAATTGTATGCGGTATCTAATCTAATATTTGGTTTATAATTGGGATAGTTCCCATTTCCCTACTTACCTTATTTCGTAAGAGCTCTTGCATACTTGGGTACTAACTATAGGTGACAGTAGAGGTCTTGGTGAAGTAGGAGGGATACAGTAAAAAATCCAGAGTGGATTCCTTCTTGGCTCTTAGCCATGGGGAGATAACCTGCTTGTCCAGAATGACACGCCTATCTACTGGAAAAGATATTAGCAAGGTAAGAATCTAATCTCTTTATTTTTAGCTAAGATGATTGAAGCAGCAGTAGGAGCAAAACTATAGGACTCTCTCTTCCAGCACCAGATTATAGATCCTACATGGTCAAGATTTCGTACCAATTACAGTGCCGAGACAGTATTAATAGCATTAAGAACATAAGCAGTGCCTCCGCTGGGTAAGACCTGAGGTCCATCGTGCCCAGCAGTCACGTGGCGGCCCAACAGGTACAGGACCTGTGCAGTAATCTTCTATCTATACCCTTCTATTCCCTTTTTCAGCAGGAAATTGTCCAATCCTTTCTTAAACCCCAGTATTGTACTCTGCCCTATTATGTCCTCTGACAAATTTGAGAAATAATATGGACAAGGGCATACTGACTATGATTATGCAGCTGGATTTGTTGGCAGCCTTTGACCTGATCATTCTGAATGGCTTGAGGTTCCAGCAGATGCAGTTTTTAGGTGGTTTTCTGGACTTTTGCATCATCAAACACCGGGTGGTATGGAATAAGTTGCTTTCAAAGCTGGTGGTTTTTGTCTTCAGTGAAGGGGAGGAGGGGCAGGTTAAAGTTGCTGGCTTCTAAAAATAAGTAGTATGGAACTCATCTCATTTGGGATTGTCCTCTACTGGAAACAAGATACTAGGCTTGATGGTCCTTTAATGTTGCCAATTTTAATGGTTCTTTCATGAAATCCTTATATACTATTGGTGTCCTTTTTGCTTCATTGTTGTAATAAAGCTGTTGTCCTATATTTTGGAATGAAATTATTCACTGTACAAGTGTTTCCTCCTTTTCAACCCCCCCCCCCCAAAGTAGGATTGAGAATGTGGGTTTGTACCATCTGGCTAGTGAAATGTTTTTCTTTTATTTATAGGACTTGTACTGTGTTCGAAGTGACCTGGGGAACCTGCTCAAAGCCCTGGGTCGCTTAGAAGAAGCAAAGGTAGGTGTTCAATGGGTTATAATTAAGTTTCAAGGGTTTCAGACATGACCTTTTGCACAGTCTTTCAAATCCTGGTTTGATTTGTTAACATCAAGTCTATAGTCTAAAACATTCTAAAGAAAACAGAATCGACATATTGATCCTGGGGCAAGGCGCATGGCTTATAAATTCACCACTTCTGTTTGAAACACATTACTTTGTAAGGCACTATGTGCTGTTTTAGATTATCTGATTATTGGGATGGTCTTTCATTGCACTCATCTACCAGTATATAAAATTATGATGTTTGCTTGGCTGAGCATAGTACTGGAACTTTGGCTCTGACCTCCCATACGTGAGGCCGCCTTAAAGCCCTCTGTGATCTTTTAAGCTCAGATGAATAAATAATTTGATCCAGTTGCTGCCCTCTAATATCAGCATCTTGCCTTCATCTTCAGACACTGTCATGATGGAAGAAAGGCTGGTAAATTATTCCCAGTTCAGAAACAACATTACATCTTCTCCTCCTTTCCCATCTTCTCCTTCCACATACAAGTGGATAGAAGGATGAGGCTGGTTTGTTTTGAAAAAATGGACTGATGGAAAGAAAATTGCTGAAATGAAAGGTGGCTTTTAGCAGTTTCCATTAAAAAAAACACACATTAAAATTGAAATGAACTAAAATTTTAAAACTTGCAGATTTTTTGCACAAGCAAATCTTGATTTGAACAATTAAACTGTCTTGTTACAAGCCACCTTATGCGTCTGCGCTGCCGGGGTGAGGAGTGGTAAATGCCGAGGACCTTTCTGAAATGCCTCTCTGTCACTCTAAGCCCCACGCGCATGCTGGTGTGTGGAGTGTAAGCGCAGAGTAGCTGTCCGTTTGTTTTGCAGCAGCAATATTTTGGGGCAGGGAGGGTGAGTTTCACTACCAACCAGACTATTGGAGGGTTATGTTTTGGGTTTTTTTTGTTTCTTTTCTACTTGTAATTTCAGGGTTTCTGAAATCTAAAGATTTTATTGTTGATTATAGTTTTTGCAGTTCTTGAGTATCTGAAGTATTTATTCTGGATCTCATTGACATTTCTTCAAGCGGACAGCTAACACTAATTGCACTTCACTGAAGCTTCAGTGTGAACGGCATAAGATAAGACATTGCGCCTGCTTAGGTTGTTGACTTCTTTATTACAGAGCTCTGGAGGCGCCTATTTTGAAGCATTATTGTATCTACTGAGGATTTTATTGAACAAGAATATTTTCCTGATTGATTTCTTTTGTAATCAGTGCATTTAAAATGATCAACAAGCCAAATCCTTTTAGTCTGCAGTAAATTAAATTATACTGTTTATGTAAATTTCAAAGCCTTTCTTCCAGTTATCCCTTCTGCATATCCAAACGTCTCATTCTTCTGCATGACATACCTTGCGACCGTCCTCATTCCGATGTGTGTTGTAGATCATATCCAAAGAAATTCATTTGCTTTGTTGAGAATTCTTTACTAATCTTGTTTTCTCTCTTGTTTTTGGTCTTTCACCACTGATATTGTGTTTAGAAGGTTTCAGGTGGGTGAAACCTGCTATTCCATGCGTAAGGTGCCTCGCTGAAGGGAGCTCGAGGCCTGGATCTAGGGCAGACATGCACCTCCTCCTCTTCCAGCAAGGAACGCACCGAAAAGTCACATGATGAGAAATATGGTAACCGGTTTGTAACTGCCACAACAAAACCATTTGCTCCATACCTGAATCTTCTGTCTTGTGGCTTCAGAAGCAGCTTAAATTATATTATTTACAAGCTAGTAACATAAGAGAATGTTTTATACCTTTTAGCCACAACTCTTTCAAAAAGTTGAGTAAAAGTAAATTTAGCTAGATGAAAAGAAAACTCAGATAGTTTACTAGTAAAAGCTTCTAACTCTTCTGGTGGTTCATTTTTTTTTCCTTTTTCTTCTTTGTTGGATTGCAGCGTTTGCTCTTCTGATGCGCTGTGAACCTGCAGTAGCGCAGAGGCTGCGCGGCGGGAATGCGCATTGCACTGAGGTGACATTTGTGAACGGTCAATTGGCTGATTAACTTCTAACTGACTGGCCTTTTTATATATAAAATTGGCATGTGGTATTGAGGGTTATATTTCTGCAGATTTAGTTTTGTGTTCTAGCTGCCTGTCTACTGGGGTTAATTGATCTGGTTGGCCGTTTACATTATCTGGAGCGCTGTGTTGCGCAGCGATAGCATTGTGCTGTACTCTGGCAAGAGGCGCCTGCGCTTTATGCGCTTGCATTACAGGGACCTTGACCTTCATGTAATCCTGTCATTTGAGGTTTTCGGGCTCCTTAGTGAAATAAAGTTCATCAGGGGAATATGCGAAGTCTGCAGACTGCATGGACAGCATCACAGTCTGGCTATGTTGTCTGTTCCTGTTAAGCTTTGACACAATTGGAATGGTCATGGCTTCTTTGAATCTTTTCATATATACCCAGTGATACAATGATAGAGTGGTGCTCTGTCTTGAGTTTCCCTCTGTGATGTATATTGTGTCAGAAGCAGATGAAATTTTAAAAATGGCAGAAAAAGCAGCAGTTATGTTTAGTGCTGGTTAATTATTTTTCCTGTCTCCACTTATATTTCACAGCTGTTTTGAAGAGGTTAGCATAACTGAAAAATGGCAGCTTGCTTTTGGGTTTTGGTTTGCGCAAGCGTACGATCTGTCAGCTGTTGCAGCACATTAGTTGTAGCGCAAGCGAGCCTATGCTGCAGGTTCACTTTTGGGTGGTTAGAGAACGAATACTGACACTTTTTTATCTTTTCATTTCTCTTTTTTGCTTTTAAAATTCTCCTCTCCTTCTCTTCTTCCTTCTTCTACCCTCTGCCTCCTCTTCTATAATTATCTGTTTCAAAGGCCTGTTACCTGAAAGCAATTGAGACGCAACCAAATTTTGCAGTAGCCTGGAGTAACCTGGGTTGTGTGTTTAATGCACAAGGCGAAATATGGCTTGCAATTCATCATTTTGAGAAGGTAAAACTGTTAAGGCTTTTGAAAGTGTTGCTAGTGAAAGTAATTTGATATTTCTGACTTGCAAAGAACAGATAAATTTATAAGAACTGTCTCCACATTATGCTAACATGTTTGTGTATTTAAACAAGTGTGTCCATCTGACTGCAGGAAAGTAGTAGTTAAATGTTCTCTGGTAACCCTGGGCCAAACATGAAAAGCACATTTTCACTCTTTTTGAGTAAATATACAAGACTTGTGGGAGCTTACCCAAGATGACGGCTTGGGAGTAGCTGCGGAGATGCCGTCGCGCTCGTGGTGAGGATTCCCTGTGAGTTATGGTGAAAAGGCAGTCTAAACTTCGGGTGTTTCCTGTTGAGGCAGCGGCACCATCGGGCCCAATGGACGTCTTCGTGGAGCGCGGCTCATGAACGCCACAGCCGGAGGGTGCCACGGCTGGAGAGACTACACAGGCTGAGGTGCGGGATCTCTCCTTCGAGGCTGTCATCCTTTGTCCGGATGAGCGAAGACTGCCCAGCTGTCCCGCTGCGATGGAGGAATCGCTTGTCGACTCGCCGGCTCGAGATGCCCTCTTGCTGTCCTCTCAGAGTGGGAGGACTGACCCTGGAAGGGGGGAGGAGGAGCTTGTAAGATCACGGCAAGCGGTGAAGAGATCTCAGCAAGCCCAAGGAGATTCTTCAAGCACCCCGGAGGCTACAGGTATCTCAGTAGCCCAAGAAAATCTTTTGATAACTGAAGTGGTCTCTGGTTCGATGGGCATAGCAGGGACACTTGGAACTGAGCTTGTTCTCTTGCAAAGGCCTAAGGTAATTACAATGGAATCCATATGGGAGGCCATATCTAATATGCAAACTTCACTGGGGAGTCAAATTCAACAATTATCTCTACGCTGTACTACTGTTATATCAGAAAATTTGGAACTCAAAAATAAAGTAACAAGTCTGGAGAATAAATCGAGTGACATCGAGACTAAAGTAAAAACTTTGGAAGTACAAGCCCTGACGGGTTAAGGACAGTGCTAGTTTGCACTTTAAACAAGAAATGTTGGAAAATTCTGTTAGGAGAAGTAATCTCTGGATTATCAATTTTCCAAAAGTACAAACAACAACTGCCCTAGTTATGTTTAAAAAATATTTGTCAGAAATTTTGAAGGTACCAGAAACTTCGTACCTATCTCTCACAAAAATATATTACCTTCCAATGAGAGTTAAATCTCAAAATCCAAATCAGCAGAATTTATCTGTTGACAGTTTGGATTTGACACATTTTCTAGAGAGGTCGGATACTGAGAATCAGGTCCCTGCTACGTTAATAGTACAGTTTGCAATTGATTCAGACAGGGATTGGCTGCTTAAAATGTTTTTTAAGCATAGAGATGTTCCATTCATGACAAATATAATTAGGATGTACCCTGATGTATCTCGTTCAACCCAGAGAAGAAGAAAACAATTCTTAATATTGAGACCTCAGGCTGTATAGCTAGGGGCGACCTTCGTCCTAAGATATCCCTGTAAATGCGTTTTGACATTTGGGGGGAATAGGTATGTATTTTATGATTCACAGCAGTTATCTAAATTTATTTCTGATAGAGAGTCTTCATGAGCTGCTTTGTTCTCTAAAGATTGGTTAAAGAGCACTCAAACCACCTCTTTTGTTTGCCTTGTACTAAATTTCCTGGTTGACTTATTTCAGTCTTTTTCTTCAGCTTCGTCTCCAAATTGTGGACTAATAATGTGTTGTATAGTTTGATATTCTTTAGCTGTTTGGAAATTTGATTTAATTTCAACTTACATTGTATGTTTTCTTTTATTGACTTGTAATTGTTGTCAATTATTAAAATTATAAATAAAGAATTAAAAAAAAACAAAAACAAAAAACAAGACTTGTTTGTGATAAGTGTCTTTTACTGTTTTCAGGCTGTCACTCTAGATCCTAATTTCCTGGATGCCTATATAAATCTGGGAAATGTGCTGAAGGAGGCACGCATTTTTGATAGGTAAGTAGATAATTAGTGTCTTGATTATAGTCTATACTTTAAGCCAGGGATTAGAGAATGACACGGTGACGGTTTACCCGCGGCCACCGCATTTAAGCCGCGGGTCACCGCCGAAAACGGGGAAGAAAACTAGCAGTCGCTGCGGTGACGGGGACAAGGCCATTCACCGACCGCGGAAACGGTGAACAGGTTTGTCCCCGCGGGCCAATGTACCCCCTTCTAGGAACCGCTATTTCACCGTGCTCCTCATTTGTCATTTCAACCCTTCCTGCCAATCGCAGCAGAAGGGTACCCAACCCCTCCTGCCGGTCCTCCCAATGGCCTCCCCTAAGATCGCCGGCAGGAGGGTACCCAACCCCTCCTGCTGGACCCCCCCCCAACGAACCCTCCCACCCCGGAACCCCCTTAGTCTTACTTTTCAAGTTGGACCGGACAGCTCCTCGCTCGTCTGGCCAGCAGGCCTGCCTCCGTCCAAATGAGGCGGGCCCGCCCCTCCCCTCCCCTGCCTCCCAATGGCCTCCCCTAAGATCGCCGGCAGGAGGGTACCCAACCCCTCCTGCTGGACCCCCCCCCCAACGAACCCTCCCACCCCGGAACCCCCTTAGTCTTACTTTTCAAGTTGGACCGGACAGCTCCTCGCTCGTCTGGCCAGCAGGCCTGCCTCCGTCCAAATGAGGCGGGCCCGCCCCTCCCCTCCCCTGCCTAACCCACAGGATCCTAGGGCCTGATTGGCCCAAGCACCTAAGGCCCCTCCTATAGCGGGAGTGGCTTTAGGTGCCTAGACCAATCAGGCCCTAGGATCCTGTGGGTTGGGCAGGGTAGGGGCGGGCCCGCCTCATTTGGACGGAGGCAGGCCTGCTGGCCAGACGAGCGAGGAGCTGTCCGGTCCAACTTGAAAAGTAAGACTAAGGGGGTTCCGGGGTGGGAGGGTTCGTTGGGGGGGGGTCCAGCAGGAGGGGTTGGGTACCCTCCTGCCGGCGATCTTAGGGGAGGCCATTGGGAGGCAGGGGAGGGGAGGGGAGGGGCGGGCCCGCCTCATTTGGACGGAGGCAGGCCTGCTGGCCAGACGAGCGAGGAGCTGTCCGGTCCAACTTGAAAAGTAAGACTAAGGGGGTTCCGGGGTGGGAGGGTTCGTTGGGGGGGGTCCAGCAGGAGGGGTTGGGTACCCTCCTGCCGGCGACCTTAGGGGAGGCCATTGGGAGGACCGGCAGGAGGGGTTGGGTACCCTTCTGCTGCGATTGTCGGGAGGGCCGTTGGGGGGGTCTACAGGAGGGGTTGGGTGCCCTCCTGCCGTGATCGCTGGGGGGAGGGGAGACTTGCAGCCGTAGCCGCGGTCACTATGCTAATCACGGCAGCATTTAAAGTACATGTCGTGTTTGTTTTTGCATTGCTAGCCCCAGGGGTGGTGGAAGATTAGTGATTGAAAAACTGTATGAAAAATAACTATTTTAAATTTAGTGATCAAAATGTGTCAGTTTTGAGAATTTTTATTAATTAATTTTTTCTCTGCGTGTTTTGTTTTTGTATAGTTATTAACTAATATTTAACTAAGTTTTAAAGTTTTAAAGTTTTAAAGAATGTTTCCTTTATACGTAAATAAAGAAAAGTGAATGGGATTGCAGTGGCGGTGACGGGGCGGTGAATGGGGTGGCAGTGGCGGTGACGGGGCGGTGAAGAGGATGGTGAGACGGGGACGGGGCGGTGACGGGGATGGTGAGACGGGGACGGGGCGGTGACGGGGATGGTGAGACGGGGACGGGGCGGTGACGGGGACCAATTTTTTCACCGTGTCATTCTCTACCAGGGATCTCAAACTCCCTCCTTGAGGGCCGCAATCCAGTCGGGTTTTCAGGATTTCCCCAACAAATATGCATTGAAAGCAGTGCATGCACAGAGATCTCATGCATATTCATTGGGGAAATCCTGAAAACCCGACTGGATTGCGGCCCTCAAGGAGGGACTTTGAGATCCCTGCTCGAAGCAATGTTGGCCTATTAATAAAAAGGTATAAGAACATAAGAATTGCCATACTGGGACAGACCGAAGGTCCATCAAGCCCATCATCCTGTTTCCAACAGTGGCCAACCCAGGTCCCAAGACCCTGGCAGAAACCCAAAAACTAGCAACTACAACTCTCTATTATTAACCGTTCCCCGTAACTGAATCCATGACATCCTGTTTGTCTTATCTGTTTAGATTGTAATCTTTTTGAGCAGGGACTGACTTCTTCTTTGTGACTTTGTAAGCGCTGCATATGTCTGGTAGTGCTGTAGAAATAATTAATAGTAGTAGAGGTATTAGGAGTTGGATTTGGCACATTGTCATAGACTCTGACTTCAGTAACTCAAAAATTGCTTCTGACTTAACAACTCAGACTCCACAGCCCTGGTATATATGTAAACCAAAACTAAAATGTTTTAGTCTGAGTTGATCTTTTTGAAGATGATGTCTCCAGAATTGTGCACAATATTCTAAATGAGGTCTCACCAGAGTCTTATACAGAGTCCTACTGGCCATCCTCTTCCTATGCACCCTAGCATCCTTCTAGCTTTCGCCGTCGCCTCTTCAACCTGATTTGCCACCTTAAGATCATCACATATAATCACACCCAAGTCCTGCTCTTCTGTCGTGCACAAAAGTTCTTCACCCCCTAAACTGTACCGATCCCTCAAGTTTTTGTATTAAATTTTTAGCTGCCAAATTTCAGACCATTCTTCAAGCTTCATTAGGTCTTTCTTCATGTCATTCACACCATCCGGGGTGTTTACTTTATTGCAGATTTTTGTATTGTCTGCAAAGAGACAAATCTTACCTGACAGCCCTTCAGCAATATCGCTTATAAAAATGTTAAAAAGAACAGGCTCAAGAATAGAACCTTGAGGCACACCACTGGTAACATCCCTTTCCTTAGAGTGATCTCCATTGATCACTACCCTCTGTTATCTTCCACTTAACCAGTTCCATCAAATCCATCTTTTTTATGGAGTCTCGTGTAAGGATCAGCATAGTTTCCTACTTGGTCCGTTTGAAGGGCTGTTCAAAGGGCCCTTTGGTGTGAGCCTTCGATGGTGGCCTGCCTGCTTGGCGGCCCTTTAAAGGGCCAAAGAGGGCAGGAGATCTGGGTTTCTTGCTGAAGACACATTCTGGTGCAGTGAGGGGAGAACGATTAGTCCTCCCATCCCCCTCACTGTGCTGGGCTTGGATCCTGTTCCAGTCAGCCCGTCGGGCCCTTTAAAGGGTTGAAGAAGGAGGGCAGGAGATCTGACGTGGGAGGAAGGCTGGGCTTCCTGCCAAAGACACATTTGGTGCAGTGATGGGGGATGATTAGGCCTCCCTTCCCCCTCACTGTGCTGAACTTTGATACAGACCGCTGGGTCCTGGATATCATACAGGAGGGGTACAAGTTTACATTCTTTTGTCCCCTTCCTGGCCTTTTTCTGGATTCTCTGGCTGGGAAGCCAGTAAAAGCAGTCAAAGCCTGAGCAACAGTGCAAAGGCTGCTGGATCTGGAAGCCATAGAGCCTAAAGCAGAGGAAAACTTGGTATCCAGTAGATACTTGATATACTTCATAGTGCCCAAGAAAAGTTCAGAAGACTGGAGGCCAATTCTAGACCTCAAAATGGTAAATGTGACCCTCAAGAAACCCCGTTTCTGAATGGAGCTGGTAATTGCTCCAGTGGCTCCTGGGGAATTTTTCACCTCGCCACTTCCCATTTTTTCAGTGCACAGGAAGTTTTTGGTTTTCCATGTGCTGGAGCAACACTTCTAATTTGTGGCCTTACCATTTGGGCTGGCTACAGCACCGCGGACCTTCACCAAGGTGATGCACAGAGCAGGTGTACAAGTACATCTGTATTTGGACAATTGGCTGATAAAGAGCCTAGTCTGAATCTGAAGGCAGGCTAGCTATTTAAAGAGTGAATTCAGCTGCTGCAGAAGCTGGGCTGGTTGGTTAACCTTTAGAAAAGCTCCTGAAGCCGATGCAGATTTAGTTGGAGTATCTGGGAGTTTGGTTTGAAACAAGGGCGAGCAAGGTGTTCCTCCCAAAAGTCCGCATAGAGAAGCTTATGCATTGGATGAGGAAGTTTCGGAATGAGAAAGCTCCAACGGCCTGGCTTTATTTGCAGGTTCTAGGATCACTGGTTGTGACCATGGACATGGTCCCCTGGCTAAGAGTGCACTTTCTTCCGCTCCAGAAAGCAGTTCAGCAGTAGCCTTGGACAGCGGAAGAATGTTGCAGTCTAGCCTGGTGATTGGAGCCTTAGTCTCTTAACTAGAGGAGTTACCTTTCGCATTTCTGCATGGGTGATCCTGACGATGGTCGCCATCCTGTACAGTCAATCACTTGGAACTTAGAGCCACCCGTCTGCAGATCAAAGCAGTATGAGTTTTCTCGGACAAAGCAATTGCGGTAGTTTATGTCTATTGCCAGTGTGGCACCAAGAGTTCTACTCTATTCTTGGAAGCCCAGATGCTGTTTCAATGAGCAGAGGCCTCTCTCTGGTGCTCTTGGCAGCACATGTGGCAGGAGTGGATAGTATGCAAGCGGATTTTCTGAGCCAGAAGACCCTAGATCCCAGAGATTGGTCACTGTCTCGGGAAGTCTTCACCTGCATTGTGAGGCAGTGGGGGTGCCCAACATTCGATCTAATGGCATCAATGGCCAAAAAGAATGCAGCTCAGTTCTTCAGTTGAAGTCACAAGTCAGGAAGTGAAGTCCTGGATAGCTCTGGGGGCAGGGCTTCTTTATGTCTTCCCCTTGTGTCCCAATATAGGCAGGATCATGATGCACCAAGGGCTAGTGATTCTAGTAGAACCAGATTGGTCGAGGCGACCGTGGTATTCAGACCTGGCCCATCTGCAAAGGGACTAAGATCTCAGACTTCTATGTCATCTGTGACTGCTCATGCAGGGCCCAGTTGCACAATGCAGGATCCACCAGGGAGTGTGTGGTACAATGGTTAGGGCTACAGCCTCAGCACCCTGTGTTTGTTGGTTCAAATCCCATACTGCTCCTTGTGACCCTGGGCAATTCAGTTGATACCCCCCATTGCCTCAGGTACATTAGATAAGAGTGTGAGCCCACATAGGTAAAAATGCTTGAGTACCTGAATGTAAACTACTTAGGTTATAGGTACTATAGAAATACTAAATTAAATAAATAAATAATGCTTTGGTATTACAACACGACACTTGATTGCACAGCACCAGCGTACAAAATCTATTCGGACAAAGTGGGAGTCTACCCTTCTAAGATGTAGAAAGAAAGTGATTCTTGCCATGTATGCGAAAGCCTGGAAGTGTTTCCAAGCATGGTACGCTCAGAGGAGTGAGGACCCGAACTCGGCACCGATTTCTGTGGTGCTCACCTACCTGCAGGAAGGACTGGAAAAAGGCTTAGTGGTTGGCTCTCTGAGAGTTCAGATTGCTGGGTCTAAGGTTAATGAGAGCCCCATAGTCGCACATTCAGATGTGGCCAGGTTTTTGAAGGGTGCTTTGTGTCTCTGACCTCTGGTTCGACACTTTTTCCGGCATGGAATGCTAGCTAGAATGCTCTATGAACCTCTAGAGCAGTATTTTTTAACTTCTTCAAGCCCAGTACCTCCTAAGCCTAACAAATACCAATTGAGTACCCCCCCAAGCCCCTGACCCCACCCCCATAATAATACTACTAATTGTAATGCAATTTCTTACATCCATTTTTCTTATACACACAATATAATCATATTAATAAATAATGGTAACCACAAAATTAAAAAAACACAAAGAACACACTACAGAGAGAAAATGTTAATTATCATTTATATTAATTTTTTTTTCCAAAGAGGTCAAGGCAGATGACTTTAAAATATGCAATCGGTAACAACTATAGAATAGACAAATATAGAGTAAAATATGGACAGCAGATATAAATTCACAAAACTGACACTTTTCTTTTCTTTTTTTTTTTTTTATAAACTAAACTAAAGCTTAACTTTTGTATACCGAGTCATCATTCTGAGAAGACTCAACTCGGTTTACAGCAATTAAATAAACAGGGGATGATTTACAAATGATAAATAGAAGACAATAGCAAAATTTCTAAAGAATTAATTTTCAAAATGTTTGGCAAATAGAGTAATTTTTAAAGATTTACGGAAAAATTGAAACGAACTGGAACTCCTTAAAAGGGAGATCATTCCAGAGTTGAGAGAATTTAAAGACCAAAGATTGACTGAAGATCTTGACTCCTTTAATCCCTTTTTTAGAAGGAAGGGAGAGTTTAAATTGTTGGATACCTCTTGCAAAGGAGAATCGGTAAACGTTCCAACATTCCAAAATAAAGGAATAAGAGGATTAAAGAGACCATGTAGAATTTTAAAAGAAATACAAGCGCATTTAAATTGAATTCTAAAATAAACCGGGAGCCAATGAAGACTCTGAAGCAAAGTCACATGGTCAAATTTACCTTTTCCAAAGATCAGCTTCGCAGCAGTATTCTGAATTAATTGTAATCTATGAAGACAAATTTTTGTAGTGCCGTTACAATAATCAAGACGAGATAATATAATTGATTGAACTAAGTTAGAAAAATGATGGTGATGTAAAAGATGCCTAAACTTCCTCAGCATTCCCAAACTAAAGAAGCATTTCTTGACCAAGGAATTTATTTGGTCTTTAAAGGAAAGAGAGGAATCAAAAAGGACTCCCAATATCTTGGCAGAGAACTCAATTGGTAAGGAGGACCCAGATACCAGAGCTACAGTTGGAGGAAGACAGTCCAATCTTGAATCTAACCACAAAAGCTTAGTTTTAGTTGTATTAAGCTTCATCTGGACAAATAAAGCCCAGGCTTGAAGTTTGGAAATGCAAAGATTTACTTTGGAAATTAGATTGGTAATATCCGGATCAATCTCAATCATTTTTATTAAAGAGGCAACCAGAGAAACAGACATTATACAGTGTACAATGTGCTTACAGAAAAAACAGAAGGAAATAATCAATCAAACATACAATCTTGAGCATCAATTGTGCATTCAGAACCATAAAGGCATCCATCCGAGTGTCATCAAGGAACTGAAAGGGACTATAGATGAACTGCTTCAATTAATAGCCAATCTGTCGATCAATTCGGAAAAGATTCTGGAAGGTGGCAAATGTTTCACCGATCTTCAAAAAAGGTTTGAGGGGAGAGTCTGACCTTGGTACCGGGAAAGTTGGTAGAGGCGCTGATAAAGGCCCGCATAATTGATCACCTTGACGGACACGGGCTGATGAGGACCAGCCAGCACGACTCCAGCAAAGGAAGATCTTGTTTGATGAACTTGCTGCACTTCTTCGAGGGAGTAAGCAGGCGGATAGACAAGGGCGACCCGGTCTACATTGAATTTTCAAAAGGCGTTCGACAAAGTTCCACATGAACAACTACTTCGTAAAATTGTGAGCCATGGAATCGAGGGTGAAATACTTGTAGATTAAAAACTGGCTTGAGCATAGGAAACAGAGAGTGGGGGTAAATAGACAATACGTGGACTGGAAGAGCGTCACCAGTGGGGTGCCGCAGGGCTCAGTGCTTGGACCCGTGCTCTTCAACATCTTTATAAACGATCTGGACATTGGTACGCCGATTGAGGTGATTAAATTTGCGGGCGATGCGAAGTTACTCAGAATAGTGAAGACACAGGGGATTGTGAAAACCTGCAATGTGACATAATCAAGCTCAAGAAATGGGCATTCACATGGCAAATGAGGTTCAACATGGATAAGTGTAAAGTGATACATGTCGGTAACAAAAATATCATGCACGAATACAGGATGTCTGAGGCGGTACTTGGAAAAGATCTCCCAGGAAAGAGACTTGGGAGTTCTGATTGACAAGTCGATGAAGCTGTCTGCGCAATGTGTGGTGGCGGCAAAAAGGGCGAACAGAATGCTAGGAATGATAAAGAAGGGGATCACGAACAGATCGGAGAAGGTTATCATGCCACTGTACCGGGTCATCAAGTGCCCTCACCTGGAGTACTGCGTCGAGCACTGGTCGCTATACATGAAGAAGGACATGGAACTACGCGAAAGGGTCCAGAGAAGAGCGACTAAAATGGTTAAGGGGCTGGAGGAGTTGCCGTATAGTGAGAGATTAGAGAAACTGGGCCTCTTCTCCCTTGAAAAGAGGAGACTGAGAGGGGACATGATCGAAACATTCAAAATACTTAAGGGAATAGATTTAGCAGATAAAGACAGATTGTTCACCCTCTCCAAGGTAGGGAGAATAAGAGGGTACTTTCTAAAGTTGAAAGGGGATAGATTCCGTACAAACGTAATGAAGTTCTTTTTCTCCCAGAGAGTGGTGGAAACTATAACGCTCTTCCGGAGTCTGTTGTAGGGGAAAACGCCCTCCAGGGATTCAAGACAAAGTTGGACAAGTTCATACTAAACTGGAACGTATGCAGGTGAGGCTAAACTCATTTAGAGCACTGGTCTTTGACCTGGGGGCCGCTGCGTGAGCGGACTGCTGGACACAATGGACCACTGGTTTGACCCAGCAGCAGCAATTCTTATGTTCTTATAAGGGACTAAGCGATGCTCCCAACATTCCTGGAGCAAAGGAAATAATCTCTGGTTCCCCTAAAGCACTTGTCAAACAGAAGTCCCACAGGCTGAATGCTGTTTTATGCAGCCCGCGGTTCAGGGCCGGCATTACGGGGGAGTAAACAGGCTTCAGGATGTCACCTTGCTTTCTGTTTTGGGCCCTCACCTGACGGCAACAATAGCACTCGTGGGCCGCCGTGATCATCAGCTTGTGCCTGTCGGCAACATAACAAAAACTACCCCAGCGATGCACCCCATTGCCAGCCAGTAATTTACACCACCACTGTCATTGTCAACTTGCGTGCGCTGGCAGCGCAGCAGACATGAATTTAACTGCCGGCCCCAGCTTGGAAGCATTGCTGGGGCCAGCACAGTTAAATTAATTTCTGGTGCGCTACTGGCATGCGCAAATTGACACCACACTGCGGTGTAAATTACTGGCTGGCACTGTTAAATTACTGCTGAAGAGAGGAGGAAGCCAGACCATAAGAGAAAATTGAGGCAGCAAGGGGGGGGGGGGCACTGATTATAACAATAGGCTTGCCCTCTTGATTTCCACCTCCAGCTCAGCAGTAAAATGTGCACAGAGATGGGGGAGCATGAGTACCTCTCCTGCCTCAAGTAATATTCTGCACAGCCGCAGTGGTTAGGGAGGGAGATGACAAAGGTAGGGGGAATTATTTTATTTTCAATTTAGTGTTTGAATTGTGTCAATTTTGAGAGTTTTAATCTGCTATCTTTTGCACTGCTCAGGAAGAAATACATTTGTTTATTTTTCTCTGGGGTTATATATACTGCATGCAGTCATGAATCTTAAGTCTCCTTTTACTAAGGTGCGCTAGCGGTTTTAGAGCGTGCTACAATGCTGTGTGTGCTAAACGCTAACGCCTCAATAGAGCTTGCGTTAGTATTTTTCATTTAGCGCACGCTAAAAACGCTAGCGCACCATAGTAAAAGGAGCCCTTAGGGTTTCATTTTTATATATTAGTACTTTTAGTTTTTGACCTTGTATTTGCATAGGGGTTATCTGTGTTCTGGTAGGAATGAATGTTGAGAAGCATACAGTGTGTTTTGTGTAATTTTGTGGTTAACCATGACCATTATGTGTTAATAAGATTATACTGTGTGTGTGTGTACATATATATATGAAAAATAAATGGAAAAAATTGTGTTATAATTAGTACTATTATGGGACGGAAATTGGGCAGAGTCTGGCCCACGACTTTGCCTGTGTTTTGGATTTCGGCACCTTAGTGTGATTGAGTTTGACACCCCTGCCCTAAAGGAACAGTCACTGCATAAGGTGGGATGACATGTCGATCCATTGGGCCGATAACTACTGGTGTCGAGGTCGTAAGTTTAGCTTTCCTTTTCCCCATTATAATCACTAAAGGGAAAAGGATCCAAAGAAGTCAAAAGAATAGATACGTCTCACCAGTTTAAAGTTGTGGCGCGGCTTCTCGTGACTCCCTGTGGTTGCGCCTTGCGACTGCACGCCGTGGCATCTTTTTGAGGGAATAAAGCAAGCTCCGGATGACGTCACTCTCCGTCCTTGTCAGTGCCTATTGGAAAGCCGGCACTGCAAGGAGACGTTGTTCATGCAGGAAATGTAATCCAATTGCAGCCGGTACTCCTCACCCATACCTGGCAAGGTAGGTAGTTCTCTCAAGTCTCCTATTACTTCATTTTATTATATGCGTATGACTTCCTTCATACATTGCAACCTACCATGCATGCAGTAAATACTATGCACTCCTTATTTAAAGTTCCAACAAGTGTTCTGTTGGATTTTGTTGTACGTAGTACTATATTTTATTACTATTGTACAAGGTACATAGAATGCTTTTGTTACCAAGTTTACCATGTCTTTCCTACTGGGCTAGTGGATGTTCCGTTTTCACCGCCAATTCTAGAAACAGGAATACCAAGGAGATCAGCACATTTCATGAACAAAGTTATTCAAAGGAACATGAGAAAAGCCGCTGCTGGGTCAGACCAGTGGTCCATCCTGCCCAGAAGTCCGCTCACGCGGCGACCCTCAGGTCAAAGACAGTACTTGTGTCATTGTTGATTTGATTGGTTGAAATTCCTTGTTCAATGTGCAGAGGCAGTCAAGAAAGCAAATAGAATGTTAGAAATCATTAGGAAAGGAATGGATAATACAAAGTTGAATATTTATAATGGCTTTGTATTGCTTCATGGTGCAACCACACCTAGAATATTGTGTCGAGTTCTGGTGATTCATTTCAAATAAGATGTTCAGAGAGGTGTGACCAAAATGTTTAAGGGGATGAAACAACTTTCCTATGAGGACAGGCTAGAGAGATTGTCACTCTTCAGCCTAGAGAATAGATGGCTGAGGAGAGTGGCAACAGATAAGACATAAATCTCTTGTGTCCTTGATGCTGAAAATGTGATTTAGACTGACTGTATTATTTCTATTCACTTGTTGCAGAGCTGTAGCAGCTTATTTACGTGCCCTGAGTCTGAGTCCGAACCATGCTGTAGTACATGGAAATCTAGCCTGTGTGTACTATGAACAAGGATTGATAGATCTAGCGATTGATACCTATAGACGTGCCATTGAGCTACAGCCACATTTCCCTGATGCATACTGTAATCTTGCCAATGCCCTCAAAGAAAAAGGCAGTGTAAGTATGAAAATACTTCTAAAGCATTTTTATTCATGACGAATAACTAGATTAATGTATTAGAGGTAGAGAGGAATGTAGCTATGAGTAATTCATGTTTAGGAGTAAAATGTTGCTCGGGGGGAGCATATATATTCCTTTTGCAATGAAGAGTATCATCACAATCATTGCTGTTTGGTTGAGGTGGATATTTAAGAAATATGCAAAGGTCTAGTGTGGCATAAAAAATGCAGCCAGACTTTCTGCATTTCAGTATGAATGTATATCCTTTTATTCCTAAAGGGGAAAAGAATTGAAAACATAACAAAAAATATTTCAGGGTATAAAACCAATGTTCTCATACAAATATGCAGTTATAAAATTGCCTGGGTTATTCATGTGTAGACAGTAGGCACACAAACATAGTGCTAGCTTCTATATGTCATACGTATATGAGAGAGGTTGAGCAGAGGTGGGACTGCACTTAAGTGCATGTTTATAATATGAGTGTGCCTGTCTTATGTTATGTAGATTCACACAATTACATCTCCAGGGTTGGTTGGTGGACTAAGGCTAAGCTTACTAAATTTCCCTTTCGGGGGTCGTTCTTGTTTGGTAAGGATCTGGGCAAGTTAGTTCAGACCTTGCCTGACTCTAAGGTGTCCTGTCTTCCTGGAGACTGCTCGCCTGCCTGCTCGGGGGTGGGGAGGAGGCTTTGCTAGGGAGCATTTGCGTGCTTTTTGCCATTACTGCCCTGGTAGGGGGCGGCATTTTTTTCTGGCTTTTGGGTCTTCCGGGGGCTATTTCTTTCAGCCCATGCAGTCTTTTTGTGGGGCATACTGGGGGCGTTTCACCACCGATGGCCCCTCTGCCACCCGCCCAGTCCAATGACTCCTTGTGGGCCCTTCCCCTGGTGCTGGTGGGAACCTGTTTGCGGGAGTTTTACTATGGGTGGGCCAAGATCACAATAGATCAGTCGGTCCTGGAGGTGATTTGGGACGGCTATGCTCTGGAGTTTTCCCGATCCTTACCAAATTGTTTCCTCATTTCTCCTTGTCAAGTGGCTTAGAAGAAGAGGGCCTTTCATCAGGCCCTGCAGCGGCTGATCGACCTCAAAGTGGTAGCTCCAGTGCCTCCTCGGGAGTGTCATACCGGCAGGTATTCCATTTACTTTGTGGTGCCCAAGAAAGAGGGGTCTTTTTGGCCCATCCTAGATCTGAAAGGTGTCAACAGGATGCTCCGGGTTCCATCTTTTCATATGGAGACCCTGAGATCAGTTCAGCCGGGAGAATTCCTGACTTCTCTCAATCTGACGGAGGCCTACCTGCATGTTCCAATTCGGGCCTTCCATCAGCGGTTCCTTTGCTTTACGATCTTGGGAAAGCACTATCAGTTTTGTACGCTTCCTTTTGGTGTGGCCATGGCTATGCAGACGTTCATGAAAATTATGGTGGTAGTGGTGGCGTCCTTACGCAAGGGGGGCATTCTGATTCATCAAGTTTAAGTTTCAAGTTTATTCAAATTTGATTAATCGCTTTACTTAAAATTCTAAGGGATCTACAATTAAAACGAGGGGAGTACAAGTAATTATCAAAAACGTGAAAAGGGACAGACTCTAATTGACAAACTGGAACATTAGGGAAAAGGGTGAACAACAATTTGTATAGGAAAGAAATATAAAAAGGGTAGAACGAGGGAAAAGGGTAGAGAAGCTAAGAAGGAAGAAAAAAAAACAGAAAAGATTTAATGGTCATTTCTGAAAATAAGGAGATACTAAAAATTCAGAAATAAGTCTGGATGACTGGTTGATTCGAGCGAAGTCCTTTCAGGAAAGCTCCTGGGTTACGGCTCAGATTGTGAGGTCCCTCTAGTCTCTGGGATGGGTGGTCAACCTGTCCAAGAGCCAGCTGATTCCGTTTCAGCACCTGGAGTACCTCAGAGTTCTCTTCAACAGCAGTCTGCGGAAGGTCTTCCTTCCAGAGGCCCATGTGGACAAGTTGCAATCGCAGATTCGCCTTCTGATGGCGTCCCGGTATCTTCGGGTACAGGAATTTCTCCAGATCTTGAGGTCATTGGTGGCCTCGACATGGTTCGATGGGCTCAGGCTAACATGCGGCCGCTTCAGTATGCTCTTCAATGGTAGTCACTAGAGAATGACACGATGGTTGTTACCCGCGGCTAGCTGCGAGTAGCCGCAGGTAACCCGCTGAAACGGCAAAAGAAAAAATAGGGGTCGCTGCGGGAACGGGGACAAGGCCATTCACAGTCCCATGGAGCGGTGAATGGTCTTGTCTCCGCAGTGAGGCAATCAAGGATCGCGCGGTCCAGCAACCCCCACCCTCCTGATCGCAGCGTTCCGCCATCTCCCTCCCTCCACCTTACCTTAGATGCAGAGTTTGCCGGCTTTCTTTTTCGCCCAGCCGCACACTTTCAAAAAGCCGCGCATGCGCGGCTGCTCGAGTTGTTCAATCTTCTGCTCTGCTGCAACTTCCTGTTTCCAGTTGCGTTAGAGCAGAAGATTGAACAACTGAGCAGCCGCGCGTGTGCGGCTTGGCAAAAAAGAAAGCCGGTAAACTCGGCATCTAAGGTGAGGTGGAGGGAGGGAACATAAGAACATAAGACTTGCCTCTGTCGGGTCAGACCGGAGGTCCATCGTGCCCGGCAGTCCGCTCACGCGGCGGCCCCTCAGGTCCAGGACCTGATAGTGCTCCTACCCTAAAACTCACATATGCTTTTCGCTTTGGTCCTGTAGAGTAACCTTCTATCTATACCCTGCAATCCCCTTCGCTTTCAGGAAGTCATCCAGTCCCTTTTTGAAACCCAGTATTGTACTCTGTCCTATTACCTCCTTTGGAAGCGTGTTCCAGGTGTCCACCACCCTCTGAGTGAAGAAAAACTTCCTTGCATTCATTTTGAATCTGTCCCCTCTCAGTTTTTCTGAGTGACCTCTTGTTTTTGTTGTCCCCGCTAGTCTGAAGAATCTGTCCCTCTCCACCCTCTCTATGCCTTTCATGATTTTATATGTCTGTATCATGTCTCCTCTCAGTCTCTGCTTTTCCAGGGTAAAGAGCCCCAGTTTGTCCAACCTTTCGGCATATGAAAGGTTCTCCATTCCCTTTATCATCCTAGTTGCTCTCCTCTGGACCCTCTCAAGTATCGCCATGTCTTTCCTAAGGTACGGTGACCAGTATTGGACACAGTATTCCAGATGTGGTCGCACCATTGCACGATACAATGGCAGGATGACCTCCTTCGTTCTGGTAGTGATACCTTTTTTGATAATGCCCAGCATTCTGTTCGCTTTCTTTGAGGCCGCTGCACATTGCGCCGCTGGCTTCATTGTTGTATCCACCAATACCCCCAGGTCTTTTTCTAGGGTGCCTTTCCCCATCTCCCTTCCTCCCATTGTATAGCTGTACATGGGGTTCCCTTTCCCGATGTGCAAGACCTTACATTTCTCCACATTGAAGCTCATCTGCCATCTTTTTGCCCACTCGCACAGTTTGTTCAGGTCGCTCTGCAGTTCTTTGCATTCCTCAACAGTTTTGACCCTGTTGGAGAGTTTTGTATCGTCCGCGAACTTGATAACTTTGCACTTCGTGCCCGTTTCCAGATCGTTAATGAATATATTGAACAGCAGCGGTCCCAGCACTGACCCCTGCGGGACACCACTCGTGACCTCTTTCCAGTCAGAGTAGTGTCCTTTTACTACTACCCTCTGCTTCCTATCCGCCAGCCAATTTTGGATCCATCTGTGGACTTCCCCTTCCACCCCGTGGTTCCACAGTTTCTTCAGCAGGCGCTCGTGGGGTACCTTGTCAAAGGCTTTTTGGAAATCCAGATAAACTATGTCAATGGGGTTACCTTGGTCCAAATGTTTGCTTATCCCCTCAAAGAAATGTAGTAGATTCGTTTGGCACGATCGTCCTTTATAGAAACCGTGCTGGCTTGTTCTCATCAGTTTATTTTTTTCTATATGCTCATTGATACCTTCCCTGATCAGTGATTCAACCATCTTCCCCGGAACTGAGGTCAAGCTCACCGGTCTATAGTTCCCCGGGTCGCCTCTCGATCCTTTTTTGAAGATTGGTGTAACATTTGCTATCCTCCAATCTTCCGGGATTATCCCTGTTCTTAAGGATAGGTTGCAAATATGCCTGAGTAACTCCGCTATTTCGTCTCTGAGCTCTTTCAATATTCTCAGGTGGATCCCGTCTGGGCCAGGAGATTTGTCAATTTTTAATCTATCTATCTGATTTAGAACGTCTTCGAGGCTTACCTCCATGCATGATAATATACCCTCCTGATCCCCCTTGAAGATTTTTTCTGGTTCCGGCACGCTGGATGTGTCTTCTTTTGTAAAGACCGACGCGAAGAACTTGTTTAGTCTGTCAGCCACCTCTTTTTCCTCCTTCACCACTCCTTTCTTGTCTCCCTCATCCAGGGGTCCCACCTCCTCCCTCGCTGGCTGTTTCCCTTTTACATATCTGAAAAATGGTTTAAAATTTCTTGCTTCCTTGGCTAGTCTCTCCTCGTATTCTTTCTTGGCTTTTCTGACCACTCGGTGACATTCTTTCTGATGCTTCCTGTGCTCTTTCCAATTTCCTTCAGTTTTGTCCTTCTTCCACTTCCGAAATGATGTTTTCTTGTCTCCTATCACTGTCTTTACTTCATTGTTTATCCATGCTGGGTCTTTAGTCTGATTCTTTTTGCATCCTTTCCTAAATCTGGGTACATATAGGTTTTGCGCCTCGTTTACTGTGTCCTTGAGTAGGGACCAAGCTTGCTCCACAGACAGAGCTATCTTGGAGCTGTTTCTGAGCTTCTTCCTCACCATTTGTCTCATGGCATCATAGTTCCCTTTCCTGAAGTTAAACGCTGTTCCCTTTGATCTCTTCCCCTTTGATAATCCTACTTCCACTTGGAACAGAATCATGTTGTGGTCACTGTTTCCTAGCGGTCCCATTTCTTCCACTCCCTTTGCAGGTCCTTTAAGCCCGTTGAGAATCAGATCCAGGATCGCTGCCCCTCTCGTTGGAGTCTGGACCAGTTGTTCCATGAAGCAGTCTTGTACGGCTTCCAGGAACTCCGTTTCCTTCGTACATTTTGAATTTCCAAGACGCCAGTCTATCCCGGGATAGTTGAAATCTCCCATAACTATAGTGTTAGCGTTCTTGCATTCCCTCCTCAACTCGGCTACCATTTCTGTATCCTCTGCTTCAGATTGCCCAGGTGGACGGTAGATCAGTCCCATCTTTATCTCGGATCCGCTTTTTCCTGGTATTTTAACCCACAATGACTCTAGTTGTCCATTTGCTGCTGCTGTATCCACACTGGTTGAGTGGATGGTTTCCCTTATGTACAGTGCTATTCCTCCTCCTTTCTGATAAGTCCTATCTTTTCGGTAGAGTTTATATCCTGGCAGTACTATGTCCCATTTGTTTTCCTCGTTCCACCATGTTTCTGTGATCCCTATGATGTCTAGGTTCTCATTTTTGGCCATGACTTCCAATTCCCCCATTTTGTTCCTTAGGCTCCTTGCATTAGTGTACATGCAGTTCAAGTCCTGGCATTTAGTTTTCCCCGCTGTTTTCCCATGTGCTTCAGTCTTCTTTCTGTCCTCTTCCTGTCCAGCTAACTCCTGCAAGGGAGAAGACGAAACGCTGCAATCGGGCAGGAGAGGGCTGCTGTTTCCGGCTCACTCTAGGAAGGAGGAAGTGAAAGGGACAGAGATTCTGGGCCAAGGGGATGAACAGGGAGAGAAAGAAACCCACAGCAGGAAAGAAAGGGGAGGACAGGCAGGTGAGCCAGATACTGGAAGCAGGGGGGTGATGGAAGAAAGAGGGAAAGAAGCTAGATGGGGTTGAAGAGAAGAGACACATTAGTGTGGAAGAGGAAGAGAGGGGATATTTGGACACAGGAAAGTAACAGAAACAGAGGGGAAATTATGTGCATGGGGGCATAGGTACAGAGACATAAAGGGGACATACATGCCATGGGGATGGTATATGGACACGGGGGGGGGGGGGCAATGCCAGATACATAGGGGAGATATTAGAAATGGGGAAAATAGGAACACAGAAGCGAGATTGTTTGGGGACCGAGCTCGCAGGCTCTAGCCAGCTTGCACAAATTATATTGTAACGTGCCACGAAAGTAAGAGGGAGGTAGATAGATAGGCCGCGCGAGAGGAGCTGAAGGGTGGTAGAGAGGAACAGATGGTGAAGGAGGGAGGGAAGGGTGGTGGTGGAAAGGAATAGAACATACATTGAAGGAGGGTGGAGTGGAACAGACTGTGAAGAGAAATGTGGAAGACAGAGTGGGGAGAAGACGCTGGAAGGGAAGAAGACAGATGCCAGACGATGGGGGAGCAGAGGGAAAAAGATGGGTGTCAGACCAATTGGGGGGGGGGTGAAGGGAGAAGCACAGTAACAGAGCAAATGGAAGACGCACAGAAAAGATACACAGTGGATGGAAGGAATTGAATGAGAAGATGAGGAAAGCAGAAACCAGACAACAAAGGTAAAAAAAAAAATTCTATTTATATTCTTTTTCTTTTTTTTGCTTTAGGATAAAGTAGTATATTAGTTGTGTTGATAAAAATTTATAAACAAAGCCCTGCCAGCTGAACATCTCTTTCTCTAATTCAGCAGTCAGAACTTTGATTTATAAGGAAGGAATAAGCTAAATATTGCAATACTGAGGCTTATATGGATGCTGCGGGGATGGTGACGGGGCGGTGAATGGGATGGCGGTGAAGGGGATGGCGGTGACGGTGACGGGGTGGTGAAGGGAATGGCGGTGACGGGGCGGTGAAGGGGACGGTGGGCCGGGAACGGGGCAGTGATGGGGGACAGATTTTTTTCCCCGTGTCATTCTCTAGCAGATGCATGATCTGGACTTGCCAGTTATTCTTCGTGGTTTGGTTTGTGCAGCTTCCGTTGGTGGCTACAGTCTTCCAGTCTGGTGCAGGGAGTGAGTCTGGATCAGCCTCAGACTGCTTGTCATAGACACCTGTCTCCTTGGTCGGGGAGCTCAATGCCTCAGTCGCTCGGCTCAGGGCAGCTGGACTCCGGAGGAGGCATTTTGGCGATCAGTATTCTGGAGAAGAGAGCCATCCAGTTGGCATTGCTAGTGTTCCTGAAGTTACTGATGGGCAAGTTGGTTCAGGTTCTCTTGGACAGTGCCACGGTGGTGGCTTATGCCAATCATCAGGAAGGAACCAGAAGTCGTCTGGTGGTGCAGGAGGCTGCTCTGCTCATGTCACCATGTGCTGGATCCCGGAGAATGGTGTCTCAGTTCTGCAGCTTTTGAGTTGATTGTGCAGGCTTGGTGCCAGCCAGTCATGGAACTGATTGCCATGAGTGTCATCGCCAAAGCACCATGGTTCTTCAGTCAGCGCAAAGATGTTCAGGCCGAGGGGCATAAGAACATAAGAATTGCTGCTGCTGGGCTTCCCTTGCCACCCACACAGGGATTCCCCTAGAGGCTGACGGTCAGGGAAATAAGGTTTCTCTTACCGCTGATGGTGCTGGGGTCTCCCTTACCGCTACTACCGGCTTGCCTGCTTTCTCAGTTGGGGCAATTCAGGCCTCTCAACCGCTACAGGCCTTGGGGGTTCATTGCTCCGATTTTGGCGGGAAGCACTTCCATCTTGTCTGTAGCTTCAGGTGACCTTCCCCCTGTGTTGGAGAGACAGGGGCAGGTTTCTGCTGGGTCACCTGCTGTGGCAGGGAGTCCCATTGGACCGCCAGGAGGTTTTCCCTCTCATTTTGTTTTTGCCTTGTGTTTTTGCCTTGGGTCCTGCACCCGCCCTGGAGGTATTGGGGGTTTTTTTTCCCCTTCCCCCCTCAACAGCCTCTTTGGTTTGGCCCCCCTCAGCGCCAGCTGCGTCCCCATCTCCTCTTCTCTTGTCCAAGTGGCCATATGAGGAGAAGTTTTCTATTGATGAGGACCTGGACCTTATGGGAGACCTCCAGGATCCTCACAGTAGGGACAGATGTCTTTAGTGGCGACTATGCGGTTCTGTCAGCTGGTGAGGATGCGTCTGTGGTGCGCATTTTTCTTTATTAAGTTTTCAAATTAAATAGCATATACATGCATCAGGAAACAAAATTCAATTGTATCAAATAATTAGAAGAAAAACTTTTAACAGACAGATTCTGAATCAGATTATTAACAAAAGAATTCCCTATAAGCCCCACTATCCAATGAGTGGAAATTTAAGGAAAAGAGGCATCATTAAGGTATCAATAAAAAAAAAAAAAAATCAGTAAAACAGGAGTACCTAGACAGCACTTTATATAATCTATTTCTTCTCTTCTAAGACAGACAACTAAGGGCTCCTTTTATGAAGCCGCGTTAGCGGCTTTATCGCATGCAACTTTTTATCGTATGCTAACTCCTGCGCTAGCCAAAAAACTACCATCTGCTCAAGAGGAGGCAGTAGCAGCTAGCGCGGCCGGCAAATTAGCGTGCGCTATTACATGCATTAAACTGCTAACGCGGCTTCGTAAAAGGAGCCCTAAGTGTCTGTATTCAGTTCCCTCATATCTTCACTTGGGACCATTACTGGTCATTTGTTTTCCAGAAAAGCCTTTAGCTGTTTTAGGTCATCTATTAGATTAAAGAAGAATTAAACATTAACATGGAAAATGTAAGAAGAAATGCGGTATGCATTTTTCAGCGAGAAGAGCTCCAAGAGCTTATTCTTCAGGTCTCCTTGATGTTGCATTTCAAGGAAGATGTGAAGGAGCCCTTGCGTGTGGTGAACCATCTGCTTAGGGGGATCCACTCTGCATCCCGCTCTTTTCCTGTGCATCAGGATATTGTTCTTACACAGTAGAAAGTGCCATAGGCACCCTTTCATTTTGCACATTCTATGGCCCGCCTGTATCCTATCCTGGAGGGGGATAGGGATGCCTTGAAGTCGCCCGTGGTGGACGTAGTGGTCTCCACCATCGCGAAGCGGCATACTGTGCCTGTTGAGGGTGGCTCATCCTTAAGAGACTCTGAGGAGCATAGGTTGGAGTCTCTTCTTAAGTAGAATTTTAGTATCTCTGCCTTAGTTCAGGTGGCAGTCTGGTGGCTCGGGCATGTTTTCTGTGGGCTGAGCGCGTCCTTGACCATGAGTCTGATGACTAGTCCTTGGTGGATCAGGAGGTAGCCAAAATTTAGATGGGTGCCTCTTATCTCTCTGATGCTTTGTATGACCTGTTGCGAGCGTTGGAAGTCCATGGACTTCCTGGTGGCCGCTTGTCGTACCTTTTGACTTCGGGCTTGGTCGGTGGATGCAACATCTAAGACTAAGCTGACAAAATTTCCCTTGTTTGGCAAGGATTTGGAAAAGTTGGAGACCTTGACGAACTCCAAGGTGCCCTGTCTTCCTGAGGACTGTGTCCACACGCCTGCATGGGGTGGCATTGCTAGGGGGGCGTTTGTGTGATTCCCGCAGATATTGCCCTGGTCCAAGGGGCTGTTTCCTTCTTAGCCTCTGGGTCACTCTGGGGCCTTTTCTATCAGCGTATGCAGTCCTTTCGGGAAGCCCATCGGGGGGGGGGATGTGGTTCCCCCACCGCCCATCCAACCCAATGACGCTTCCCTTGGTTCCGGTGGGTGCTCGGTTATGAGATTTTTCCAAGAGTTGACTGCAACGGATCAGTGGGTCCTGGAGGTAATTCGGGATGGATATGCTCTAGAATTTTCCTGCTCCTTGCCAGATGCTTTCTCGCTTCTTCTCAGGTGGCATGGAAGAAGCGGGCTTTTTGCCAGACTCTACAACGGTTACTAGATCTCTAGGCGGTGGTGCCAGTGCCTCCGCAGGAATGTGCCACAGGCAGATATTCAATATACTTCATGGTGCCCAAGAAAGGGGAATTTTTGGCCCATCTTAGATCTGAAGGGGGTCAACAGGGCTCTGCATGTTACATCTTTTGCATGGAAACCATGAGATCTGTCATTCTGGCGGTTCAGCTGGAGAAATTTCTGACCTCTCTCGATCTGATGGAGGCCTACTTGCATGTTCCGATTCACGCTTCTCATCAGCGGTTCTTTCACTTTGCGATCTTGGGTCAGCAGTACCAATTTTGTGCTCAACCCTTTGGTCTGGCCACGGCTTCGCAGATGTTTACCAAGATCATAATGGTCGTGGCGGCGGCATTGTGCAAGGAGGGCATTCTGGTTCACCCCTATCTGGATGACTGCTTGATCAGAGCGAAATCTTTTCAGGAGCGCTCCCGGGGTGCAGCTCGGGTTGTGGAATTCCTGCAGTTGCTGGAGGAGTAGTCAACCTGTACAAGAGCCAGTTGACTCCATTTCAGCTCCTGGAGTACCTGAGGTTCTTTTCGACAGCAGCTTTGGGAAGGTTTTTCTGCCAGAGGCCCACGTGGTCAAGTTGCAGTCACAGATTCGCCTTCTGATGGCATCCCCGTGTCATCGGGCTAAGAACATAAGAATTGCCGCTGATGGATCAGACCAATGGTCCATCCTGCCCAGTACTCTGCTCACACGGTGGCCCTCAGGTCAAAGACCAGTACTCTAAATGAGTCCAGCCTCACCTGCGTATATTCCAGTTTTGCAAGAACTTGTCCAACTTTGTTTTGAAACCCTGAAGTGTGTTTTCACCATAACAGATTCCGGAAGAGCGTTCCAGTTTTCCACCACTCTGGGTGAAGAAGAATTTCCTTATGTTTGTACGGAATCTATCCCCTTTCAACTTTAGAGAGTGCCTTCTCGTTCTCCCTACCTTGGAAAGGGTGAACAGTCTGTCTTTATCTACTAAGTCTATTCTCTTCAGTATTTTGAACGTTTCGATCAAGTCCCCTTTGTCTCCTCTTTTCAAGGGAGAAGAGGCCCAGTTTCTTCAATCTCTCACTGTACGGCAACTCCTCCAGCCCCTTAACCATTTTAGTCACTCTTCTTTGGACACTTTTGAGTAGTACCGTGTCCTTCCTCATGTACGGCGACCAGTGCTGGACGCAGTATTCCAGGTGAGGGCGCACCATGGCCTGGTACAGCGGCATGATGACCCTCTCCGATCTGTTCGTGATCCCCTTTTTAATCATTCCTAGCATTCTGTTCACCCTTTTCACCACCGCCGCCGCACATTGCATAGACGGCTTCATTGACATGTCGATCAGAACTCCCAAGACTCCTTCCTGGGAAGTCTCTCCAAGTACAGCCCCGGACATCCTGTATTCATGCATGAGATTTTTGTTACCGACATACATCACCTTACACTTTCCACGTTGAACCTCATTTGCCATGTTGCAGCCCATTTCTCAAGCATGTTTATGTCACGTTGCAGATCATTGCAATCCTCCTGCATCTTCACTACTCTGAATAGCTTAGTATCGTCCGCAAATTTAATCACCTCGCTGGTCATACCAATTTCCAGATCATTTATAAAGATGTTGAAGAGCACAGGTCCAAGCACCGAGCCCTGCGGCACCCCACAGGTGACGCTCTTCCAGTCCGAGTATTGTCCATTTATCCCCACTCTCTGTTTCCTATGCTCCAGCCAGTTTTTGATCCACGTGAGTATTTCACCCTTGATTCCATGACTCGCAATCTTCCCAAGTAGTCGTTCATGTGGAACCTTGTCGAACGCCTCTGAAAATCCAGATAAACAATGTCGACTGGATCGCCCTTGTCTATTCTCCTGTTTACCCCCTCGAAGAAGTGCAGCAAGTTTGTCAGACAAGATCTGCCTTTGCTGAAGCCATGCTGTCTGGTCCTTATCAGACCGTGTCCATCAAGGTGATCAATGATGCAGTCCTTTAACAGCGCCTCTACCATCTTTCCCGGTACTGAGGTCAGACTCACCGGTCTGTAGTTTCCCAGATCTCCCCTCGAACCCTTTTTGAAGATCAGCATAACATTTGCCACCTTCCAGTCTTCTGGAATCTTCCCCGATTTGATTGACAGGTTGGCTATTAGTTGAAGCAATTCAGCTATAGTCCCTTTCAGTTCCTTGATGACTCTCGGATAGATGCCATCTGGTCCCGGGGATATGTCGCTCTTTAGCCTATCAATCTGTCTGTATACCTCTTCCAGACTGACTGTCAGGCCTGTCAGTTTCCCGTCTTCGTTTCCAGCATAGAGCCTGATGGGTTCCAGTATGTTGCGTCTATCGTCTTCGGTAAATACAGACGCAAAAAATGTGTTCAGTTTTTCAGCGATTTCTTTATCTTCCTTTAGTACTCCCTTTATTCCATGGTCATCCAACGGCCCCACTGCTTCCTTCACGGATCATTTCCCCTTAATGTATCGAAAGAATGGCTTGAACTTTTTCGCCTCCTTGGCTATTTTTTCCTCGTAGTCTCTTTTGGCTCCTTTTACCGCCTTTTGGCACCTGCGTTGATGTTGTTTATGCTTATTCCAGTTTTCATCCGTTTTTAACCTTTTCCATTCGTTAAATGAGGTTTTCTTGTCTCTGATTGCTTCCTTCACCTCTACAGTGAGCCACGCCGGTTCTTTGTTCTTTTTCCTCTTGGATCCTTTGTTGATATGTGGTATATGAGGATCATGCGCCTCAGTGACTGTGTTCTTGAAAAGGGACCAAGCTTGCTCTAGCGTTTTTACAGCGCTTATCCTCTTCTTAATCTTCTTCCCCCACCATGAGTCTCATCCCTTCGTAATTCCCTTTACGGAAGTTCAATGCCATGGCCGTTGTTCTGGTCTGATATTTTGCCCCTGTATCCAGGTCGAAGCGGATCATGTTGTGATCGCTGTTTCCCAGCGTTCCTTCTACTTCTACACCTTGTGCCGGTCCTCGTAGTCCATTTAGAATTAAGTCCAATATTGCATTTCCTCTAGTATTTTCCTTGGCAAGTTGTTCCAGGAAGCAATCGCCTACAGCATCCAGGAACTTGGTCTCCCTAGCGCAGCCGGAAGTGCCTAAGTTCCAATCTATCCCCGGATAGTTGAAGTCACCCATGATAACTGTGTTGCCTCCCTTGCAGTTGCGTTTAATCTCGTCCATCATTTCTCCATCAATTTCATCGGACTGCCCTGGGGTTCGGTAGTAGATGCCGATCTTCATTTCCAGTCCATTCATTCCCGGAAGTTTAACCCATAGAGACTCTAATTTATCCGTCAGTTGTGGCATGCTCTCTCCAGTGGATTCAATTCCTTCTTTGACGTATATGGCAATGCCCCCACCTTTTTGAGCCACTCTGTCTCTGCAGTTTAGCTTGTATCCCGGTATCACAGTGTCCCAGACTTTTTCCTCAGTCCACTATGTTTCCGTGATTCCGATGATGTCAACGTTATTTTTTTGTGCCATTGCTTCTAATTCACCCATCTTATTCCTTAGGCTCCTTGCGTTCATGTACATACACTTGAGTTTGTGGCCTGATCCCTTCTTGCACTTTCTTCCCTCTTGTGTCCCTATCAGTCTGTCTTGCCTGTGATCTGGTGAGTCTTCCCCTATATCTTCCTGCACGGTATCCGCCGATGAGTCTCCCCCTCTATCTTCCTGTACGGTATCCTCTGGGTATACCGGTTCCCGAACCATCGACTCTTTCTCTTGGTGGACTGTCGGCTTTCCCCTTCTTCCTAGTTTAAAAACTTCTCAATTTCTCTCTTGAAGTTGCTTACAAGTAACCTCATTCCGTCTCTGCTAAGGTGGAGTCCGTCCTTCCTGTACAGCTTGCTCTTCCCCCAGAACGTTGTCCAGTTGCGCATGAAGTGGAATCCTTCTTCCTCACACCAGTGGCGCATCCAAGCGTTGACTCCTTGCAGCTCTGTCTGCCTCTTCTCGTCGGCCCTAGGTACCGGCAGGATCTCAGAGAATGTTATCCTCTGTGTTCTGGTCTTCAGCTTCCTTCCTAGCATCCGGAATTGGTCCTTCAGTGCTTCTCTGTTGTAGTTCCTCCTACTCACTTTGTTCGTCCCAACAAGGATCATCACCGCTGTATCTTCTTCTTCCACATTGTCGATGATTCTGTCGATGCGGCTCACAATGTCTTCAACCTTGGCTCCTGGTAGACAGATCACCAGTCGATCCAGTCTTCCTCTTGCTATGTGGCTGTCAACTTGTCTGATGATGGAGTCCCCCACGACGATTGCTGTCCTTGCTGTCCTCTCTATCTTCTGTTGATTCTCCAGCCGCAGGTCCGTGTCCCTGGTGTATGTCCATCTCTCCAGACGTAGGTCTATGTCCTTCGTTCACATCCATTTTCTTTCCTCCTGGCATAGGCTTGCATCGGGCACATCTTCTTGTGGGTCCCCGCCACTGTTTCCGGATCTCGCTGCTGTATCACCCACTTCTTCCTGGTGGTTGTCCGTTGGGTGGTCCACACTCTCTGTAGGTGCATCTCGGCAGTTCCACTGTTGCTGGTGGTTCTCCATGGCCTCCCTGAAAGCCTCCTCTATGAATTTTTCCAGCTTTCAGACCTCTTCCTCGATGGTGTTCTCTGTCTTGATGTTGTCTGAATCTCCGTCCTCCTCTTCCGTGGCTCAGGGTTTTCTCCAAGTCTTGGGGGTCAATGACAGTCTCCCTGGATGTGATTTGGTGGGTCCGAGCTCACATGCGCCCGCTTCAGCATGCTTTGCTCCAGGTGAATGAGTTGGACTCTCCCGTTCCTCTTCGGTGGTTAGTTCGTTGCAGTCTCCGTTGGTGGCAGAGTCTTCTAATCTGGTACAAGGGTGAGTCTGGTTGAGCACCAGTGGACAGTTCTTATCATGGATGCCAGTCTCCTTGGTTGGGGAGCTCAGTGTCTTGGTTGCTCAGCTCAGGGCCGCTGGTCTCAGGAGGAGGTTTCTTAGTCAGTCAATGTTCTGGAGACCAGGGCCATCCATTTGGCATTGCTAGTGTTCCAGACGTTGACGGGCAAGTCTGTTCAGGTTCTATCGGACAATGCCATGGCAGTGGCTTATGCCAGTCGTCATGGGGGAACCAGGAGTCGTCTGTTGGCACAGGAGGCGAGCGGACTTCCTCAGTCGTCACATGCTAGATCCTGGAGAGTGGTGTCTCGGTCCCGCAGCCTTCGAGTTGATTGTGCAGGCTTGGGGTCAGCCAGTCCTGGACCTGATGGCCACGAATATCAACACCAAAGTGCCTCGGTTCTTCAGTTGGAGCAGGGATATTCAGGTCTAGGGGTTGGATGCTCTGGTGCAGCCCTGGCCGACGGTGGGTCTCCTGTATATATTTTCTCTGTGGCTGATGGCGGGCAGATTCCTTCTTCACATTGCTCGGCAACCCGGCTATGTGATTCTGGTGGCTCCGGACTGGCTCAGGCGCCCATGGTACGCGGATCTGGTTCGTCTTCTGGTGGTAGATCCTCTTCCGCTGCCTCTCTTGCCCGATCTTCAGTTTCAGGGCCCCATTCCAATGTTCGATCCGGATCCCTTTTGTCTTACCGCTTGGCTCTTGAGAGGGAACGCCTAGGTAGGAAAGATTATTCAGATAGTAATTTCCATTCTCTTGGGTCTCGGAGGCTTTCCACTTCTTGGACTTATTTGCAGGTTTAGTGTATTTTTGAAGACTTGTGTGCTGCGTGGGGGGTGGTTTCCTTTCGCGCTTCTTTGCCTCACATCATGCATTTTTTGCAGGATGGCTTCGATAGGGGCCTGGCATGGTCTTTAGCTGGCGGCTTTGTCTGCGTTAAACTTCTTTCCTGGGCGTAGTTTGCTTTTTACAGGCGGACAAATTGATTCAGCCTTCAGTTCCGGCTTGAAATCTCAATCTGGTCCTGTCAGTGCTTGTGCACCCTCCATTTTTGCCTCTGGGTTCCTGCTCGTTAAAGGATCTTACTCTCAAGGCAGTGTTCATGGTGGCCATTACTTCTATGAGACAAGTTTCTGAGTTGCAGTCTTTCTCTTGTAGGTCTCTCTTCCTGGAGTTTTCTAGGGAGTGGGTTAAGCTGTGGTCTGTTCCTTCCTTTATGCCAAAGGTGGTCTCGCCTTTTCATATCAACCAGTCCTTGATCCTCCCGATCTTGGGTAGCCGGGAAGGTTCCTCAGAACCGAGGCTGTTGCGCAAGTTGGATGTCTGCAGGGCCCTTCACTCTTATGTTGAGCAGACCCAAGAGTTCTGGAAGTCGGATCATCTTTTTGTCCTCTTGGTGGGTCCTTGTAAGGGGGACAGTGCTTCCAAGGTTTCCATTGTGCATTAGATCAAAGAGACTATCGTTTCTGTATATCTTCTGAAGAAAAAGCCTGTTCCAGAATTTCTCATGGCTCATTCCACTCGGGGTCGGGCAGCTTCTTGAGCTAAGTCTTCTCTGGTGCCTACAGTGGCTATCTGTAAGGCCACGGTTTGTTCTTCTCTG
The DNA here is from genome assembly GCF_902459505.1 of Geotrypetes seraphini. Taxonomy (NCBI): domain Eukaryota; kingdom Metazoa; phylum Chordata; class Amphibia; order Gymnophiona; family Dermophiidae; genus Geotrypetes; species Geotrypetes seraphini. Next base: position 297,985 of record NC_047088.1, read on the forward strand.
CATTCCTTCATGCGTCACTACCGCTGTATGTTAAGGCATGTTCTGGTGGTGGCCCTCCGGGGGTCCCATCCATGATGGGTACTGCTTTGTTACGTCCTATCAGTGAAGCTATACCGGTCTGGAGAGATGCTAAAGAAGGAGAAATTAGGTTCTTACCTGCTAATTTTCTTTCTTTTAGACTCTCCAGACCAGTATAGCACCCAACCCTTTCTGTCTGTCTGTTGTTCTTGCATTTTTTTCATGTGAAGATTTTGCTTTTTCTGTGGTGTCTAGTATTTCTCTAGGGCCGGGGAGATCAAAGAACAGTGGCTATGGCTCAGCTGGCATAGCTGGTGAGCTTCGGGGGACATTTTACTGCAGGGGCTTGTTCTATGCACTTTCCAACAGTATTCTTATATGTGGAATGGTGTCGTCGAGAGCATTTTGGCTTCCTGGACCATGGGATGATCTTCCAAGGGCTGCTGAGCAGAGATGGTGTGCATCTATCAAAGAAGGGAAGAAGTGTCTTCGCCATAAGACTGGCTAATTTACTGAAGAGGGCTTTAAACTAGAAGTGATGGGGCAGGGTGATCAAAGCTCCCGGTGAATATAAGCCCTCAGGTAAGTAAATCACTGGATACCTCTACACAGATGGGAAAAGGGGGCAATGTCTGGAAAGCAAGATATAGTAATGCTCGAAGTATGGGAAACAAGGTTCTGGATCTAGGAGCTGTGATGGAAGAAGAGGAGTTGGATATAGTGATGATTTCAGAGACATGGTTCACGGAGAATCATGACTAGGATGTAGTTATAACAGGCTGTAATCTGTTCAGGAAAGACAGGGTAGGAAGAAAAGGAGGAGGAGTAGCGTTATATGTTAAAGATCATATTAAATCCACACAATTGCAGGATCTGCAGGGCAAGGAAGTGGCGCTATGGATCAATTTGAAGAGAGGGAATGGTAAATATATTTGCATTGGTGTGATACGTGGGCCTCCTTCACAAACGGAAGAAGTAGATAGAGATTTAATAGTAGACATTCAGAATATATCTAAAAAAGGGAAAGTCTTGCTAATAGGTGATTTTAACATGCTGGATGTTGATTGGGGGATCCCTATTGTGGGGTTTTCTAGAAGTAGGGAGATTCTGGATTTTCTACAAGGAGAACTGTTCCAGCAGTTGGTAATGGAACCCACAGGGGATGGGGTCATACTGGACTTAGTGCTTACAAATGGGGAAAGCGTTTCTTTTTTAAGTCAATGTATATTTATTGAAAGTTTTGTAGGCGACAAAGCAAATGAATAATAACAAGTACAAGTCATGTGAGAGAGAGGCATAATAACAAGCTAAATAAGCCAACATAACATTCATAACTAAAGCCCTATAGGCAATCAAACATATGAACAAAAATCAATCACATGAGTAAACCTTTGTCTATGGTATAAAAAGCATAAAGAAGGAAGAAAAGAGGAAAAAGCTAAAGAAATAAATATAGAGAAATAAGGAGGAAGGCTAATAAAACATTAAAAAAAATAACTAAGAATCAGAGCCCTGGAGGTACAGTTTGAGGGATTTCCATTTAGAAAGAAATTGTGGGAATCTGTCATATTTTTTAGCTAAATATGCTTCATATCTATAAGTCAAACAGACAAGATTCCACCATTGTGTCACGGATATCTTAGAAAGATCTTTCCAGGAATTAAGAAGAAGTTTCAAAGCTAAAGAGATAAGTATGTTAAAGAGGAAGGCATCAGGACAAGAAAGAGGAGACGGGAGAGCAGAGGACTTGAGTAATAGCATTTGATATGATAGAGCTACATCGATATGAAAAAGAGAGCAAATAGTGTTCCATAGTGATGACCAAAATGATTGTACAGAGGGACATAGAAATAGCAAGTGTTTAAGGGAACCTATATCAGTAGAGCATGTCCAACATTCTTTTGTAAAAGTAGGGTTAATACGGTGTGATTTAATTGGGGTCCAATGAGCTCTATGGCATAGAAAGAATAAGCTCTGGGTTAGGGAAGCTGACCTAGAGGAATGAAAAACAGATTGTAGATAAGAGGACCAGTCACGATCAGAGATAGGACATCCAATATCTTCTTCCCAAGCCTTTTTGACAGAGGGAAGGGTCGGATATCGTAGTTCTTTGAGGAGATTATAGAACTTGGATGCTGCATGACCCAGAGCACGATATTGGTTAGAAAGAGTCAATAAAGTCAGAGGCTGACGTTTAACTTTCAGATCATAGTGAAGTTTTCGTAAGGCTGAACGTAGTTGCAGCCATTGATAAAAATAAGAATCGGGAAGGCCATATTTAGTCTGGAGCTCATGGAAAGTGAACCAGGAGTCATCGGGGTGACATAATGCAGCAATGTCCCAAATCTGATGAGTGGTCCAGGGGAGCCAGAATATCAATTGCTTCCCAATCAGTAGTTTAGGGCTTCTCCATAGGGGGCAATAGGTGGATTGAGACCAGGGACAGTCCAGTAGACGGTCTAGGTCTTGTAGAGTTCGGAGAGATGTGAGAAGTAGGGGGTTAGGAGGCTTAGTTTGTAGATGAGTGGATCCAAGGAGTCGAAGTAAAGGTATAGGATGTAAGAGGGCCAGTTCAAGACGAAGCCAATTGGGGGCTAGTGTAGAGTCAAGGGACTCAGAGGAGTGAAGCCATTCAGTACTTTGTTTTAATAAAAATGCTTGATGGTAAAGAAATAGGTCAGGGAAATTAACCCCTCCAGCCGATTTAGGAGATTTAAGTTTACTTTGCGATATTCTATGAGGTTTATTGTTCCACAAGAAGTCGAAAAGAAGTTTTTCCAATTGTTTGTAGAAAGAATTAGGAAAGAGGAGAGGGAACATGGTGAACATGTATGTAATTTTTGGAACTACCATCATTTTAAGGATATCAAGTCTCCCCCACCAAGAAAGGTGTAAAGGGGACCAGTTGGATAGAGATGATTTTACTGAGGAAACAGTCTTAGCCATGATGAGGTTCGCTGTTATTTTAAGATCTTTATCAAATGGAACACCTAGGTATTTCATCCCAGTAGATATCCAAGTAAATGGGTATGATGGGAGAACAAATGGTGTGCAGGCTTCGTTAAGGGGCATAAGTTCGGTTTTGTCCCAATTGACCTTATAGCCAGACATGGAGGAGAATTGAGAGATAAGAACAATAAGAGAATGTAAAGATTGTTCAGGATCAGACAAGTAGAGAAGAATATCATCAGCGTAAACAGATAATTTAAATTCCAATTCAGCAATGGAAATTCCCTTAATAGAGGTGGACAATCTGATATGAGCTAAAAGGGGTTCGAGAGCTAAATTAAATAATAGAGGGGATAAGGGACAACCTTGACGGGTACCTCGTTGTAGTATGAAAGAATCAGAAAGAGCATCATTAACTACAATCTTAGCAGTAGGAGTGTTATACAGTAGAGAGACCATATGGACAAATTCAGCAGGAAATCCAAAATGTCGTAAAACACAAAAGAGGTAATTCCATTCCACTCTGTCAAAGGCCTTCTCAGCATCAAGAGAAGCTACCAAGTAAGGTTGATCCTTTGACAGAGTGGAATGCAGGATATGACATAATAATCTAGTGTTATCAGCACCATAGCGTCCCTTCAAAAAACCAACTTGATTTCTATGTATAAGGGAAGATATAACAGACTCTAATCAGTGAACTAAAATTTTTGCAAATATCTTATAGTCCAGATTTAGTAGAGAATTGGGTCTATAATTTTTGATTAATTGAGCATCTCTGTTGGGTTTTGGAAGAACAATGATACTAGCTTCATGGAAGCGGGAGAGGCGATTGGGAGAAACAATAATAGACTTATAGTAAGATAAAAGGCATGGAATTAAAGACACTGAAAAAGTTTTAAAGAATTCCGCAGGAAGGCCATCCGGTCCTGGCGCTTTAGAGGAAGCCATAGAGGAAATGGCTCGTTGTACTTCATCTGCAGAGACAGGTTGTCGTAGAGGTTCGTGTTGAGATGAGGCAATAGATGGGAGGTGTGCAGATTGTAGGAAGTCAGATATGATATCTTCTGAGCAGGTGGATTCCGAAGTGTATAAAGAGGCATAAAAAGAATGGAATTCCTTAAGTATGTCAGAAGTTTTAGTATAGGTCATGCCAGAAGGCGATTTGATATGAGAAATTCGGTGTTTGGATCTTTGTCCTTTAAGGTAAGAAGCTAGGTGATGTCCCGCTTTGTTGGAGGTAGCATAATATGTAGCTGATTGGCGGAACATGGAGACAGATGCAGATGAACTAAAGATCTCATTATATCGGAATTTAAGCTGTTGTAAAGACTTGTAGAGAGTAGAGTCAAAGGAGTTATATAGTTGAGATTCCAGGGAGTGAATTTCCTGTTCTAGACTATGAAGTGTGGCTTTCTTAGTCTTGAGTTGATGAGCTGTATAGCTGATACATTCACCTCGTAGCCAGACTTTATAGGACTCCCATACAGTAGCATAGTTGGATACAGAGGATTCATTTCTAGCAAAGAAAGCATTAGATTCAGCGGTGATGTAAGATACAAACTCTTCGTTGCATAAAAGTTGGGTGTTCATTCTCCTGTCTTATCATCAGACCAGTTGAGAGAACATGATATGGCGGCATGGTCAGAGATAGAGATGTTGTGGATAGTAGTGGTAGATGTGATATTTAAAATGTCTTTAGATGTTAAAAAGTAGTCAATCCTAGAGTATGATTTATGGGGCGCCGAGTAGAATGTGAAGTCCTTGGTAGTGGGATGAAAGATCCTCCAAAGGTCGTTCCAGCCATATGTTTGCATTAAATTGGAAAGAGTCGAGCGGACCCTTAGTTTGGCAGGGCGGCAGAGAGAGGATCTATCAAGAAAAGGGTCCAATGGGAAATTAAAGTCTCCAGCAATAATAGTGTGTTCCGAAAAAGAGGAATGGGAAATGGTATGAAAATCCTGAAAGAAAGAGGGGTCATCAGAGTTAGGTGCATACAGGTTCAATATATTCAGTGGTTTGCCATCAATGGTGCCCTCGATATAGGACCATCTGCCCATGGGATCAAAGGAGTGAATGGTCAGTTGAAAGTTGAGTGATTTGCGAATGAGAGTAATAACCCCATTTCTTTTTCCCAAGGCGGGAGCAGCGAAGCAGTGTTGGATCCATCCTCCGGTAAGCTTCTGCGCTTCTGCGAGGTTGACATGCGTCTCTTGTAGGAGGCATATGTCTGCCCCTAGATGTTTGAAATATTGTAGTATTTTCTTTCTCTTTATTGGACTAGAGAGGCCCTTAACATTAAGGGAAACAATGTTTAGCTTGACCATAGGGTCAGAGAGGTAGAAGCAGACATTGGTGTCTCGAGCAGGTTGCAGGTCCCAAAGAGAGGAAATGCTCAAAGGAGTATAGGCGGTGTCTCTGGACCAGAGCTGTATTAGGTTGCAATAGTATACATAAATCAGAAAAATGGAAAAAAAGGAGGTGGTAAACAATACCAGGCTCTGAGTAAAAAGAAACAATAAGGTGCAGCCATAAAAAAACAAGTAATGTAGTTTAGCATATAAAATGGGGAAAGTAGATACTGTAGATGGGGGCACATGTGGACGAGAGACACTTAACATGCGTCCAAAGCCCCAGCCATTAAAGGAAATTCAAAGCAGAGTGCATCCAGCCTGAAGCAGATTGTTGAAAGCATGTTGAAAGCAACAACAAAATTCAAGTCATGGCTCCAATGTTGTCATCAAGGTATTTTTGCAATTCAGTGGGTTCATCAAAATTTTTGGTAGAATTACGGTAAGTAATTCTCATTCTGGCCGGATAGAATAATCCATATTGTGCTCAGATATGTTTAAGTTGAGGACGCATAGCTAAAAAAGCTTTTCTTTTTTGAGCTGTCTTCTTAGAGAGATCAGGTACAAGTAAGATTTTTTTGCCATCCACAAGAAGAGGTTGTTTGACTTTGGCAGTTTGCAGTATTTGAAGGGCATGAGGATACCGAAGAAGCTTTAAAACCACAGGTCTCGGTGGTTTAGATGGTATAGGAGGGCCAGAGGGTACACGGTGTGCTCTCTCTATCTCTAGAGCAGGTGAAAATTGGATGTTTAGAAGAGATGGGAGGAGAGATTGCAGGTATTCAATGATATCTTTCCCCTCAGCAGACTCTGGTAAGCCAATAATTCGTACATTACTGCGTCTCATTCGATTAGACATGTCGTCCAAATCTCTCTGTATAAGATCCATTTTGTGCAGACCACGTTGCATGGTTAGGAGCTGGGCATCATGGGCGGTTAGATGTTCTTCCGACAGGTCCAGACGAGCTTCTAATTGTTTAAATTGTAAGGTGATTGTGCTAAGTTCCGCTTTAATGTCCGCAGTCGCAGCTAAATTCTTGTGCATAAGTCCCTGTAGGATTTGCAGATCGTGAGACAGGGACGCGTCCGCTACGAGGAGCTTGGTTGAGGCCTTGTCCGGGGACGGCGGTTCATGTTTAGAACGCTTGGATGCGTTCGGAGCGGCGTGGGGGACAGACGCAGCCGATCCGTCCGGCTTATTTGATTTAGTAGCCATTAGGGAGGTTTTAGCAAAGTTTGCTGACCTGATAGGAGCAGTTAGAAGCGCCGGATGCCGTTTTTAAAAGTCAGGCTGGAGCGAGTGAACGATTCAAGCAGCCATCTCGTAGCCGGTCACGTGACCCCCCCGGGGAAAGTGTTTCTGATGGTTCAGTGGGTGATCATCCAGTGATCACTGCATGGTACGGTTTAATATTAAGATGGGTATAGAGAGGGCTCATTCAAAAGCAAAGGTTCTAGACTTTAAAAAAAAAACTAACTTTGTTCAGATGGGGGTTTACGTCAAGGAATTCTTGTCTGGATGGGAACGTCTGGAAGGATTGGAAATGCGGTGAGCAAAACTGAAAGGAGCGATTGTAAGGGCGACAAACCTTTTGGTGAGGCAAATAAGTAAAAGTAAGAGGAAAAGAAGGCCGCTTTGGTTCTCAAAAGTAGTAGCTGAGAAGGTAAGGAATAAGAGGTTAGCTTTCATAAACTACAAAAGATCGCAGAAAGAGGAAGGAAGACAGGCAAAAATATCTGGAAAAGTTAAGAGAGGCTGGTCGTGTAGTAAGGAAAGCAAAGATGCAAATGGAAGTAAAAATAGTTAACACAGTAAAATGGGGAGACAAGACATTTTTTAGATATATTACGGTAGTGATAGGAAGAAGTACAAAAGTGGTATTGTGAGACTCAAAAGTGAAGGAGAACAATGGGAGCAAGAGGACCATCCAAAAAAGGAGATTCTGGATGGGGGCAAAACGGACACGCCACGGGAGGTGGATGACCGAGTAAAGGCAAGCCAGGTGGGAGCGCCGAGCCATGGAAAGAAAATAGCAGGGCGGGCGACAAATCAGGACCTATATTGCCTCTACACAAATGCGAGGAGCCTCAGGGCCAAAATGGGAGAGCTGGAAATTATAGCCAGTCAAAAAGCCCTGGACATAATTGGAATCACAGAAACGTGGTGGGCTGAGGATAATAAATGGGATGTGGTCATACCAGGGTACAAACTTTACAGGAGAGACAGGACACACAAGAAGGGTGGAGGAATAGCGCTATACATAAAAGACTCCATACCCTCAACCAAAATGGAAACAGCAGTAAGGTCGGAAGGCTTGGAATCAATATGGGTTAAGCTACCAGGAGGATCTGGAGCAGACATCAAATTGGGTCTATACTATCGTCCGCCTGGCCAATCGGAAGAAATCGACCGGGACCTGGAGACGGAACTGCGGCAGGTATGCAAAAATGGAAGTGTGGTGGTGATGGGAGACTTCAACTACCCTGGGATAGACTGGAGTATCGGGCACTCAAGTTGCGAGAGAGAGACCAAATTCCTGGAAGCCACGAGGGACTGCTTCCTGGAACAGCTGGTCATGGAACCTACACGAGGAGAAGCTACTCTTGATCTAATCTTCAGTGGACTGGGGGGACCTGCAAAGGAAGTAGCGGTATTAGACCCACTGGGAAACAGCGATCACAACATGATCCAGTGCAGACTAGAACTGGGATCATCCAGGGTGAAAAGAACCACAACAACAGCGCTCAACTTCAGAAAAGGGAATTATGATGCAATGAGGAAAATGGTGGGGAAGAAACTCAACGGCAGCACAAGGAAGGTAGAGTCCGTAGAAAGCGCCTGGACCCTGCTCAAGCGTACGGTGCACGAAGCACAGAACCTGTACGTCCCCAGGTTCAGAAAAGAGTGCAAGAAAAATCGAATAAAGAACCCAGCATGGATAACGGCAGCTGTAAAAAAGGCGATCAGTAACAAGAAAGCATCGTTCAAAAAATGGAAACAGGATCAAACGCAGGCCAACCAAAAGGAACACAAGGAAAGCCAGAAGGAGTGCCACCGAGTGGTTAGGAGAGCAAAGAGGGAATATGAAGAGAGACTAGCGGGAGAGGCAAAAAATTTCAAATCATTCTTCAGATACGTAAAGGGGAAGCAACCAGCGAGGGAGGAAGTGGGGCCCTTGGATGATGGGGATAGAAAGGGAGTAGTGAGGGAGGAAAAAGAAATAGCTGACAAGTTAAATGACTTCTTTACGTCGGTCTTCACGAGGGAGGACACATCCAACATTCCGGAACCAGAGGAAATAGAAAATGGAGATCAAGATAACAAGCTGGTCAAATTAGAGGTGAGCCAGGAGGATGTCCTCAGGCAGATAGACAAGCTAAAGAGCGACAAGTCGCCAGGTCCGGATAGCATTCACCCAAGGGTGCTCAAGGAATTAAGAAATGAAATAGCAGAGACACTTCAGCAAATATGCAACCTATCCCTAAAAACTGGAGAGATCCCGGAGGACTGGAAAATAGCTAATGTCACGCCCATCTTCAAGAAGGGTTCGAGGGGCGACCCGGGAAACTATAGGCCGGTAAGCCTCACATCGGTCCCGGGAAAGATGATGGAGGCACTGATTAAGGACAGCATCTGTGACCATATCGAAAAAAATGGACAGCTAAGGTCGAGCCAGCATGGGTTCTGCAAGGGTAGGTCGTGCCTCACAAACCTGTTGTACTTCTTTGAGGGGGTAAACAACCAGGTGGACAAAGGAGAACCCATAGACATAATTTACCTAGACTTCCAGAAAGCCTTCGATAAGGTACCACATGAGCGGTTGCTCAGGAAGCTATGGAACCATGGGGTGCACGGGGAGGTCCACCGATGGATCAAAAACTGGCTGGCAGACAGGAAGCAGAGGGTTGGTGTAAAGGGCCATTACTCGGACTGGCAAGGGGTCACGAGCGGGGTTCCTCAAGGATCGGTGCTGGGACCGCTCCTGTTTAACATATTCATTGACGACCTGGAGGAGGGAACAAAATGCGAGGTCATCAAATTTGCAGATGACACCAAACTATTCAGCAAGGTTGAAACCACGGTTGACTGCGAGAATCTCCAAAGGGATCTTACGACATTGGAAGAATGGGCGAAAAAGTGGCAAATGAGCTTCAATGTTGGGAAATGCAAGGTCATGCATATAGGGAGAAGGAACCCGATGTTCACTTACAAAATGGGGGGATCAATGCTAGGGGTCAGTAATCTGGAAAGAGACTTGGGTGTGATGGTAGACACGACATTGAAGGCGTCGGCACAATGCGCCACAGCCTCGAGGAAAGCAAACCAAATGTTAGGTATCATTAAGAAGGGTATCTCGACCAGAACGAAGGAAGTCATCCTGCCACTGTACCGGGCTATGGTGCGCCCGCATCTGGAATACTGTGTACAGTACTGGTCACCGTACCTCAAAAAGGACATGGCAATGCTTGAGGGAGTCCAGAGAAGAGCAACTAAACTGATTAAGGGTATGGAAAACCTTACATACACTGACAGACTGAAGAAGCTGGGGTTGTTCTCCCTGGAAAAGCGGAGACTCAGAGGAGATATGATAGAGACCTTCAAGATCCTGAGGGGCATCGAAAAGGTTGACAAAGACAGATTTTTCAATTTGAAAGAAACCACAAGAACAAGGGGTCACTCGATGAAATTGAAGGGGGACAGGTTTAAAACAAACGCAAGGAAGTACTTTTTCACACAGAGGGTGGTGGACACATGGAACACCCTTCCGGAGGCCGTGATAGGAAATAGCACAGTACAGGGTTTCAAGGAAGACCTGGATAGGTTCCTGGAAGACAAAGGGATTGAGGGGTACAGATAAGAGCAGTGGAAGGTTTAGAGATAACTGTAGAGGTAGGCAATAAAATTAGTCAGGGACCGCTGACCAGGCAATATGCCTGATGGGCCGCCGCGTGAGCGGACCGCTGGGCTGGATGGACCTCTGGTCTGCCCCGGCGGAGGCGACTACTTATGTACTTATGTACTTATGTACTAATATGTAGAAGCTGATAAAGAAAAGGCCTAATTGCTTAACAGATATTTCTGTTCTGTGTTCATGGCTGAAGCGCCGGGAGTGGGACTGCAGAAGACAAACGTGAATAGGGATGGAGGAGTAATAGACCCAGATCGATTTCAGAGGGATGTGTTCGTGAAGAGCTAGCTAAAATAAAGGTAGACAAAGCAATGGGGCCGGATGGTGCTGAAGGAACCTAGGGAAGTTCTGGTAGCTCGGCTGACTGACCTCTTCAATGAGTGTCTAGAGTCAGGAGTAGTACTGGAATACTGGAAAAGGCGGATATGGTCTCTCTCCACAAAAATGGAAGTAAGGAAGAAATAGGAAATTAGAGGCTGGTAAGTCTGACTTCTGTGATAAGCAAATTAATGGAAACACTTTTAAAACAGAAAATGGTCAAGTTTCTGGAATCCTGTGGATTACAAAACCGGAGGCAAGATGGATTCACTAGAGGTAGGTCTTGGTCAGACAAATATGATCAATTTCTTTGATTGGGTGACCAGAGAATTGGATAGAGGATGTGCACTAGATGTGATGTATTTAGATTTTAGCAAAGCCTTTGACAGTGTTCCACACAGATGTCTAATAAATAAACTTAGTGCCCTCGGGATGGGTCCCAAAGTGACGGGCTGGGACAAGAACTGATTGAGTGGAAGGCGATAGAGGGTAGTGATCAATGGAGATTGCTCTGAGGAAAGGGATGTTACCAGTGGTATGCCTCAAGGTTCTGTTCTAAGTCTGTTCTTTTTAACATTTCTATAAACTATATTGATGAAGGGTTGTCGGGTATGATTTGCCTCTTTGAGGATGATACCAAAATCTATAATAGAGTAGACACGCTGGATGGTGTGAATAATATGAGAAAGACCTGGCAAAGCTTGAAGAATGGTCTGAAATTTGGCAGCTAAAATTTAAAGCTAAGAAATGCAAGGTCATGCATTTGGGCTGCAAAATCCCGAGAGAACGGTACAGTTTAGGGGGGTGAAGAACTTATGTGCACGACAGAAGAGTGGGACTTGGGTGTGATTGTTTGTGATGATCTTAAGGCAGGGGTGTCCAATGTCGGTCCTCGAGGGCCGCAATCCAGTCGGGTTTTCAGGATTTCCCCAATAAATATGCATGAGATCTATATACATGCACTGCTTTCAATGCATATTCATTGGGGAAATCCTAAAAACCCGACTGGATTGCGGCCCTCAAGGACCGACATTGGACACCCCTGTCTTAAGGTGACCAAACAGGTTGAAAAGGTGATGGCGAAAGCTAGAAGGATGCTAGGTTGCATAGGGAGAGGTATGGCCAGTATGCCCCTGTATAAGACTTTGTTGAGACCTCATTTAGAATATTGTATACAATTCTGGAGGCCGCACCTTCAAAAAGATTTAAAAAGGATGGAGTCGGTCCAGAGGAAGGCTACTAAAATGGTATGTGGTCTTCATCATAAGGCGTATGGGAACAGACTTAAAGATCTCAATCTGTATACTTTGGAGGAAAGGCGGGAGAGGGGCGATATGATAAGTTTAAATACCTACATAATGTAAATGCACATGAGTCGAGTCTTTCATTTGAAAGAAAACTCTGCAGTGAGAAGGCATAGGATGAAGTTAAGAGGTGATAGGCTCCAGAGTAATCTAAAGTAATACTTTTTTATAGAAAGGGTGGTAGATACATGGAACAGTTTCCCAGAAGATGTGGTGGAGACGAGACTGTGTCTGAATTCTAAATGGCCTGGGATAGGCACATGGGATTTCTCAGAGAGAGAAAGAGATAATGGTTACTGCAGATGGGCAAACTAGATGGGCCATTTGGCCTTTATCTGCCATCATGTTTCTATGTAATTAGAAAATGAATAATGTAAACTGAAAACTTAAATAGTTGTGAATGTGTTTAATGTGTTGAGTGGTGCTTAGAGGGCAAATAAGTCTGATACTGGTCAGAATTGCACAGTCTGTGTCCCATATATGGCAGTTCAGTTTAGGATGGGCGCTGGAGAGGGCTTCAATTGAAACTTCAGGAATTGGAACTTGAGGACAGTGTCAGGAAGACCTCTAGGGGACTAGAGGGGACATATTATGTTTAAATTAGAGGTGAACCGAATTGCAGCGATGAATTCAGCCTTGTTTTAAACTGCCAGTGCATTTTCAGCTGAAACCAAAACTTTATGTTGGGTCCCCCCTCTCAAACTCGTCTGTAGGGTCCCCACCTTAGACTCTGGTGATCTAGTGTCTGACTGGGGCAGGAGTGATCTCCTGTCTATGTCATGTCAGCTGTCAAAATGCCAAGACTGTTGCTGGAGGTTGTGGCAGCCATTTTGATAGCGGAGATGGCAATGGCAATAATGAATGAGGATTGTTCCTGCTCTGACTAGCCATTAGACCATCAGAGGTTGTACGGTAGGCCTGGGGCAGTCTACGGATAGAGGTGAGGGAGCTTCCATTTCCATTTGTGTTTCCAATTGTGAGCCAGGCCAATTTCATTTTTCATTTAAACTGAGGGGTGAATTTTGGCTACAGACAGTTTGTCACTGTCTAGTTTAAATACTTAACGTATTTTTTGCTCCATAAGACGCACCTGACCATAAGATGCATTCTAGATTTAGAGGAGGAAAACAAGAAAAAAAACCATTCTGAACCAACGTGTATACCAATCTTTAAATTCTGTCCCAGCCCCCCAGCACCTTTAAATTCCGTCCCAGCCCCCCCCCCATCATCACTTTTAACAAAACATAAAACTTTATATGTTAAAAGAGTGAAAGATAAAATAATAGGTAGAAAAAAAAAATACCTGAGAGGGAGGTATAATAGAGAGTGACAGTCATTCGATCTTAGAAGACTAGAGGGCAGGCCAGCCACTGAAGATCTTCCAAGGTCGGGCCCCATAGACTTCAGGCTCCTGATAAGAGGGAGTAGAGTCAAGACTGCCATTGCCGGCAAAGAAACAGCTCCAGGGTGAGACAGCCAACCACTCCCAATGGAGCCGATTCACTGGGGGCTCTGGTTTCGCTTTGCCTTGGTTTCGGTTCTTTTGCGTCGTGAGACCAGTGGTGAGGAAACAACGCCACTATCGAGCAGAGGCCAACGGGCTGAAGCAGGCCACCACACAGCAGGAGAGCAGAGCCGAAAGGACTCTCCTCACGCTGTACAGCTCCACCCCTGTGCACATTGCCATCCTTGCTGCTGATGCTACTTACCCCTCCACCACCTCTTGCTATAGGGAAAGGGGCGGGATGGAGTGCACCGAACGTTCTGTCTGCATTCCAGACATTCAATGCTGATAGAATTGACAGTTCGCCTAGTAGCTTTCGGCCATTGCTGGAGCCATTTAGGAAGGAAAGTCGACCCCATCCTCCCTTCTAATGCCCACACACACGCTAGGACCCGGGAATAAGGAGAGGAACCAGAGGCTTGGCAATGATCTCATTTCCCCCTATCTGAAAACACCAGCCCTAGCTGTTAGATGTTTTGCCTGGGCACCTAGCGCTCGTCCTTCTCCTCCTTCCCGGACTGGAGGTGGGAGGCAGACCCCTACTGAACAAGGCACCCGGAGTGGAAAGGGAAGAGCTCAAGCTTGGTGTCCACAAGCGCCGCGTCCTTACCTCCCTCCCATCACTACCTGCTCATCTCCTCCATTGAGGCACAACCCCCACAATGCTCCGCCCTCAACCCAGTAAGCATCGGAAGATTGATGACAGAAGTCGCCCGGCAGAAAGGAAAATAGAAAGTAGGGAGGGGGGTTTGCATTCGCTTCATAAGGCGCACCCTTATTTTCACCCACTGTATTGGGGGAAAAAAAGTGCATCTTATGGAGCAAAAAATACGGTAAGTGGAATAAATGCATAGGAAGTGACTTTATCTTTCATTTGAATGGAAGGTGTGGAATGAGGGATCATAGGATGAAGGTATGTCTAGGGGACTGCACAGCACAGCTATAGGCTCACACAGGATTCAGTAGCTCTGTCTTCATCTACTGGTAGGTGTTCATAATCCTGCAGTTGGGGCCAGTCTGGATCACCTTAAGCAGTTTCCCAAACTGCAGGGTTCCACTCCAAATGAGGTTACATAACCTGCCTTTTGGGTTACAACCTAAGTAGGCTCTCCATAGGTGCATCATTATTCTGGACCTCCAGGGAGGGTCACACAATTTTATTAGGCCACAGTCATGGGGTCACAACCACAAAATTATATTAGAAAGCACTGGCCTAAAGGAAAGCAAATTGGCAATTAATATCCAATGTTTCTGTTTGTTCCATGATGATTCCAACTACCTGTATGTGCTTGGCAAGGTGACTAGTTGCCGACTGCCCTGTTTATAATGCCAGTGTTTTATCATATAATATAAGAAGGACTTGGGAAAATCCATTGTTTATTTAAGTAGCGCAAAATCTGTTTTACTGTTTTGGGATCTTGCTGCTGCTGGAAACAGGATACTGGGCTTGATGGACCTTGGATCTGTCCCTATATGATAACTCTAATGATGTTATATCTTGTTGGGTAGACTAATTAGTATTTACAGATCTTTATATGCTATCAGTTACAATGTTACTGTATAACAGTGTACAACTTATCTATTCTCCATGCTAATTCTATAGATTTATTCCTCTTTATATTTTGATTGTTCTTTTTTCCTTTGTGTGCCACTTAGGTTACTGAAGCAGAAGAATGTTATAATACGGCTCTTCGTCTTTGTCCCACACATGCTGACTCCCTTAATAATCTTGCAAATATCAAACGTGAGCAGGGAAACATAGAGGAAGCTGTTCGTCTTTACCGGAAAGCTCTTGAGGTATTCAAGAGTTGTGTAGTTCTAGTAGATACTTTGATGCTGGAAAACACTGTAGTTTACAAAGTGTGATAGTATTTAATGGACCCAAAATTGTGTTTAGTCATTAATATTAGACTATACAGGTTCTTTTATCTCTTTGGTCTGAAAACCTATATGTACTATAATTATGATTTTCCATAAGTGCAATAATTATGATTTTCCTATTGCCAAGCTCGCTCGCTTGCTCCCTTCTGTGGCGGAAGTATTTCATGCCCCCCACCTGTGAGTGTGTACTAGAGCTGTTCAGGTGGGCTTCCTTCTTCCTACCTTCCAGCCACACTTGCTTCTTTGCAGGGCACCAGGTGGGCTGTGTCATTCTGGACAAGCGGTTTATCTCCCCATGGCCATGAGCCATATGCGTAAGGAATCCAATCCAGATTTTTTTCTATGTTCCTCCTACTTCACTGGGAGCTTTGCTGCCACCTGCAGTTTTTCCCCTTCTCCACATGAGCCAGAAGAAGTGTTTCTGTTCTGCTTTCTCTTTTTCTTATTTTATTTGGCGTTTTCAAATTTTATTTGGTATTTTCAGTGCTTGGAGCTTTCACCTTGGTTTCAGCTCTGCCTGCGTAGAGAAGAAGCAGACTCTGGTCTATAACTGACAGGCTCCCTGGTGGTACCTGTTAATCAGCCTACATAAGTATTTTTGGAGCTTGGGGCCGTCCATGCTTTTCATCAAGTTTCAAGTTTATTAGGATTTTATATACCGCCTATCAAGGTTATCTAAGCGGTTTTACAATCAGGTACTCATGCATTTTCCTTATCTGTCCCGGTGGGCTCACAATCTATCTAATGTACCTGGGGCTATGGAGGATTAAGTGACTTGCCCAGGGTCACAAGGAGCAGTGCGGGGTTTGAACCCACATCCCCAAGGTGCTGAAACTGTAGCTTCAACCACCACGCCACACATTTCTCCTTACTGCTTAGAAGGGGTTCAAACGCAGGCTGTTAGACATCCATAGAGGCTCAGCGATGTCTCACAGGATGCTGGCTGCATTTTTCACCTCCCCCTTCTGTTAGCATATCCATTGGTCTGTGGGGGTGGAGGTATGGTCAGACTCCGTGTCTGACTGGCAGCTCAAAGATCAGCATTGAAGAGGTATTTCCAGCTTGAGGCAGTGATTCTTTTCATTTCCAGCTACTGCAAAGAGCTGAGGGCAGGCTGCAGGACATTGGCATAACAGGTCACAGTGAGTAAAGCTGTTACAGCCTGTGAGGTGAATTGGAGGAGGGGGTGTCTTAGAAATAGGTTTTTGAAGGTTTCTAAATGTTTCCCTGTGTTCCCCCATCTTTAAAAATCCTAAATTCACTGTTTTATTCAGTGCAGTCATTGTGGCGCTTTATTCCAAGGCGCACCATCTGGACACTTAAGGCTTGCTCCATCTGTCTTCAGCTTTCTAGTATTAAGGAGGAGCGCAGTAATCTTACGCAGGAATTGGATGCCATCATAGCAGCTTCCGTTACTTCAAACAATCATACCAACGGTGCTTTCTAGTATTAAGGAGGAGCCCAGTAATCTTAGGCAGGAATTGGATGCCATCAAAGCAGTTTTCATTACTTCAAAGAATCATACCAACGGTCTTCAGCTTTCTAGTATTAAGGAGGAGCTCAGTAATCTTAAGCAGGAATTGAATGCAGTCAAAGCAACTTCCATCACTCCACAGAATCATACCAATTTGCCACCACTGTCTCAAAGAGTAATGAAATCAGGGAATAAATGGATCACAGTAGGGTCAGGCAGACTGCAACACGTGACACATAAGAACATAAGCAATGCCTCTGCTGGGTCAGACCTGAGGTCCATCGTGCCCAGCAGTCTGCTCACGCGGCAGCCCAACAGGTCCAGGACCTGTGCAGTAATCCTCTATCTATACCTCTCTATCCCCTTTTCCAGCAGGAAATTGCCAATCCTTTCTTGAACCCCAGTACCGTACTCTGCCCTATTACGCTCTCTGGAAGCGCATTCCAGGTATCCACCACACAGAAACATACACCCTCACATTGCACCTACAGAATTCTATTGCTCCATTACATTGTACTGCTAAAGAAAGAACTGAAATCGAACAGGAACCAGTGAAGGTAACTTATGAAGAAAAGCACTCACAAAGGAAGAGTAAGAAAGTTTAATCCAATAAATTATTGCTTTTAGAGGATTCTATCATCAGAGGCATTAACATTTAAACACAAGTCAAGGAGCCTAAAATAGTGAAGTGTCTCCCAGGATCCTTGGCTACTAGGAGTACCCAACAAATACTATCTATAATTAAGGAAGAAACTAAGAAGTCTAAAGCTGATGTTATCCATTTAAGAACAAATGACCTGGCCAGCAACTCCCCATTTGCAGCTCAGAAAGCCTTTCGGGAGCTAGGGGAGAGCTTAAAACCTTTTGTAAAGACTATAGCTTTCTCAGAAGTACTGCCTACATGAGGAAAGAGTTAAAAACACAGAGTACTTCAATTGGTGGCTCAAAGCCTGGTGTCATCAAGAAGGCTTTAGGTACATAGGAGGATGGGGAAATACATGGAAGGTCAAGAAGCTATATTGTACTGATGGGCGGCTACATATTACTACAGCAGGAAAAAGAATCCTTGTGGAGAAATTTAGACAATATGTTTCTAGGCATTTAAATTAGAAGGTGGGGGTGGCATATGTATTAGAGAATGACACGGTGACAAAATTCATCACCGTTCCTGTCCCCACAGATAACCGCAGGAAACCATCTTCATGTCATTCTTTAAGGAGAAAGGAAAGAATCAGAGTATAATTGGGCACAACCACTGACCCGCAAGCTTTGCTTTGAAGAATGCTGGTGTAGAAGGACCGAGGTTGAAACAGACACTAGA
This sequence comes from Geotrypetes seraphini, assembly GCF_902459505.1. Taxonomy (NCBI): domain Eukaryota; kingdom Metazoa; phylum Chordata; class Amphibia; order Gymnophiona; family Dermophiidae; genus Geotrypetes; species Geotrypetes seraphini. Next base: position 316,012 of record NC_047088.1, read on the forward strand.
TAATGACATGAGATTATTTCCCACGGTTATCCACGGGGACGGAAACGGTGATGAATTTTGTCACCGTGTCATTCTCTACATATTATGTATGAAGGACATATTATTCTCTACATATTATGTATGAAGGACAATTATAGAGGCCACCCCCAGCAAAAGTACAAGATGTGATGGTAGTAAAGATTGCAACATAAACAATATTAGCAATTCACCTCTTAACATTGTAATGGTAAGTGAAACGAAACAAGACTATACAAAAAAGGAGATTACCACTGAAAAATAGCTGGAAAGCAATGATCACAAACGCTCGCAGTCTAAGCAACAAAGTTCATGATCTGCAAGCCTTGATGTTAGAGGCAGACCTGGATATTGTTGTTATCACAGAGACCTGGTTCAGTGAATCCCATGGATGGGATACAAACATACTGGGATATAATCTTTTTAGAAAGGATAGAGATGGTCAAAAAGGTGGAGGAGTAGCTCTCTATGTAAAGATCAATATCCAAGTGACTGAAATGCAAAGGACCTGTGGAGAGGAAGAAGCAATATGGATCATTCTGAAAAGATAAGATGGAACTTCTATCTACGTGGGTGTAGTCTACAGACCTCCGACTCAATCGTAACAAATTGATAACAATCTGATTATGGATATCCAAAAGTTTGGAAAGAAAGTGGAGATTATGCTATTGGGAGTTTCCAAGTTTATTTATAATTTGATAGACTGGCCATCAACAAGTATTTGGTCAGTTTAAAGAACTAAAATTAACACTTAAAAAAAATAAAAATAAAAATAGGGGAGGGACTGGGTAATATAGAAACATAGAAGATGACGGCAGAAAAGGTCCATAGCCCATCAAGTCTGCCCACTCCATTAACCCTCACCTAACCACTCCTAAGGGGTCCCTCACAGGTGGTATCACCTCTATACTGCCCTCGTAAAGATCCGACGTGGGTATCCCATTTATTCTTAAAATCTTGTATGCTGCTGATACAATAGGTACCAAGGGAGGGACTGGAAAGTTCCATCTGCGGAATCAGAAAGAAGTAGGGAGATTGTGGATGCCTTTCAAAAGGTTCTGCTCAGACAAATGGTGACGGAGCCCATGAGGGAAAAAGCGATATTGGATCTGGTCCTCACAAATGGGGAGAGTATCTCTAATGTTTGAGTGGGTGCTCAACTGGGAAGTAGCGATCATCAAACGGTTTGGTTTGATATAATGGCTAAAGTGGAGAGCGGCCACACAATACTTAAAGTCCTAGATTTCAGTTTAGTTTTAAATTCTTTATTCATTTTTGCATGTTACAACAAGTGTAGCAGATAAACTCATATGAACTTAAAAATACACACTTGATTAACTCTCATATAATACTTGGAATAGCCACAAGGTCGACCAGAGGAAGTGTCACAAGGTAGTGAGTGAGGCCAAAAGGAACTATGAGGAAAGGATAGCGCAGGAGGCCAAAAACTTCAAACCTTTCTTTAGGTACGTAAAAGGGAAGAAACCGGCCAAGGAGGCAGTGGGCCCTCTCGACGATCAAGGAAGAAAAGAATACATCAAGGAGGACAAACAGATTGCAGACAGATTAAATTCCTTCTTTGCGCCGGTCTTCATCAATGAAGACACCACATCAGTACCCGAGTCAGTGAAAGCATTCAAGGGAGTAATAGAGGAGAGCCTCAACACAATAAATGTGGATCTGGATCAGATTTACTATCGGATCGACAAACTAAAAAGTGACAAATCCCCTGGCCCGGATGGAATTCACCCGAGAGTATTAAAGGAGCTAAAGGTAGAAATCGGAGAATTACTGGAATCGCTAGCTAACATGTCAATTAGAACCGGAAAGATACCAGAAGACTGGAGGATAGCAAACGACATCCCAATCTTCAAAAAAGGATCAAGAGGAGAACCAGGAAACTAAAGACCTGTGAGTCTCACATCAGTCCCTGGGAAGATGGTTGAAGCATTGATCAAGGATAGCATAGTCCAACATCTGGATACCCATGACCTAATGAAAGCTAGTTAACATGGATTCAGGAAGGGGCAGTCATGTTTGATGAATTTACTTCAGTTTTTTGAGACGATGAACAAACATATTGATAGCGGAGAACCGGTGGATATAATATACTTGGACTTCCAGAAGGCTTTTGACAAAGTTCCACATGAGCGACTTCTCAGAAAATTTCAAAGTCATGGAATAGAAGGGGACATACTAAGATGGATAGGAAAATGGCTGGAAGAGAGAAGACAGAGGGTGAGCGTAAATGGAAAGGGCTTGGTTCTTGGGCCCATATTGTTCAATATTTACATAAATGATCTGGAAGAAGAAACAAGTGAAATCATCAAGTTTGCTGATGACACAAAACTGAGTCGAGCAATCAGGTCACAAACGTACTGCGAGGAACTCCAGAAAGATTTGAAACAACTGGAGAAATGGGCAGAGAAGTGGCAAATGAAGTTTAATGTGGAAAAATGCAAAGTGATGCACCTGGGCAGGAAAAACAAGGAGCACCAGTATACCTTATTCGATGCAACATTGGGCAAAAGCGAACAAGAAAGGGACCTGGGGGTAATGATAGACAGGACACTGAAGCCGTTGGCTCAATGCGCAGCGGCGGCAAAAAAAGCAAACAGGATGTTGGGCATGATAAAGAAGGGTATCATGAGTAGATCTGAGGATGTAATAATGCTGTTATACAGAGCGATGGTGAGACCACACTTGGAATACTGTGTCCAACATTGGTCTCCCTATCTAAAGAAGGATATATTACTACTGGAGAGGGTGCAGAGGCGAGCGACGAAGCTAATAAAAGGTATGGAAAATTTGAGCTATAAAGATTGCCTTAGAAAACTGGGACTTTTCACCCTCGAGAAGAGGAGACTGCGAGGGGATCTGATCGAGACTTTTAAAATACTGAAAGGATTCGACAAAATAGAACAAGAAACACCTTTATTCACATTGTCGAAGGTGACTCGGACAAGAGGTCATGGACTGAAGCTGTGGGGAGACAGGGCCAGGCCAAACGTTAGAAAGTTCGGCTTCACATAGCGAGTGGTGAATGCCTGGAACGCTCTCCCGGAAGAGGTTGTGGAAGAAACCACCTTTCCAGGATTTAAGGGCAAGTTGGATGCATATCTTGTTGAAAAACACATTGAGTAACTAAGGTATTCGCCAGGGTAGACCTGGCTGGGCCTCCGCGTGTGCGGATCGCCGGACTCGATGGACCCATAGTCTGTTCCGGTGCTGGCATTTCTTATGTTCTTATTAAGTATAACAATTCATTACAAATTAATATTCTATAATATTTTAAATATTATGTAATAAACCTAATATTTAAATTATTTCAAACATACAGACTTTAATAAAATTGGGAGAGTATCTGAAGAAAGAGCTGTTAGGATGGGAGGACATAAGAGAAGTGGAAAAACAGTGGTCAAGTTGAAAGCAATAAAAATGGCTACGGACCTTTATGTGAAGAAAATAAAAACAAGGGAAAAAGGAAACAGATATGGTTCTCCAAACTAGTGATGGAGAAAATAAAGGCAAAAGAGTTGACGTTCCTGAAATATATAAAAACCCAAGAGGAGGAATACAGAAAGGGCTACTGGGTGAAACTGAAAGAAGCCAAGAGAGAGATACATCTGGCGAAAGTGCAGGCAGAAAAGCAAATGGCTAAAAATGTAAAAAAGGGAGACAAAAATTTTGTCATATATATTAATGAAAGGAGGAAGATGAAAAATGGAATTGCGAAACTAAAAGATGCTATGAACAGATATGTGGAGAGTGATGAGGAAAAAGCAAACGTGCTAAACAAATACTTCTGTGTTCACAGAAGAAAATCCTGGAGAAGAACTGAGATTGTCTGGCAAAGTTATACAAGAAAATGGAGTAGATTCTGTGCCATTCACGGAGGAAAGTGTTTATAAACAACTTAAAAAAGTGAAGATGGAGAAAGCGATGGGACAGGATGGGATCCACCCTAGGGTACTGTGGGAGCTCAGAGAGGTTCTGGCGGGTCCTATTAAAGATTTGGTCATTAAATCTCTGGAGATGGGAGTAGTTCCTGGGGAATTGGAGAAGAGCGGATGTGGTCCCTATTCACAAAAGTGATTGCTGAGAAGAAGCAGTAAACTACAGGCCAGTAAGCCTCATTTCAGTTGTTAGAAAAATAATGGAAGTGTTGCTGAAAGAAAGGATAGTGAACTTCCTAGAATCTAATGGGTTACAGGATCCGAGGCAACATGACTTTACTAAAGGTAAATCATGCAAAACGAACCTGATTTAATTTTTTGATTGGGTGACCAGAGAACTGGATCAAGGACATATGCTAGATGTCATTTACTTAATTTCAGCAAAGCCTTTGACACGGTTCCTTATAGGAGGCTCTTGAACAAACTTGAAGGGCTGAAGTTAGGACCCAAAGTGGTGAATTGGATTAGAAACTTGTTGTTTGACAGACGCCAGAGGGTGGTGGTTAATGGAAGTTGCTCGAAGGAAGGAAAGGTGAGTAGTGGTGTGTCCCTCAGGGTTCAGTTCTGGGGCTGATCCTGTTCAATATTAAGGGACATTAAGATGGGCAGACTAGATGGGCCGTGGGCCTTTATCTGCCGTCTATTTCTATGTTTCTATGTTTCTAATATGTTTGTGAGTGACATTGCTGAAGGGTTAGAAGGATAGGTTTGCCTTTTTGCGGATGATACCAGTATTTGTAACAGAGTAGATACCGAGAAGGGAGTGGAAAACTTGAAAAAGGATCTACAAAAGTTAGAGGAATGGTCTAATATTTGGCAACTAAAATTCAATGCAAAGAAATGGAGAGTAATGCATTTGGTAATTAATAATCGGAAGGAGCCATATATGCTGGGAGGTGAGAGGCTGATATGCACGGATGGGGAGAGGGACCTTGGGGTGATAGTGTCTGAAGATCTAAAAGCCAAAAAACAGTGTGACAAGGCGGTGGCTGTTGCCAGAAGGATGCTGGGCTGTATAAAGAGAGGCGTAACTAGTAGAAGAAAGAAGGTGTTGATGCCTCTGAGTGTCTGAAGATCTAAAGGCCAAAAAACAGTGTGACAAGGCAGTGGCTGTTGCCAGAAGGATGCTGGGCTGTATAAAGAAAGGCGTAACTAGTAGAAGAAAGAAGGTGTTGATGCCCCTGTACAGGTCATTGTTGAGGCCCCACTTGGAATATTGTGTTCAGTTTTGGAGACCGTATCTGGCGAAGGACATAAGAAGACTTTAAGTGATCCAGAGGAGGGCGATGAAAATGATAGGAGGTTTGCGCCAAAAGACGTATGAGCAGAGACTGGAAGCCCTGAATATGTATACCCTAGAGGAAAGGAGGGTACAAGGGTCATTGGTATGGGCAGACTCGATGGGCTATGGCCCTTTTCTGCCGTCATTTTTCTATGTTTCTAAGGGAGATATGATTCAGATGTTCAAATACCTCCAGCTCTGTTTGTGTACCGTTCCTATAGGTGCAAATATGCCGCCTGTCTATCACACCCCCAGTCCATGCCTCTATCCTCCCGGGGGGTGCCCATAACAGGAATATTTCTCAAACTTTCTTCACATGGGTATGCCAGTCCCTCTTCAGGTGCATATCAGCTCCTGGATTCCTGTGGCCATATATGGAGTGCTCTGCTGAGCTACACTTTCACAGCACTGTTGGTGTCCTTGGAAATATGTTTTCGCGGCAAAGAATCGCATTAAGCACTCACTGAGGCACACAGTTAGCATCCTGAAGAAGTCAGTGTTTGTCAGCGCATGACTCATGTTGAATGCAGGCCACAATCTTCCATCCTGTGTAAAAAGTCTCATATCAATTGGATACGGATGAGAGAAGATGTTTGAATAGTTGACTAAGGTAAGTATGATCAGTCAGATACGACTTAAACCATTGAAGAGCAAGACCAGTAACTTGTAAATCTTCTAGGTGCTGTAGCAAGATGTTATGATCTACCAGGTCAAAAGCTGCCGACATGTCAAAGGAAAACAAAACAACATCTCGGCAGTCTAACCTGGTGGTTGGAACCTCAGTATCTTGCAAGAGGAGTTCCCCTTCGCAACTTGGCATGGGTGATTCTGACAACTGACAGCAACCAATAAAGCTGGGGGGCACAATGCAAGTAGTGTTCAGTTCAGGGGCACTGGTCCCCTTCCCAGAGGAAGTGTTGTTCAACCACTTGGACATTTGAGCCATCCGCCTGGCACTTCAGACATTCAGGAGCTCATTGAAGAACAAAGCAGAATTAGTTTTTTTTGGACAGTGCAACGGTGGTAGCCTTTGTCAATTGCTGGGGGCATCAAGAGTGCTGTTCTATGCTTAGAAGCCCAGATGCTGTTTCGATGGGCGGAGACCCAACTTCTGGCAATCTTGGTAGCGTCTGTGGCAGGGGTAGACAGCGTGCAAGTGGATATCCTCAGCTGGAAGACCTAGACCCCAGAGAGTGGTCACTGTTTCAGGAAGCCTTCACCTACATGTGAATCAGTGGGGGCGCCCAACATTTAATCTGATATTATCGGCAGCTAACAAAAAGGCAGTTCTGTTAGTCAGTCAAAGACTTGAGTCAGGAAGCGAAGGCCTAGATACCCTGGTGCAGCCCTGGCCAAAGGTAGGTCTTCCATTCATGGCTCATTATAGGCCATCTTCTGTGTAGGATCATGAACGGGGACGACGGGAATCCCGCGGGACTCGCGGGTTCCCCCTTTGGGTCACGGGGATCCCGTGGGGACGCCCCTAGGGTCGCGGGGATCCCGTGGGGACGCCCCATAGGGTCGCAGGGATCCCGTGGGGACGCCTCCGAGGGTCGCGGGGTTCCTGCGGGGCTGGATGTACTCAGTCGCGCGGCTCTTCTCCCTACCTTCTCTGCTTGCAGCACAGAGCCGAACGGAAGTCTTCCCGACGTCAGCGCTGACGTCGGGAAGACTTCCGTTTGGCTCTGTGCTGCAGGCAGTGCAGGTAAGGAGGAGCGTAGCCTCGCGGTTCGAGTGGCTACCAAGGGAGGGAGCGGTCCGCCCCGCCACACCCCGCCCCGGTTGCAGCACAGCCGGCCAGGTCCCCTTACTTTTGTGGCACTTCCCCGACCGACCGACAACAGCCCCGGTCCGACAATCCTCCCTGCCCTGTAGCCGCGAATCTAAATTATCTTCTTACAGCAGCTGTAATAAGGTAATTTAGATTCGCAGTTAAGGGCAGGGAGGTTTGTCGGACCGGGGCTGTTGTCAGTCGGTCAGGGAAGTGCCACAAAAGTAAGGGGACCTGGCCGGCTGTGCTGCACCCGGGGCGGTAGAGAAGGAGTGGAGAGAAGGACGCTGAAAGGCCATGGGGAAGACGGGAGGAAGGACTCTGAAAGCACTTGAAGACAGAAGAGGGAGAAGGACGCTGAAAGCACATGGGGAATACAAAGGGGTGGAGAAGGACGCTGAAAGGCCATGGGAAGGGCGGGGAGGGGGAAGGACTCTGAAAGCACTTGTGGAAGACAGAGGGGGGAGAAGGATGCTGAAAGCACATGGGGAAGACAAAGGGGTGGAGAAGGACGCTGAAAGGACATGGGGAAGACGGGGAGGGGGATGGAGAAGGACGCTGAAAGGCCATGGGGAAGACAGAGAGGGAGAAGGACGCTGAAAGGACATGGGGAAGCAGAGGGGGGAGAAGGACACTGAAAGCACATGTGGAAGACAGAGGGGGGAGAAGGACACTGAAAGGACATGGGGAAGACAGAGGGGGGGAGAAGGACGCTGACAGGACATGGGGAAGATGGGGGGAGAAGGACGCTGAAAGGAAATGGGGAAGAGAGAGTAGGGAGAAGACGCTGGCAGGGAAGAAGACAGATGCCAGACTATGGGGGGAGCGGAGAGAAGAAGATGGGTGCCAGACCAATTTGGAAGGGGGAAGAAAGGGAGAGGCACAGTAACAGAGCAAATGGAAGATGCAGAAGGAAGAGAGACAGTGGATGGAAGGAATTGAATGAGAACATGAGGAAAGCAGAAACCAGGCAACAAAGGTAGGAAAAGAATTATATTTCTTTTTTTTATTTTGCTTCAGGATAAAGTAGTATATTAGTTGTGTTGATAAAAATTTATAAACATTAGAGGCTCTGGTAGAAACCCATTTGCAAAGTATGTATTCTTCCCAAATAATATTTTCAAATTAATAAAGTCTTTTTGCTTATTTGTAAATGGGTTTCTACCAGAGCCTTTAATTCAGTAGCATAATTAAATGAAATAACTATTTCTGAAGTTTATATGGACGGGTGGGGACGGAGGGGATTCCTCGCGGGGACGGGTGGGGACGGAGGGGATTCCTCGCGGGGACGGGTGGGGACGGAGGGATTCCTCGCGGGGACGGGTGGGATTCCTCACAGGGACGGGTGGGACTTTGGCGGGGACGGGTGGGATTTCTGTCCCCGCGCAACTCTCTAGTATCACCAGACTGGCCGAGGCAACTATGGTATGCAGACCTTGTCCGTCTGCCAAGGGATCAAAGTATCAAATTTCCCTGTCATCCCCGGCTGCTCATGCAGGGTCCAATTGCCCTGCAGGATCCAGAATGCTCTTGGCTCTTCAGTGCATGGGACTAGCGCATAAAGGCTATTTGGATGGAGTTATGCCAACAGAATGATTGCTTTGCGGAAGTCAATCAAGGAGAAAGATGAGGAAAACTCACAGCTGGCATGCTGCTGCTTCATGACAATGTTCCGGTGCACGTCACGACAATTCACCTGAAAATGTGGTTTTCAGCAGCTGAACCATCCACCCTACAGTCCTAACCTGGCTCTGTCAGTTTATTTCCTGTTCCGAGTTTTGAAGAAATCTCTCTTGACAGCAGTCTTCAGGTGATGAAGACATCATGGTAGCTATAACATCCTGGTTTGAATGTCAAACGGAATTCTTTTCAAAGAGGTTAAAGTCATTGAAGGAAAAGTGGATGAAATGTATGCAGCTATCAGGGGGCTATCTTAAAAAATAAAACACAATTTTTTTGAAAACTTTTTCCTACTGAAGTAGATAAATTGTTGAACACCCTTCATAGTTTAGTCATTTTTAGGAATAGTTTTAGAGGGAGACTAGAAAACATTTATTCTACTTATTCTTTTGTTGCTGTATTTGTTTTATTCTGAAGCCCATTATATGAATATGATGATTTCTCGTTGAATGAGAACTGAACCTCTTGAAACGTCAACTACGATCTCTTGAGTGTAAATGGAGGGCCAACCCCAATTTATCTAACCTTTATAAATATAAAGAACATGCGCTATGTTATAAAAAATCAATCAATCTAACAAAAAAAAAAAAAAAAATTACACAAGGTGTATAACAAAAGCTAGGAATTCTGCAACTCTTTATTCAATCTTAAAAAAAAACTAACACCTCATAAACAAATTCAAAAACCTGTCTTAAACAGTTCCTTCTCAGCACAAAATCTAGCCGATTTCTTTCAAGAAAAAATTGCAAAAATTAGAAAAGAAATTCTAAGCAATGCAGTGGCGATCACACAGGATAATTAGGAAACGAATAGTTCCCAGTGCTCGATCTGTGCACATTTTACCTTACCATCGTTATGTGACCTACAGCAGGTAATGCAATCACTCAATCTGAAAGGACATACTACTGAGGCTATCCCTCCATTCATTGTGTTAAAAAAAAAAAAAAGTTTTTCTCGATCTTTGGTCCATTCATTTCCAAGTTCATTAACACCAGTCTTACAACATTTTATTTACCAAAAGTTTGAAACACTCAATCATACACCCAATACTTAAAAACGCTAAAGAAAAACAGGAGTGCTCAAATTATAGACCGATTGCCAACTTGCCATTTGTAGCGAAATTAACTGAAAAGATAATCTTTAACCAAGTCTCAGAATTCATTGAAAAAACTCAAATCTTACATCCAAATCAAACTGGATTTTGTAGAAACCACTCAACTGAACATTCTTTAATAGGTTTAACAACTTCAATACAGTACATTCTGGACCACCATAAATCTGTAATCCTAATTTCGGTAGATCTCGCAGCAGCATTTGATACGGTTGACCATCAACTACTTTTACTAAGACTAGCTTTGGTTGGAATCGCCGACCAAGTACTTGATTGATTTATTTCACAGATCGATCTTCAACCGTACTCTTCAACAATTCCAGCTCAAAGACATTCTCAAATTCTTTTGGAATTCCTCAAGGATCGATCCTATTGCCACTACTGTTTAATATTAACATGTTATGCCAGTCCATTGGCCTCACAGCTTTTGCCTACGCTGATGATGTTCAAATCATCTACCCTATTGATACTGCGAATGATTTTGAAATAGATTAAATAAATAAGAAGTTAAATAAAATAATTGGCTAAGGGAAAATATGCTTTCCCTTAGTATTTCAAAAATAAACTGTCTCCTCTTTCATTGGAAAGATGGTTTACAATTGAATTCTTTCATCCACATTGATAACATTGCTATTAACCAAGTTAATTCAGTTAAAATCTTAGGGTAATTATTTACTCTAAACTCACTTTCAACGCACAAATAGGTACTGTTGTTAGAAACTGCTTTCACATATTAAGAATGATCAGAGCACTCCAGTATCTTAGATCCCCCGTCATTAAATATACTGATTCATTCACTTGTAATGACGAAAATTGACTACTGCAATTCTCAATATAAGGGTATATTACAGAAAGAGATTTGGCGGCTTCAACTTATTCAAAATGTTGCAGTGGTTAGCAACGCGATACATTCTTCCAAAGCAGCATTTAGAGAGATTGTGTATCTTTTTTATACACCCGAAGACTCATAAGACTCCTGAGGCAGGCCGTATGGGCCAAAACATCTGCATGTCGGGTCGCAGAGTCATTTTATGAATTTTGGATGAATAAAGGCATTTGGATTTATCAGATGAGTTGAAAGACACTTTTTGTTGTGCACCATTCTAATTGGGACAATTCCACTTTTGTTCTGTGCTATTAAGGTTATTACAGGATCTAAAAAATATGACCACGTTACCCCGTTGTTGATAAAGGCACACTGGCTCCCCATCCCCCACAGAAAAACATATAAACTCGCCCTGATAATATTTAAAACACACAAAACGAACGAACCAGCATTTATAGATAAATTGATTATTCCTCATGAACCATCTAGGACACTTAGATCCTCAAACCAACATCTTCTTTTTGTTTCCTCGTTGAAAATAATCGGCACTTACCGTACAACAATATTTTCTGCAATGGCTCCCACAATCTGGAATTCTTTTTTTTTATTTTTTTTTTTTAATTCTTTATTCATTTTCACTTCAATTAACAAGTATACAATATGATATCTTATACTATACAAAATCACTTGTACATTCTTAACCATAAATCTTAAATACTTTAAATTACCCCTCCCCCCCCAATCCCATCCTCAATCTGGAATTCTTTACCATTATACATTAGATCTGAAACCAATTTAGAGAAATTCAAAGGCGCCTTAAAATGTTTTTTTTTTTTCAAGGATGCTTTTGAACTGTAGATACTCCTTTTTGTCTAAAGATATCTAGGGAGACCAGGTATTATTTCTGTATTTGCTACTTGCCTCATCCAGTCTCTTTTCTTTCTTTTAACAGAAATTCAACAGCATAACATGTGTTTCCTCTTCCTTGTGTTTGTTCCTTTTATGTTTCCTTTCTTTTTTTTTTTATTATTTATTTATTGTTTTCAACTTAAATTTCAAGTATAACACTTGTACAGAAAGCAAGAATAGAATAGATATCAAATACAATAGTAATATAATTCCTAAATTAAACAAATATACTATTTATGCTCAAGTCCACAATTAAGATCCAAGAATTAAAGAAAATTGGCGAAATTATCAAAAAAGAAAGTTATAATATTAAGAAACTGAGAGCTATAGCACTGAGATGGGGTCACAATATCCCAAATATAGGGCTCAAGGATTGTTAACATTCAGACGAGACATAGCCACAAAATTTGTCAATTGTAATGGTTCAAAAAACACATATTTAAGAGTACGGTGATATACAATACATTTACATGGATGTCTCAAATAAAAAGTTGCCCCCAAGGATAAAACCCCAGGTTTCAACAGAAGAAATTCACGGCGGCGCCTTTGTGTCTCCCGTGCCAAATCTGGGAACATTTGTATTTTATACCCAAGGAAGCTTTTTTGTCTATTTTTAAAGAAAAGTTTTAACAACCATGTTTTATCAATTGGCAAAGCTAAAGTAATAATCATAGTGGCTGGTGATGCTAAATCCTTCTCAGATGTTTCTAAAATCTGTGATATATTTAAGGGTTCTTGATCTGAAGATTTTTCTTTTGGTTGTTGAGTTTGTTCTTTATCAGGCAAATAATAAACCCGTGAAAATGGTGGTAATGAATCTTCGGATATCTCTAAGTTCTCTACTAGATATCTCTTAAGCATATCTCTAGGTGTTACTAACTCAAGTCTTGGAAAGTTAATTAACCTTAAGTTATTACTGCGTGAATTGTTCTCAAGCATTTCAGTCTTCTTCCTTAGGTTAATATTGTCTTTGACTAAGGCCTCTTGAATTTGTTTCAGTGATACAATTTCTTTTTTCATTTTTAGAACAGATGAGTTAGAAGTATTCGTTTCTTTTCTTAAATCCTTCAATTCCTTATCATGTTCCTTAATTTTCCCTTCAATTTGTTGAAGTGTAGGAGTAATTTTTTTAACAAAACCAGCCAATAAGTCCCAGATAGAGTCTAAAGTCACTTCTGCAGGTTTAATCAATTCAATTGAGGTTTGTGTAAATGTAGAGTGCTCACCGTTCTGAAGTCCTTCGGGGGATGTCTTCAGCCCTTCCCCCTCATGTTGAGATGATATTCCCCCAGATACCTCCATGGGGGCCCTGGAAAAGTGGGCCCCAGCCTCCAAACTCTCCAGTGAATCTTTCCTTGCCTCTGGGGAGGAGAAAACCAGTGAATCCGGGGTTTCCCCGCCCCTGGGAGAGCTGGTCATCTGGGGTTGCGGGGGCGGTGCCCTAACATCGGGGCTCAGTGTGGTATCGGGCCCAGGAGCATCCACGATGGTTTCGCCTCCCTGTGTTCTCCGCGGGCCGCCATACGACGTCGCTGCTACCTCCTGCATGCGCCACAAGAGTTCTTGAATATTTCCAAGACCCGGGGCTCCAGGACGCCGCGAGGCAGAAGCGGCACTCCGGCCCCGTCTCTTCGGCATCGCGGTAAGTAATTACCGTTAGAAAAGTTGAAAAAGCACAATCCTGGGACACGCAGCTCAGCGCGTCCTGTCTCAGATCGCCATCTTGGATCATGTTTCCTTTCTTAACTTTATTGTAGTTCTTTTCCCCTTTCCATGTATAATCTGTATGGTTTGTTCTTAGTTTGAAGATATCTGTGTTTTAAACTATTGTACCCCTTATTTTTATTAATATTGTACTTTCACCTAGAATTTTGATAGGCATGTAATCAAATTTTAAATAAACTATGAAACTATTGGTTTCAGAAGCAACAACATTCTCTTGAAGGACCTTTGTTGTTCTGGACTGATTTGAAGACTGCTTTCTGTTTATCATAGTCCTTGGTGATAGTAAAAGCTTCCCATTAAAGGTTATCTATGTGGGGAAACTGTGTTAAAAAAATTTAAAGGCTTTTAAAAAAGTTTCCTTTATAAGACATAGACAAGGCAACCAGTTTATGTGTAAAATCTTATCTTATATTCTAATCAACTAATTCTAATCAGTCCTTATTTATAGGACTCAATCTTCCTCTTATTCTTCTTTTCATTTTTCTCTTTTTTATTTATTTAGTTTTTAATTCAATCTTCTTTTTTCACTCTTTGCCCCCCTAATGTGTTACCTGTGGCTCAAAAAGGTGTGTGTGAGGGGAGGGGCTAACCATATACGGCAAAGAGGGAATTGAATCTACTGGAGAGAACACGCCACAACAGACGAATAAGTTAGAGTCTCTATGGATCAAAATTCCAAGAGCAAATGGACTAGAAACGAAGATCGGCATCTACTGCCAACCCCCAGGGCAGTCCGAAGAAATTGATGGAGAAATGACATGAGATTAAACACAACTGCAAGGGAGGCAACGCGGTTATCATGGGTGACTTCAACTATCCGGGGATAGACTGGAACCTATGCACCTCTGGCTGCGCTTGGGAGACCAAGTTCCTGGATGCTGTAGGCGATTGCTTCCTGGAACAACTTCTCAAGGAAAATACAAGAGGAAATGCAATTCTGGACTTAATTCTAAATGGACTGCGAGGACCGACACAAGATGTAGATGTAGAAGGGTCACTGGGAAACCGATCACAATATGATCCATTTCGACCTGGACGCAGGGGCGAAACATAGGTCAAGAATGATGGCCATGGCACTGAACTTCCGAAAAGGGAATTACGAAGAGATGAGACTCATGATGGGGAAGAAGATAAGCACTGTAAAAACGCTAGAGCAAATTTGGTCTCTTTTTAAGAACACAGTCACTGAGGTGCCTAATCTATATATACCGTGTATCAGCAAGGGATCCAAGAGGAAAGAGAACAAAGAACCGGCATGGCTCACTGTAGAGGTAAAGGAAGAGATCAGAGACAAGAAAAGTTCATTTAAGGAATGGAAAAGGTCAAAGACGGACGAAAACTGGAATAAACGCAAACAACATCATCGCAGGCACCATAAGGCGGTAAAAGGGGCCAAAAGAGACTAGGAAGAAAAAATAGCCAAGTAGGCGAAATACTTCAAGCCGTTCTTTCTATATATTAAGGGAAACGACCCGCGAAGGAAGAGACTGTTGGATGCCATGGAATAAAGGGAGTGTAAAGGAGGACAAGCAATCGCTGACAAACTGAACACATTTTTTGCGTCTGTATTTACCGAAGAGGATATACATAGCATGCCAGAACCCATCAGGCTATATGCTGGAAATGAAGACGTGAAACTGGCAGGGTTTTCGGTCAGTCTAGAGGAGGTATGTAGGCAAATTGATAGGCTTAAGAGCGATAAATCCCCGGGACCGGATGGCATCCATCCGAGGATCATTAAAGAACTGAAAGGGACTATACCTGGACTGCTTCAACTAATACCCAATCTGTCGATCAAATCAGGAAAGATTCCAGAAGACTGGAAGGTGGTGAATGTTATGCCGATCTTCAAGAAAGGTTCGAGGGAGATCTGGGAAACTGTGAGTCTGACCTTGGTACCGGAAAAGATGGTAGAGGCACTGATAAAGGACCGCTTCATTGATCACCTTGATGACATGGGCTGATGAGGACCAGTCAGCACGGTTTCAGCAAAGGCAGATCTTTTTTGACGAACTTGCTGCACTTCTTTGAGGGAGTAAACAGGCAGATAGACAAGGGCGACCCGGTCGACATTGTATATCTGGATTTTCAGAAGGCGTTTGACAAGGTCCCACATGAACGACTACTTCGGAAAATTGCAAGCCATGGAATCGAGGGTGAAATACTCGCATGGATTTAAAAACTGGCTGGAGCATAGGAAACAGAGAGTGGGGGTAAATGGACAATACTCTGACTGGAAGAGCGTCACCAGTGGGGTGCCACAGGGCTCGGTGCTTGGATATTGGTACGCCAATTGAGGTGATTAAATTTGCGGGCGAATCGAAGTTACTCAGAGTAGTGAAGACACAGGGGGGCATTTTGAAGATCTGCAACGTGACATAATCAAGCTCGAGAAATGGGCATCGACATGGCAAATGAGGTTCTATGTGGATAAGTGTAAAGTGAGGCATGTCGGTAACAAAAATCTCATGCACGAATACAGGATGTCCGGGGTGGTACTTGGAGAGACCTCCCAGGAAGGAGATTTGGGAGTTCTGATTGATAAGTCGATGAAGCTGTCCGTGCAATGCATGGTGGTGGTGAAAAAGGTGAATAGAATGCTAATAATGATAAAGAAGGGGATCACGAACAGATCAGAGAAGGTTATCATGCCGCTGTACCGGGCCATGGTGTGCCCTCACCTGGAGTACTGCGTCCAGCACTGGTCGCCGTATATAAAGAAGGGCAAGGTACTACTCGAAAGGATCCAGAGAAGAGCGACTGAAATGGTTAAAGGACTTTAGTTGCCGTACAGTGAGAGATTGGAGAAACTGGGCCTCTTCTCCCTTGAAAAGAGGAGACTGAGAGGGGATATGATTGAAACATTCAAGATACTGAAGGGAATAGACATAGTAGATAAAGGCAGATTGTTCACCCTCTCCAAGGTAGGGAGAGCGAGAGGGCACTCCCTAAAGCTGAAAGGGGATAGATTCCTTACAAACGTAAGGAAGTTCTTCTTCACCCAGAGAGTGGTAGACAACTGGAATGCTCTTCCGAAGTCTGTTATAGGAGAAAACACCCTCCAGGCCTTCAAGACTAAGTTGGACAAGTTCCTGCTAAACTGTAACGTACGCAGGTGAGGCTGGACTCATTTAGAGCACTGGTCTTTGACCTAAGGGCCGCTGCATGAGCGGACAGTTGGGCAAGATGGACCACTGGTCTGACCCAGCAGCGGCAATTCTTATGTTCTTTCTACTTCAATGATTGAAGTTCACCCCCCTTTCCTTTTGTGTCTGTATTGAATCTTGTATGTATATATTATTTGGTAATAAATTATTGTAAAGTCTTTCCCCTATTTTAACCTGTAATACGTTTTGAAATATTTGACATTTTGTACTCATCAAATTTTAATAAAACTTGAAACTTAGAATCTGTTTCATGTAGCTATATGTTAGAGGTCTAGGTGCTGAAGATGTTTAGATCTTGTCAGATAATCAAACATTACACAGTAGCAAAAGTGAGGTTGTCAATGTCTTGGCTTTCAATATCTTTTACATGTGGAGGAGTTAAGTTGTGGAATAGCCTTGTTGGTCAAATTCGAAAATGTAGAGGCAGGAACTCATTCAGGAAAATGTTAAAAACACAACTATTTGTAGATGCATTTCTTTGAGCAATTGACCTTATGTAAGGATTGAATCTGTTTGTTTTTTATTCCTATCTTGTTTGATTTTTTATAATATTTTATGTATGTAATTTTATAGAAACCGTTTTGGAAAAAACAGTATAGAAATTTTAAAAATAAATCATACAGAATTACGTATAAAATATTGCTTTTGGTATTTAAGACCAAAATGACCAACGCCCCTGAATTCATCGACAGGCTCATTATCCTGTATACACCTACAAGATTCCTCCGATCAAATACACAGCAACTAATGGCAATTCCATCTTTGTGTCACATAAATTATGGTACAACTCGTTCATCCATTTTCTCAGTAACGGCGCCCCCATCTTTGCAATTCCTTACCTATCCATATTAGAAGAAGACACATTATTAGATCGTTTTACGTCCAAGTTGAAGACTGTCCTTTTTAAAGATTCTTTTGATGTATAGCTTGTACAATTCCAATTCTAAAACAGATGGGCCCCCCTGCTATTGTTCAAACCTTATTATGTTCTCTCTGTTCTATCTAAAAATGGAGTTCATTCCCTTATCCCTACCTGTTCCTGTAAGTTAAAATGTGTCATTTATGTATGTCTTTCCCCAGACTTTTAAATATGCTCTCCGCCTAGAAATTTGATAGGCGTTAAATTCTATAATTTAAGTTGTACATGAAAGCTAATCAAATGTTATTGTATAAGTTCAAATGATATTTTCTGATACATTTGTTGTAAGATGTAAAAATGAATAAAGAATTAAAAAAAAAAAAAAAAAGAAATTTGATAGGCAGAATAACTAATTTTAAATAAACTGGAAACTTGGATATTCAAGAAATTACCAGTATTGCTTCTGATAGTTTTCAGTCTTCTCTTTGCCAAGCCTCTGCTTTCCCTTTGTCGTCCATTTCCAAGATATCTAATTTGTTTTGGAAAGTGTTAGTTGTAAGCAATGTACATACTTTTTGTTTTTTTATAATATACTTTAGTTATTACGCTTTCTAACAAAGGTTTCACAGCCCTTCACAGTTATCTTTTCATTTTTGAGTAGAATATACTCTGATGCAGTGAATGTAGTGCTTCAATATTGGTGCAGAAAAAAAATAGCAATACAGGCAATCCCCGATTTAAGAACGACCGACTTATGTCAAACTCGTACTTTATGAACCAGGGTCCTGCTTCTCCCTTTCTGTGTCAAAATGCCCCTCAGGGCAGAGGGAAGGCTTCCAGGTCAGCCGTGAGCCATGTGCAGGATCCAGCAGCCACAGCTTTGCGAAGAGAAGTGCCACTGGGAGGAGAGAGCTGACCAGAGCAGGTAAACACCTACGGGAGGCATGAAGGGGTTGCCGGGCCAGTCATGGCTTTGCAAAGAGAACTGCGATGAGATGAAGGAGCTGGTCAGAGGAGGTAAACAGCCGCGGGAGGCACAAATTTGGGACGCAGAATGGAGGGAAAGACGACAAGGGACACATTAGGACACGGAAGGGAGGAGGAGGGTCATGTTTGGACTGAAAGGGAGAAAGAAGGGGTGTGTTGGCACAGGAAGGGAGAAGCAGAGCCACATTGGGACACAGAAGGAAGAGAGGGAGAACAGACTTCAGACAAAGGATGGAAGGAAGGAAGAAAGGAGGGAGGGGGCATGAACTTGGGAGATAGGATGGAACATTGAGAGAATGAGGGAAAGAAATGCTAAGGTGGGGGAGGGAATAGAAAGGGTGAATTGTTGGGCATGGGTGCCTGAGGGAGAGAGAGACAGTGCACATAGGGAAATGAAGAAAGAGGTGAATTGTTGAGCATAGAGAAGGAGAAAGAAATATTGGACACTGGTGAGAGAGGAGTGAGATACAGATGCATGGGGAAGAAAGAAATGAGAGAGAGAAATGTTGGATGTGGTGGTGGAAAGGGGACAGATGAAGAACAGAATTAAGTGTAAGCCTCATATCTTTTCTTTCTATTTAAACCACTGTACTTTGTTTTGGGTACTTTTCTTTAATGTTTTTATAAACAGTGTACTGTACAGGATCCGAGTTACATACAAATTCAACTTAAGAATGGTTTAAAAAAGGAACTCGTACTTAACCCAGGGACTGCCTGTATACTGTTACCTACAATCACTTATGTAAGGCTTGTTTTTTTGTGTATGGAAATATATACTCTACCAATCCAAGAAAACAACTCTGAGCAAATTTACTGTCCAGTACCATTTTAACACATATTCCTATGTGTCACACCTCCATCCACTGCCATATTCCTTTAAAAAAATCTAATCTTGACGCATTAAATTTTTCACTATGGAGTCCCTCAGTTTCTCTTTAGATTGCTTCAACATATTTTTTTGTTTCCTTAGAAAAACCAGAGATCAAATATAATAAAGGGGAAATCAGAAAAGAGTGCACTATATATCAAACAGACTGACTTCAATAAGAGATACTGTCTACAGAGAGTGATCAGTACATATATAGTACGCTCAGAGATATGAAACTTAAAATGGAAGGCTGAAAAGCCACCTTTGCAATAAGAGTTCACCTTCCAGTCATTGCGATTCGTGTATGTTTGATCACTCTCTGAGACTTGATGGAACAATGTATCTAATGCTAATTCAATAAATAGTTTCAAAAAATGTTTCGACAAGCTCTCTTTCATATGTCTAAATGCATCAAAGTCCATAGTATGCAAAGAAACGATGTCAAAGTTGATTGAATATAATGAAAAATTCACTTAGCTTGTGACAGTAATTTGAGGGGTCCCAATGCGGCCCCGTTTCGGAATCTGCTTCAGGAGACCCAATACGGATTATCGTAGGTATTTCATAACAAGTTTAAAAAATCTTAAATATACAATCATGTCACTGTTGAATGTCCATGCTTACTATGATGACCTAATCTGAAAAACAAAAAAATGTGCTTTAAGCATAGAAACATAGAAGATGACGGCAGAAAAGGGCTACAGCCCATCAAGTCTGCCCACTCTGCTTACCCACCCCCTGTCTATGCCCTAATGACCCAATTTCCTTATCTTGACCCTCGTAGGGATCCCACATGGGTATCCCATTTATTCTTAAAGTCTGGCACGCTGTCTGCCTCGATCACCTGCACTGGAAGCTTGTTCCAATGATCAACCACTCTCTCTGTGAAGAAATACTTTCTGGTGTCGCCATGAAATTTTCCGCCCCTGAGTTTGAGCTGGTGCCCTGTTGTGGCCGAGGGTCCCTTGAGAAAGAAAATATAATCTTCCACTTCGACACATCCCGTGAGGTACTTAAATGTTTCGATCATGTCTCCCCTCTCCCTACGTTCCTGAAGAATGTAGAGCTGTAATTTGTTCAGTCTCTCTTTGTACGAGAGACCCTTGAGCCCTGAAATCATCCTGGTGGCCGTCCGTTGAACCGATTCAATTCTGCGCACATCTTTACTGTAATGTGGCCTCCAGAATTGCACACAGTTCTCCAGATGAGGTCTCACCATGGCCCTGTACAACGGCATTATGACTTCAGGCTTTCGGCTGACGAAACTTCTATTGATACAACCCAATATCTGCCTTGCCTTAGATGAAGCCTTCTCCACTTGATTGGCAGTTTTCATGTCTGCACTGATGATTACTCCTAAATCTCGTTCTGCTGAAGTCCTAGTTAAAGTTTCTCCATTCAAGAAGTACGTCCTGCATGGATTTCCGCTTCCGAGGTGCATCACCTTACATTGCTTAGCATTGAAGCCTAGCTGCCAGGTTGAGGACCAACTTTCCAATGTAAGCAGGTCCTGCGCCATATAATTCTGTATACTGCATTCACTTACTATATTACATAGTTTGGCGTCATCGGCGAATAGTGTTATTTTACCTTGAAGCCCTTGAGTCAGATCCCCTATGAATATGTTGAAAAGGAGTGGACCCAGGACCGAGCCCTGTGGCAATCCACTGGTCACCTCCGATGTTTTAGAGAGGGTACCATTAACCACCACCCTCTGTAGTCTGCCACTCAGCCAATCATTGACCCATGCAGTTAGTGTCTCTCCTAACCCCATCGATTCCATCTTGCTTAGCAGTTTGCGGTGTGGGACACTGTCAAAAGCTTTACTGAAGTCCAGGTACACGACGTCCAAAGACTCTCCCAAGTCCAACTTTCTTGTTACCCAGTCAAAGAAGCTGATGAGATTGGATTGGCAGGACCTACCCTTGGTGAATCCATGCTGACTGGGATCCCGAAGATTCCCTTCATTCAAGATCGTGTCCAATTTGCTTTTAATTAGTGTTTCCATGAGTTTGCACACTATTGATGTGAGACTCACCGGTTTATAATTCGCAGCCTCTGCCCTGTAACCCTTTTTATGTAGAGGAACGACATTAGCTAATTTCCAGTCCAGGGGAACTTTCCCCTTACTTAGGAAGAGATTGAATAGCTCAGCCAATGGTTTCGCCAGGACATCGCTCAATTCTCTGAGCACTCTTGGGTGCAAATTGTCTGGTCCCATGGCTTTGTTCACCTTGAGTCTTGCCAGTTCACTGTAAACTTCACCTGATGTGAACTTAAAATTCTGAAACGGATCTTCTGTGCTTCATAGAAACATAGAAAAATAGAAAATGATGGCAGAAAAGGGCTATAGCCCACCAAGTCTGCCCATTGCAATTAGCCTCCCCCCAGAGTTCATTCCCTTAGAGATCCCAAATGAGTATCCCATTTCTTCTTAAAATCAGTCACGCTGCTGGCCTCAATCACCTGCAGTGGGAGTCCATTCCAACGCTCCACCACTCTCTCGGTGAAAAAGTACTTCCTGGAGTCGCTATGAAATTTCCCTCCTCTGATTTTCAGCGGATGCCCTCTGGTTGTTGAGGGTCCCATGAGACAGAAGATATTATCTTCTGACTCGATACGTCCCGTGATGTATTTGTACGTTTCAATCATGTCTCCCCGTTCTCTTCTTTCTTCAAGTGAGTACAGCCACAATTTTTTTAGTCTTTCTTCGTACGTGAAATCGTGTTGCCTTCAACTGCGGACCGTGTCCCGGTGCCTCACAGGTGAAGACTGAGCAGAAGTATTCATTCAGTAGTTCAGCTTTATCGGAATCTGCTTCCACGTAACTTCCATCCGGTCTTCTAAGGCATACTATCCCGCCTGTGTTCCTTTTTCTGTCACTAATATACCTGAAGAAGGATTTGTCCCCCTTTTTAATGTTTTTTGCCAGAATTTCTTCCACTCGAAGTTTTGTCTCCCTAACTACCATTTTGACCGCTGTAGACCTGGTCCTATATTCTACTTTTGCCTCTCTTTTCTCCGTGCGCTTGTAGGAGAGAAACGCTTTTTTCTTCTCCTTAATGAGGTGCGAGATCTCCGCGGTGAAACATTGGGGTTTATTGTTTCTTTGTCGTTTATTTACTGATTTTATGAAGCAACTAGTTGCTTCATGTATGGTTGATTTCAGTGTTAACCACTTAGCTTCTACATCATCGGTCTCCGCTTGGTCCTGCAGCGTCTGTTGGACGAAATCTCCCATGCGTGTGAAGTCTGTGCCCCGGAAATTGAGTACCTTTTTTTTCGTGTTTGATCTAGGGAAGCCTTTCCTAAGGTTGAACCATACTATGTTGTGGTCGCTGGAGGCTAGCGTATCTCCTACTGAGACGTCTGAGACGCTTTCCCCGTTGGTGAGTACCAGGTCGAGGATCGCCTGGGCCCTAGTGGGCTCCGTTACCATTTGTTTGAGACGTGCTCCCTTTATGGAGGTTAAGAGCCTCCTGCTACCTACCGCTGGTTGTCGCTGAAAATGAGTTCCAGTCTGCAAACGGGCATATTGAAGTCCCCTAGCAGTACAGCTTCTCCTCGTAGAGTGATATTCTCTATGTCTTCAATTAATTCTGCGTCCATGTCTTCCAGTTGTCTTGGGGGTCTGTATACCACACCTAGATACAGACATTTTTCTCTGCCTCTTGCCAGGTTTACCCAGAGGGACTCCCCGGTGTACTTGACATCTGTGATCCTGGTGGTTTTGATGTCCTCTTTAATGTATAGAGCTACCCCCCCTCCTAACCTGCCCTCTCTGTCCTGACGAAGTAGATTGTAGCCCGGTATAGCCATATCCCACCCATGTGAGTCTGTGAACCAAGTTTCAGATATTGCCACCACATCTAGGTCGGCATTCCTTATTTCAGCCTCCAATTCTAGAATTTTGTTATCTAAACTGTGTGCATTGACATACATGGCCCTCCATATCTTGTGTTTGCTAAGTCCCTGTGAGGCGTATCCTACCCAAGTCGGTGTGACTCCCAAAGAACTGTTTGCAATGTGGGTACTTACCTTGGACATGGAAGCGGAGTTTCGACTCACCTCATCAGGATAATTCCTTTCTGTACTAATATGTGAATGGGTACCCTCCCCCGACTTACCTAGTTTAAAGCCCTGTGAAGCAGGCGGGCTAATCGGTGTCCGAAGACATTCTTACCCCTACTGGTCAGATGGAGTCCATCTGGTCCCTGAAGTCCTTGTAGCGCTTCCCCATGGTTTAGGAATCTGAAGTTCATATCCCGGCACCATCCCTGTAGCCACTCGTTCGTCCTCAGGATACGTTGTGGATTAAGCTTTATACCCACACTCTAATGCTGTATTGCAATTCTTACTTGGCGACGCTTGCGGAAAAGGGGAAAAAAACACCAAATATGATACATACCAATGCTGAATGTCAGGGCTCACTCTGAAGGTTTCAACTGACAAAGGGACGCTATCTTTCGCGAGGTTTTTTAAAACAAATGAGAAGGCGGCTCTCTTTACGTTGTGTTTGACTTGATGACATCAACTAAATTAAAGATAGCGTGATGAGCTTCTGTAGCTGTCAAACCGAGGCAGTGGTATGAAGGAAGAAAAAAAATGCTCATAATGCCATACCTGTCAGCATAGCTATTGCTAGCAATCAGCATTTTCAGTTGGCATAACTAATGTCAGCAAACGCCTATGGGAAATTATATCAATCTGACTCTAGAATGTTGATGCAGAATTCTGTGCTCCTGCACAGAATTCACATACATAAATCATCCAGTCAGACTGGATTGTTTATCAAGAAGATAGGCTGCTTGAATGGGACAAAGAAGCCAGAGACTAATCCCATCTATCATGCCTGCAAGTATCACACCCTTCTTATCAATTAAACTAACCATTGTTTCAAACAGTTTACAAATTCTAAACAGAAAGATACTGGGAAATACAATAGTTTCTATATTCAGAATAAGATTCCAAGCTATAAAAGCCTCCTCTCTGCAACACACATGAATCTATCTCTTTCTCTGTCTATCTCTCTGTTTATCCTGCTCTTTATCTCTGGAACTGGAATCTTACACCATCACCCCATCCCCCTTTCTCTCTCTGGCTCTCCCTGGAACTTCACGCTTCTCTGTCTCTCTTTTCCTTTGGACTCTGTAAGGCAGGGAAATTGCTTTGCTCTTTCCTTAATTTTAATGCTTAAGTGTAACTTTTATGAATCTTACTTTTCTGTAAGCCTATTTCTATAATATATTCTTTATGCAATCACCTCTGGCTGTGTTTCTTATTTGATTCTATTCCTGGTGAATCTTCGGTGAGGGAATTGAATCTGAGACCTGGCATTTGTAAGGGCGCCTAACATAACCCCTACAGTCCTAACATTGTGGGGCCATTACAATCCTTACAATACCTACAGAACAAAAGTGGATTTACACTCTCAATACGCTGCACCCACATGGTCTCAACAATGAAATAGAGTGGTTAGCATACCTTTGAAATACTCTGTCCCGGCAACATAAGACTGTATTTCTGTAGGTTTGGCATTATGAGCATTTTTTCTTCCTTCAATCCACACCGGATGCTTAAAACACATTTTTTGTTTTTCAGATTAGGCCATCATAGTAAGCATGGACATTCAGCAGTGACATGATTGTATATTTGAGATTTTTTCAACTTGTTATGAAGTACCTATGATAATCTGTATTGGGTTGCCTGAAGCAGATTCCGAAACGGGGCCGCATTGGGACCCCTCAAATTACTGTCACAAGCTAAGTGAACTTTTCATTATATTCAATCAATTTTGACATCGTTTTTTTGCATACTATGGACTTTGATGCATTTAGACCAGTGGTCTCAAACTCAAATCCTTTGCAGGGCCACATTTTGGATTTGTAGTTACTTGGGGGGCCGCAGAAAAAATAGTTAATGTCTTATTAAATAAATGACAATTTTACATGAGGTAAAACTTTTTATAGTTTATAAATCTTCCCCCCCCCCCCGAAGGACTGCATGTTCCCCCCTTCTTTGCAGCATCCTCCAGCTTCTCCCCTGGCCTCCCAGTCTTAGTTTCAGCTAATTACCGAAGCTTGCAGAGAGGATCGCAGTGTTGTAGCGTTCCTTACAAGCTGCTATCGGCCTCCGCAGCATGTTCCCTCTGCTGCGGTCCCGTCCCGTCCTCTGACGTCAGGGGCAGGATCACAGCAGAGGGAACATGCTGCTGAGGACAATGGCAGCCTGCAAGGATCGCTACAGCACCAGCAATCCTCTCTGCAGGTTGGAGTAATTATCTGAAGTTAAGAGCGGGAGGCTAGGGGGGAAGCTGAAGGATGGCGTAAAGAGCGGGCAGCACTAGTACAAATAGTACTAGTACAAACAGCGGGCCGCACAATAGTACCTGGTGGGCCGCATGTGGCCCCCGGGCTGCGAGTTTGAGACCACTGATTTAGACATATGAAAGAGAGCTTGTCGAAACATTTTTTGAAACTATTTATTGAATCAGCATTAGATACATTGTTCCATCAAGTCTCAGAGAGTGATCAAACATACACGAATCGCAATGACTGGAAGGTGAACTCTTATTGCAGCCTTTCTTTTTGAGTTTCATATCTCTGAGCGTACTATATATGTATTGATCACTCTCTGTAGACAGTATCTCCATATTTTCCGGCATCAAATAGATTCTCATCATGCTAGGACCATTTGCTTTGCTGTTACTGCCTCTACTCTTTGGAATACACTGCCCCTTAAACTCCAAATTGAACATACTTCTTTAAGAAGGTATTTGGATCGCCTAGATGATCCCTACCTTAATCTGCCTTGAATCTTAGGAACTTTGTTCCCATTTGCTCCACAGAAATGGCACATCACACATTGTCTTATCTCCTTTTGGCACTCGCTTTCCCGTCCTTTGTTTCCTATGTTTTAATATATATTTGTCACTCTTCCTTGCCATTATTTGCATTTGATTATTGTAACCTAGTTTTATCCTTGTTCTTTATTCTTTTTCTCCTTTTGTCCTCATATTTTGCATTTTGTAAACCACTTAGTTGTTTGATTTGCAATATATTAAATAAAGTTGAACCTTGTTTCTTACAGGTGTTTCCAGAATTTGCTGCTGCTCATTCTAATCTAGCTAGTGTTCTGCAGCAACAAGGAAAGCTACAAGAAGCACTGATGCATTACAAGGAAGCAATCAGGTAATGAGATTTTTTTTTCAAGTTTGTCCAAGTCCAGTATTTATATATGAATGAATTATTTTTAGCCCCTGGCTTTTTCTTTGTCATTCAAGGTGATTTAAGTTCAGATTCAGTAAATGTTTCCTTGTCTCTAGAGGAATTAAAATGTACATTTGTACCTGAATTAGTAGAGGGTTAAGTGATTGGACCAGAGTTAGATAGAAGGAGCATCACTGAGGTTTGATCTGTGGCATCCCTATTTCACTACCCTCTGAAGAGCTGCCTGTTTACGCCTTCAATAACTGACTTCATGGAAACACAATATGCTGTTATAATTAATATATATTTTATTAACAATCAGTAACAGGTTACAAGAGCAAATCTTTACAGCATATGGAGCTGACAGATAGTATGCCTCAAGCGCTTGAGTATACCTGGATGTCTGTCCTCCCTTATAGCCAAAAGAGCTATCTTTTATATTCTTCTGATAGCCCTGGCCCACGTTGGTGCATGTTACATTTTACATTCTCATTGGTTACTTACAAATGTTTATCAGTTGGTTAACATTATCTTGTGCCATGCTGTGTCATACTGTACTCACGCCCTGTTTACTAAAATAACTATCTATTCCCGTCAAATGTCATTTTAATATCAATTCATCAATTTTGAGCAAAGGGTCCAGTAAGGCTCCGCCCATTACAGGATGTATCTTACAATTGAGGTATTTTTATATTCTTGGTCAGGACATGTCCTCATCCTTATGTTCACTTCCCTGTTCTTGTGTCACTACAGCAGATGTGGTACCAGTAGCCATGTAAAAGAATAAGTTTTGCTTGACTTGCTTATTTTAGCATAAGTTTCGCTTGGCTTGCTGATTTCAGCAAACA
This sequence comes from Geotrypetes seraphini, assembly GCF_902459505.1. Classification (NCBI taxonomy): domain Eukaryota; kingdom Metazoa; phylum Chordata; class Amphibia; order Gymnophiona; family Dermophiidae; genus Geotrypetes; species Geotrypetes seraphini. The sequence goes on from NC_047088.1 coordinate 343,224, forward strand.
TAGATTGTGCAAAGGCTGACAGCTTTAGTCAGAGCATTCTCAGCCATCTTAGGCCTTTAGTAGTGTTTATTGGCCTATTATTCTGGGGGATTTTCAGGGGGTTTGACAGTCTGGTAATGAGATGAATCCACTTTTAGCATTTTTCTCAGTTTGACAAACATTCGAAAAATGTCAGCTAGATATAATTGTAATATTTTTATTACTATCTGTAATCTAGGACACACACACAGAAATAAGGCATGATCAGTTTTAAAATGATAGAACATTTACTCTGCACTTTGCAGTCCTCAGGATATTACTGGTAATTTTAACTATGGTGAGTTGTTTTCACTGATTTCAAAAAGGTTTCAGGAGATGTAAAAGCAAACTTGGATTTGACTTGTTTTTTTTTACATTGATTCCCCCATCAGCAGTAAGTGAAACTGAGATATGATAGAGACTTATAAAATCATGAAAGGCATAGAGAAGGTGGAGAAGGACAGATTCTTCAGACTAACAGGGCCAACAAAAACAAGAGGGCATTCAGAAAAATTGAAAGGAGACAGATTCAAAACGAATGCTAGGAAGTTCTTCTTCACTCAGAGGGTGGTGGACACCTGGAATGCACTCCCAGTGGAGGTGATAGGGCAGAGTACAATATTGGGCTTCAAAAAGGGATTGGATGACTTCCTGAAGGAGAAGGGGATTGAAGGGTACAGATAGAGGGTAACTATACAGGTACTAATGAATAGGGAATAAAGAAGGTAAGGACTTACAGGTCACGAACCTGGGGGACCGCCGCAGGAGCGGACTGCTGGGCACAATGGACCCCTGGTCTGACCCAGCAGAGGCAATGCTTATGTTGTCTTCACCTCTAGTTTCATAGAGGAATTAAGATCTTCACCCGTATACCTATACAGGACTCTCTCTCTCTCTCTCCTCCCTTATCACCTCTGCTTTAACAACTGGGCTGCTATTCCACTGATGTCTAGGATCTCTTCTTTGAACAAATAGTCTCTCCCCTTTAATTCTTTCTTTGACCAAAGAAAAGAAGTGAAAGGATGCCTCCTTGCAGAAATAATGGGTAAAGGGGGTGGGATGTGATATACAGTCTGTTATCCCAGGACAAGCAGGCAGGTATTCTCACTAATGGGTGACATGATCCAACGGAACCCCGATGCGGACACTTCTTTGAAGAAAACTCGAAGTTTCGAGTCGCCCGCACCGCGCATGCGCGAGTGCCTTCCCGCCCGATGCACCGGGCGTGTCTCCTCAGTTCTTACTTTTCCGCAGAACCGAGAAGTCCGTCTTCGACTTTCTGCGCAAAGTTCCTTCACTTGTGCCTTCTAAGTCCTCGGTTTTAATTTTAATTGATCGTAATCGCTGATTTTCATCGTGTTTTATTGTTAAAAAAAAAAAAAAAAAATTTTCTTCGTACCGTTCGACCGGGCAGGCCATGTGGCCGCAGCCCCGCGGCTTCGATCTTGTGGCGGAGCTTTTTCGGCCTATGTCCCGGCCTATCACCTGGATTTAAAAAGTGTGACAAGTGCCAGTGCGCGATTTCGCTAACGGACCCTCATCGACACTGTGTTCGGTGTCTCGGGCCTGAACACATCCCAAAATCGTGCCGGCCTTGCTCCACACTCACCGCACGTGCTTTCAAGCGCCGTTGCGTCCTGTGGGAATCGCTCTTCATAGAATCCTCGACGGAGCCGTCGACCTCAAAGGGACCTGTACCTTCGACATCATCCGCAGCTCCACAGTCTTCCACCTCTGCGGTGCTGAGTCTCATCAAGCCCGCCTCGTTTGTCCCGGCTCAGACTCCAGTGCCTGCTGCGATGCCTTCTTCAACCTCCTCAGGTCAGGCAGCCCAGCAGCCCATTCCCCCCGTCGTGTTGAAAATGCCCAAGGCCTCGAAGTCCAAGCACTCACACACAGCTCCGAACGCTAGGCCCGCGCAGATGGTCCCATTTCAGTTGCAGATCCATCCTTGCCGGCCTCGTTCCAGACCATGCTACAGAAGCACTTCATCGAGCTCTTTACCACGATGGGGCCTCCAGCCTGAGCACAGGGAGGCCTCCCTTGAGGTCGAGCCGTCTCCAGTGCCCCAGTGGGGAACACACTCTCAACAGGGAGCAGAGTCTCTGCGAGTGTCTGGTCTGGCAACAATGCATGCATCGCAAGGAGCAGAGTCTTTGCCCATGCCACCTCTGGAACAGATACACTCGATGCAAGGAGAAGAGTCTTTGCGAGTGCCTCCGTTGGAGCCGATTCATTCAGTGCAAGGAGCAGAGTCTTTGCGAATGCCTCCATTGGAACCGATCACCCCGACGGGGTTCAAGCCTCTATGGCAGCAACCCCTGCTTCGATCGACCGCTTCCAACCCCATCCACTACCTGGGGGCCTCAACGAAGCCTGCCTCACCCCGTCCATCAAGACCAACCTCTCTACACCGATCGAGGCATTCCTCGAGGCATTCATCCAGGCACGCCTCGCTTCGGCGGAAACAGGCATACCTGGACTATTCACCTTCACTGATGCCAGAACTCGAGGACACAATAGGATCCTTCTCATCATCTCAATCCCTGTCCTCAGCGGAACCGGAAGCCTCAACCTCATTGAGCCCATCACAGAGCCAGGCAACGGCAGACCAACTGTCCTTCTCCTCGTTCCTCCGACAGATGGCTGAGGACATGGACATACTATTGGACACGGGTTCCAAATTCTCAAAGGAATACCTGGAGACTATGCGCCTCCCTCAACCACCCGCTGAATCCCTTAAGCTTCCGTTGCACAAGTTTCTGGACCAGACCTTCGCTCGATGCCTCGAGACACCTTACTCCATCCCCGCTGTCCCGAGTAAACTGGACACCAGATACCGCATGGTCCATCGCAAAGGGTTCGACAACTCTCAACTCTCTCACCAGTCCCTGTTGGTGGAGTCATCATTGAAGCGATCCCATCTCTCCCAGGTCTACACCGCCGTCCCGCCTGGCAGAGAAGGAAAAACCATGGACCGATTCGGCAGGAGAGTGTACCAGAACTCCATGATGGCCTCGAGAGTTCTGAACTACAACTTCCACTTCACAACATACTTGGAGTTCCTCCTATCGGTATTCCAGAAGTTTATGCCCTACGTGGACACGAGGGCACACTTCGAGTACCAAGAAGCACTGGCCTCGCTATCCCAGCTCTGGGTACAGTTGATGCAGTCCTCGTACGATGCCTTTGAGTTTGCGGCTCGGGCAACAGCGTGCTCAGTGGCCATGCGCCGGCTGGCATGGCTGAGGACCATCGACATGGACCCCAACCTCCAGGACAGGCTCGCAAATGTTCCCTGCGTTGGCACCAACCTCTTCAACGAATCCATCGAGGCGGTGACCAAGAAGCTATCGGACCATGAACAATCCTTCCAGTCCATCCTACGTCCGAAACCCACGCCTGCTCCTCCTCGCCAGCCTTGCCCGCCGTTGGTATACCAGCGGCGCTACCCTCCAAAACAGGCTCCCCCCAGCAGACAGCCTGTGAAGAGAGAGCACCCGCAGAAACACCAGCATAAGCCTCAGCCACCGGCTGCACCTAAGGCCCCCCAGCCCTTTTGACTGTCTCAAAGAGGACATTTCCTCCATCGTCCTCCCTTTCTCAGTAAATCCACCCATCGGAGGCCGCCTCCTTCATTTCTACCACCGATGGACGACTATCACCACAGACCTCTGGGTTCTCTCCATCATAAAAGAAGGATACTCCCTTCAGTTCCACCAAGCTCTTCCAGAGCACCCTCCGAGAGTATCCTTCCAACTTGACCCAGACCGCCCTTCTTCTTCAGGAAGCTCAGGCCTTGTTACAGCTGGGGGCTGTCGAACCGGTCCCCCAGGACCAACAGAACAAGGGGTTTTACTCCCGATATTTCCTTGTTCCAAAGAAGATGGGCGACCTGCAACCCATCTTGGACCTCAGGGTACTCAACAAATATCTGGTCAAAGAAAAGTTTTGCATGCTGACCCTGGCATCACTGTATCCCCTCCTCGAGCAGAACGACTGGTTATGCTCTCTGGATCTCAAGGAGGCCTACACTCACATTCCAATTCATCCAGCCTCCCGTCAATATCTCAGATTCAGGGTGGGACACCTTCACCTCCAATACCGAGTGCTACCCTTTGGCCTGTCCTCATCACCTAGAGTCTTCACCAAATGCCTGGTTGTGGTGGCCGCAGCACTCAGGAGCCATGGCCTCTAGGTGTTTCCTTACCTGGACGATTGGCTCATCAAGGATTCCACATCTCAGGGAGCCGCTCTCATGATCCAGAAGACAATTTGGTTACTGCAACATCTGGGATTCGAGATCAACTTCCCCAAATCCCACCTACAACCTTCCCAGATTCTTCCCTTCATTGGAGCGATTCTGGATACTACCCAACTCAGAGCATTCCTCCCGCCCCCACGCAGGGATGCTCTCCTTCATCTATGCCACTCAGTATCCTGTCGCACGTCCATCTCAGCGAGACAAATGATGGTCCTTCTAGGCCACATGGCCTCTACAGTTCACGTGATTCCGCTTGCCAGACTTCACCTCAGGATTCCCCAATGGACCCTGGAATCCCAGTGGTCCCAGACGTCCGACCCTCTGACTCGCTTCATCTGGGTCACTCCTGCTCTACAACAGTCGCTTCGCTGGTGGATGCTCTCCTCCAATCTATCCAGATGCTTGTTATTCCACACCCCCAACCACCAAAAAGTCCTCACGACCGACTCATCGACTTATGCCTGGGGGGCCCACCTGGACGGCCTCCGCACCCAGGGTTACTGGACCAGCACAGACCGACAGTGCCACATCAATCTCCTGGAACTCAGGGCGATCTTCAACGCTCTCCAGACCTTTCAACATTTCCTTCGCGACCAGGTTGTCCTCATTAGCACAGACAACCAGGTCGCAATGTACTACATGAACAAGCAGGAAGGCACGGGATCGGCCTCCCTCTGCCAGGAAGCTCTGAAGGTGTGGGATTGGGCAACTCGCAACAACACCTTCCTCAGAGCGTCTACATTCAGGGGACGGACAATGCCTTAGTAGACAGCCTGAGCCGTCTTCTGCAACCTCACGAGTGGACACTCAACACCAGCCCCTGCATCATGTCTTCTCTCTATGGGGGACGTCTCAGCTAGACCTCTTTGCAGCCCCCCACAACTTCAAACTGCCTCACTTCTGCTCCAGGATCTACACCCCTCAACGCCTCGAGGCAGATACATTCCTCCTGGACTGGACGAATCGCTTTCTATATGCGTTTCCTCCATGTCCTCTCATCCAAAATACTAGTCAAGCTGAAGTCAGACCATGCCACCATGATCCTAATTGCTCCACGGTGGCCCAGATAACCTTGGTACTCCCTTCTACTTCAACTCAGCAGCAGGGAGCCATACCTTCTACCAGTCTTTCCATCTCTGCTTACACAGCATCAAGGATCTCTACTTCACCCCAACCTGCAGTCTCTACACCTGACAGCTTGTTCCTCTCAACGTAACCCTTCTCCAGTTTTCTCAACCTGTGAGAGATGTCCTGGAAGTTTCAAGGAAGCCTTCTACTAGACAATGCTACCACCAAAAGTGGACTAGATTTTCTGCTTGGTGTTTTTTTCATCATCATGAGCCACAACACTCCTCCTTGTCTTCAGTCTTGGATTATCTCTTGCACCTTTCCCACTCTGGCCTCAAGTCTACATCGATACGAGTCCATCTTAGTGCAATTGCTGCTTTCCATCAGCCTCTTCAAGGGAAACCTATCTCTGCTCATCCGGTGATTTCCAGATTAATGAAAGGACTCTTCCATGTCAATCCTCCCCTCAAACCACCTCTGGTGGTTTGGGACCTCAATGTGGTTCTTTCTCAGCTTATGAAACCTCCATTTGAACCTCTTCACAAGGCTCACCTGAAGTATCTCACTTGGAAAGTGGTGTTCCTCATTGGCCTCACTTCTGCCCGAAGAGTCGGTGAACTACAAGCCTTGGTTGCGGGCCCGCCTTTTACAGTATTCCATCATGACAAGGTGGTTCTCCGCACACACCCGAAATTCCTCCCTCAGGTTGTCTCAGAATTTCATCTCAACCAATCCATCGTCCTGCCAGTGTTCTTTCCGAAGCCACACTCTCACTCTGGAGAATCTGCTCTTCAAACTCTGGACTGTAAGCGTGCTTTGGCTTTCTACCTAGAACGCACCAAACCTCACAGATCTGCTCCTCAACTTTTCATCTCCTTCGATCCGAACAAGTTGGGACGCCCCGTTTCCAAGCGCACCATCTCCAACTGGATGGCGGCTTGCATCTCATTCTGCTTTGCCCAAGCTGGATTGCCCCTTGACAGAAAAATCACAGCCCACAAGGTCAGAGCGATGGCAGCTTCTGTAGCCTTCCTCAGATCAACTCCGATTGAAGAGATTTGTAAAGCTGCCACTTGGTCCTCGGTTCATACCTTCACCTCACACTATTGTCTGGATACCTTCTCCAGACGGGATGGACAGTTTGGCCAAACAGTACTACAAAATCTATTCTCCTAAGTTGCCAACTCTCCCACCATCCCATTCTGGTTAGCTTGGAGGTCACCCATTAGTGAGAATACCTGCCTGCTTGTCCTGGGATAAAGCAATGTTACTTACTGTAACAGTTGTTATCCAGGGACAGCAGGCAACTATTCTCACGTCCCACCCATCTCCCCTGGGTTGGCTTCTCTGCTAGCTAGCTGAACTGAGGAGACACGCCTGGTGCATCGGGCGGGAAGGCACTCGCACATGCGCGGTGCGGGCAACTCAAAACTTCGAGTTTTCTTCAAAGAAGCGTCCGCGTCGGGGCTCTGTTGGATCATGTCACCCATTAATGAGAATAGCTGCCTGCTGTCCCTGGATAACAACTGTTATGGTAAGTAACATTGCTTTCTTGTTATTCATGTGTTCTCAATTTGTGATTTCACTTATCCACAGTTGTATGCATTGTGGCCGCTATTTGCACCATGTGTTTAAATGTTTGTGGTCTTCTGACCATAGAAAAAAGCTTTATTTCCTTTCACTTTCATGTTGTGGTTTTGACTTTCTTTTCAGAAATGGCCACCAAACATAAGAGAGTATGTTACTAGCATTGCAGGTAGAGCTCCAAAGAGAAAGAAGCATGTTGTGTCTGAGTGCCAAAATAATGGTGTTTTAGACAGGCTTTGTCCTGGCAAGTCTGTACCACTACACCTGTCCCATGGTCAGACCACCACCTCATTGAATTCCAACTCCCATACGAAACTACCCCAGCCCCGCGGAAAGACCCTACCCCACCCACCCAACGTCAGCTCCCTAATTCAGTCAACCCTTCAGTCATGGCCGCAGGCATTCGCAATCTAAACAAAACCTGCACCCAACATCTCCACTCTATTGACCAAGCAGCCTCCACCTGGCACTCCAACATCCAATCCCTCTATAACAGCCTCACTCAGACAAAAACAACACGAATAACCACTAACAAAACACCTGCTCCCTGGTATACCAGCGACCTCCGATCCATAAAAAGATCACTGAGGAAAGCAGAAACAAATTGGATCAAACACCCAAATTCAGAAACCAAAGCTCACTGGGAAAACACATCTGTAACCTACAAAGCTACCATCCTAGAAGCAAAGAAAGCCTACTACTCTCACATCCTACAAACAGTTCTTTGGGAGTCACACCGACTCGGGTAGGACACGCCTCACAGGGACTTAGCAAACACAAGATATGGAGGGCCATGTATGTCAATGCACACAGTTTAGGTAACAAAATTCTAGAATTGGAGGCTGAAATAAGGAATGCCGACCTGGATGTGGTGGCAATATCTGAAACTTGGTTCACAGACTCACATGGGTGGGATATGGCTATACCGGGCTACAATCTACTTCGTCAGGACAGAGAGGGCAGGTTAGGAGGGGGGGGTAGCTCTATACATTAAAGAGGACATCAAAACCACCAGGATCACAGATGTCAAGTACACCGGGGAGTCCCTCTGGGTAAACCTGGCAAGAGGCAGAGAAAAATGCCTGTATCTAGGTGTGGTATACAGACCCCCAAGACAACTGGAAGACATGGACGCAGAATTAATTGAAGACATAGAGAATATCACTCTACGAGGAGAAGCTGTACTGCTAGGGGACTTCAATATGCCTGATGCAGACTGGAACTCATTTTCAGCGACAACTAGCGGTAGCAGGAGGCTCTTAACCTCCATAAAGGGAGCACGTCTCAAACAAATGGTAACGGAGCCCACTAGGGCCCAGGCGATCCTCGACCTGGTACTCACCAACGGGGAAAGCGTCTCAGAGGTCTCAATAGGAGATACGCTAGCCTCCTGCGACCACAACATAGTATGGTTCAACCTTAGGAAAGGCTTCCCTAGATCAAACACGAAAACAAAGGTACTCAATTTCCGGGGCACAGACTTCGCACGCATGGGAGATTTTGTCCATCAGATGCTGCAGGACCAAGCGGAGACCGATGATGTAGAAGCTAAGTGGTTAACACTGAAATCAACCATACATGAAGCAACTAGCCGCTTCATAAAATCAGTAAATAAATGACAAAGAAACAATAAACCCTAATGGTTCACCGCGGAGATCTCGCACCTTATTAAGGAGAAGAAAAAAGCGTTTCTCTCCTACAAGCGCACGGAGAAAAGAGAGGCAAAAGTAGAATATAGGACCAGGTCTACAGCGGTCAAAATGGCAGTTAGGGAGGCAAAACTTCGAGTGGAAGAAATTCTGGCAAAAAACATTAAAAAGGGGGACAAATCCTTCTTCAGGTATATTAGTGACAGAAAAAGGAACACAGGCGGGATAGTACGCCTTAGAAGACCGGACGGAAGTTACGTGGAAGCAGATTCCGATAAAGCCGAACTACTGAATGAATACTTCTGCTCAGTCTTCACCTGTGAGGCACCGGGACACGGTCCGCAGTTGAAGGCAACACAAAGCACAGAAGACCCGTTTCAGAATTTTGAGTTCACACCAGGTGAAGTTTACAGTGAACTGGCAAGACTCAAGGTGAACAAAGCCATGGGACCAGACAATTTGCACCCAAGAGTGCTCAGAGAATTGAGCGATGTCCTGGCGAAACCGTTGGCTGAGCTATTCAATCTCTCCCTAAGTAAGGGGAAAGTTCCCCTGGACTGGAAATTAGCTAATGTCGTTCCTCTGCATAAAAAGGGTTGCAGGGCAGAGGCTGCGAATTATAGACCGGTGAGTCTCACATCAATAGTGTGCAAACTCATGGAAACACTAATTAAAAGCAAATTGGACACGATCTTGAATGAAGGGAATCTTCGGGATCCCAGTCAGCATGGATTCACCAAGGGTAGGTCCTGCCAATCCAATCTCATCAGCTTCTTTGACTGGGTAACAAGAAAGTTGGACTTGGGAGAGTCTTTGGACGTCGTGTACCTGGACTTCAGTAAAGCTTTTGACAGTGTCCCACACCGCAGGCTGCTAAGCAAGATGGAATCGATGGGGTTAGGAGAGACACTAACTGCATGGGTCAATGATTGGCTGAGTGGCAGACTTCAGAGGGTGGTGGTTAATGGTACCCTCTCTAAAACATCGGAGGTGACCAGAGGAGTGCCGTAGGGCTCGGTCCTGGGTCCACTCCTTTTCAACATATTCATAGGGGATCTGACTCAAGGGCTTCAAGGTAAAATAACACTATTCGCCGATGATGCCAAACTATGTAATATAGTAAGTGAATGCAGTTTACAGAATTATATGGCGCAGGACCTGCTTACATTGGAAAGTTGGTCCTCAACCTGGCAGCTAGGCTTCAATGCTAAGAAATGTAAGGTGATGCACCTCGGAAGCGGAAATCCATGCAGGACGTACTTCTTGAACGGAGAAACTTTAACTAGGACTTCAGCAGAACGAGATTTAGGAGTAATCATCAGTGCAGACATGAAAACTGCCAATCAAGTGGAGAAGGCTTCATCTAAGGCAAGGCAGATATTGGGTTGTATCAATAGAAGTTTCGTCAGCCGAAAGCCTGAAGTCATAATGCCGTTGTACAGGGCCATGGTGAGACCTCATCTGGAGTACTGTGTGCAATTCTGGAGGCCACATTACAGTAAAGATGTGCGCAGAATTGAATCGGTTCAACGGACGGCCACCAGGATGATCTCGGGGCTCAAGGGTCTCGCGTACGAAGAGAGACTGAACAAATTGCAGCTCTACATTCTTGAGGAACGTAGGGAGAGGGGAGACATGATCGAAACATTTAAGTACCTCACGGGACGTGTCGAAGTGGAAGATGATATTTTCTTTCTCAAGGGACCCTCGGCCACAAGAGGGCACCAGCTCAAATTCAGGGGCGGAAAATTTCATGGCGACACCAGAAAGTATTTCTTCACAGAGAGAGTGGTTGATCATTGGAACAAGCTTCCAGTGCAGGTGATCGAGGCAGACAGCGTGCCAGACTTTAAGAATAAATGGGATACCCATGTGGGATCCCTACGAGGGTCAAGATAAGGAAATTGGGTCATTAGGGCATAAACAGGGGGTGGATAAGCAGAGTGGGCAGACTTGATGGGCTGTAGCCCTTTTCTGCCGTGATCTTCTATGTTTCTATGTTTCTACAGATAGTCCAAGCTAGATCCAAACAACTGTTTGCCCTCACAAACCAACTCTTCACCAACGCCCAAGGTAAAAACCACAACAACCCAACAGAACTTGATAGTGAGATCCTTTTGGATTTCTTCCAGTCTAAGATACAAACAATTTGTGATAATCTTGACGCCACCACCAGCACCAAACCCCACCAGCACATCCCCAACCTAACCCAAATACCCCATCCTCTACCACTCTCCCCCAACTTCATCTGTCCACCCAAGCTGAGGTTCTCAACATCCTGAGAGAACTCAAACCCTCCAGCACCATCCTCGACCCCTGCCCATCCAGCCTCCTACTGTCCACAGAAGACGCCATAGCAGTATCTATCCTCCCTATCATTAACTCTTCCCTCTCCATGGGGACAGTACCTCTCAGCTGGAAGTCGGCTATTATCAAACCCATCCTCAACCCTAACGAACCCGGCAACTACCGCCCAGTCTCCAACTTCCCATTTGTCTCCAAACTCCTTGAACGAATAGTGCTCCGCAGACTACACCCTTTCATTGAAGAACAAGCTGCCCTGTTCCCTGCACTGTCTGGCTTTCGAAGAGGCCACAGCACAGAGTCGGTACTCCTGGATATCATTGATGACAGCTGGTCAATACTCGACAAAGGCGATGATGCTCTACTAGTCCTACTTGACCTCAGCGCTGCCTTTGACACTGTTGACCACCTCCTCCTCCTATCCAGACTCTATGACCTTGGAATCAAAGACTCTGCCCTCCAATGATTCACCTCCTTCCTTCACCATAGAACCCAAACAGTCCTACTAGGGCCGCACAAATCTAACCCTAAGCCTATCAAGTACGCCGTTCCCCAAGGCGCCCTTCTATCCCCCCCTCCTATTTAACCTCTACATCAGACCTGTCATTGATATAGCCCAAAAATACAACATTAAAATCCACTCCTACGCCGACGACATCCAGCTGCTCCTCCCACTAGGCGAAAACCGATCATCCCAAATCGCCAACCTCCAACACTGCTTCTCTGAAATGAAAACCTGGATGACTAACAACAAACTACAACTGAACGCCTTCAAGACCGAACTTTTATGGATCAGGAAAAAAAGCACCAAATACACACTGTTTAATTCCAGAAGTTGAGCATTATCTCCACAATGAAAACCTTGTATTTAAGGTGTTGCTGATTTTGGATAATGCACCAGTACACTGTCAGCAAGACCTGGAAAATGCACACCCTGATGTTGAAGTTCTCTTCATGCCTCCTAACATAACATCCCTCGTCCAGTCCCTTGATTGGGGAATAACAAAGGCTTTCAAGAGCTACTACATGCAAGAGCTGTACAGCAAGGCATATGAAGAACATAAGAAGCGCCATCTCCGGATCAGACCTTCGGTCCATCTAGTCCGGCGATCTGCACACGCGGAGGCCCTGCCAGGTGTATACCTGGCGTAATTTTTAGTCACCCATATCCTTCTATGCCTCATAAGACATAAGAAGTTGCCTCCGCTGGGTCAGACCAGAGGTCCATCGCACCCAGCAGCCCGCACCCGCGGCGGCCCAGCAGGTCTATGACCTGTCAGGTGTTCCTTGACTTAGCCCTATGATCCCCCTTTTTCTTCTATCTATACTCTTCCTAACTTATCTCTACTTTTATCTGTACCCCTCAATCCCCCTATCGTTCAAGAATGTATCCAATCCTTCATTGAATCCCTGTAGCGTGCTCTGTCCTATCACAATCTCCGGGAGCTTTAGATGCTGACCAGGAAATCACCATGTTTGATTACTGGAAGACACAGACAATATGCAATGTAATGTAATAGACTATGTTGACATAGTCTTGGGTGAAAACCAAAATAAAACTGCAGTAAATGTACAAGGTGCAGAAATTTATTCAATAAAAGTCATAAAATCATATATAAAAACATCAAAAAAATGATTATATCCAAAAAATGGTTCTGGTTGTCATGCGTACCAGACCCAACATGGTCCGTGTTTCAAAAAACACTTCTTCCTCAGGGGTCCAAGATGTTCAGAACGTAGGAAGCTTTAGACAGGAGAGCCTTTCAGCTGGAGATTTTGTACAATTCTAATCTAATCTAATCTAAACCTTAGGTTTGTATACCGTATCATCTCTACATTCGTAAAGCTCGACACGGTTAACAAGAGTTAGGGTAGAAAGGAACTCCAGTGGAGGAAAGAGGCAAAATGAAGAGAAAATTTAGAAGACTAGAATAACCAGAGAGGGAGGAGGAGTTACATTTTTAAGAATAACCAGGTTTTCAGAGGTTTACGGAAGAGTTGGAGGGAGCTCAGATTCCTAAGAGGGGAGGTAAGGTTGTTCCAGAACTGAGTGATTCTGAAAGGGAGGGAAGAACCTAGTTTTCCTACAAGTGAAACGCCTTTTAGAGAGGGAAAGGAAAGTTTCAGTTTTTGGGTGGATCTGGCAGAATTGGGGTTAGGAGTTCCAAGAAAGAGGAATGAAGGGAGGGAGAATACCGTGTAGGATCTTGAAAGTGAGGCAGGCACATTTGAAGTGGACTCTGGAGATAATCGGAAACCAGTGGAGCTTGGATAAAAGTGGTGAGACATGGTCGAATTTGCTTTTTGCGAAGATAAGCTTAGCAGCAGTATTCTGAATCCGCTGGAGTCTTTGAAGGTTTTTCTTTGTTAGGCTAAGGTAGATAGAGTTGCAGTAGTCCAGTCTGGAGAGGATGGTGGATTGGACTAGGACGGCAAAGTGTTTTTGATGGAAACAGGATCTCACTTTTCTCAGCATGTGAAGGCTGAAGAAACATTTTTTTACTAGGGAGTTGAGGTGTTCGTTGAAGGAAAGTGTAGAGTCAATGATGACTCCCAGAACTTTACTAGAATATTCAAGAGCAGAGTGGGGCCAGAGGACAGTGGGATGGAGGTGGGCAGTTGGTCCAATTTTGGGCCGAGACAGAGAAGTTTTGTTTTAGATTCGTTCAGTTTCATCTGCACAGTGTGGGCCTAGGATTGAAGGTTCGATATACATGAGGATATGTTCGCCGAGAGGTTGGTGAGGTTCCGGTTGGTCTCGAGGAGGACAAAGATGTCGTCTGCGTAAGTGTAGAGTGTTTCAAGGGGGGAGAGATGGAGGAGTTTAAGGGAGGACATATAAATGTTGAAAAGGATAGGAGAGAGAGGTGAGCCTTGCGGGACTCCACAGATCGGGTTCCGGGGGAGGAAGAAGTGCCCTTCATGTTGACTATGTAGGAGCGGGAGCGTAAGAACCTCGAGAACCAGTCAAGGACTGTGGAGTTTATGCCTATCTCGGTGAGTTGGTAAATTAGAATATCATGATGGACAAATCAAAAGCTGCAGAGAGGTCGAATTGAAGAAGGATGGCGAACTTGTTGTGAGAATGGAGATATTGAACTTTTGAGATTAAGGAGGTCAGAAGGGATTCGGTGCTGAAATTGGGATGGAAGCCATATTGATAGGGTTGAAGAATGGTGAATTTCTCAAGGTAGGAAGATAGTTGAGTGGATATGATGGACTCTAGCATCTTGGTAAGAAGGAGAATGTTAGCTATTGGACAGTAGGTGGATGGTGTAGAGGGGTCAAGCTCAGGTTTTTTCAGTAGTGGGGTTAAGGAAATATTGCCCATTTCAGGGGAGAAGAGACCCGAATGGAGGGCGGAGTTTATGAGAATGGTAAGAGATGAGATAGCCTGAGGGGGAGTGTTCTCGTAGAGGTAGGAGGGGAAAGGATCCAAGGTACAGTTGCAGGATTTCAATTTGAGGCAGAGATTATAGACCAGGGATTTGGAAACAAGTTCGAAGGAAGACCAGGATCTGTCTGCTGGGATAGGATAGGAGTCTGTTGGGATAGGGTTGGGGTCAATTGGAATCAGAGATTTGTAGGAGATTGCAGGTGGGAAGGAGCGCCTCAAGGTGGAGACCTTATCGTTGAAGAACTTTGCTAGAGAATCGGCTGAGGGGGAGGAGGTTTCATTTGGTTCTTTATACCCTACGTACTGAACATTTTTGGATATAAGCATTTTAAAAATGTTTTTATATATAATTTTATGATTTTTATTGAATAAATTCCTGCACTTTGTACATTTTTTGCAGTTTTGTTTTGGTCTTCTGCTTTGCATCTTCACTTCAGTTCCTGTTGGTTTGTTTTTTGTTTTGATATAGTCTTGGGTGGCATCTCACAGGCTATTTTGAACAATTAAGAACATAAGAATAGCCTTACTGGGTCAGACCAATGGTCCTTCTAGCCAAGTATCCCGTCTTTATGGAGGCCAATCCAAGTCATAAGTACCCAAATAGTAGCAGCATTTCATGCTACTGATCCAGGGCAAGAAGTAGCTTCTCCCATGTCTTTCTCAACAGCAGACTATGGACTTTTCCTCTAGGAACTTGTCCAAACCTTTTTAAAAACTAGCTACATTAACAATTCTTACCACATCCTCTGGCAATGTGTTCCAGAGCTTAACTCTTTTCCAAGTGAAAAAATATTTCCTCCTATTGGTTTCACAAAAGTATTACCTTATTTTTCACACTATAAGACACACCTAGGTTTAGAGGAGGAAAACAAGAAAAAAAAATTTTCTGAACCACACGATGTACTAATATATTTACTAAAATATAGCAGAATAATATTTCAACCATGTAAAGTCAACAGTGGTATTAAGAACCATCATCACTTGTCATTAACAAATGAGGAGAGACTTTAAATTCAAGCACTCTTCTAGTTTTCTAGGCTCTGCATTCAGCTCCCCTCCCTGCCAGGCTCTGTACCCTGTTCAACCTCCCTGCCCTGTCCCCTGTCCCCCCTCTGGTGGTCTAATAGTAGTCCAAATGAAAATTGGCTAACACTAGTTCTCCTGGAGGAAATGTTTGGAATAAAAAGACTTTAAATAAAAAGACTTTGAATAATGGACATCAGTATGAGCCCTTCAGATTGCACATGAGGAATTATTGGCTCAGGCAATAAATCATTGGTGACTAGCACCAGACCTAAGTCTAAATGAGAACTGCCTCATACATCATGTTGTCCTATTTTGTGTATAATCAAAAAAATGTATACTTTAAATCACTTGCAAACATTTACTCCAGGAGAAAAATTGAAAAAACTCAAAAGATATATGAGAAAAAAATACTAAAGCAAAAAATGAATGAATTATCTCCCAAAACGTGATAAAGTATCTCCCAAAATGGTATATCTTTTTGAGTTTTTCAATTTTTCTCCTCAATAATTCCTCGTGTGCAATCTGAAGGGCTCATACTGATGTCCATTATTCAAAGTCTTTTTATTTAAAGTCTTTTTATTCCAAACATTTCCTCCAGGAGAACTAGAGTGTTAGCCAATTTTCATTTAAATTATAGTTTGGACATTATTGGCAACAAGGTCCGAAGGGTTCTATTATTTGAGCTGTTTTTGGTCTAATAGTAGGCCAGGACAGGAGGGATCTGTCCCAGCCGACTAACAATTTTTTACCCCCCCCCCCCATACATTTTTTCACCTTTTTAAATCTTGACAGCAGCCATTCAGGGAGCAGCATGGGCCCAGGATGAAGCAAAAAAAGCTTGCTCCTGCCTTACGCACCCTGGCCGTGAGATTTGAAGCAGCCGTCCAGCAAGGGAGGGGCTCAGCGTAGGGAAGAAGCATGGAAAGCTTGCTCCTGCTGATACACCACTGGACCACCAGGATTTAAAAAGGCGAAAAAAGGTATACAGTGCTCCCCTGGTCATTTGCGGTCTGTGGTCCAGGTCATTCGCAGTATTTTCCAACTGCAAAGGGGAGGCAGAAGAGGGTAACTGGAGAGGCAGGAGAGGGTAGCCGGAGCATCGGTGAGTGAAGGGAATCACTCGCGGTATGCTCCGACCGCCTCTTCCTGTACTAAAGTCAAGCCTCACCAATCAGGAGCTGCATGTCAAAGACATCAGGAGCTGCGTGTCATAGACATATCAAGACAACATCGTTAGTCATCCCTGTTATAATAGGGATAGAGCACAAATTTGATCAGTTCAGAAGTACAAACAAGCTTTAAATCATACTTCGATGTCAAAAAAATTCTATAAGGCGGTTATCAACTGAAATACATCTTAGCATAAGAAGGATTTAGCAAACAATTGAGGATACCAGGCAAGGCATTCCATAGTTGTACGCCAGCCACAGATATCATTGATGCTCCGATCCTAGCATGCATAGTCGACATTCTACCCTCTAAGCTTAATTTCATCCCATTTACATCTCTCAGCTCTCTTCTCGGTTTATAGATCTGAAAAAATTCTTGTAAGATCTTTGGGGAAGCATGATACAATGTCTGATGTAAAATCGCAACAATCTTAAACTGCACTCTTTGTTACATAGGTAACCAGTGTAGTTTCTTCAACACAGTCTTCCAATTTCATAATACTGTATCTTAATGAAGTTTTTTCACAATCCACATGCGTTTTAAGAATTTTGAATAGTTTAGTGTAATCAGCAAATTTAATCACCCCACTCGTAGTTCCAGTTTCCAGATCATTTATAAATAAGTTAAATAGCATCGAACCCAACACATATTCCTGCGGCACACCTCTGTTGAAACCCTACTGTATCTTCTGTTTTCTATCCAATAACCAATTCTTAATCCACAATTGAATATTGCCTCCTATCCTATGACTTTTTAATTTTCTCAGGAGCCTCTCATTAGGAACTTTCTGGAAATCTAGATACACTACATCAATCGGTTCACTTTTATCCACATGTTTATTCACATCTTCAAAGAAGTCAAGAAAATTGATAAGGCAAGACCTCCCTCGATTGAACTCATGCTGACTCTGTCTCATTAAATCATGTTTGTCTACATGTTCCACTATTTTATTTTTTATAACTGTTTCCACTATTTTGCTTGGCACTGAGCTCAGGCTTACCGGTCTGTAATGCCTCGGACCTGAAACCTTTTTTAAAAATCGGTGTAACATTGGCCACACTCCACTATGGCCTATCCTCCCTGAGTGCACCTTTCACTCCTTGATTATCCAACGGTCCCTCAAATTCCTTCACAGGTTTTCTGCTTATGATATACTTAAAAAAATTTGTTACCATGAGTTTTTGCCTCTTTGTCAAGTTGTTCTTCATATTCTTGTTTAGCTTTCTTTATCAGTGCTTTACATCTGTCTTGCCAGTACTTATGTTTCTTCTTATTTTCTTCCTTGGGATCCTTTTTCCATTCTTTAAAGGATGTTTTCTTGGCTGTAATAGCCTCTTTCACATCACCTTTTAACCATGCTGGCTCTCGTTTCTCTTCTTTCCATCTTTCTAAATACGTGAAATACATTTGGCCTGGGCTCCAAAATGGTATTTCTAAACGACATGCGTGCCTGGTTTTACACTTCTGACTTTTGCCACAGACTCTTAGCTTCTTTTTAACTGTTTTCCTCATTTTATCATAGAAACATAGAAACATAGAAAAAGACGGCAGAAAAGGGCTATAGCCCACCAAGTCTGCCCATTCCAAATACCCGCCCCCCTTAAATTACTCCCTTAGGGATCCCGTGTGAATATCCCATTTTCTCTTAAAGTCTGACACGCTGTTGGCCTCAATCACCTGCAGTGGGAGTTTGTTCCAATGATCCACTACTCTTTCAGTGAAGAAGTATTTTCTGTAGTCGCTATGGAACTTCCCTCCCCTGATTTTCAGCGGATGCCCCCTGGTGGTCGAGGGTCCCCTGAGGTAAAAGATATCTTCTTCCGACTCGATACGGCCCGTGATATACTTAAACGTTTCAATCATGTCTCCCCTCTCTCTTCGTTCCTCAAGTGAGTACAGCCGCAGTTTATTCAGTCTTTCTTCATACGTGAGATCCTTGAGTCCCAAGACCATCCTAGTGGCCATACGCTGAACCGACTCGATTCTCAGCACATCTTTCCGGTAGTTTGGTCTCCAGAATTGAACACAGTATTCCAAATGAGGCCTCACCATGGACCTGTATAGCGGCATCATGACTTCAGGTCTCCTGCTGACAAAACCTCTACGGATACAACCCATCACTTGCCTTGCCCTGGAGGAAGCCTTCTCCACTTGATTTGCAACCTTCATGCCCAAATTACATGATAAAACAACTACAGACAGTTCAGAACACAGCCCTCAGAATCATCTACTCACTAGGCAAATATGACCACATCACCAAAGCATACTTAGACTCACACTGGCTACCAATAAAAGCAAGATCCCAGTTCAAATTCTACTGTCTACTATACAAAGTAATACATGGAACAGCACCCAGCTACCTAAACAACAGACTACACCGTAACCTCTCACACAGATTAAGGAGAACCCAGAGCCTATTCACTCACCCCCCTCTCAAAGGAACACGACGAAAGAAACTATATGACAGCCTTTTAGCGACACAGGCAGCAAAGATCGATACTACCATCACCAATCTACTGACCAAATCAATAGACATTAAAGCATTCCGAAAAGAAATCAAAACTCATCTCTTCAAAAAACACTTCCCATCATCATAACCTCACAAAAGAATTAGAAAATACTCTCATGACTACCCAAACACCACCACCAGCAACACCCGAATCCGGACAGTATTATCTCTACTCGTCTAAACAACAGAATCCGGACAATATTATCTCTATTCGCCTAAACAACCTATCATTATCTACTATCTACTACCAATTTATCCTGGAAAAGTCCAGAACAACAATTGTAACTTAACGCATTCTTGATTATATGTACTGCAATGCTACTGGAAATGTCCAGTCTTCTAACTTGTAATCCGCTTAGAACCGCAAGGCACAAGCGGAATAGAAATCACTAATGTAATGTAATGTAATGTAATCACTAATGATCACCCCTAGATCTCGTTCCGTCGTGGTCCTGGCCAAGGTCTCACCATTTAGTATGTAAGTTCTGTGCGGGTTTCTCTTTCCCAGGTGCATTACCTTACACTTTTTAGCATTGAAGCCTAGCTGCCATGTTGCTGACCACCGTTCCAGCAGCAGTAGATCCTGTGTCATATTATCAGGCATGGTGTTTTTACCTACTATGTTGCAAAGTTTGGCGTCGTCGGCGAACAGTGATACCCTTCCTCTAAGTCCTTGGGTCATATCTCTTATGACCAGATTCACCCAGAGGGATTCCCCAGTGTATCTAATATCTGTAATTCTGGTAGTTTTGATGTTATCCTTAGTGTATAGTGCTACCCCTCCCCCTAACTTGCCCTCTCTGTCGCGACGTAGTAGGTTGTAGCCTGGTATAACCATATCCCACCCATGTGAGTCCGTGAACCAGGTTTCTGATATTGCTACCACGTCTAGGTCAGCGTTTATTATCTCATTCTCTAATTCTAGAATTTTATTGCCCAAGCTGTGTGCATTGACGTACATAGCCCTCCATATCTGTGAAGAGATTCCCTTTTGGGTTAGAGTGACTCCTAAATTTTTATTGATAATTCCCTTTAAATTATCGTGGATAGCATGGGTACTTACCTTAGACTTAGAAGTGTGGGTGTGACTCGCCTCCTCAGGGTGGTTTCTTACTGCTCTGGGATATAAGTATGTACCCTCCCCCAACATACCTAGTTTAAAGCCCTGCGGAGTAGGTGGGCCAGGCGATGTCCGAATACTTTCTTACCTCTTCTGGTTAGGTGGAGTCCGTCTGGTCAGAAGAGGGGAGGGTACATACTTATATCCCAGAGCAGTAAGAAACCACCCTGAGGAGGCGAGTCACACCCACATAGTCACCCTTGTGAAAATTAAATTCAGCTGCAGTAGATTTCTTTAGCGACTTTACTCTAGTTACCAGCTCACATTTGATCATGTTATGATAACTGTTTCCCAGCAGACCCAACTGTTTCCCAGCAGACTTCCCGTACTATGTCCTGCATTACACTAAGGACCAAATCTAAAATAGATCCCCCTTTTGTTTGACCAGACTGTGGAACAAACTTTGAGGTCTTTCAAGATGTTGCAGAAAACACAAATAGATATGTGGAAACCATCATGAGGTGTGCTAAAATAATCAGTGGCGAAAGCTTTGAAGACATGACATGTGAAGACTTGGAAGAAATTTTAGAAGAGAGTGCCAAAGAGCCTAGCAATGAAGACCTGGATGAGATGGTGCAAGAAGGCATCAGAGACAGTGATTAACCTTTTCCTATCGTGTGTCCCGGATGGCGGGACATTTCAAAAATGTCATTGCCATCGTATGTCCCATGGCATGGGACATACAGTACATAACAGGAACACAAAATATTTGAATTTACAGACTTATGACTTATTTACATTATGTTTACAATAACCGTAAATGATAACGGTGAATAATACAAAACTTTGCTAAAATAATTACGAACCAGCGTAATGTAAAATTTATTACAATAGGAAAAGGTTAAGGAACGGCGTCAAACATTCCAAAAATCATGCCTCTTACGTCACCAAAAATAGCGGGATTGGCATCAACTTTGGAAAAAATGTTCAGTGACATGGAGCAATGTGATCCCATGCTGGAGTGCAATCTAAAATTCAACATCTGTGAAGCTCTACATTTGCCCCTTATGCTGAGACACTTATGGACTTGAGAAGGAAAGCCAAGCAGACAAGGCTGATACAGTTTTTTTCAGTCAAAAAGTCACAAGACTTATTCGCTAGAGGTAGGTTAATGTGACAGAAGTTGACTTGCCAGCCTTGCCTCATGCGCCAGAGGTTGATAAGTCTGAATTTGACCTACCAGTGCTGACATCTCCATCTTTTACAGATACTGTCTTTCTTTTTTTAATAATCTTTATTCATTTTAAAATAATTTCAATAAGTGAAGAACAATAAATAAAACATTTACACTATAGACATCACTTAAAATATTACAAGATTCTTACAGATCAATAACCCCCCCACCCAAACTATTCTTTATCATTCAAGTATCTATAAATTTATTATAATTCTCTAATTCACTACATATTTTAAACATAAAATTACACATTTATCCACTTAGACATATTTTAAACTTATAAACCACTCTTCCCCCATCCATAATAATATTTGATTATAACCCTTATATTCTTCCCTCCCTGGATTTGCAATTCTTCTAACAACAAAATGTATAATTATTTTAAATCTACAAAAGACGTCAATGGTCCCCATATTAGATTAAAGTTTTTAAAATTCCCTAACTGATCAGCTCTCATTTTTTTTTCATATTCATATATTTGACATAAACTTGCCCCACCAGAATGCAAAATTGAGACGATCCCAGTTTTTCCAGTTACGTGTAATCAATTGTATAGCTGTACTTGTCATAATTAAAAAGAGACTTCTTTTATATTTATCTAGGGGATCTTTGATATACAAAATGGTACCACAGATTACTACTTCATAAATTAAAGGAATCTCAGATTCTAAAATATTAGTAATATGTCCCCAAATCGATTTCCAAAAAAACAGTATCTTAGGGCAATATAACAGTAAATGATCAATGTTCCTATGTCAAGATATCCTACAGCAGTAAGAAACCACCCTGAGGAGGCAAGTCGCACTCACACTACCAAGTCTAAGGTAAGTACCAATGATATCCACAATAATTCAGGGAGAAATATCACTGATAATTTAGGAGCCACACTAGCTCGTAAAGGAATCTCTTCACAGATATGGAGGGCTATGTATGTTAATGCACACAGCTTGGGCAATAAAATTCTAGCATTAGAGACTGAGATAACAAACGCCGATCTTGACGTGATAGCGATATCCGAAACCTGGTTCACGGAATCGCATGGGTGGGATATGGTTATAAATTCACAAAAACACCCCTCAAAGACCAGGGCTACGTCTCAGAATCTATGAAAAAAGGAGAAAAAGACCTCAGTGTCTAACAGGGGCTCTAAAAAAAGCTTCCCAAATAGACAAGCCAGTCTCAGACAGAATTTGAAACTGGCAGACACATCCTTGGTCAAAAAAACTCCTTTAAACTCTATTAATATTCAGAGTCACACATTACTTTTGATAAATTTTGTTTAAATTTTCAAATACTTTTTCATAAATAGTGTCATAAAAGTCACTTATCTGAATAGATAGCTGTTTGGACGTAGTCATGGGGTTAGAAAGCAGGAACAAAAAATGCTCCGTGGGAAGCCCCTGTTAGACACTGTGGTCTTTTTCTCCTTTTTTCATAGATTCTGAGACGTAGCCCTGGTCTTTGAGGGGTGTTTTTGTGAATTTGTGACTTATTGGACATCCCTTCTTGTAGATTTGGATTTTTGGGATATGGTTATACCAGGGTACAACCTACTTCGTTGCGACCGAGAGGGTAAATTGGGAGGAGGAGTAGCACTATACACTAAGGAAAGCATCAAAACCACCAGAATCACAGATGTTAGATACACCGGGGAATCCCTCTGGGTGAACCTGGCCAGAGGGAATGAAAAATGCCTATACCTTGGGGTGATATATAGACCTCCCAGGCAACAGGAGGACAAAGACATGGAATTAATCGAGGACATAGAGAACATCACACTGCGCGGGGACACAGTAATGCTAGGAGACTTCAACATGCCAGATGCAGATTGGAACACACTCTCCGCGACTACGGGTAGCAGTAAAAGAATATTAACCTCCATAAAGGGTGCACGTCTCAAGCAATTGGTATTGGAGCCCACCAGGGACCAGGCGTTACTAGACCTAGTTCTCACCAACGGAGATAGCGTCACGGAAGTCTCAGTAGGAGACACACTGGCCTCCAGCGACCATAATATGGTATGGCTCAACCTCAAGAAAGGTTTCCCTAAGACAAACACAGCAACAAGGGTTCTCAACTTTAGAGGCACAGACTTCAACCGCATGGGAGATTTTGTCCATCAGGAGCTACATAAACAAGCAATATCTGACAATGTGGAGGATATGTGGTCGTCTCTGAAGTCCATCCTACACGAAGCAACAGACCGATACATAAAGACAGTAAGTAAACGCAGGAGAAACAAAAGACCCCAATGGTTCAGTAAAGAAATTTCAGACCTAGTTAAACAGAAAAAAGACGCATTTATCACCTACAAACATTTAGGCAGAGATGGGGCAAAAGAGGACTATCTAGACAGATCTAAAGCTGTCAAAACAGCAGTCAGAGAAGCCAAACTCTGAATGGAGGAAGAGCTAGCACGGAAAATTAAGAAAGGGGATAAATCTTTCTTCAGCTATATTAGTGACAGGAAAAGAAACAAAGATGGGATAGTACGCCTGAAGCAATCGGACGGTAACTTTGCGGAATCAGATTCTGAGAAGGCAGAACTACTAAACAAATACTTCTGTTCAGTGTTCACCCGCGAAGCGCCGGGAGCTGGTCCACAGCTGCAGACGGGAGATAACCAGAAAGACCCGTTTCAAGATTTTGAATTTACGCCCAGTAGCGTCTATGACGAACTATCAAGACTCAAGGTAAACAAAGCCATGGGACCGGATAACCTACACCCCAGAATGCTCAGGGAGTTAAGGGAAGTCCTGGCAGAACCATTATCTGTTCTTTTCAATCTTTCCCTAAGCACAGGAAGGGTCCCCTTGGACTGGAAAACCGCCAACGTAATCCCACTCCACAAAAAGGGCTGCAGGACAGAGACAGCAAACTACAGACCAGTGAGTCTCACGTCTATAGTGTGTAAACTCATGGAAACACTGATCAAACAGAATCTTGACACAATCCTAGACGAAGAAAAACTGCGTGATCCACACCAACACGGGTTCACCCAGGGCAGATCCTGCCAATCTAATCTGATTAGCTTTTTTGACTGGGTTACTAGACAACTGGACGCCGGAGAGTCACTGGACGTGGTATATTTGGACTTCAGTAAAGCATTTGATAGCGTCCCTCATCGAAGATTACTGAACAAGCTGAAATCGATAGGATTAGGAGACACTCTAACTACATGGGTTGGGGATTGGCTGAGCGGTAGACTTCAGAAGGTGGTGGTGAACGGTACCCCATCCGAAGCATCGGACGTGATCAGTGGAGTGCCGCAGGGCTCGGTTCTGGGCCCGATTCTATTTAACTTATTCATAAGAGATATGACGCAAGGACTTAGAGGAAGGGTATCACTGTTCGCCGACGACGCCAAACTTTGCAACATAGTAGGCAAAAGCTTATTACCTGATAATATGACACACGACCTACTGTTGCTGGAACAATGGTCAACTACTTGGCAGCTAGGCTTCAATGCTAAAAAATGCAAGATAATGCATCTGGGTAAGAGAAACCCGCGTAGAACTTATGTACTAAATGGTGAGACCTTGGTTAGGACCACGGCGGAACGCGACCTAGGGGTGATCATTAGTGAGGACATGAAGGTTGCCAATCAAGTGGATAAGGCTTCCTCCAGGGCAAGACAAATGATGGGGTGTATCCGCAGAGGTTTCGTCAGCAGGAGACCTGAAGTTATGATGCCGTTGTACAGAGCCATGGTGAGGCCTCACTTGGAGTACTGTGTTCAGTTTTGGAGACCACACTACCGAAAGGACGTGCTGAGGATCGAGTCGGTTCAGCGAACTGCCACCAGGATGGTCTTGGGGCTCAAGGATCTCACGTATGAAGAAAGATTAAAAAAATTGCGGCTGTACTCACTTGAGGAAAGAAGAGAACGGGGAGATATGATTGAAACATATAAGTACATCATGGGACACATCGAGTCAGAAGATGATATCTTCTGGCTCATGGGACTCTCGACCACCAGAGGGCATCCGCTGAAAATCAGGGGAGGGAAGTTTCATGGCGACTCCAGGAAGTACTTCTTCACCGAAAGAGTAGTGGATCATTGGAACAGACTCCCACTCCAGGTGATAAAGGCCAGCAGCGTGACGGATTTTAAGAGAAAATGGGATACTCACGTGGGATCTTTAAGGGAGTAAATTCAGGGGAGGGGATACTTGGAATGGGCAGACTTGGTGGGCTATAGCCCTTTTCTGCTGCTTTTTTCTATGTTTCGATGTTTCTAAGATGACAGTGCCAGCATCTATTAGACTTTGAATTATCCAACTTATTCAATCTAACCGGGGTCCAAAAAGAACGATGCAACAGAAAAAAAACAAGTTTGTTTCATAGATGCTGAAGCTGTACACCTCATCCTCCAAGACCAAATACGTGGCCATCGAGATGCAGAAATATACTGCTTAATCTCAATGCTTCAAATGTCTCTAAGAGCGTTTTTGGGTTTCTTATTCATAAGTTCAGATATTAATTTATACCACTTAGCGGCTTGATGTCCTAGGATATCCGTCTGAAAACAGAGGAATTGCAAGCTGTAATAATTTTTCAAATTACGCCACTCAGGGAACCCTTTCTGATACTGTCTTTCTTGAGCTACATGCCTGTTCCTCTCCAGACGTTGATATGTCAGAAGTCGACCTGTTAGCCTCAACTCATGTGCCAGAGGTTGATCAGTGCTGACCTACCAGCACTGAAATCTCCATCTTATATTGCCATTCTGGAGCTGCAAGCCTCTCCCTTTCCAGTGGTTGATTTGACAGAAGTTCACCTTGAGTGATATAGTACAATACACTGTACACCTGTACTGTATTTGTTTGAAGCCATGTTTTGTCAAGGAATGTGTTCATAATGGTAGTATACCATCTCTTTATATATGTCTGTTTCTCAGTCTGCACTGTAGCATCCTACAGTACCTCTGAACCATACTACATATTTATTTTCAGCACTTGTGTGTGCAGTTTAACAGCATTACTATACTTCTAATGGTGAGAAAACCATGGTGCATTGCATTGGTTGATGAGCAGGTTAATTGCTTACTATGGTTGTGGAATACCGTACTTTTATTTATTTTCTAGTACTGTGGTGTACAGTTATTTTGTTTAAGATTCTTACTTCTATAAGCAATATTTCAAATAAGAAAAATGTTTACAACATTCTAAATGTTCTACTATGGGTTTTGTCAAATGCTGTCCCGTGCAGGAACCTAACCCTATTTTTCTTATAAGATTAATTGCTTTACGTGGTTTTGAGGTGCAAAATGTACTGCTGGAACCTAACATCTATTTTTTCATAGGCACAGCATATCATCATTTGCGATTTTGTGGTTCACAGACTTCTGGGAACCGTACTTTTTGTTATGTCCCTTCCAGATTCCATACACTATTTGTTCAGTGTCAATCTGCAGTCTGGGTTTTGCAGAATTCACATCTTTTCAGAACACATGCTGCATTTCCTCTAGTGGTAGAAACCGTTTCAATTTCTGCAAGCAGTAAGGGCAGAAGTCTTTTGCTTTTGCTCTGCTTCTGTTTCTTATTTTTTTTCACTTAAAGTTCACTTAAACTTCATTTCTCAGTGGCTTCAGAGCATTGAGACCCTTCTCCGGTGGTCTGCTGTCAGAGAAAAGGACGTAGTCTTGCGGAGCCGGACTGTAGCTTCACAGAGAAACTGGTGAATCTGTACAGCCAGCCTGCTATGTGCCACTTCCTGGAAGTACCCAGGGGTTCCTCCTGCGGAGTTTGCTAGCTGGTGACACCACAGTCACAGGTTTCTAGCACATGTTGAGTGTGTCTGGAGAGAAACCCACCTGGGTTTCAAGGCACAGGCTACCTTTCCCACCCCTGACCGCATGGCAGAGGATCCATGGGAGCAAAGGGTGTAGTTGGTCTCTGGCCAGCTGGCAGTCTGAAGATCTTCAATTCCAGTGAATTTGGAGCTGTTTCTGAGGTAGAAAGTTCTTTTTATCCCAGGACAAGCAGGCAGCATATTCTCTACATGTGGGTGACATCACCGACGGAGCCCCCTAGCGGACGTTTTCGCAAGCAGACTTGCTCGAAGACCTTCAGGCTTGCGATTGGTCCGCGCATGCGCATGAGCCCCTCCCGCCCTGCCTAGGGCATGCGTCTCTTCAGCATGTCCTCAGTTCAATGTTTTCCACGGAGCAGAAGCACTGCTCCCTTACTTCGCGCGTTCTCTTTGTCCCTCTTGCACCGTGGCTTATTTGGTTTGTTTCCTTTGAGTCACTGTGCTCGCGTCTTATTTTCTTTATTTTCATTTTTTCAGTTCGTATAATTTTGACCGGGTTCCCGGTCTTCCTCTGGCCGCCTGGCCTCGTGGGGCCGCGACTCTCTTTTTTCTTATGTCCCGGCCTCGTTCCAGTTTTTAAAAACCGCACTAAGTGCAATCAGGTTATCTCCATCACCGATCCTCATCATTGGTGTGTGGAGTGCCTGGGTGCGGAGCACCGTGCTGAGTCGTGTCCCTGTTGTGCGACTTTGCAACCGCGGGCTCTTTGTCAGAGGGTGGCCAAGATTCTCCAACTCTTTGGCCCTATGGATCCTGCGGGACAGGCCGAGACATCACTCTAAGTGTGCCTCCTCAAATAGAGAATACTCTTCTTCGAGGTCGCCCCCGAAGGAGTGCACTGCTGCACCTCTGACCCACCTACCTTTGGTCTCAGTGCCTATGTTCGAGGACATGCTTAAGGCTATTATTACCAAACAGTTTTTCTCGGTGGTAAGCCAACTAGTCCCGACCTCGATGCCTTTGACCTCGGTCTCGACCCAGTCGCGGTCTGGCCAGCCTGAGCGTCCTCTCGTCTCTCGAGGCCTTATTCGTAAGACCCGTCGGGTTCCCTCCAGCGAGTCTTCCTCCCCTGAGTCATCGGTGACTTTTCGGGGGTCCAGGCCGGGGGCCAAATTTTCCCCTGCTACTGTAGTGAGGCTCGCCTCTTCTAAAAAGCCCCGGGCTTTTCCAGCCTGTCGGGGCAGGTCTCTGACCTCGAGACCCTCTAGACACATACTTGTCCTCGAATTGGACTCTAGTGTCTGTTCCCCTTCGAGGCGCTTACCGGCTTCACAAGGGACTCCTTCAAAGCCAGTTGGGGAATTTTCCTATACCCCGTCTTCTCCAAGGCTTGAGAGGAGGAGGGAGATGGAAAGAAGGAAGATCATGGAAAATTCTGGTATGGAAAAATCCTTGTAAGTCCTGATATAGAACAGGTGAAGTAGGATAAAAAGCAACAGAGCTCACAGAAACTTTTCTCTCTCTCTCTCCCTGCAACTGATATCTATCTCTGCAGCTGATAAAAACAGTAGATTAACTGTGAAAAAATATTTCACACCATTTACCAGAAGGCATACAAGGATGGGGAAATACCCTGTCTTTAAGCTAAGTTAGCTACTGTGTCAGTGAAACTTGAGAGAAAATAACAGGTCCTAATGCTGAGGTTTGGCATTAGGGCCGCACCCAGCCAGATATCATGCAAAGATGAACACAGCCCATGGTCAGAAGATAGAATTCTCAAGAAAGAGGAACACAGCCCATGGTCAGAAGATAGAATTCTCAAGAATTATCATCTAACACCAGATGCCAGAAATGTGTTAGGACACCACAGCTGGGAGGGGTTTGATGCTCGGAATTGCTTATATGGTATAAGGTTAGGTCTTACGGTAAACAGAGCAAACGTATATCATGACGCAAGTAAACCAGCCAATAAATGAGTTTAGTTAGGTAGTGATGCATAGGAAAATAGCCAATAAAGATGTATCAGGTGATTTAGGCCAACGTGGTGTTGGCCACCAAGAATTGTATAAAAACAGGCCTTTAGGAGGAAGTGAACAGAACAGACATCAGAGGATCCTCAGGCCTGAAGATCACCTTCTGTTACGCTATATGCTAAATGATTTATTTCTGTAAGCTGTTATTGATTGGCTAAATAAATACATACTTATTGAAACAAGTATATAGCGTGTGAGGTCTCCATCCCGAGGTAAGCCTGGACAGCGGCCTACTTCAGGCTTCCCCAGCGGTTTCCTCGGACTCCTGGAGTCTTCCCCGGTCCATCTGGCATGGGGCCGTTCCTCGACGCCCCCTACACGCCTTAGTTGAACCTTTTCGGTCTCCCGTACAAGGGACTCTGAGGCCCCGGCTTACTATTCCAGGGAGGTTTCTCCCTCTTTCTCGGCTGCACCCTGATCTCGGTCGGAGTCTCCCCCAGAGAATGAGTCTTCTTCTCGGACCTCCTCCTTTTCTCGTTTCATCTCTGACATGGGCAGAGCTCTGAACTTAGATCTTCAGTCCGACTCCCGCTTTACCCTGGAATACCTGGCAGAATTGGGAGTTGACAACACGCCTCCTGTTGCATCAGGTTCTCTGGCAGACGTTTCTCCGGAACCTGGAAACACCGTATGCTGTTAGGCTATTCCCTCCAAGTTGGAGTCCCGTTACCGGACTGTCCCGATTAAAAGGTTTGAAAGTGCTCAGCTTTCCCACCAGTCCTTGGTGGTTGAGTCTTCCTTGAAGAAATCAAACCCCTCGAAGGTTTATGCTGCTGTCCCTCCGGGCAGGGAGGACTGCACAATGGAAAAATTTGGTTGCCGCCTTTACCAGAATTCGATGATGGCGAACCGTGTCCTTAATTACAACTTCTTCTTCACTTCCTACCTCCGGTTCTGTGTAGATGTCCTCCGCTCGTTCTGGGAGGTCGTTCCAGAGCCTCGGCGTCGGGAGTTTCGTCTCCTCGAGGAGACCTTCTCCCAACTCCGCCTGTATATGTTTCAGGCCTCTTATGATGCCTTTGAATTGTCTTTGAGAGTTACAGCCTTTGCCATCGCCATGTGTCGCCTCGCTTGGCTCTGAATTGTGGACATGGATCCGAATCTGCAGGATCGTCTTGCCAATCTCCCGTGTGTGAGTAATGAGCTCTTCGACGTAAGAACGTAAGAATTGCTGCTGCTGGGTCAGACCAGTGGTCCATCCTGCCCAGCAGTCCGCTCACGCGGCGGCCCCCCAGGTCAATGACCAGTGCTCTAAATGAGTCCAACCTTACCTGCGTACGGCCCAGTTTAGCAGGAACTTGTCCAGCTTGTCTTGACACCTGGAGGGTGTCTTCCCCCTACAACAGACTCCGAAAGAGCATTCCAGCTCTCCAACACTCTCTGGGTGAAGAAGAACTTCCTTATGTTTGTACGGAATTTATCCCCTTTCAACTTTAGAGAGTGCCCTCTCGTTCTCCCTACCTTGGAGAGTATGAACAGTCTGTCTTTATCTACTAAGTCTATTCCCTTCAGTATTTTGAATGTTTCAATCATGTCTCCTCTGTCTCCTCTTTTCAAGGGAGAAGAGGCCCAGTTTCTCCAATCTCTCACTGTACGGCAACTCCTCCAGCCCCTTAACCATTTAGTCGCTCTTCTCTGGACCCTTTCGAGTAGTACCGTGCTGGGAATGGATTCAATTAAATATATCTCCTCCCTAGTCCTCAACCAAGTCTCTGTGAGACCAAATATTTTAAAATTATTAAAAGTAATAATATCATGAATAAGCATTGTTTTTGATTTCAAAGACACAATTTAGATTTAAAAGCCCACAATTTAGCTTTTCTTTTGATAATAGCTTGCTACCATTGTTTCCTGAGCTCTCTTTCAAATAGATTAGATATGAAAGATTGGACTCTCTCCTATAATCGGAATACCTCAATGACCTATTACCTATGATAGCAGGAATAGATTGATTCATACTATATGAGCAGGCTAGCCAAAGCATTAAACAGAGCCAAAGAAACTTACACCCATAAAATCTCTTAAGAACATAAGAATTGCCACTGCTGAGTCAGACCAGTGATCTTGGAATAATTCACTTTGAACTTACCTTCCAGGTACGCAATAATACTTAAATGATAGCTCAAATACAGCATCATAATCTGTAGGTTAACATATCCTTGGGAGCTCCCCTCGGAACTCGCACCAAGGAGCACAACCTGCTCCTTAGGCACGCTCCTTCAGCGCACGTTGCGGACGCCGTAGAATCTCTAGAATTTATATTCAAATGTTCCAGTGTGCTTATGTTGAGGGCAGTCACATAACCACTTTTATTGTTCTGAAAGTTTTGAAAGTTCAGGTCAGCATCAGCAGTCCTACAAAATACAGTAAGTACAAAATATTCAAGTATAGAGTTTTTCTATAGTTAAGTCTTCGGGATTCTTGAATCTGTTCCAGTACCACGAATGGGGGCTTAGACGGATGCTCTTTATTCTTTCTCGTGCCAGAAGGGCTTGGTGATTTGGAGACATATTCTGGTTCTGTGGTTGGTCTTGTGAATCCCCCTTTTCCAAGTAGTCTACACTGAGCTGACTGCTGTCTCCAGGGGAGTTTCTAGTGTCATTGGATCTCCCAGAGGTTTACCTCCATATTTCAATATCCCCAGAACATTGCAGATTTCTGTGTTTCCATATTCACAGTAGCATTTCCAGTTTGCAGCTCTGCCCATTGGCCTTGCAGCGGTTCTCACTCTTTTGTCCCAGCGATTGTAGTTGAAGCGGCTTTCCACCAACAGGGGGTCACATCCACCCTTCCCGGGACAGCAGGTGCTCTGGGCTCCGTCTTGTTGGGTGTATGAAGATGTGGTGGGGATGTTAGTGTCTCTGCTGCAGATGTGGGCAAGTTTAGGGAGATATACAGGGAATCCTCCGAATCTCTGGATTTTTCTAGGGCTTCTCTTCATCTCCAGACGGAGTCATGTATTTCACCTCAGGCAAGTAGACAGAACCTTCCTCAACCGCTTAGAATTATCTTGGATTGTCCGACTCTCTTGGCCTGGATTTATTTGAAGGTTCTGGGGCTCGGGCAGCCTTCTTGGAGGCGATCCCCTAGGCCAGAGCACCCATGCCCCCTCGTCAGGAGTTCCTCTTCTCTTAATGATCTCTGCTGAGTTTTCCACTTTTAATGGCCGCTCTCCTGAGCGGAGCCCGATAGGAGCAATATGAGCTGTTGGATTCAGAGTGGCTCTTGCTTAGAGCTGGCTTCTGTGGATTTCCGAGTGGATAACTTAGCAAGAATGCCAGCCTGTTGGGTTGCGGGCTCATTATGGGGCCTGCTCCATTCAGGGGTTATGGACTCCTGGTCTGCAACATTGGTGGACCTTTTGTCTGGAGCTTCAGAAATTTGACTGGCACTACTTGCTCTCCAGCCCCTTCAGAAAGTCCGGCGGTGCAAGGTTTCTTGGATGAGGTGGCATATGTACATCGTGAGAGAGCGCTAGTGTTCTCTCTCAATTTCTCTCTTTCTCTCTCTCACTTGGGCAAGATAGATCGGTGGCATTCCACTGGGAGGAAGCGCTGCTTCTACCTTTCTCAGCAGCCCATGGGCCGGAGTCGCCAATATTCTGGCAATCTTCCTCAACTGATATTCCTGGTCTCAGGAGCCTGGTTACTCTCACAGGAGCCGTTCTGTCTGCTCTTACAAGAGCCAGGGTTTGCCCCAGAGTGTCTTGTTGGCTTCTACAGAGATCTTGAAGGCCGTGCACCTTTTCATTCAACAAACAGCATGGAAGCTGCTGGGGTCAGATGCATTGGTTTGGCCCTGGCTGGCTCACGAGTTCCTGTATGATGTTCCTCCCGTGGCTTCTGATAGGTCTGGTCATCTGCCGGACAGCGACACATTCGGGCCTGGTGCTCTAATGGCTCCGATTTGGCCTTGCCACCCACAATCTGCGGTTTTTGTATGTCTTTAGCGGGACGAGAGGCTCCAGTTCCCTTTTCATTAATATCTTCTCAGTTAGGGACCGGTGTCCTTGGTCTTATGGCATGTCTCTTGAGCGCTCAGCCATGATGATGAGCGGTTATTTAGAGGTAGTTATTTTGACTCTTTTGCGCTCGATGTACCCTCTACTTTGGCTTCTTCTGCCAAAGCCTGGTAAGTTTTTTTCACAGGGGGGTTCTAGGTGGAGCCTGAGCAGGCTCCCAGTTAGGTAGTCTTGGTTTTCCTTCAGGAGGGTTTAACTGGCAGTCTGGCAGTAGCCTCCCTGAAAGTTCAGGTTGCAGGCTCTGTGTGTTTTCGGGTGTACAGAGGAGCTAGTTCGTTTACTGCTCTTTCAGATCTGACCAGATCTATGAGGGGGACACTTCATCTGCATCCTCCCTTGCCGCTTCTTTTCCCTTTGTGGACTCTAGACAACTGACCCACTCATCTTCTTTCTCCTCCATAGTGATTCCTCTGTCCTATTAATCTCTTTCTCCTCAACAACGCATTTCCGGTCCTATTAACTCTCCTCTTCCCCCTCTTAAATTCAATCAATTTGTACCTCGCTTAATCTATTGTAAACCGTATAGAACTTAACGGTATTGCGGTATATAAACTGTTGTTATTATTATTATTATTATTATTATTAACATCGTTATACAGGGCTTTGATGAGGCTTACTTTGGATAGGATGTATTTCTTCTGGACCTGATGTTCACAACGGTTTTTCTGGTCACCGTTGTCTCAGCACAGTGTATTTTGAAGTTTCTGCTCTTTTGTGCAGCAAATCTTTTTTCCGTATGATAGACACTGGTGTTTTCCTCCGTACTGTACATTCCTTCTTGTCAATGGTGGTCTTGGCTTTCGAGTCAATCAGAAGGTTAGATTGCTTGCATTTCATACAACAGGTTTGGAGCTCAGAGCTCGATCTTCCGTAAATGGTTCTTGTTCCTTTATTTGGAAAGGATAACTCCAAACTCAACCAGATTCATCACTGGTTGGAAACAAATAGACTTGCCCTAAACATTGATAAAACAAATGTTTTACTATTCCCATGGAAAGATACTCCCACTCTTATTAATCCAATTACTATTAAAGGTATTTCTCTGAAACTTATTCGTAGGATTAGAATTCTCGGTGTAATTTTAGATGATAAACTAACGTATCATGATCATATCAGTCAAGTCGTGAAATCTACTTTTTATAGTCTCCGCCAAATACGTTCAATGAAAAAATTTCTTTGTCCAAAATCTCTGAATATTTTGATACATTCTTTAGTAATTTCAAAGATAGACTATTGTAATGCCCTATTTAACGGAATAACACAAAAAGAAATTGAGTGCCTGCAGATTGTACAAAATACCTCGATTAAACTGATTGAAAACGCTAAGAAATTTGATCATGTTACACCGTTACTCCGGAAAGCTCATTGGTTGCCAGTTGCATATCGAATAATATATAAATTAAACCTGCTTACCTTTAAATCAATAACATCAAAGACTCCAGCTTTTATTTATAAATTCTTAATTCCCTATAAAACTTCAAGAGTATTACGATCAACTGATCAACATTTATTAGTTGTCCCATCGTTAAAAGTTATAGGCACACGACGACAGACTATTTTCTCAGTTACAGCCCCTCTAGCCTGGAACGCTTTGCCGATCTATTTGAGAGAAGAAAGAATTTTAGATAAATTTAAGAGTAATCTTAAAGGATTTCTTTTTAAAAATGCTTTTAGTGATTAATTGATTTTTATATTTTATATTCTAACTTCTTCAATCATTTTAAAATCCCCTACCTTTCCCCATTGTTTTTATCCTTAAATGTTTCTATTATATTGAAATGTATTTCTACTCCTCATCTTACCTATTGTTTTCAAGTTTGTCTAGTTATGTTATGTATACTTCGGATATTTTAATGTGTTTTAAATTGCTATAAATATATATAATTTTGTAATTGCTGATGTACATCGCCTAGAACCTGGAATAGGCGATTAATCAAATTTTATAATAAACTTGAAACTTGAGTTCTGGGCTGTCTGCTCACTTTTTTGTTCTCACTGTGGCGCCGTGGTAAGCCAGCATCCAAGTCCTCGATCGCTTGATGGATTTGAAGGGCCATTTCCACTACTTACATCACCCGTGGCAAGCAGCCACCAGTTTCGCTTAAGGCCCACTCAACTAGAAGTGTTGCTGCGCCTCGCGCCATACATCCCGATGATATTTGCATGGTGGCTACTTAGTCCTTTCCTCATACTTTTACCCAGTTTTACTGAGTAGATGTTGTGGTTCATTCTGATGCCATTTTTGGGACCTTTTGTGGGCAGGCTCTTCTGTCTCTCCCTAGCTTATGTGGCTTTGATACATCACCTAGTGCAGGGGTGCCCACACTTTTTGGGCTTGCGAGCTACTTTTAAAATGACCAAGTCAAAATGATCTACCAACAATAAAATTTTTTTAAAAAACCCCACAAAGCACACTGAAAGGCAGAGAAAATGTTAATTATCATTCATATTCCGGGTTTTTTTCAAAGAGGTCAAGGCAGATGACTCTATGCAATGTCACCTCAATAACAACCATACAAAAATAAACAAATATAGCCCCTCCCTTTTTACTAAACCACATAGCAGTTTTTAGCGCAGGGAGTTGCACTGAATGCCCCATGCTGCTCTCAACGCTCATAGGCTCCCTGCGCTTAAAACCGCTATTGCAGTTTAGTAAAAGGGAGCCATAGTGCAAAATATAGACAGCAGGTATAAATTCTCAGAACACACATTTTGATCACTAAATTGAAAATAAAATCATTTTTCCTACTTTTGTTGTCTGGTGATTTCATGAGTCTCTGGTTGCACTACCTTCTTCTGACTTCTTCTCACTTCACTCTGGCTGCACTTCTTCTGACATCAGCCCACTCCTGCATCCAATATTTCTTCCCTTCTTTCAGCCTCCTATATGCTTTCTCTCTTCCAGACCTCATTCTCTCCCCCAACTTTTTCTTTCTTTCTCCCTGCCTCCTGTTCTTTCTTTCTCTCTCTCTCCATGCCCACTTTTTCTGTCTCTCTATTCTCTTTTTCTTTCTGTCTCCCTGCCTGCCCCCTTTGTTTTTTTCTCCCTGCCCTCCCCCAAGCCACTAAGTTTGCCGTCGCCACCGGGGAACAGGCCTCCAAGCCACCGCCCCCCAAGCTCTCCATGCAGAAGCCTTGCACTGACCAGCATTCTGCTCCCCTTCAATTCTGATGTCGGAGAGTAAGTTCCGGGCCAGCCAGGTAGCGATTGGCTGGCCCAGAAATTTCTCTTCGATGTCAGAATTGACATCGGGGAGAGGAATGCTGGTCAGCATGAGGCTTCTGCAGGCTCAAATCTCCGGACGCCCAGGGCCGAGGAAAAGAAAAAAAGCCAGTCTTCCATGAGAGCCGTTCCAGTCTCCTTTTTGCATGACACTTAGAAGAATGCATAGCCCCTCCCCCCCCAATAGGAACCACCTCAACTTCCCATTTTCAGGCTCAAGACGTCAGAGCAGCAGCAGCAGCTCCGGCATTTTTGGGCAGAGCACCTCCTGCTCCTGACCGCCTTTCTCCAGTCTGGCTTGTCGATTCCGCCAGGGGCAGCCGGCGCTCAGCTCTCTAGTGTCGTGACTTCCCTAGACCTCCCTCCCGCCTTCTCCCGAAGGAAGTGACATCATCCCCCAGTCTATCAAAGAGTGTCTACGGGAGAAAGTGAGAGAGGGAAGATGGGTTCTGGCAGTCGGGCAAGGAAGGGCGCTGCGAGAATGAGTGTGCGTGAAGTGATGACCGGTGGGGAACCTTGGGGAGAGGAAGGCTGATCGGCCGGTCGATTGGGCGACAACATGAGTCTATCACGGAACCCGGGATGGGTTCCGCGATCGACTCGCGTTGCCTTCCTGATCGACCGGTCGATCGCGATAGACATATTGGGCACCCCTGACCTAGTGTATGGAATCCAGAAGGGACATAACAGAATGGAAGATTAGGTTTATACCTTCAATAATCTTCTTTCTATTAGTCCCTGGAGGATTCCATGCGATCCGCCCTCTCTGTATTCACTCATTTGTTTGGGGTAGCCTGGTTCTTTCTACCTCGGTTACTCTTGTTGCAGGCTTGAAGATTTTCCAGCCAGTTGCCAGATCCTGTGGGGAGTTTCTGTGAGTATACACATTACTGAAGGCCTTTCTTGGGGTGCTCATTGTACACAGCAGGTTAGTGCTGCATTGTTACTCAATGGTTTATCTGAGTTGCCTTTGTGCCTCTTTATTACTTGTTAATATTTTGCAAAGCAAACCATTTCGTGAGTTACTTGTGTTGATAGGGATTTCCCCTGTACCCCCCTTTGACCTGGATTTACAGGTATGTGCTTGGCTTTGGGACTGAACTGTTTCTACCACTAGGGGGAGTGCAGCATGTGTTCTGAAAATATGTGACTTCTACAACACCCAGACTGTGGGTTGGGATTGAACACCTAGTGTATGGAATCATCCAGGAACTAACAGAAAGATTACTAAAGATATAAACCTAATCTTCCAACCGCAAATAACAAGAATGGACTGTACTGCTTTTTTGTGTGCGGTTACGCAATCAAAGTGGTTTACATATTTTAGACAGGTACTTATTTTGTACCTGGGGCAATGAAGTGTTAAGTGACTTGCCCAGAGTCACAAGGAGCTGCAGTGGGAATCGAACTAACAACCTCATGGTGCTGAGGCAGCTGCTCTAACCATAAGATCAGTGCACTCCACAATAGACACACACATTCTCTGGAAGATGGGAATTTGACCTGAGGATATAGGTGAGGGAATAAAGCTGGAAAGCATCCCCTAACTAAATTGTCTAGAATGGATGAATGTTGGCTAAAGTTATGAGTATTTTAGGAAAAATTGTCCTTGTGGCTACTGGTATGAGCTGCTAGCCATACTCCGAGGTCACTAAAGCACAGATTATGTAATTATAATTATAGAGCAAAGTTCTAACACATGTAACATTGTAAGTCTATGTGCTTTGAAAATGAACCTTTATATCTGGTATGTAGCATGTGTGCTTTGTGAGATCATTCCATTCTAAGTGATTGTTTTATTTTAATTTAGAATCAGCCCCACATTTGCAGATGCTTATTCCAACATGGGAAATACTTTGAAGGAAATGCAAGATGTGCAAGGAGCGTTACAGTGCTATACACGAGCCATTCAGATAAACCCTGCATTTGCCGATGCCCACAGTAATTTGGCTTCTATTCATAAGGTACTGGAGCTATTTTTATTTCTAATTTTATATGACTAAATTTTCAAAAATATATGACTATCCTTGACTAGAGAAAAAAATCCAATTACATGTATTGAATAAAATCAGTAGAAAAGTGATAAGATAGTAAAACACAAAAACACATTGTAATTTTAAAAGATCTAAAATAAGTGAGAAGCATTTCTCACAAACAGAGCTTAAGAAATAATTAAGGAACAAAAGAGAACCAGAATGAGAAGATCTTCCCAATATTTGGTTGTAATGAAGCAGTCAACATTTGGAGAAGACTTAATTTGATGGAAATGAGTGAACTGAAAAGGGTTATAAAATACGTAAACATTCCCTTGGTAAACCATTTTCCAGTGCAATATATGACATTCTGGACCAGGGGTGTCAAAGTCCCTCCTCAAAGGCCGCAATCCAGTCAGGTTTTCAGGATTTCCCCAATGAATATGCATGAGATCTATTAGCATACAATGAAAGCAGTGCATGCAAATAGATCTCATGCATATTCATTGGGGAAATCCTGAAAACCCGACTGGATTTCGGCCCTTGAGGAGGGACTTTGACACCCCTGTTCTAGACAGCTGGCTTGTGCCCTATGGCGGTGTGCCATGTGCAGAAGGAATCCTCTCTGGATTTTTTTTCTGTGCCTCTTCTGTACTTCACTGTACTCCTTAGCTGGACACCTACACTTTTCCCTTCTCCACATGTGCCAGTAGGAGTGTTTGTTCTGCTCTCTCCATTTAATTATTTTATTCTGTGTTTTCTTGTCCCCTTGTTGGGATTTCTGGTGCTCAGAGCGATTCTTCAGCTCTGCCTAAATTGAGATCACACAGACATTGGTCTACAGCTTTTAGGCCAATCCCTGGTTATACCTGTCAGCTAGCCTGCATCTGCTTCACAGGAACTCAGGGCCATCCCCATTTTTCTACTTCTGCTGAACAGAGGTTCGAGTGCAGGCTGTTTGGCATATCTTGGAGACTCAGTGGTGTCGCAGGTTGCCGCCTGCATCTTCTCACTGCCACCCATCTCTGAGTATATCAGTCAATCTGCAGGGGTGGAGGTGCAGTCAGGCATATAGTGTCTGACTGGCAACCTGAAGATCAGCTTCGAAGAGGCATTCCCAGCATGAGGCAGTGAGTTTCTGATCCAGCTACTTTAAAATTGCTGAGGCAAGCTGCAACACATTCCCAGAACAGGATCTTCACTACCGATTGAATTCTCAAGTAAAGTCCTGGGTGTCATTTTAGACTCAATACTTATTTTTCAATGACCATCTTAATTCGGGGGGGCGTGGCTTAGCGTGCACACAAAATGGTCATGTGATCGCAGCGCTCCTCTTACCTGGGCAACCGTTGAATAAATAAAGATTTCCTTTTAAACTGTTTTCGGCTGAAAACATCGGAGAGGACAGCGGGAGCATGGCGAGCACCCGACAGAGTAAGAGTGAAACCGGAGGGGCTGTGAAAAGGCAGAAGCAGGATCAAATTACCCCGAGTAAGGTTCCGCTTCCTGCTGATGTATCAGAGGAGTTAAGCAAAGCTGAAGTTATGGGGGAACTGAGGCAAATCAAACAAATGCTGACAGAGACTGTGAGTAATATGGCAGAACTGAAGGAAGAAATCCTGAATATACACAGACAAATGGAAGTAGCTAATAAAAGAACAATAGAGTTAGAAGTTAAAATGGAGAGCTTAGAATGTGAAGGAAAAAGATGCAAAAATGACAGTTTGGAAATAATTCAATTGAAAAGTCAGCTGGAAGATTACGAAAACCATGGAAGAAGAAAGAATATAAAACTTTTTGGAATACAGGAAAATTTGGAAGGGAAAAATGCAATACAGTTTTTAGAAAATTTAATTCCTAGATTATTGCAGTTGGATTTCAAACAGCCTTTGGAAATAGAACGGGCACACAGGATTCCAATAAAGAGTCTGGAAAATCAAGGGAGACCAAGACCATTAATATTCAAGATGTTAAGATACCAGCAAGCAATAGAAATTTTAAATGCTGCCAAAAAAGATAAAAACTTAAACTATAAAGGATCCAAAATATGGTTTTTACCAGACTTTGCTAAAAATACAGCAAATATTAGGAAGAAATTCCTTGATCTGAGATCTCAATTAAAGGAAAAAGGATATAAGTATGGGTTATATTACCCAGCAAAAATGAGGGTATCTTGTGGGGATAAATCTTTGTATTTTGTTGATCCGGAAAAACTAAAGACCTTTCTTTCAAAATCAGAACCTATGTCATTTTAGCACAATGGGTGTTGAAATGAAGGGATAAATACTAAGACTGGATTGGTGGATATTGAACAAAAAATTAAATATAAAGAACTATGGGACTTTTGTTTGTTGGAAAAAGAAGAATATGCAACAAAGAACAGGAAATAAAAATGGACAAGTGAAAAAGAAAATAAAAGAATGTAAAGAAGAAAGAAGAAAGAAGGATAGACTGGAAAGACATTAAAGTGAAGTTATTAGACTGAACTTTTAGGAGACTGAAAGATGGATGGTTGGAGTAAAGAATGAACAAGAAGGATTAAAGGACTGGACAAATTAACACAAAAGGAAAAGTGAAGACTGAATAGGAAATAGATGTGAAGAAGAAGAAAGCAGGACTGATAGACTAAAAGGATATTATAAAAAAAAAAAAAATGAATGACAATTGGCAGTCAAAAGTCTTTAAGAGTGGATGGATGGAGATAAGAAATAAATATGAAAGTTCAGTTTATTTAATAAGTCAGAAAAGGAGAAAGTAAAGAATTAAAGGACAATAAGGAAAAGATTGCAGAATTGACTAATGATAGAAAGGACAAGTTATATGATATTTAAATGCAAGTAAAGGAAAGGAAAATGAATAATATAAAAGAAAGATACATAAGAATTTATTGCTACTGAAGGAATGTAAAGATTGATGTTGTGATAATATAGTTTTAAAAAGATTAGATTTAATTTGGAGAAGAGGAAATATAAAAAGGGGGGGAAAAATATTATTTTGAAAATGAAATACAAATGTTTAAATACAAATAGAGGATAAAAACTTATAAAATTGAAGTTTTTTTTTTTAACAGAAATATATGAAGAGATGGATATTTGTTGTTGGATATTTAAAGGAGGATAGGAGAAGATGGATTAGATAATATAAGATATAGGAAAATGATACTTTTTATTAAATATATGACTATGATAGAATTTTCTTGAATGAAATAAAATGTTGGGGGAATGAATTAGAGATTGGTGAAATGATAAAAATGCATTAATGGAATGTTAGGAAATAAATATGGTTATGTGACTAAAGGTTAAATAATAGATAGAGAAATTAATTACTTTAAAATGGAAAAAAAAAAAAGAAAAAAGGATTTATGATTAGAAGAGAGATATAATTAGATATATTGTGGAGAGGTAGTGAGTTTGTCTCAATAAAGGATAAAGGGGTTATTAATAAATATTGGTTGCCTGGGGGGAGGGGGGAAGTTGGGATTACTGTCCAATGTGTGTCCTTAAGCAGTCATTATATTGGGGAGGGAGGGGTGGGAAGAAGGTGGGTATTAAAGATATTACTAGGATGATTAAGGAAAAGATTAATAAGGGATTGGGTAATTTGGAGGTAAGAATGTTTGCCATGGGGAGAAGTTTTTTAGATCTTAGTTATGGAAGAAGGGAAGAGGAAGATTATGATAAGGAGTATAAAATATATTATGTCTTTTAAGATATTTTCTATTAATGTCAATGGCCTGAATCATGTAATCAAAAGGAAAAAGGTATTATCATTTTTAAAGAAGCAAAACGCGGATGTTTATTGTCTGCAGG
Source organism: Geotrypetes seraphini (assembly GCF_902459505.1). Classification (NCBI taxonomy): domain Eukaryota; kingdom Metazoa; phylum Chordata; class Amphibia; order Gymnophiona; family Dermophiidae; genus Geotrypetes; species Geotrypetes seraphini. The sequence goes on from NC_047088.1 coordinate 385,326, forward strand.
AGACCCATCTTAATATAAAGGAATCACAGAAACTAACGGGTGGGTGGGTGAAAGAATGTTTTTTTGCTCCAGCAGAGGGTAAAAAAGCAGGAGTAGCAGTTCTTAGAAATAAAAAGTGTATGGCCAATTTTAAGATAGTAAATTCGGACCCACATGGAAGATGGCTACATGTTGATATAAGTATGGGAAATAATGCCCTGACGTTGTTCAATATATATGCCCCTAATTCGAATCAATCAGAATTCTTTAAAAAATTGCAGAGTATGTTGTTACCACTGGCTGCTTCTAATTTAGTGGTGGCTGGAGATTTTAATGCTGTAATGGATCCATTAATGGATAAAAAAACAGGTAAAAGTATAAAATCTTCAGGTTTAGATAATTTGGTGCAATCATGTGATTTGAAGGATATATGGCGGTCAAAGGACCCAGTTTGGATCTCAGCAGAAGTAAAGAGGGCAATAAACGACAAGAAAGTGTCCTTCCGGAGATGGAAAAAGGACCCAACGGAGGAAAATCACCAGGCGCACAGGAAATGCCAAAAGGAATGCCACCGAGAAGTTAGAAAAGCAAAAGGGAAATACGAAGAGGGGCTGGCCAGGGAGGCGAAAAACTTCAAGGCATTCTTCAGTTACGTAAAGGGGAAGCGACCAGCGAGAGAGGAGGTGGGGCCGTTGGACGATGGGGATAGGAAGGGAGCGATTAAGGAGGATAAAGAGGTAGCTGAGAGGTTGAACACGTTCTTCTCGTCGGTTTTCACGAGAGAAGACACATCTAATATACCGGACTCAGAGGAGCTCATGAGTGGGGAACAGGCTGAAAAATTAGAACACATAGAGGTAAGTAAGGAGGATGTCCTCAGGCAGATAGACAGGTTAAAATGCGGCAAATCGCCGGGCCCGGACGGGATCCACCCAAGGGTTCTGAAAGAACTAGGACAAGAAATAGTGGGCACAATCCAGCATGTTTGCAACCTATCCTTGAAAACTGGAGAGGTACCAGAGGACTGGAAATTGGCGAATGTCACACCTATCTTCAAGAAGGGATCGAGGGGTGACCCCGGGAACTACAGGCCGGTGAGCCTGACTTCAATTATAGGGAAGATGGTGGAAGCTATGATCAAGGACGGTATTTGCGAGCACATCGAGAGATATGGCCTACTGAGAACAAGCCAGCATGGATTCTGTAAGGGAAGGTCATGCTTAACGAACCTTCTGTACTTCTTTGAGGGAATAAGCAGTCGGGTGGACAATGGGGAACCTATAGACATCATTTACCTTGATTTTCAAAAGGCTTTCGACAAGGTGCCACATGAAAGGCTGCTTAGGAAGCTGTGGAACCACGGGGTGGGAGGGGATGTGCACAGATGGATCGAGCACTGGTTGTCGGGTAGACTGCAGAGGGTCGGAGTAAAGGGACAATACTCTGACTGGCAGGGAGTCACGAGCGGTGTGCCACAGGGATCGGTGCTGGGGCCGTTACTTTTCAACATATTTATCAATGACCTGGAAAAGGAGGCAAAGTGCGAGGTTATAAAATTTGCAGACGATACCAAACTGTGCGGCAGAGTTAGGTCCAGGGAGGAGTGTGAGGACCTGCAAAGGGACCTGGACAAGCTGGAAGACTGGGCAAACAAATGGCAAATGCGCTTTAACGTGGAAAAATGCAAGGTCATGCATATAGGGAAAAAGAACCCGTTGTTCAACTACAAATTGGGAGGGGCATTGTTGGGAGACAGCAATCTTGAGAGAGACTTGGGTGTGCTGGTGGATGCATCACTGAAGCCATCTGCACAGTGCGCAGCAGCCTCGAAAAAAGCCAACAGGATGCTGGGCATCATAAAGAAGGGCATAACAACCAGGACGCGGGAAGTCATCATGCCATTGTATCGAGCGATGGTGCGTCCGCATCTGGAATACTGCGTTCAATATTGGTCGCCGTACCTCAAGAAGGACATGGCGGTACTTGAGAGAGTCCAAAGGAGAGCAACGAAACTGGTAAGAGGGCTGGAACACTGCCCGTACGCCGAGAGGTTGGATAGGCTGGGGCTCTTCTCTCTGGAAAAAAGGAGGCTCAGGGGAGATATGATAGAGACCTTCAAGATCATGAGGGGCATAGAGAGGGTGGATAGGGACAGATTCTTCAGGCTGAAGGGGTCAACAGGCACGAGGGGGCATTCGGAAAAACTGAAGGGAGATAGGTTCAGAACAAATGCAAGGAAGTTTTTTTTCACACAAAGGGTCGTGGACACTTGGAATGCGCTACTGGAGGAAGTGATCAGGCAGAGTACAGTACAAGGATTCAAACAGGGATTGGACGGATTCCTGAGGGATAGGGGGATCGTGGGATACTGAGAGAGGTGCTGGGATGTAACACAGGTATAGAAAGCTAAGTAGGTAATAAGTATAGAAATCCAACCAGGTCGTGCATGTGCAAGACCGGAGGGTTAGGACTTCGATGGGAAGATAGGACTCAATGGGAAACCAAGGTGGCAAGGGGGCCCCTTCTGGTGACTCAGACAGGCCGTGACCTGTTCGGGCCGCCGCGGGAGCGGACTGCTGGGCAGGATGGACCTATGGTCTGACCCGGCGGAGGCACTGCTTATGTTCTTATGGCGTATTCTTCATTTTAATGATCAGGAATTTTCATTTTGTTCACAGGTTCATAAATCATTTTCAAGAATAGATTATATTTTTATTTCATCACATAAGGTGCAGCAAGTGATTAAGGCTTCCATTGATCCCATTATCATTTCGGATCATGCGGGAGTATGGATAGATTTACAATTAGATCAATTAGAAAATAGAAGACCTCTTTGGAGATTTGATAATGCATTGCTTGTGGATGAAAAATTTTTGGAAAATTTTAAAACACAAATTAGTGATTTCTTTCAAATTAATTTAGTGGAAGATACATCTATTGAAAATGTATGGGACGCTTTTAAAGCGACTATGAGAGGTCATATTATATCATATTCGGCTTTTGTTAGGAAACAGATTAAAAAACAGTATATAGAGTTAGAAAAAGAAATTAAAATACTAGAAACTAAATTGGTAAGCAAATGGGAACATGATGTATTACAAGCTCTTTTGAAAGCAAAAGGTAAATATAATGAATTAGCTTCAAAAATGATAAGAAGAGACTTGTTTTCCAAACAGACAATGTATTATGGAAATTCTAATAAGGCGGGAAGATTATTGGCAAATTATCTTAAAGCAAAAAAAAGAAGAACTAACATTAATGGGATAAAAGATGATAATGGTATAATAACCAATCAAACGGATATAATTTTAAAGCAATTTCTAAAATTTTATAAGGACCTGTATTCTTCCGAGCCTTATTTGGAGAGGCAAAAAGATGGTAAAAATTTTTTAGATTTAATTATTGGACCTAAGGTTCCTGATCATATAAAACAGAGTTTAGATGAACCTATATCATTAAAAGAATTAGAAACAGCGTTGAGATCTCTTAGAGTTGGATTCGCTCCAGGTGGTGATGGTTATACAGTAGAATTTTATAAAACATTTCAAAATGTCCTTTCCCCATATTTACTAAATTTATATCAGACACAACTTATAAAAGGTGATATTAAAGGTACTATGGCTGAATCAATAGTAATTGTTTTGCCTAAGCCAAATAAAGATCCTACTTTGGTTTCAGACTACAGGCCTATATCTTTAATAAATGTGGATAATAAACTTTTGGCGAAAATTTTGGCTTTGAGATTAGCCAAAGCTCTCCCACATATTATAGACACGCATCAGACGGGTTTCGTTGCTAAAAGACATTCCTCTAATAACTCTAGATTATTGTTTCATATGTTAAATTTATCAAAAAAAATGGATGAACCGGCTTTTACAGTTTCCTTGGATGCAGAAAAAGCGTTTGATAGGGTAGAATGGAATTTTATGTATCAGGCTTTAGAATGGTTTGGTATAGGTTCTGGATTTATACAAATGGTAAAAACATTGTATAGCTTCCCGATTGCAAGATTAAATATTAATAATATGATATCTGATGGTTTTCAATTGCAGAGGGGAGTTAGACAAGGTTGTCCTTTATCTCCTTTGTTATTTGATGTTGTATTAGAACCCTTATTGTTAGCAATACAGCAAGCATGGGGGATACAGGGTATTCCATATTCTGATATGGAATATAAAATTTCGGCTTGTGCGGATGATATTTTACTTTATTTGAGGAATCCAGAGTCTACCTTATCTTGTCTATTGGAATTAATTGATATGTTTGGCAAATTTTCAGGTTATAAAATTAATTGGAGTAAGTCTGAACTTATACCTTTAAATGTTCATTGTGTAAAAGGATTATTTGACGCTTTTCCGTTCATATGGAAAGAAGAAGGATTTAAATATCTTGGCATTCAAGTTAAAAATACAATTGAAGATACAGTAAAAGAAAATGAAAAATTTGTATTGAAAAGAGTTACAGAGTTATGTGAGCAATGGAATCCGTTACATCTTTCTTGGTGGGGGAGAGTTCAAACTATTAAAATGATGATCTTGCCTGTAGTTTGCTACCAAATGAGTATGATACCTATTTATTTTCAGGGGTCCTTTTATAAAAAGCTTAATAGCATTTTAACGAAATTTCTTTGGCTTGGTAAAACGCATAGAATAGCTTTGGTATCTTTGCAAAAATCAATTAAGGAGGGAGGGGTAAATTTTCCAAATTTTTATAGGTACCATCAAGCCTATATTTTACGTCAGGGTATGTATTGGATCCTCCCAGAACTGATAGATAATGCACCGGATTGGTTATATTTGGAATGGCGCCTTATGTTTTCCCTAAATTTAGTTCATCTTCCAAGTATCAACATGCCTAGAAGATACAGAGAAAATAAGATATTAATGGATACTTGGAAAACGTTGAGGTTTATTAGTAAATTAACACCTGTCCCAATAAACAAGTCAACTAATCAGTCTTTATGGATAAACTCCAAGATTAAAATTGGCGGAGCTCAAATCCTTTGGAAGGAATGGATTATTGCAGGCATTAGATCTCTGAATGATGTTATTTCGGAAGGTAAACTGCTGGAATTTTCACAATTGCAACATAGATTTGGTCTTAGTAAAAAACAAAGTTTTAAATGGTTGCAATTGAAGCAGGCCATTCAGGTTGGGTTCCCTGAATGGAAAACATTGAATAATCAATATAGTTTAGAGTTCTTATGCTTCCAAGCAGACTTCCTAGGGCATCAAGCCGCATTGTGGTATAAATTAATATCTGGATATTTGAATAAAAAACCAAAAAATGGTCTAAGAGTCATTTGGAGCATTGAGATTAAGCATCAAATTACTGCATCTCAATGGCCACTAATTTGGTCTTGGAGAATGAGATGTACAGTGTCAGCATCTATGAAACAAACTTGGTTCTTTTTATTACATAGAGCTTTTTGGACCCCTACACGTTTGCAAAAATTAGATAGTTCTAAGTCCAATAAATGCTGGCACTGTAATCTGGAACCTGGGACATTGGATCATTTACTATATCATTGTCCCTACATTAAAAGTTTTTGGAATGCAATTTGGCCACAAATTAATAAATTGATGGAAAATCATGTAGCAATATCATATGATACAGTGTTATTTGGAATGATGATGAGAAAAAAAAGTCAAATTTCACCAGAAAATAACAAGCTTTTACTAGTCATGACAGGGGTTGCCATTCAGCATATAACCAATAACTGGAAGAATCATAGTAATCTTAATTATACATTTTGGTGGAATACAATTTGTCATATATTCAAAATGGAAAGAGTAATAGCAATACAAAGAGGGACATATCCTAAATTTATAAAAATATGGGGGCCATTGACAAAGTATTGTACTGAATGAATAATAGGATTTATCTTCTTTTTCTTGTCTTCTTTATGGCACACATGGAGGGGGGGTAGTGAAAATAATTTTACATAACATGTTATAATATGGTATACAATATGTATAAGGTGATTGGAAAGTACTTGAAGGGTGGGGGGTGGGAGAGGGGATAAAAAAATTTGTTCAGAATATTATGTAATAGATATAAAAGTGATATTGTGTATTCATTAGTTGTAACTCAATATTTTGTACACTTCATGTAAAATATGAAAATGAATAAAGAATTATAAAAAAAAAAATGACCATCTTAATTCTCTGGTGAAAAAATGTTTTTTTAGTCTCCATATGTTGAGGAAAGTGAAATCCTGCTTCCATCAACAACATTTTTCTGTTCTTGTACAATCAATTATTCTTTTGAGGTTGAATTATTGTAATGCGGTCTTCTTAAGCCTGACTAAGAAGTCTTCAAAGACTTCAGTTGATCCAGAATACTGCAACTAGGCTGATCTTTGCAAAAAGTGAAGTTGATCATGTTTCTCCGCTTTTGCTAAAACTTCACTGGCTTCCAATTATTTCTAGAGTCTATTTCAAATGTGCTTGCTTTACATTTAAGATCTTAGAAACATAGAAAAATAGAAAGATGACGGCAGAAAAGGGCTATAGCCCATCAAGTCTGCCCACTCTATTGACCCACCCCTTTAAGTCTACTGACCCCCTTGAGTATACTGCCACTCTACTGACCCGCCCCCTTCAAGTCTATACCCTAGTGACCCTATTCCTTGACTTGACCCTCGTAGGGATCCCACATAGTTATCCCATTTATTCTTAAAGTCTGGGATGCTGTTGGCCTTGATCACCTGCACTGGAAGCTTGTTCCAATGATCAATCACTCTTTCCGTGAAGAAGTACTTCCTGGCGTCTCCACAAAATTTCCCTCCCCTGAGTTTGAACGGATACCCTCTTGTGGCCGAGGGTCCTTTGAGAAGGAAAATATCATCTTCCACCTCGACACGTCCCGTGATATACTTAAATGTCTCAATCATATCTCCCCTTGCCCTACGCTCTTTGAGAGTGTAGAGCTGCAATTTGTTCAGTCTTTCTTCGTACGAGAGCCCCTTGAGCCCCGAGACCAACCTGGTGGCCTTCCGCTGAACCGATTCAATTCTGAGCACATCTTTATGGTAATGTGGCCTCCAGAATTGCACACAGTATTCCAGATGAGGTCTCACCATGGTTCTGTACAATGGCATTATGACTTCAGGCTTCCGGCTGACAAAACTTCTCTTGATACAACCTATCATCTGCCGTGCCTTAGATGAAGCCTTCTCCACTTGAGTGGCAGTTTTCATGTCTGCACTGATGATTACTCCTAAATCTTGCTCTGCTGTAGTCCTGGTTAAAGTTTCTCCATTCAAGGTGTAAGATTTGCATGGATTTCCGCTTCCGAGATGCATGACTTTACATTTCTTGGTGTTGAAGCCCAGCTGCCAGGTCGAGGACCAACTTTCTAATGTACGCAGGTCCTGTGCCATAGTATCCTGTAGATTGCAGTCACTTACTATATTGCATAGTTTGGCGTCATCAGCGAATAAGGTTACCTTACCTTGAAGCCCTTGAGTCAGATCCCCAATGAATATGTTGAAGAGGAGTGGACCCAGGACTGAGCCCTTCGGCACTCCGCTGGTCACCTCCGATGTTTTAGAGAGGGTACCGTTCACCACCACCCTCTGAAGTCTGCCACTTAGCCAATCATTGACCCATGCAGTTAGTGTTCCTCCTAACCCCATCGATTCCATCTTGCTCAGCAGCCTGCATTGTGGGACGCTGTCAAAAGCTTTGCTGAAGTCAAGGTACACGACGTCCAAGGACTCTCCCAAGTCCAGCCTTCTTGTTACCCAGTCAAAGAAGCTGATGAGATTGGATTGCCAGAACCTACCCTTGGTGAATCCATGTTGACTGGGATCCCGGAGACTCCCCTCATTCAAGATCGTATCTAATTTATGCTTAATTATGTTTCCATGAGTTTACACACGATTGAAGTGAGACTCACCGGTCTATAATTCGCAGCCCTTTTTATGGAGAGGAACGACGTTAGCAGTTTTCCAGTCCAATGGGACTTTCCCCGTACTTAGTGAGAGATTGAAGAGCATGGCCAACGGTTCCGCCAGAACATCTCTCAATTCTCTGAGCACTCTTGGGTGTAAATTGTCCGGTCCCATGGCTTTGTTCACCTTAAGCCTTGTCAGTTCGCTGTAGACGTCTCCTGGTGTGAACTCAAAATTCTGAAACGGGTCTTCCGTGCTTTGCTTTGCCTTCAACGGTGGTCTGTGTCCCGGTGCCTCTCAGGTGAAGACTGAGCAGAAGTATTCATTCAGTAGAAACATAGAAGATGATGGCAGATAAGGGCCATAGCCCATAAGGTCTGCCCACTCTACTGACCCACCCCCAAGTCTACTATCCTAGGGATCCCCCTCCTGGTGACAGGTTCCCTTGGCGTAACCCTCTAAGGGATCCCACATGGGCATCCCATTTGCTCTTAAATTCTTGCACGCTGTTTGCCTCGATCACCTGCACCGGGAGCTCGTTCCAAGGATCAACCACTCTCTCGGTGAAGAAATATTTCCTGGTGTCGCCATGAAATTTCCCGCCCCTGAGTTTGAGCAGATGCCCTCTTGGGCTGAGAGTTCTTTGAGAAAGAGAATCTCTTCTTCCATCTCGATACGGCCGGTAATACGTTCCTCGAGTGAGTACAGCCACACATTTTTCAGCCTTTCCTCGTACGATAGATCCTTGAGCCCCCAAGACCATCCTGGTGGCCATCCGTTGCACCGACTCTACTCTCAGCACAACTTTTCGGTAGTGTGGCCTCCAGAATTGCACACAGTATTCCAAATGAGGCCTCACCATGATTCTGTATAATGGCATTATGACTTCAGGCTTCCGGCTGATGAAACTCCTACGGATGCAACCTAACAACTGTCTTGCCTTAGATGAAGCCTTCTCCACATGATCAGCAGTTTTCATGTCTGCGCTGATGATCACTCCCAAGTCTCGTTCTGTTGAAGTTCTAGCTAAGGTTTCACCATTCAAGGTGTAAGTTCTGCACGGATTTCTGCTGCCGAGGTGCATGATCTTGCATTTCTTAGCATTGAAGCCCAGCTGCCAGGTCGAGGACCAAAGCTCCAACAAATGTAGGTCCTGTGTCATACTGTCGGGTGAATTGCCATCTCTCACTATATTGCATAGTTTGGTGGCGTCAGCGAATAACGTTACCTTACCTTGAAGCCCCTGAGTTGGTCACCTATGAATATGTTGAAAAGGAGCGGGCCCAAGACTGAGCCCTGCGGTACTCCACTGGTCACCTCCGATGTTTTAGAGAGGGTACCGTTAACTACCACCCTCTGAAGTCTGCCACTCAGCCAGTCATTGACCCATGTAGTTAGTGTTTCTCCCAGCCCCATTGATTTCATCTTGCTCAACAGCCTGCGATGCGGGACACTATCGAAAGCTTTGCTGAAGTCTAGGTATACGACGTCCACGGATTCTCCCAAGTCTAACTGTTTTGTTACCCAGTTAAAGAAGTTGATGAGATTGGATTGGCAGGATCTACCCTTGGTGAATCCATGTTGACTGGGATCCCGTAGATTCTCCTCATCCAAGATTGCGTCTAATTTACGTTTGATTAATGATTCCTTGAGTTTGCATACTATTGATGTGAGACTCACCGGTCTGTAGTTTGCAGCCTCTGCCCTGCAACCCTTTTTGTGCAGTGGAACGACGTTAGTTGTTTTCCAGTCTATGGGGACTCTCCCCGAACTTAGGGATAGATTGAAGAGTCCTGATAGCGGTTCTGCCAGGACATCACGCAGCTCACTGAGCACCCTAGGGTGTAGATTGTCCGGTCCCATGGCTTTGTTCATCTTGAGTCTTGCCAGTTCGTAGTAGACATCGCCAGGTGTGAACTCGAAATTCTGAAACGGGTCTTCCACATTGGGCCTTGCCTGAAACTGCGGACTGTGCCCCGGTGCCTCGCAGGTGAAGACCGAGCAGAAGTATTCATTCAGTAGTTCTGCTTTATTGGAATCTGATTCTGCGCAGTTCCCATCTGGTTTTCTAAGGCATACTATCCCGTCTGTGTTCTTTTTCCTATCACTAATATACCTGAAGAAGGATTTGTCCCCTTTCTTCATGTTCTTTGCCAGAGTCTCTTCCACTCGAAGTTTGGCCTCCTTGACTGCCGTTTTGACCGCTGCAGACTCCGCCCTATGTTCTAGTTTAGCTTCCCTAGTCTCCGTTCGTTTGTAGGAAATAAATGCTTTTTTCTTCTCCTTGACGAGGTGCGAGATTTCTGCGGAGTACCAATGGGGTTTGTTGTTTCTCCGCCGTTTGTGTACTGATTTAATGTAGAGGCTTGTCGCTTCATGTATGGTAGATTTCAGGGATGACCACATAGCTTCCACATCATTGGTGTAGCTTGGTTCTGCAGTGTCCGGTGGACGAAATCTCCCATGCGTTCGAAGTCAGTGCCTCGGAAGTTGAGTACTTTTGTTTTCGTGTTTGATCTAGGGAAACCTTTCCTGAGGTAGAACCACACCATGTTGTGGTCGCTGGAGGCTAGCGTATCTCCTACCTAGACCTTTGAGACGCTATCCCCTTTGGTGAGTACCAGGTCCAGGATCGCCTGGGCCCTAGTGGGTTCCAATACCATTTGTTTGAGTCGTGCTCCCTTTATGGATGTTAACAGGCTCCTGCTGCCGCTGGTTGTTGCTGAGTATGAGTTCCAATCTGCGTCAGGCATGTTGAAGTCCCCTAGCAGAACAGCGTCTCCCCGTAGAGTGATATTCTCTACGTCTTCAATTAATTTGGAGTTTTTGCCTTCCAGTTGTCTTGGAGGTCTATATACTACACCAAGATACAGGCATTTTTCCCTGCCTCTGGCTAGGTTCACCCAGAGGGATTCCCCGGTGTACTTGACATCTGTGATTCTGGTAGTTTTGATGTATTCTTTAATGTATAGTGCCACCCCTCCCCCTGACTTTCCCTCTCTGTCCTGACGAAATAAGTTGTATCCTGGTATAGCCATATCCCACCCATGTGAGTCTGTGAACCAAGTTTCGGATATTGCCACCACGTCAAGGTAGGCATTCATAAGAACATAAGAAATGCCTCTGCTGGGTCAGACCCGAGGTCCATCGTGCCCAGCAGTCCGCTCACGCGGCGGCCCAACAGGTCCAGGACCTGTGCAGTAATCTTCTATTTATACCCCTTTATCCCCATTTCCAGTAGGAATTTGTCCAATCCTTTCTTGAACCCCAGTACCGTACTCTGCCCTATTACGTCCTCTGGAAGCGCATTCCAGGTGTCCACCACACGTTGGGTAAAGAAGAACTTCCTAGCATTTGTTTTGAATCTGTCTCCTATCAACTTTTCCGAATGCCCTCTTGTTCTTTTATTATTAGAAAGTTTGAAGAATCTGTCCCTCTTTACTCTCTCTATGCCCTTCATGATCCTATAAGTCTCTATCATATCCCCTCTAAGTCTCCTCTTCTCCAGGGAAAAGAGACCCAGCTTCTCCAATCTCTCAGAATATGACAGGTTTTCCATACCTTTTATCAGACGTGTCGCTCTCCTCTGAACCCTCTCGACTAACGCCATATCCTTCTTAAGGTACGGCGACCAATATTGGACGTAGTACTCCAAACGCGGGCGCACCATCGCCCGATACAACGGTAGGATAACTTCTTTCGTTCTGGCTGTAATTCCCTTTTTGATTATACCAAGCATTCTGTTCGCTCTCTTAGCGGCCGCTGCACACTGTGCCGACGGCTTCATTGTCATGTCCACCATTACCCCCAAGTCCCTTTCCTGAGTACTCTTATTCAATAACATCCCTCCCATTGTATAGTTGTACCTCGAGTTTCTGCTCCCCACAAGTAATACTGTACATTTCTCAATGTTGAACTTCATCTGCCATTTCGCCGCCCATTCTTCTAGTTTGTTCAAGTTCCTTTGCAATTCTTCGCAGTCCTCTATAGTCTGAGCTCCGTTAAATAGTTTGGTGTCGTCCGCAAATTTTATTATCTCGCACTTCGTCCCTGCTTCTAGATCATTCATTATTTCGGTCTCTAATGCTACAATCTTATTGCCTAAACTGTGTGCATTAACATACATAGCCCTCCATACCCGTGATTGCTAAGTCCCTGTGGGGAGTTTCCCACCTGGGGTAGTGTGACTCCTAGAGAATTGTTTGCAAGGGGGCACTTACTTTGGACTACTATCCCATCCGTGTTCCTTTTCCTATTACTAATATACCTGAAGAAGGATTTGTCCCCTTTCTTAATGTTTTTTGCCAGAGTTTGATCCACTCGAAGTTTGGCCTCCCTAACTGCCGTTTTGACCGCTGCAGACCTGGTCCTATATTCTACTTTAGCTTCTCTTTTCTGTGTGCGCTTGTAGGAAAGAAATGCTTTTTTCTTCTCCTTAATGAGGTGCAAGATCTCCTCAGTGAACCATTGGGGTTTATTGTTTGTTTGCCGTTTATTCACTAATTTGATGTAACGGCTAGTTGCTTTGTGTATGGAGGATTTCAGAGTTAACCACATAGCTTCCACATTACCGGTCTCTGCTTGGTCCTGCAGCGTCCGATGTACGAAATCTCCCATGCGTACGAAGTCAGTGCCCCGGAAATTGAGTACCTTTGTTTTTGATTTAGGGAAGCCTTTCCTAAGGTTGAACCATACTATGTTATGGTCGCTAGAGGCTAGCGTGTCTCCTACCGAGACTTCAGAGACGCTTTCCCCGTTGGTGAGTACCAGGTCGAGGATCGCCTGAGCCCTAGTGGGCTCCGTTACCATCTGTTTGAGACATGCTCCCTTTATGGAGGTTAATAGCCTCCTGCTGCCGCTTGTAGTCGCTGAAAATGTGTTCCAGTCTGCATCAGGCATATTGAAGTCCCCTAGCAGTACAGTGTCGCCTCGTAAAGTGATATTCTCTATGTCTTCAATTAATTCTGCGTCCATGACTTCCAGTTGTCTTGGGGGTCTGTATACCACACCAAGATACAGGCATTTTTCGCCACCTCTTGCCAGGTTTACCCAGAGGGACTGCCCGGTGTACTTGACATCTGTGATCCTGGTGGTTTTAATGTCCTCTTTAATGTATAGTGCTACCCCTCCACCTAACCTGCCCTCTCTGTCCTGACGAAGTAAATTGTAACCCGGTATAGCCATATCCCACCCATGTGAGTCCGTGAACCAAGTTTCAGATATCGCCACCACATCTAGGTTGGCATCCCTTATTTCAGTCTCCAGTTCCAGAATTTTATTGCCTAAACTGTGTGCATTAACATACATGGCCCTCCATACCTTGTGTTTGCTAAGTCCCTGTGAGGTGTTTCCTACCTGAGTCAGTGTGGCTCCTAAAGAACTGTTTGCAATGTGGGTCCTTACCTCGGAAGCAGAGTGTCGATTCATCCCATTAGGATAGATCCTTTCCGCACCAGTATATGAGTAGGTACCTTCCCCCAACTTACCTAGTTTAAAGCCCTACGAAGCAGGCGGGCTAGTCGGTGTCCGAAAATGTTCTTACCCCTACTGGTCAAATGAAGTCCGTCTGGTCCCTGAAGTCCTTGTAGCGCCTCTCCATGATTCAGGAATCCGAAGTTCATATCCCGACACCATCCTTGTAGCCACTCGTTAGTTCTCAGGATAAAGGATAAGATTACCCCTCCTCTTTTACCTCCAGAAGATTCACCTACCTTCAGATAACCTTCCCCCAAATTACCCACCTTAACACCTTCCAATTAAACAAATACCATAAATAGATTGTAACCTACCCTCTCTAACTGAATTCCATATGTATTTTTCATACAGTTCTTCACTGTCAGTTTAATTTCCATCCTATAAATTCACATAGAATTTTTCTTTTTTCAACCATCTTTATTTTCTCTTCTTTATTAATTTCCAGGTACTTTAGTTAGATTGTGAGCCTTCGGGACAGTAAGGGAATTTTTTAAGTACCTTCTTACTTCTCATTTATAATCTTAATGTATATTTTCTTCAAACCGCTTAGAACCTAACGGATGTAGCGGTATATAAGAAATAAATTACATTACATTACATTACATTACTTTTTGTCTGAGAGGTACTGATTGGGAGTTGAACTGGAAACATCAGCATAGAAGAGTGGAAGCTTTACTGCTGTGCTACAGAGAAACTTGGAATCTTGTTCAGCATTTTTCCTTCCTTCCTTCCTCTATTTTGGAATTCTACAAGATCTGAGATTACCAGACCTACCGTATTTTTTGCTCCATAAGACGCACCTGACCATAAGATGCACCGTAGATTTAGAGGAGGAAAAACCAAGAAAAAAATATTCTGAACGAAATTGTGCCTCTGAACCCAGCCCCCTAGAAAAATACACAAATATACTGCAGTAGACAGATTTTGATCACTAAATTGAAATCCTCCCATTGTTGTCTGGTGATTTTTGGTTGCACTAGATTGTTTTTTCTTTCTTTTTCTTTCTTTCCTTCCTTACTTCCTCAGGCCCAACAATTGTCTCTTTCTATTCCCTCCCTCCCTTCCTCCTTCCTTCCCAGTTCTTGCCCCCTCCCCCTCACTGCCTTCCAGCCTTTGTCCTTCCTCCCTCCCGCACCGATGCCTGACAGCCTGCCTCCTTCCCACACTGAAGCCTGCATGCCTTCCCCCCTGCCACGCTGATTCCTCACTGAGAATAACTAAAGTAAACTAAACCTTAAGCTTATATACCGCATCTTCGCTATAAGAATAGAGCTAGACAGTAAATTTAAAATAAAATAAAATACAAAAGGGATAGGGATAATATAGAAAGAAAGCAAACAGAATGCTGGGCATTATCAAAAAAGGTATCACTACCAGAACGAAGGAAGTTATCCTGGCATTGTATTGAGCAATGGTGCGACCACATCTGGAATACTGGTCACCGAGGCCGATATCTAAACATAGTTCACATCGGTCGAGGCATTCATCGTGGCACTCGTCCAGGCATGCCTCGCCTCATCGGAAGCAGCCTTTTCTTGAGTATTCTCCACAGGCTACTTCACCTCCTCCGATGCCGGAGCTCGAGGACACGCTGGGGTCTTTATCACCACCACGATCCCCGTCCTACTTGGATACAGAGGCCTCGAGGCCCTGCTTCGGTTGACCTGCTGTCGTTCTCCTCATTCCTTCGACAGATGGCAGACGACCTGGACATCCACCTGGACACAGGTTCCAAATTCTCCAAGAATACCTGGAGACTATGCACCTCCCTCAACCACCTGCTGAATCCCTCAAGCTTCCTCTACATAAGTTGCTGGATCAAACCTTTATGCGATGCCTTGAAACACCTTATTCCATCCCCGCTGTACTGGGCAAATTGGATACCAGGTACCGCACGGTGCACTATAAGGGATTCGATGGTTCCCAACTCTCCCATCAATCCCTCTTGGTGGAGTCCTCACTGAAGCGGTCTCACCCCTCCCATGTCTACGCTGCCGTTCCACCTGGTAGAGAGGGCAAGACCATGGACCGATTTGGCAGGAGGATTTATCAGAACTCCATGATGACATCCAGGGTTCTGAACTACAACTTCCATTTTGTCACATATTTTGAGTTCTTCCTGTCGGTACTCCAGAAATTCTCGCCTTATGTGGACCCTAGGGTACAATCCAAGTACCAGGAGGTTGTGGCCTCGCTGTCCCAGCTCTGGTTACAGCTGATGCAGTCATCTTACGATGCCTTTGAGCTCTCGGCTCGGGCTACAGCATGTGCAGTGGCTTTGCGCCGGCTTGCGTGGCTCAGGACCATCAATATGGACCCTAATCTCCAGGACAGGCTTGCCAATGTTCCATGCGCTGATACCGACCTCTTTGATGACTCCATCGAGGCGGTGACCAAGAAGCTCTCGGACCACGAGAAATCCTTCCAATTCATCCTGCCGTCCGAAGCCTAAGCCTGCTCCTCCTCGTCCATCACGCCCACCGTTGATATACCAGCGGCGTTACCCACCTAAGCAGGCTCCCCCCATCCGACAGCCTGTGAAGCGGCAGCATTCCCAAAAGCAGCAGCAGAAGCTTCAGCCATCAACTGTCCCTAAGGCTCCTCAGCCCTTTTGACTGTCTCATAGAGGACGTAACTTCAGTCGTCCTGCCATTCTCAGCTGCTCCACCTATTGGAGGTCGTCTCCATCACTTTTACCATCGATGGACAACCATTACCACCGACCTCTGGGTCCTTTCCATCGTCAGAGAAGGATACTCTCTCCAATTCGATCGAGTACCCCTGGAACATCCTCCAAGAACATCCTCCAACTTGACCCAGACCGCCCTTCTTCTTCAGGAAGCTCAGGCTCTATTACAGCTTGGAGCCGTCGAGCCAGTTCCTGCGCCTCAACAGAACAAGGGTTTTTACTCACGGTACTTCCTTGTTCCGAAGAAGAGGGCGATATGCGACCCATTTTGGACCTCAGGGTGCTCAACAAATTTCTGGTCAAAGAGAAGTTTTGCATGTTGACCCTGATATCCCTATACCCCCTCCTCGAGCAGAACGACTGGTTATGCTCTCTCGATCTCAAGGAGGCCTACACTCACATTCCTATTCATCCGGCCTCACGCCAATACCTCAGATTCAGGGTGGGACATCTTCATCTTCAATACCGAGTGCTTCCTCTCGGCCTGACCTCGTCACCCAGAGTCTTCACCAAGGGCCTTGTAGTGGTGACCGCAGCACTCAGGAACCACGGACTCCAGGTATTCCCCTACCTGGACGACTGGCTCATCAAGGATTCTAAGTCTCAGGGAGCCGTCCTCGCGACCCAGAAGATGATTTGGTTACTGCAACATCTGGGGTTCGAGATAAACTTTCCGAAATCCCATCTACAACCTTAACAGACTTTTCCCTTCATCAGAGCTGTTCTGGCCAACTCAGAGCGTTCCTCCCTTCCCAACGTCGGGAAGCTCTCCTCCATCGTTGCCACTTGGTGTCCTCTCGCCCCTTCAATCTCGGCGAGACACATGCTGGTTCTCCTGGGCCACATGGCCTCTACAGTTCATGTGACTCCCTTTGCCAGACTTCACCTCAGGATTCCCCAGTGGACCCTGGCATCTCAGTGGACGCAGATACCTGACCCTCTGTCCCGACACATCCAGGTCACTCCTGCTCTGCAACAGTCTCTTCGCTGGTGGATGCTATCCTCCAATCTATCCAGAGGTTTACTGTTCCAAACGCCCCCCCATCAGAAAGTCCTCATGACCGACTCGTCCACTTATGCTTGGGGGGCTCATCTGAACGGTCTCCGCACTCAGGGTTATTGGAACAGTACGGACCGCCAGTGCCACATCAATCTCCTGGAACTCAGGGCAATTTTCAATGCTCTCAACGCTTTCCAGCACCTGATTCAAGACAAGGTGGTCCTCATTCGCACGGACAACCAAGTCGCCATGTATTATGTCAACAAGCAGTGGAGCACAGGATCGGCCTCCCTCTGCCAGGAAGCTCTGTAAGTTTGGGATTGGGCGATTCGCCACAACACCTTCCTCAAAGCTGTCTACATTCAGGGGGCGGACAATGCCTTGGCGGACAACTTGAGTCGTCTGCTGCAACCCCACGAGTGGACCCTCCACTCAACGCCCCTCCATCACATCTTTTCTCAGTGGGGAACTCCTCAGATTGACCTCTTTGCAGCCCCCCCCCCCCCCCAACTTCAAACTGCCTCAGTTCTGCTCCAGGATCTACACTCCTCACCGCCTCAAGGCAGATGCTTTTATTCTGGATTGGATGAATCTCTTTCTATATGCGTTTCCTCCATTTCCTCTCATCCAGAAGACTCTAGTCAAACTCAAGTCAGACCATGCCACCATGATCCTGATTGCAATACGGTGGCTCATACAACCTTGGTACTCCCTTCTACTTCAACTCAGCAGCAGGGAGCCCTTCCCTCTACCAGTGTTTCCATCGCTGCTTACACAGCATCAGGGATCTCTACTTCATCCCAACCTGCAGTCTCTACACCTGACAGCTTGGTTCTTTTCAACGTAACCCCTCTCCAGTTTTCTCAACCTGTGAGAGATGTCCTGGAAGCTTCAAGGAAGCCTGCTACTAGACAATGCTACCACCATAAGTGGACTAGATTTTCTGCTTGGTGTTTTTCTCATCATCATGAGCCACAACACTCCTCCTTGTCTTCAGTCTTGGATTATCTTTTGCACCTTTCCCACTCTGGTCTCAAGTTTACATCGATACGAGTCCATCTTAGTGCAATTGCTGCTTTCCATCAACCTCTTCAAGGGAAACCTCTCTCTGCTCATCCGGTGGTTTCCAGATTCATGAAAGGACTCTTCCATGTCAATCCTCCCCTCAAACCGCCTCCAGTGGTTTGGGACCTCAATGTGGTTCTTTCTCAGCTTATGAAACCTCCATTTGAACCTCTTCACAAGGTTCATCTGAAGTATCTCACTTGGAAAGTGGTGTTTCTCATTGGCCTCACTTCGGCTTATCGAGTTAGTGAGCTTCAAGCATTGGTTGCGGATCCACCTTTCACAGTGTTCCACAATGACAAAGTGGTCCTTCGCATGCATCCAAAATTTCTCCCCAAAGTGGTCTCAGAATTTCATCTAAATCAATCCATTGTTCTCCCTGTGTTTTTTCCTAAGCCTCATTCTCACCCTGGAGAATCAGCTCTTCATACTCTGGACTGTAAACGTGCTTTGGCTTTCTACCTGGAACGCACCAAGCCACACAGAACTGCTCCTAAACTTTTCATCTCCTTTGATCCGAACAAGTTGGGACGTCCCATCTCTAAGCGTACCATCTCTAACTGGATGGCGGCTTGTATCTCCTTCTGCTATGCCCAGGCTGGATTACCCCTTCCCAGTAAGTCACAGCCCATAAGGTCAGAGCAATGGCAGCCTCTGTAGCCTTCCTCAGATCGACACCGATTGAGGAGATTTGTAAGGTTGCCACTTGGTCCTCGGTTCACACCTTCACTTCTCATTATTGTCTGGATGCCTTCTCCAGACGGGATGGACAGTTTAGCCAAACAGTATTACAAAATTTATTCTCCTAAGTTGCCAACTCTCCCACCATCCCATTGTGGTTAGCTTGGAGGTCACCCATTAGTGAGAATACCTGCCTGCTTGTCCTGGGATAAAGCAATGTTACTTACCGTAAAAGTTGTTATCCATGGACAGCAGGCAGTTATTCTCACATCCCACTCACCTCCCCTTGGTTGGCTTCTCTGCTAGATATCTGAACTGAGGAGACGCGCCCTGGTCTGGGTGGGAAGACACTCGCGCATGCGCGGTGCAGGCAAGTCGAAACTTCGAGTTTCTTCAAGCAAAAATGCTTGTGAGGCGTCCGCATCAGGACTTCGTTGGATCACATCACCCATTAGTGAGAATACCTGCCTGCTGTTCCTGGATAACAACTGTTACGGTAAGTAACATTGATTTTTGCCTCAAAACTTGTTGGGTTGGAGTCCATAGGCTTTTCTAACTTGAATTCTTGACAGGATTATGCAAATTTAGCACTTTTGGAGCGTCCTTGAATCACGTGCCGCGTAGTGCAGCCTGGAGGGGTGGCAGCACAAGGCTTAGCCTCTCCCCTGATTAAGCAAGTGCCTAAATGCTCAGCTAGCGCGGTGGGGTTTTCCCTCTTTTTCTGGGCTTGGCATGGCTGATCTGTGTGTATGGCTGCGGACCCTCTGCAGCCTAAGAAACACAAGGTTAAATCATCTAAGGGTGACTGCACCCCAGGAGCTGGAGGCCTTCGCAGACTTTATGAAATATTTGTGGAATTAGTTTCAAAGCAAACGTTCTTCCTCTTTGTAGTCCCGCTCCACCGTTGATATTTCTTTGAGCAGTGCTGCTTCGATGGGCACCTCTTCCTCTCAGTCAGCTGCTGTTCCAGCGCTGCCTGATCCTAATCTAGATGATCCTTCTTATGATGATCAGGTCGTTGACTCCATCTCTGGTGCAATGCTCCCTGGGATGGGGGACCAGGGTCTGTATTCTGGCTCTTCGGAGCCCTCTAAACCTTTAGAATCCGGGGATGATCACTTGGTTTTGCATTTGTCTGGCTTTGCTGGACTTTATTTTTGAGTCTTCACAGGAGTTGAATTTTGTTACTCAGCCGGCTCCATCCACTTCTTCCCGGCTTTGTGGTGTGCACTTGCAGTCTTCTGTCTTTCCCAGGCACCCTTATATGAGCATTTTAATCTCTGAGCAATATGCTTTTCAGGAAGGAGCTCTTAAGAAAGTAATGTCAATGTCTTGCCACAGGAGTGCCAGCACCTTCTGAATCTGCCTATGGTGAATTTTTTAGTTGCACAAGTGCCTAAATGCATCTCTCTTCCTAGTGTAGGTGGTGTGCTGCTTACAGATATGCAGGTCCACCATTTGGCTGTAGTCCTCCTGAGGCTTTCTGATTCAGCTGCTTTGGGCATAAAGGCTGCTTTGGTGGCGTCCTTTGTCACACGCGCCTGTTTGTCTTGGCTATGCCTTGGAGAGGGGTGCTGCTGTTCTTTCTCCTTAACTTCTTTTGGCTGGAAGTGTTTATGTTGCTGACACTTTATATGATCTTATGCTCTGGATCAGACAGTGGTCTGATATTCCATTTCTAGGACTCCTTTGGCTAGATTTTCCTTTCAGGGGCAGTTATTGTTTGACAGGTACCTGGACAACCTCATGAATTCTGTGGTGGCCCGTTGCCCTAAGACCTTGTCTGATAGCAGACCCAGACCCTCTAGAGGTTCTGGATGATTTATGCTTCATGACTCCAGGCGTTCCGACCCTGTATGTGAGCACCATGTCTCAAAGATTTCCCAGAGCTCCTGGAAGCAGTATTCCGGCTACAGGTGAACCCAGCTATCTGTCTTCCATTCTGCGCCCTCCTCCAAAAAGGCAGAGCCAAGGGGTGCTCCTCTACGGAACGGGGGCAGACTCTCAGTTTTTCTGCCAGCCGGGGTTCATGTTTTGTCTGACAATGCGTCTTGGATATTATTCAGTCGGGCTACAAGTTGGAATGTACCCTGCCTCTGACGGATTGGTTTGTGGAGTCTCTTGCAGGATGGCCGGACGAAGCGCTCAGGGTGCAAGCCATTGTACAGCAGACAGACTCTGACTTTGGGTGAATGGTACCTGTGATTAGTGGTGTTCCCAGCCATTTTGCAACGCTGGGGTTGACCCTGTTTCAACCTCTTGGCCATGGCAAGGAACAAGAAGGCACCTTTCTTCTTCAGTCAAAGATGCTAGCCTGGCTGTGAGGGTCTTCTTGCTCTCGTACAACCGTGCCCACAGGAGCTTCTCCTGTATATTTTTTTCTCCCTGGCCCATGATAGACCTAACTATTTGATGGATCATGCTCTATCTGGGCCATGTAGTTCTGGTGGCCCCAGACTGCCCTTGTAGGCCGTGGTGTGCAAATTTGATTCATCTTCACATAGGTCAGAGCCTTCGATTGCAGGTTCTTCCAGACCTTTTCTCTCAGAGTCCAGTCTGTATGGAGGATCCCGATAACTTTGCTCTTACAGCATGGCTATTGAGTGTGACGTGTTGGAGCGCACTGGATATTCTGATGTAGTCATGTCTACTCTTCTGAAATCTATGAAGTCATCTACTGTGTCTGCCTACACTAAAGCGTAGACAACTTTACAACATTGGTGCGAGCATAAGAATTGCCATACTGAGACAGACTTAAGGTCCATCAAGACCAATATCTTGTTTCCAACAGTGGTCAACCCAGATCCCAAGTACCTGGCTAGATACCAAGTGGTAAAACAGATTTTATGCTGCTTTATCCTAGGAATAAGCAGTGGATTTCCCTAAGCCATCTCAATAATGGCCTATGGACTTCTCTTTTAGGAAATTATCCATACCTTTTAAAATCCTGCTAAGCTAATTGATTTCACCACATTATCTGGCAACGAAGTACAAAGTTTATTTACTCGTTGAGTGAAGAAATATTTTCTCTGGTTTGTTTTAAATCTACTATTTAGTAGCTTCATCTCATGTCCCATAGTCCTTGTAATTTTGGAAAGAGTGAACAAACAATTTACATCTACTTTTTCCAAGCCACTCATTATTTTATAGACCTGTATCATATCACATCCTGAGCCGTCTCTTCTCCAAGATGAAGAACTCTAGCTGCTTTAGTCTTTCCTTATAGGGAAGTGGTCCCATCCCTTTTATCATTTTTGTTGCCCTTCTCTGTACCTTTTCTAATTCTGCTATATCGTTTTTGATATACAAAGACCAGAACTGCACACAGTATTTGAGTTGCAGCCATACCATAGAGCAATACAAGGGCATTATAACATTTTCATCTTATTTTCCATTCTTTTCCTGATAGTTCCTGACACGATGGACCCATGGTCTGACTCGGCAGAGGCCATGCTTATGTTGTTATGTTCTGTTTGCTTTCTTAGCAGCCGCCGCACATTGAGCTGAGAGTTTCAACGTATCCTCAACAATGATACCTAGATCCTTTTCTTGGGCAGTGACGCCTAACATAGAACCCAGCATCAGATAGCTAAAGTTTGGGTTCCTCTTTTCCACATGCATCACATTGCACTTGCTCATATTAAAAATCATCTGCCATTTTGACGTCCAGTCTTCCAGTCTCACAACTTTGTGTCATCAGCAAATTTATTTACCTTACTAGTTATTCCCATCTGTATATCAGTGGTAAATAAGTTAAAAAGCAGCAGTCCCAGCACAGACCCCTGGGGAACCCCACTATTTACCCTTTTCAATTGAGAATATTGACCATTTAAACCCACTCTCTGTTTTCTGTCATTCAACCAATTCTCAGTCTAAGAAAGTGTGGAGCCATTTTCCGCTCCTTTTTCCATGATGTGGTCCTTACCTTTTTTTTTTTTTATTTTTTACAATTTAATCAAAAATTGAGTTTCAATTTTTTATGATAATAACAATCATAATGAAATTAAACAGTTCCCAGCATAAATCCAACTATATATAAGTAAGTAGGAAAGGGGGAAGAACTACAATAATTAGAGTAAAGAGAACATTAAAGGTAAAAACACAAGGTAGGTAGGAAGACTAGCATAGTTTAGTCCTGAAAAGGACATTTTTTTTTTTTTAATCCAAAGGCATCCTTAAAAAAGTTTTGAGTTTGCCTTAAATTGCTTTATTGAAGATTCCGTTCGTAAATGGGGGGATCACTACTAGGGGTAAGTAACCTGGAAAGAGACCTGGGAGTGATGGTATACACAACATTGAAGGCTTCGGCACAGTGCGCCACAGCCTCAAGGAAAGCAAACAAAATGTTGGGTATCATTAAAAAGGGTATCACGACCAGGTCGAAGGAAGTCATCCTTCCACTGTATCGTGAAATGGTGCGGCCGCATCTGGAATACTGTGTCCAGTACTGGTCGCCGTACCTCAAGAAGGACATGGCAGTACTTGAGGGAGTCCAGAGGAGAGCAACAAAGCTGATAAAGGGTATGGAAAATCTCTCATATACTGACAGATTGAAACAGTTAGGACTTTTCTCCCTGAAGAAGCGGAGACTTAGGGGAGACATGATAGAAATCTTCAAGATCCTGAAAGGCATAGAGAAAGTAGACAGGGACAGATTTTTCAAACTAAGGGGAACCACAAGTACAAGGGGGCACTCGGAGAAATTGAAAGGGGACAGGTTTAGAAAAAACGCTAGGAAGTTCTTTTTCACCCAGAGGGTGGTGGATACATGGAATGTGCTTCCAGAGGCTGTGGTAGTCAGGAGCACTGTACAGGGCTTCAAAGAAGGTTTGGATAGGTTCCTAGAGGACAAAGGGATTGAGTGGTATAGATAGGTGTAGATATGGGTTGTAGGGATAGGAGTAGAGGTAAGTTACAGGAATAGGAGTAGAGATAGGTTATAGAGCTAGTCAGGGACTTCTGGTTTGCCTCAGCGGAGGCAACTTCTTATGTTCTTAAGCTCTTCAGGAGAGATGGACTACGGAGATCTCAGACTTCATAAAAAAGAAGAAAATGGCGTTCATCTTCCACAAACAATCAGGGAAGCAAGAATCCAAGGAAGACTATCTGGCCAAGTCAAAAGCAGTCAAAATGGCAGTCAGGGAGGCCAAACTCCGAATGGAGGAAGACCTTGCGAAGAACATCAAGAAGGGCGATAAATCCTTCAGGTACATTAGTGACAGAAAAAGAAACACAGATGGGATAGTACACCTTAGGAAACCCGACGGGAACTTTGTGGAATCGGACTCCGAAAAGCCAAACTTTTAAATGAATACTTCTGCTCGGTCTTCACTTGCGAGACGTCGGGATCCGGCCCTCAGCTGCCGACAAGGGAAAGCTCGGAAGACCCATTTCAAAATTTTGAGTTTACGCCCAGTAGTGTCTATGATGAGCTATCTAGACTCAAAGTGAACAAAGCCATGGGACGGACAAAGTACACCCCAGGGTGATCAGGGAATTGAGTGACGTCCTGGCGGAACCGTTATCCGCGCTCTTCAATCTTTCCCTAAGTACAGGAAGAGTTCCGTTGGATTGGAAGACGGCTAACGTCATTCCACTCCACAAAAAGGGAAGCAGGACAGAGGCTGAGAATTACAGACTGGTGAGTCTCACATCGATAGTAAGTAAACTTATGGAAATGCTAATCAAACGCCAGTTGGATACAATCCTGAACAAGGAGAAACTACGGGATCCCCATCAACATGATTTTACGAAGGGAAGGTCCTGTCAATCAAATCTGATCAGCTTGTTTGACTGGGTAGCAAGGAAGCTGGATACAGGGAAATCCCTGGACGTTGTGTACTTGGACTTCAGCAAAGCGTTTGATAGCGTCCCGCAGGTTATTGAGCAAGATGGGTTCGATGGGATTGGTGTAGCATTAACTGCATGGGTTAGGGACTGGCTTAGAGGTAGACTTCAGAGGGTAGTAACATAGTAACATAGTAGATGATGGCAGATAAAGACCCGAATGGTCCATCCAGTCTGCCCAACCTGATTCAATTTAAATTTTTTTCTTCTTAGCTATTTCTGGGCAAGAATCCAAAGCTTTACCCGGTACTGTGCTTGGGTTGCAACTGCCGAAATCTCTGTTAAGACTTACTCCAGCCCATCTATACCCTCCCAGCCATTGAAGCCCTCCCCAGCCCATCCTCCACCAAACGGCCATATACAGACACAAACCGTTCAAGTCTGCCCAGTACTGGCCTTAGTTCAATATTTAATCTTATTTTTTTGATTCTAGACTCTTTGTGTTCATCCCACGCTTCTTTGAACTCAAGTCACAGTTTTACTCTCCACCACCTCTCTCGGGAGCGCATTCCAGGCATCCACCACCCTCTCCGTAAAGTAGAATTTCCTAACATTGTTCTTGAATCTACCAACCCTCAACCTCAAATTATGTCCTCTGGTTTTACCATTTTCCTTTCTCTGAAAAAGATTTTGTTCTACGTTAATACCCTTCAAGTATTTGAACGTCTGAATCATATCTCCCCTGTCTCTCCTTTCCTCTAAATCCCAACCCTGTCCTGGAGGAACACCAGGCCAATTGGGTTTTCAGGCTAGCCCTAATTAATATGCATGAAGCAAATTTGCATGCCTATCACTTCCATCATATGCAAATCTCTCTCATGCATATTCATTAGGGCTAGCCTGAAAACCCGATTGGCCTGGTGTTCCTCCAGGACAGGGTTGGGAATCACTGCTCTAGGGTATACATATTCAGGGCTTCCAGTCTCTCCTCATACATCTTCTGGCGCAAGCCTCCTATCATTTTCGTCGCCCTCCTCTGGACCGCCTCAAGTCTTCTTACATCCTTCGCCAGATACGGTCTCCAAAATTGAACAAAATATTCCAAGTGGAACCTTACCAATGACCTGTACAGGGGCATCAATACCTTCTACTGACTACACCTCTCTTTATACAGCCCAGCATCCTTCTGGCAGCAGCCACTGCCTTGTCACACTGTTTTTTCACCTTTAGATCTTCGGACACTATCACCCCAAGGTCCCTCTCCCCGTCCGTGCATATCAGCTTCTCTCCTCCCAGCATATACGGTTCCTTCCTATTATTAATCCCCAAATGCATTACTCTGCATTTCTTTGCATTGAATTTTAGTTGACAGAAACAGAAACAGAATATGATGGCAGAAAAGGGCCTACGGCCCAACAAGTCTGCCCACTCAAATAACCCTCCCCTCTAAGTTCCTCTTTGAAGTGAGCCCACGTGTTGATCCCATTTGATCTTAAAATCAGTCACGTTACTGGCCTCAACTACCTGAAGTGGAAGATTATTCCAACGGTCGACCACTCCAACGGCCAGACATTAGACCATTCCTCTAACTTTTGCAGATCCTCTTTCATCTTTTCCACTCCCTCTTCGGTGTCTACTCTGTTACAAATCTTGGTATCATCTGCAAAAAGGCACACTTTTCCTACTATCCCGTCAGCAATGTCACTCACAAACGTATTGAACAGGATTGGCCCCAGCACTGATCCCTGAGGGACTCCACTACTCACCTTTCCTTCCTTCGAACGACTTCCATTAACCACCACCCTTTGACGTCTGTCTGACAGCCAGTTTCTGACCCAGTTCACCACTTTGGGTCCTAACTTCAGCCCTTCAAGTTTGTTCAACAGCCTCCTATGAGGAACTGTATCAAAGGCTTTGCTGAAATCCAAGTAAATTACATCTAGCATATGTCCTCGATCCAACTCTCTGGTCACCCAATCAAAAAATTCAATCAGGTTCGTTTGGCACGATTTACCTTTTGTAAAGCCATGTTGCCTCGGATCCTGTAACCCATTAGATTCAAGGAAGTACACAATCCTTTCTTTCAGCAAAACTTCCATTATTTTTCCAACAACTGAAGTGAGGCTCACCGGCCTGTAGTTTCCTGCTTCATCCCTGTGACCACTTTTATGAATAGGGACCACATCCGCTCTCCTTCAATCCCCAGGAATCACTACCGTCTCCAGAGATTTGTTGAACAAGTCTTTAATAGGACTCGCCAGAACCTCTCTGAGCTCCCTTAGTATCTTGGGATGGATCCCGTCTGGTCCCATCGCTTTGTCCACCTTCAGTTTTTCAAGTTGCTCATAAACACCCTCCTCCGTGAACGGCGCAGAATCTACTCCATTTTCCCGTGTAACTTTGCTAGACAATCTCGGTCCTTCTCCAGGATTTTCTTCTGTGAACACAGAACAGAAGTATTTGTTTAGCACATTCGCTTTCTCCACATCACTTTCCACATATTGGTTCCCAGCATCTTTTAGCCTAGCAATTCCTTTTTTCATCTTCCTCCTTTCACTAATATATCTGAAAAAATTTTTGTCTCCCTTTTTTACATTTTTAGCCATTTGTTCTTCCGCCTGTGCTTTTGCCAGACATATCTCTCTCTTGGCTTCTTTCAGTTTCACCCTGTAGTCCTTTCTGCTCTCCTCGTCTTGTTTTTTTTTATATTTGACAAACGCCAACTCTTTCGCCTTTATTTTCTCAGTCACTAGGTTGGAGAACCATATCGGCTTCCTTTTTCTCTTGTTTTTATTGATTTTCTTCACATAAAGGTCCGTAGCCATTTTTATCGCTCCTTTCAGCTTAGACCACTGTCTTTCCACTTCTCTTATGTCCTCCCATCCTAACAGCTCTTTCTTCAGGTACTCTCCCATAGCATTAAAATCCGTACGTTTGAAATCAAGGACTTTAAGTATCGTGCGGCCGCTCTCCACTTTAGCCGTTATATCAAACCAAGCCGTTTGATGATACCCAGGTGAGCACCCACTCGAACATTAGAGATACTCTCTCCATTTGTGAGGACCAGATCCAATATCGCTTTTTCCCTTGTGGGTTCCGTCACCATTTGTCTGAGCAGAGCCTCTTGAAAGGCATCCACAATCTCCCTACTTCTTTCCGATTCCGCAGACGGAACATTCCAGTCCGCATCCGGCAGGTTGAAATCTCCCAACAGCAGAACCTCCTCTTTCCTTCCAAACTTTTGGATATCCACAATCAGATCCTTATCAATTTGCTGCGATTGAGTCGGAGGTCTGTAGACTATACCCACGTAGATAGAAGTTCCATCTTCTCTTTTCAGAGCAATCCATATCGCTTCTTCCTCTCCCCAGGTCCCTTGCATTTCGGTCGCTTGGATATTGATCTTTACATAGAGAGCTACTCCTCCACCTTTATGACCATCTCTGTCCTTCCTAAAAAGATTATATCCCGCTATGTTTGCATCCCATCCATGTGATTCACTGAACCATGTCTCTGTGATAGCAACAATATCTAGATCTGCCTCTAACATCAGGGCTTGCAGATCATGAACTTTGTTGCTTAGACTGCGAGCATTTGTGGTCATCGCTTTCCAGCTATTTTTCAGCGATAATCTCCTTTTTCGTATGGATTTTTGTTTCGTTTCACTTTCCGTTGTAATACTAAGAAATGAGTTGCTGATATTGCTTGTGTTGCAGTCTTTACTACTATCACATCTTTTCTTTTGCCGGGGGTGGTCTCTATAATTGTCCTTCGTACTTACACCACCCCCACCTTCTAGTTTAAATGCCTAGAAAAATATTGTCTAAATTTCTCTGCAAGGTTTCTTTTTTTTGCTGTAGTAATATGTAGCCCATCAGTGCAATATAGCTTCTTGTCCTTCCATGTATTTCCCCATCCTCCTATATACCTGAAGCCTTCTTGATGACACCAGGCTTTGAGCCATCTATTAAAGTCCTCTGTGTTTTTCACTCTTTGCTCCCCCTTTCCATATGCAGGCAGTATTTTAGATAAAGCTAAAGTATTTACAAAAGGTTTCACGCCCTCACCAAGCTCCCGAAAAGCTTTCTGTGCTGCAAGTGTGGAGTTGTTGGCCAGGTCATTTGTTCCCAGATGAATGACAACATCAGTGTTAAAATCCTTAGTTTCTTCCTTCATTATAGTCTGTATTTGCCTGGAACTCCTGGTAGCTGAGGATCCTGGAAGACATTTCACTATTTTGGTCTCCTCGCCTTGTGTTCCAAGGTTAATGCCTCTGATGATGGAATCCCCCAACAGTAATAGTTTTCTGTTTTTGGCCTTTTTATTTGTGCTTAGGGTGTGCTTGCTCTCTTGAGTTACCTTCATTGGTTCCAGTCCCACCTCCCTTCTGTTTTCTTGAGTATCGCAGTGCACTAGTGGAGCGAAGGAATTCTGTAGAGGTAATATTAGTGAAGGTGGATGTTTCTGTGTTACATGTTGCAGTCTTCCTGAGCCTACTGTGACCCATTTATTCCTGGGCTGTTTTATTCTTTGAGGTAGAGGTGGTAAGTTGGTATGATTTTGTGGAGTGATGGAAGCTGCTTTAATTGTATTCAATTCCTGTTTAAGTTTGCAGAGCTCCTCCTTAATACTAGCAAGTTGAAGACAGATGGGGCAAGCCTTAAGCCTCCAAATAGTATGTCTTGGAATTAAAGCGCCACAGTGATTGCATAGAATAAAGGTCATCTTGATTGGTTGTGAAGTGACTTGATTTGAGTAGTCCTGATTATATGGGTCTCTATATATGGTGGGACTATAAGTCTTCCCCTTATTCCTATGAAGAGGAAATAAGATTTAACAGAGGAAAGAGAAGGGTTTATTTTTTTGTGCTTTTTTGTTAGGTAAGAAACAGGTAGGAGAAGAGAAATCAAGCAGATATAATGCTGAAAACCAGTGAAATTAGCAGAATATGAAATGTTGAGCAACTTATCTTATTGAAGTTCACAGACAGCCTTGTTCACAGCAATGTCCCAAAGATAATGCAATTAACCTTCGAAGTAAAACAGAGCCCCTCCCTTCTCCACCTAATCAGACACAATGGCTAAAAACTAGTGAGTCAGAAATATAGGCTCTATACCACCTAATCAGACACAATGGCTAAAAACTAGTGAGTCAGAAATATAGGCTCTATACCACCTAAAACACAGTATTTTAAACAGAAATGCAGGTTCTATAACAAATCAGTGGCTACCCTAAAACACAGGATTTATAACAGGATTTTCCCTACTTTAGTCACCCTGAGCCACAGGCACCAGGATTTAATTAGAGTTAACAAAGTCTTACCCTTATTCCTATGAAGAGGAAGAGGAAATGAGATTTAACAGAGGAAAGAGAAGGGTTTATTTTTTTGTGCTTTTTTGTTTTTTTTTTTTAGGTAAGAAACAGGTAGGAGAAGAGAAATTAAGCAGATATAATGCTGAAAACCAGTGAAATTAGCAGAATATGAAATGTTGAGCAACTTATCTTATTGAAGTTCACAGACAGCCTTGTTCATGGTACCCTCTCCGATACGACGGAGGTGATCAGCGGAGTGCCGCAGGGCTCGGTCTTGGGCCCAACCCTATTTAACATCTTCATAAGAGATTTGACTGAGGGGCTTCGAGTTAAAATTACATTATTCGCCGATGACGCCAAACTATGCAACATAGTAGTCAAAAGCTCATCAGACGAAAGCACAGTGCCCGACAAAAGCTCAATGCCTGACAGTATGACACAGGACCTACTCCTGCTGGAGCATTGGTCAAAGACTTGGCAACTAAGTTTCAATGCCAAAAAATGCAAGGTCATGCACCTTGGTGGCAACAATCCATGCAGGACTTACACCCTAAATGGTGAGATCCTAGCAAGGACTGTAGCAGAACGCGACTTGGGAGTGATCATTAGCAAAGACATGAAGACTGTCAATCAAGTGGAGAAAGCTTCCTCCAGGGCTAGGCAAATCATGGGTTGTATCCGTAGAAGTTTCGTCAGCCGTAAGCCCCAGGTTATTATGCCATTGTACAGATCCATATTGAGACCCCATTTGGAATACTGTGTGCAATTCTGGAGGCCGCATTATCAAAAAGATGTGCGGAAAGTTGAGTCAGTTCAGCGAATGGCCACCAGAATGGTTTCAGGACTCAAGGATCTCCCATATGAGGAGCGACTGGATAAGTTGTAGCTATACTCACTCGAAGAACGCAGAGAGAGGGGAGACATGATCAAGACGTTCAAATATGTCACGGGCCGTATCGAGGTGAAAGAAGATCTTTTTTTTCTTAAAGGACCCAAGGCGACAAGAGGGCATCCTTGGAAAATCAGGGGTGGGAAATTTCATGGCGATACCAGAAAATATTTCTTCACCTGAGCGCGGCGGGAACTAGACTTCTGGCAAACAACATCAAGAGAGGAATAGAACAGGCTTTAAACTAAGAAGAAAGGGAAAGCCGACAGTCGACCAAGTGTCGATGATTCGGGAAAAGATATCTCGTGAAGATACTACAAGGGAAAAATGCTGGGAAGAAACAACGGGCAAAACATAGGAGCGGATTGAGCTAGAGTAGGAGGATAAGAGGATTGTAGCACCGGAGAAGACAATAAAGATCGAAGCACAGGTAAAGGAAACGAAGACAAAAAATTACCAGGACTTAAATTGCATATATACTAATGCAAGGAGCCTAAGGAACAAAATGGGGGAACTAGAAGTCAAGGCCAAAACTGAGAACCTTGACATCATTGGGGTCTCTGAAACATGGTGGAATGAAGAAAACAAATGGGACATAGCACTGCCGGGATACAAACTCTTATTGTGAGGACAGGTCAGGGCAGAAAGGAGAAGAATAGCTCTATACATAAAAGAAAGCATACACTCAACCAGAGTGGACACAGCAGCGACGACCAACAAATTGGAATCGCTATGGGTTAAAATACCGGGAAGGAAAGGGCCCGAGATAAAGATGGTCCTGTTCTATCGTCCACCTGGGCAAAACGAAACTACCGATGAAGAAATGGAAGCCGAAATGAAACAGGAATGCAAAAACGGTAACACGATCATTATGGGAGACTTCAACTATCCCGGAATAGACTGGAGTCTTGGAAACTCAAAATGCGCTAGGGAGACCGGATTCCTGGAAGCTATACAGGACTGCTTCATGGATCAGCTTGTCAGAGAACCGACGAGAGGAAATGCCACTCTGGATCTAATCATTAATGGGCTAAGAGGACCTGCAAAGGACGTGGAAGTAGTGGGACCGTTGGAAAACAGCGATCATAACATGATAAAGTTCAAAGTTGAAATAGGAATACCAAAGGGAAAGAGAACCACAGCGACAACTTTTAACTTCAAGAAAGGAAACTATGAAGCAATGAGGGTAATGGTAAGGAAGAAACTCTGGAACACAAAGAAATGGCAGACTGTAGAGCAAGCCTGGTCTTTATTCAAGGACATGGTAAGCGAGGTGCAAAATCGGTATATCCTAGATTCAGAAAAGGGTGCAAAAAGAGCCGAACAAAAGACCTGGCGTGGATAACTAAAGAAGTGAAGAAAGCGATAGGGGATAAGAAGAATTCATTCAAGAAATGGAAAAAGGGCAAAACCGAGGAGAACTGGAAAGAACACAGGAAGTATCAAAAATAATGTCACCTTGTGGTTAGAAAAGCAAAAAGAGAATATGAAGAGGGGCTAGCCAGGGAAGCACAAAATTTCAAACCGTTCTTTAGATATGTTAAAGGGAAACAGCTGGCTAGGGAGGAGGTGGGACCGCTGGATGACGGAGAAAGGAAGGGAGTGGTGAAGGATAGTGCAGCCTTCCCCTCGCTGAATCTCTCCAACTTAAGTTTCTCCTCATAAAAGTCTCTACACGGAAAATTTAAGTTTCTCCCTGCTCAAGTTCCTACATGAAAACTGTTTTAGATGCTAAATTGTATTCATTGCTTAGACTTGGGCTTAATGCTCAGTTCCCCCTGCGTAGTCTAATCGCTTAGCTCTACTTCTGATTAACGTTTAAAAAACAAAACAAGTACTGAATTGCATTAAAAAAAAAATTTATGTCATATGAAAGCTATAAGTGAAAAGAACATTGCGCAATTAGGCTAGTAAAAAGTGGGAAAAGAGCTCTAGAAATGGCCAATGTTATGTATCCTGGGGTACCGCCTAAACTAAAACAAGTAGACAAAACACAGACCACATGGCACAGACAAAACATAAAACACAAAGTTTGAGGCGTGAGGCTATTCTTCCCTCTGTCAAGTGTGAGGGGCGGAATTTAACTCTGCAAATAAACACATTGTTATAGAAAACCAAAACAAAGATGAACACATGAGTAGTACAAATAATGCATGTCATAACCATCTCATATTCAGAAAAGGCATAAAGATAATATCTTCTATGGAACGTCTTTATCTCTGCAGTGATAAAGAGGATCCTTGGAAAACACTAGAAATATCTTTGTGCCAAAACTGGTCTGGGATGGCTATGTATATATCCGAACTGCTGCTAAGAAAAAGAAAAAACATTTTAAAAAGCATCCTCAAGGTCACTTAGAGCAAACTTCATCCATGTTCCATTCAAGCTGACCTGGACCACATGTCTGCCACCTGGGCCCCACTGCACTCGGAGGAGTGGGCACTGTGGTGCAGAAGTCAGGTGCAGGCTAGATGTGTCTTCTTTTGTCTGCACTGTCGTGTCCTGGCATTCAGAGGCAAGGGGCAAATTCTGAAAATCATTAGTCATGTCTAGGACAGAGAAAAATGCACATTTTGGATTAAGTTTCACAGTATTGTCAGAGTAAGAAGCTGCCACTGGTACTACAGGCTTTGAAATCTTAGTTAGGGCCCGAGAGTCTATAGTGAGCCTATCAGAGCCCTCTGGTTTAGCATCTGACCAAGCTAGAGAGCGACATGCTAAAGAGATAGGTCCACTCCGATCCCTCTTCTCCATCTTAGGCACCAGTTCTGTTGCTGGAGGAAGTACTGAATGCTGTGTTTGTGGTTGAGGATCTTCGGCCTGAAACAAAATTTCAGTGTACCTTTTCCCACAATCTTGTGCCCAGACAGAAACATCTGCAACCTCTGAGTGAGTTATACTATGATCATCCTGCTGCATTAGCATGCTACACTGTGTGGCTAACTGCACAGGAATAACCTCATGAACCAAAGGTTTAGAAGCATTTAGAATTCCTGTAGCTAATGCAGGACCAGCCACCTCAACTATTTTTTTGCCTGTATTCTCACTCGTGCTGGCAGTAGTTTCTACAATGTCTTTCATTTGTTCCTTTTGTGAGATAGACACACGACTGACAAGAAATAGAATTAAAAGCACAAGGTAAAAAAGTAAAAGTTATTAGTACAGATAATAATAATAATAACTTTATTCTTGTATACCACAATACCATGGAAGTTCAATGCGGTTAACAGAAGAAGAGACTGTACATTTACAGCGAAGTTACATACATGGCAATGATAAGGCATATAATATATAGGCGTAACAAGGACAGACCATTTAGATAAACAGAATCGATTATGAAAGGCCATATAGAGGCTTGGCAAGGTAGGAGGGTTCAGAGGTTGGAGGCATATCGAGGGCAGGGGAGGGGGAGGGGGGTTAGAGGAATTTGTCAAAGAGATAGGTTTTTAATGACTTTCTGAACAATTGGTAGGGTGGAGAATTGGAAATGAGGGCGGTTAGGCAATTGTTCCATTTGCCCGCTTGGAATGCTAGGGATCTATCGAGGAATCTCTTGTAGAGGCAGCCTTTTAGGGAGGGAAAGGTGAACAGGTAGGCGTTTCGTGTGCAAGAGGGGCCTGCTATTTCAAGGTGCTCAGACAGGTAGATTGGAGAAGAGCCGGTTAGAGTTTTGAAGCAGAGGCAGGCGAACTTAAAGATGATTCTTGCCTCTACTGGAAGCCAGTGGAGTTTGGTGTAATAGGGGCTTACATGGTCGTATTTTTTGAGATCGTAAATGAGGCGAACGGCCGCATTTTGGACTATTCTTAAGCGTTTGATGGTGTTTTTATAGGATCCCAGGTAAATGATGTTGCAGTAGTCTAGAATGCTTAATATCAGAGATTGGACAAGTAGACGGAAGGAAAGGTGGTCGAAGTAACGTTGATGGTGCGAAGTTTCCATAGGGTGCAGAAACATTTTTTCACCTGGGCGCTGGTATGGTCATCGAAGGTCAGGGTGCGGTCCAGGATGACTCCGAGGATTTTTATGGTGGGGTAGATAGGGTAATCTAGGCCATTCAATTTCAGGGAAGTGTTTGTTAATTTATGGTTGGGACTTGCCAGGAAAATTTTGGTTTTGTCAGTATTCAATTTTAATTTGAATTGTGAGGTCCAGAGTTCTAATTTGATGAGGATAGAAGAGGTGAATTGTTCCGTTTCTTGTGTTAATGAAGTAATGGGAATAATGATGGTGATGTCGTCAGCATATATGAATGATTTTAGGTTTGAGTCTGCTAGAGTCCGTGCCAGAGGGGCCAAGTAAATATTGAATAGGGAGGGGGATAGGGGGGAGCCTTGTGGGACTCCACAGGGGTTGCGCCAATGGTGGGAGAAAGTTCTGTTACTGTGGACCTGGTAGGTACGGTTGGTTAGGAAGCCTGTGAACCAATCTAATATCTGTCCGGAGATGCAGATGGAGTCAAGACAGCTGAGCAAAATGTCGTGGTTGACCAGGTCGAAGGCACTGCTCAGGTCGAATTGAAGTAATAGGTCGCTTTTGCCCAGTGAGAACAGGTAGAGGAGGTAATTTGTCAGAGCGGTTTAGACGATTTCTGTGCTATGGTTTGGGCGGAAACCGGACTGGGAGTCGTGAAGAATGTTGAACTTATCAAGGTATTTTGTGAGGTCGTGGTTAACTAGGCCTTCCATGAGTTTTTGGAAGAGTGGTATATTGGCGATGGGTCTGTAGTTGGCGGTGGAAGAGATTGGTTCCTTGGGGTGTTTTGGGATAGGGGATATGAGGATGTGGCCGAGTTCTGTCGGGAAGTGGCCAGTGGACAGGCATAGGGAGACCCAATTGAAGAGTTCGGCTTTGAATGGGGGGGGGGGGGCGGATTTCATGATAGTGGGTGGGCAAGTGTCTAGTAGGCAGTTGGAGTTGGCGTATTTAGCGTAGAGTTTGAGAAATAGGTTCCTGTCAGGGTTTTCGAAGGAGTTCCAGAACATGTCGGCTATTGAACCTTCTGTACCTGCTGCATGTTGGATGAGTAATGGTTCAGCGCTGGGGGCTGCAAGAGACGATTTTAAAGTGTGAATTTTGTTGGCAAAATGGTCGGCTAGTGTAGTAGCGGAGGGTGGGAGGTCTGAGATAGGGCATTTGTGAGAATCTGTGTCGAGTAGGGAGTTAACTATTCTAAAAAGAGCTTTACTGTTTAGAGAAGGGGAATTAATTAGTTGGGAGTAATGTTTACTGCGTTTTTCATTGATCAGTTTTTTGTATTCTTTGACTTTTAGTCGCCAGGTGAGTCTGTCTATGTCAGTCCCTGATTTACACCAAGTTCTTTCTAATTTCCGTACTTCTCGTTTTGTGGCCAGGAGGTCCGCGTCAAACCAGCTGTTTGAGGGATGAAGTGTTTTCCTGCGAAGTCTTAGAGGGGCGGTGGTGTTTAGAACTTGGTCGCTAAATTTTTTCCAGTTTAGGTGGAAGTTGGGGGTCTGCGTCGGAATCGGAGATGAGGGTGTAATGTGTCCAGAAGTCAGCTGGATTTATTTGTTCTCTTGTCCAGGTCATCTTCTTTGTATGGTTGGTGTTAGGCTTCTTATCTGGTTGTTTTTTGAGCCAGGTTAATTCGAAATTGCACAGGAGGTGGTCGGACCAGGGGGTGTTTGACCATGTTTGGGAGTGATATGGGTGTTGGAGAGAAAGGTAATCAGGTCGAGGTGGTGGCCTTTGTTGTGTGTTGTGGTTTGGGGGGGCTTGGTAAAGCCTAGCGATGTGAGGAAGGAGAAAAGGTCTGCAACGTTTGAGTTCTCTGCCTGTTCAAGGTGTAGATTGATGTCTCCTGCTAAGAGATTGTAGGTGCCTGCTGATGAGTTCGTAAGGAGGAACTCGTAGTAATCATCTTTTGCTTGATTCCATTTATTAGGGTGTATGTAGAATAATGTGACGATTAGGTTGTCTATACAGTCTGTTTTGGAGATTTTACAGGTGAGAATTTCCAGATTATTGGTTAATTTAGAGTCTAGAACTTGGAAGTGGAAGTGGTTACGGAGTATGATAGCAAGGCCACCTCCTCTTTTTGAGTTTCTAGAGAGGGGGATAATTTTGTAGTGTGGGGGGAGAATATCCCCTATGATAGTATCCTGGTCGGAAATGAGCCATGTTTCGATTAGAAGGAGAATATCTAAGTGTGTTTCTTCCAGCCAGTCTTTGATGAGCTGGGCCTTATTTCTAGCTGAACATATGTTCAAGTAGGCACAAGGAAGAATGGATTGTTGTGGGAGGGACGAGGGTATCGTATGTTGCAAATTTTTTAGAGATCGCTTTCTTTTGTATGTTGGTCTAGGAGGGTGCGAGAGGTGTTGATTACAGGAATTGGGAAAGGATCTGCTTCTGTGCAGTCGTGTAAGAGTCGGTGGGGGCGGAGAAATTTATCAGGACCTGAGATTCTATTCCATGTAGTATAGGTTGGAATAGGTTCAAAGGCTAGAGCTTTTGTAATCCAGTCTCTTGTGGTAAGCAAATAGAGGAGGAGAAGGGCAGTGAATTTACGAGTGAGGCTAGTCATGTTAGAATTGCTGATCAGTCGGGGGAGGGGGGGGTTGAACTCGGAGGGGGAGGGGCTGGCGTGAGAGAAAGACCAAAGAATAAAACAGCCCAGGAATAAATGGGTCACAGTAGGCTCAGGAAGACTGCGACATGTAACACAGAAACATCCACCTTCACTAATATTACCTCTACAGAATTCCTTCGCTCCACTAGTGCACTGTGATACTCAGGAAAACAGAAGGGAGGTGGGACTTGAACCAATGAAGGAAACTGAAGAGAACAAGAGCACCCTAAGTACAAATAAAAAAGCCAAAAACAGAAAACTATTACTGTTGGGGGATTCCATCATCAGAGGCATTAACCTTGGAACACAGGGCGAGGAGACCAAAATAGTGAAATGTCTTCCAGGATCCTCAGCTACCAGGAGTTCCAGGCAAATACTGACTATAATTAAGGAAGAAACTAAGGATTTTAACACTGATGTTGTTATCCATCTGGGAACAAATGACCTGGCCAACAACTCCACACTTGCAGCACAGAAAGCTTTTCGGGAGCTTGGTGAGGGCGTGAAACCTTTAGTAAAGACTTTAGCTTTTTCTGAAATACTGCCTGCATATGGAAAAGGAGAGCAAAGAGTGAAAAACACAGAGGACTTTAATAGATGGCTCAGAGCCTGGTGTCATCAAGAAGGCTTCAGGTACATAGGAGGATGGGGAAATACATGGAAGGACAAGAAGCTATATTGCACTGATGGGCTACATATTACTACAGCAGGAAAAAGAAACCTTGCAGAGAAATTTAGACAATATTTTTCTAGGCATTTAAACTAGAAGGTGGGGGTGGTGTATGTACGAAGGACAATTATAGAGACCACCCCCGGCAAAAGAAAAGATGTGATAGTAGTAAAGGCTGCAACATAAGCAATATCAGCAACTCATTTCTTAGTATTGCAACGGAAAGTGAAACGACACAAAAATCCATACAAAAAAGGAGATTATCTCTGAAAAATAGCTGGAAAGCGATGACCACAAATGCTCGCAGTCTAAGCAACAAAGTTCATGATCTGCAAGCCCTGATATTAGAGGCAGATCTAGATATTGTTGCTATCACAGAGACATGGTTCAGTGAATCACATGGATGGGATGCAAACATAGCGGGATATAATCTTTTTAGGAAGGACAGAGATGGTCATAAAGGAGGAGGAGTAGCTCTCTATGTAAAGATCAATATCCAAGCGACCGAAATGCAAGGGACCTGGGGAGAGGAAGAAGCGATATGGATTGCTCTGAAAAGAGAAGATGGAACTTCTATCTACGTGGGTGTAGTCTACAGACCTCCGACTCAATCGCAGCAAATTGATAAGGATCTGATTGTGGATATCCAAAAGTTTGGAAGGAAAGAGGAGGTTCTGCTGTTGGGAGATTTCAACCTGCCGGATGCGGACTGGAATGTTCCGTCTGCGGAATCGGAAAGAAGTAGGGAGATTGTGGATGCCTTTCAAGAGGCTCTGCTCAGACAAATGGTGACGGAACCCACAAGGGAAAAAGCGATATTGGATCTGGTCCTCACAAATGGAGAGAGTATCTCTAATGTTCGAGTGGGTGCTCACCTGGGTAGTAGCGATCATCAAACGGTTTGGTTTGATATAACGGCTAAAGTGGAGAGCGGCCGCACGATACTTAAAGTCCTAGATTTCAAACGTACGGACTTTAATGCAATGGGAAAGTACCTGAAGAAAGAGCTTTTAGGATGGGAGGACATAAGAGAAGTGGAAAGACAGTGGTCTAAGCTGAAAGGAGCGATAAAAATGGCTACGGACCTTTATGTGAAGAAAATCAATAAAAACAAGAGAAAAAGGAAGCCGACATGGTTCTCCAACCTAGTGGCTGAGAAAATAAAGGCGAAAGAGTTGGCGTTCATGAAATATAAAAAAACCCAAGAAGAGGAGAGCAGAAAGGACTACAGGGTGAAACTGAAAGAAGCCAAGAGAGAGATACGTTTGGCAAAGGCACAGGCGGAAGAACAAATGGCTAAAAATGTAAAAAAGGGAGAAAAAATTTTTTTCAGATATATTAGTGAAAGGAGGAAGATAAAAAATGGAATTGCTAGGCTGAAAGATGCTGGGAACAAATATGTGGAGAGTGATGAGGAGAAAGCAAATGTGCTAAACAAATACTTCTGTTCTGTATTCACAGAAGAAAATCCTGGAGAAGGATCGAGACTGTCTGGCAAAGTTACACGAGAAAATGGAGTAGATTCTGCGCCGTTCACGGAGGAGGGTGTTTATGAGCAACTTGAAAAACTGAAGGTGGACAAAGCGATGGGACCAGACGGGATCCATCCCAGGATACTAAGGGAGCTCAGAGAGGTTCTGGCGAGTCCTATTAAAGACTTGTTCAACAAATCTCTGGAGACGGGAGTGATTCCTGGGGATTGGAGGAGAGCGGATGTGGTCCCTATTCATAAAAGTGGTCACAGGGATGAAGCAGGAAACTACAGGCCGGTGAGCCTCACTTCAGTTGTTGGAAAAATAATGGAAGTGTTGCTGAAAGAAAGGATAGTGTATTTCCTTGAATCTAATGGGTTACAGGATCCAAGGCAACATGGCTTTACAAAAGGTAAATCGTGCCAAACGAACCTGATTGAATTTTTTGATTGGGTGACCAGAGAGCTGGATCGAGGACATATGCTAGATGTAATTTACTTGGATTTCAGCAAAGCCTTTGATACAGGCTGTTGAACAAACTTGAAGGGCTGAAGTTAGGACCCAAAGTGGTGAACTGGGTCAGAAACTGGCTGTCGGACAGACGCCAGAGGGTGGTGGTTAATGGAAGTCGCTCGAAGGAAGGAAAGGTGACTAGTGGAGTCCCTCAGGGTTCAGTGCTGGGGCCAATCCTGTTCAATATGTATGTAAGTGACATTGCTGAAGGGTTAGAAGGAAAAG
This sequence comes from Geotrypetes seraphini, assembly GCF_902459505.1. Lineage (NCBI taxonomy): Eukaryota > Metazoa > Chordata > Amphibia > Gymnophiona > Dermophiidae > Geotrypetes > Geotrypetes seraphini. Next base: position 425,573 of record NC_047088.1, read on the forward strand.
TGTGCCTTTTTGCAGATGATACCAAGATTTGTAACAGAGTAGACACCGAAGAGGGAGTGGAAAATATGAAAAAGGATCTGCAAAAGTTAGAGGAATGGTCTAATGCCTGGCAACTAAAATTCAATGCAAAGAAATGCAGAGTAATGCATTTGGGGATTAATAATAGGAAGGAACCGTATATGCTGGGAGGAGAGAAGCTGATATGCACGGACGGGGAGAGGGACCTTGGGGTGATAGTGTCCGAAGATCTAAAGGTGAAAAAACAGTGTGACAAAGCAGTGGCTGCTGCCAGAAGGATTCTGGGCTGTATAAAGAGAGGCGTAGTCAGTAGAAGGAAGAAGGTGTTGATGCCCCTGTACAGGTCATTGGTGAGGCCCCACTTGGAGTATTGTGTTCAGTTTTGGAGACCGTATCTGGCGAAAGACGTAAGAAGACTTGAGGCGGTCCAGAGGAGGGCGACGAAAATGATAGGAGGCTTGCGCCAGAAGACGTATGAGGAGAGACTGGAAGCCCTGAATATGTATACCCTAGAGGAAAGGAGAGACAGGGGAGATATGATTCAGACGTTCAAATACTTAAAGGGTATTAACGTAGAACAAAATCTTTTCCAGAGAAAGGAAAATGGTAAAACCAGAGGACATAATTTGAGGTTGAGGAGTGGTAGATTCAGGGGCAATGTTAGGAAATTCTACTTTACAGAGAGGGTGGTGGATGCCTGGAATGCGCTCCCGAGAGAGGTGGTGGAGAGTAAAACTGTGAATGAGTTCAAAGAAGCGTGGGATGAACACAGAAGATTTAGAATCAGAAAATAATATTAAAGATTGAACTAGGCCAGTTACTGGGCAGACTTGTACGGTCTGTGTCTGTGCATGGCCATTTGGAGGAGGATGGGCAGGGGAGGGCTTCAATGGCTGGGAGGGTGTAGATGGGCTGGAGTAAGTCTTAACAGAGATTTTGGCAGTTGGAACCCAAGCACAGTACCGGGTAAAGCTTTGGATTCTCGCCCAGAAATAGCTAAGAAGAAAAATAAAAATAAAAATAATAATTTAAATTGAATCAGATTGGGCAGACTGGATGGACCATTCGGGTCTTTATCTGCCGTCATCTACTATGCTACTATGTTACTATGTTACCAAAGCTTAAGAGGAAATGCCGGCTAGGTTGGATAAGAGGGAGATTGAGTGGTGTGTAAGTTTGTGAGCTTGTACGAAAAGAGAGTCTATGAACAGATGAGAAATATAAACCTATAAGCCTAAAAAGGTAATGCTGTGGTCAGGGAGACCCGGGGCTAATACGAAATATAAGATTATGAACAAATATGAAATATAAGTCTATGAACAAATATAAAGTATAAGTCTATGAACAGATATGAAGTATAAGTCATGAACAGATATGAGGAATAATACTATAAACTCAAAAAGGTAATGCTGTGGTCAGGGAGACCGCGGCTAATACGAAATATAAGTCTCGGAACAAATATGAAAAATAAGTCTATGAACAGATATGAAGTATAAGACATGAACAGATATGATAAATAATACTATAAACTCAATAAGGTAATGCCGTAGGCGGTGTAGTTTTTAAAGAAGAAATTCGTCCCCTGCTGGATTGGGGGAGGGGAGGAGCGTGCTCCCACGCTCCACCGAGAGGGACCTGAAATCTCCTGCCGACTGCAGGTAGCTGGTGCGTAGGTAAAAGGGAGGAATCCCGAAGGCTGTTAAACCCGCTGGCTCGGGGGAGGGGCAGAGCGGTGCTCATGTGCCTCTCTGGAGCTGGACTCCCGTCGAAAAGAACTCGGCCCACTGCAAACTTTAGCTGTTATCCCCGCTGGCTCGGGGGAGGGGCAGAGTGGTGCTCGTGTGCCTCTCTGGAGCTGGACTCCCGTCGAAAAGTCACAGATGTGGCGTGTCTTAATTGAGTGACTGTTTTAATTTTGGATCATGCTTTTCTTCAGAGCAGCTGAAATATTCTTACATGCAACACCCTCTAGCAAGCCTATAATAGCAAAGCATAAAATGCAAACTGGCACAGGTAACACAACAATGCCTTTTTATAGTAAAATCTCACCAAATATTAAACCCAAAATATTACTGGAACTTTTCACAAATTTGTCATCCAGTCTAAAACAATTTAAGGGTTCCAGAAGGTCTTTTGATTTCTATCTCACTCTGTCTATCAATCAAAAATACAAAGTCTATTGATAAATAAAATCTCACCAAGTATAAAACCCCACAATATTACTGGAACTTTTCACCAGTACCTCACGGGACGTGTCGAAGTGGAAGATGATATTTTCTTTCTCAAGGGACCCTCGGCCACAAGAGGGCACCCGCTCAAACTCAGGGGCGGAAAATTTCATGGCGACACCAGAAAGTATTTCTTCACAGAGAGAGTGGTTGATCATTGGAACAAGCTTCCAGTGCAGGTGATCGAGGCAGACAGCGTGCCAGACTTTAAGAATAAATGGGATACCCATGTGGGATCCCTGCGAGGGTCAAGATAAGGAAATTGGGTCATTAGGGCATAGACAGGGGGTGGGTAAGCAGAGTGGGCAGACTTGATGGGCTGTAGCCCTTTTCTGCCGTCATCTTCTTTGTTTCTATAAGTGTGTCATCCAGTCTAAAGTACAATCTAAGGGTTTTCCAAGGTCTTTTGATTTATATCTCACTCTGTCTATACATAATCCTATTGCACAGTGCATACAAGGAAAAAAAAATTGAATTCTACTTACCCAAATGAAATCATCAGGAAGGACCGAGACAAGCCCCCAAAATGTAAGGGTTGTTAGTGGCCCCCACAATGTATGGTTGGTGGGGTTATATTAGAGGCGCCCTTACACATGCCAGGTCCCAGGTTCAGTTCCCTCACTGAAGATTCACCAGGAAGTAGACTCAAATAAGAAACACAGCCAGAATGATTGCATAAAGAATATATTATAGAAATAGGCTTACAGGAAAGCAATATTTATAAGCATTACAATTAAGGAGAGAGCAAAGCAGCTTCCGTGCCTTACAGAGTTCAGAGGCAAAGAGACAGAGAGTCTGAAGTTCTAAGGAGAGAGAGAGAGAGAGAGAGAAAGCGGGATGGGGTGATGGTCTAAGTTTCGGGTTCCATAGATAAAGAGAAGGATAGACAAAGAGATAGACAGAGAAAGAGATAGCTCAAGAGAAATAAGAGAGGACCAGAGTGCCAAGAGCCAAGAGAGGGGGGTGATGCTGCGAGGGGGCTTTTATAGTTTTGAAACTTATTCTAAAAACCAGAATCTATTGAACTTTAACAGAACTTAAACATGCTAGACAGGAGAAGAATAGGCTGAAGTCATATGTGATTTCCAGTATGTCTCTGACAATAGTTTCTGATTAACTTTAGTTATCTGTGCACCTGGACCCATTGTCCTAAGCACCCTCTTAATCAGACATTAACACATTAACACCTTTTATCTAATCATGATTTAATCAGGGCTACTTAAAACAGTTTCCCTGCCCTCAGGGTCTATCTGCATTCACATGCCAGAGTCAGATTGATATAATTTCCCATTGGCCTTCGCTGACATTAGTTATGCCAACTGAAAATGCTGAATGCTAGCAATAGCTATGCTGACAGGTATCTTATTACTATATCGCCCACCCACCCCTTAGAACAACTCCTCCGAACTCGTCTTCGAGACCATAACAAACGCGTTCCTTAAGTTTCAAAGACTACTGATCATTGGGGATATCAATCTCCACCTTGACGACACCACCAGCAAAGATGCATCCGAATTTAATGACTTCCTCACCTCTCTAGGCTTCCCCCCCCCTGCATCCTCTCCAACCCTTGAAAAAGGACACACACTAGACTTCGTCAGTTTCCTCGATCTTACCGCTTATAAAACTTTAACCGATGACACCCGCTGGGATCACGTCCCCTGGTCTGACCACTTCTTAGGAGCTTTCTATCTCCCCATTTTCATGTCGCACCTTGAGACTTCACCCCATACCTCTAATTCCATTACTTTCCGCAAAAAAATTTCAAGCGATCAGTTCTGGACCAAATTTCTTAACCTATTCTCCTCCATGCCTAAGCCTGCAGATTCAGATACCAACTGGCACAACTGGATTACCCTCTCAGAGTCCACCTACCACTCCCTCGCCCCACTTTCCACTAAAACCATCTCCTACTCCCGTAAGGCCCCCTGGTACTTTCCATATCACAGAGAACTGAAACAGAAAAATCGATCTCTGGAACGTATCTGGAAAAACACCTAAATCCCCTATAGATAAACAGACCTGGAGGGTCAATATTAAGCTCTACAATACTATACTCAAAAAAGCAAGGAAGAACTTCTACGGTGACAAGATCTCCAGATCAAACAACCAGAATAGTGCACTGTTCAATATATGGCACTCCTTAACTTCTAAAAACGACTCCTCCATGCTCCCCTCCTCTCCATCAGCTGATGTCCTAGCAAACTTCTTCAACGGAAAGGTCACCACCTTAAGAAGCTCCTTCCCGCCTGCAGTCTCCTACAACTCTCTGGTATCCGCCATTCCCAACCTTACCCCAAATGTCTCCAACCCTATCCCAGTCAACAGATCCTGGACTGCCTTTGAGCAAGTATCCGAATCGCAGGTCCTTAAACTCTGCCTGAAACTTAAATCCTGCAACTGTACCTTGGACCCATTCCCATCCTACCTATTTGAGAAAATTCCCACACGTGCCATCTCATCTCTTACCAAACTTATAAACTCTGCCCTATTATCGGGCCTTTTATCCCCAGAAATGGGACATATTGCGTTGACCCCCGTATTGAAAAAAGCTGACCTGGATCCCTCCACACCATCCAATTATCGCCCAATAGCAAATATTCCTCTCCTAACCAAATTGCTAGAGTCTATCGTATCCTCCCAACTCTCATCCTACCTGGAAAGATTCTCTATTCTCCTACCCTATCAATATGGCTTTAGACCCAACTTCAGCACTGAATCCCTTTTGGCCTCACTAATCTCTAAGGTTCAACAACTTCATTCTCATAATAAATTCGCTGTTCTCCTTCAATTCGACCTTTCTGCAGCTTTAGACGTTGTCCATCATGATATTCTAGTCTTCCAACTCTCCAAGATAGGCATTAGCTCTACAGTCCTTGACTGGTTCTCGAACTTCTTACGTTTCCATTCTTACACCGTTACCAAGAATGGCATCTCATCCTCCCCATGGAAACCGACATGTGGAGTCCCGCAAGGTTCCCCCCTATCTCCTATTCTTTTCAACATTTATATGTCCTCCCTGAAACTCCTCCACCTATCCCCCCTAGAAATACTTTACACTTATGCCGATGACATCCTGGTCCTCCTTGAGATCGACTCGAACCTCACTAATCTCGCAGTGAACATCTCCTCATGCATAACAAATCTCCAATCTTGGGCCCTCACTGTACAAATGAAACTGAACGAGTCCAAAACAAAACTACTTTGGCTCGGCCCTAAATTAGACCAACTTCCCACCTCCATTCCATTGTCCTCAGGATCCTCACTTCAGTTGGAGTTCTCAAGCAAAGTTCTGGGCATCATCATTGATTCCTCACTATCCTTCAATGACCACCTCAATTCCTTGATAAAAAAATGCTTTTTTAGCTTTCACATGCTGAGGAAAGTGAGGTCCTGCTTCCATCAAAAATACTTTGCCATCCTCGTACAAGCCACCATCCTTTCCAGATTGGACTATTGCAACTCTATTTACTTAAGCCTAACAAAGAAAAGCCTCCATAGACTCCAACTAATCCAGAATACCGCGGCTAAGTTTATCTTCTCAAAAAGTAAATTTGACCATGTCGCACCACTCCTGTCCAAGCTCCACTGGCTTCCTGTAATCTCCAGGGTCCACTTTAAATGTGCCTGCCTAACCTTCAAGATCCTCTACGGCATCCTTCCTCCTTTTATTCCATTATCCTGGAACTCCTCAAATCCAAATTCCACAAGATCCACCCAGAAACTAAAATTATCCTTCCCCCTATTTAAAAGGCATATCCCATGTTGGTAAACTAGGGTCTTCCCTCCACTTCAGAATCAATGAGCTCTGGAATAACCTTACCTCCCCACTTCGCAACTTGAGCTCCCTTCAACTATTCCGTAAGCATCTGAAAACTTGGCTATTCTCTAAAATGTAACTTTTCTTTCCCTCTTTGGTACACTAAGCCCTCTTTACCTCTCTTTATACTTACTTCTATAATTCCATTGAAGTTACGTTCTATCCCAACTCCTGTAAACCGTGCTGAGCTCCACGTTGTGGAGAAGGTGCGGTATATAAACCCAAGGTTTAGTTTAGTTTAGGAGGAGAAAGAAGTGGCGGAAAGACTAAACATGTTCTTTTCGTCAGTATTTACAAAAGAAGACACATCCAACATACCGGAACCTGAACAAATCTTCAAAGAAGACCAAGCAGAGAAATTAACATCCATTTAAGTAAGCCTTGAGGACATACACAGGCAGATTGAAAAATTAAAATCTGACAAATCACCGGGCCCAGACGGAATCCACCCTAGAGTATTGAAAGAACTAAAGGAGGAAATAGCGGAACTACTACATCAGGTTTGTAATCTATCCTTTAAAACAGGCTTGATCCCGGAGGATTGGAAGATAGCCAATGTTACACCCATCTTTAAAAAGGGATTGAGAGGTGACCCAGGGAACTACAGTCTGACCTCGGTTCCGGGGAAAATGGCGGAAGCACTGATAAAAGGTAGCATCGAGGAGCATCTAGAGAGGCATAAACTTATGAAAACAAGCCAACAAGGCTTCTGCAAGGGAAGATCGTGTCTGACGAAGGAATTAACAAATGGATGGACAAAGGGGACCCCATAGACATTGTATACATAGACTTCCAAAAAGCCTTTGACAAGGTACCTCATGAACGCCTACTTCGGAAACTAAAGAACCATGGGGGTGGAAGGAGACGTACACAGATGGATCAGGAATTGGTTGGCGGGCAGAAAGCAGAGGGTAGGAGTGAAGGGCCACTACTCGGACTGGAGGAAGGTCACGAGTGGTGTTCCGCAGGGGTCGGTGCTTGGACCAATGCTATTCAATGTATTTATAAATGATCTAAAAACGGGGACAAAGAGCGAAGTAATAAAATTCGCAGATGACACCAAGCTATTTAATGGGGCTAGGACTAAAGAGGACTAAGAAGATTAACAAAGGGATCTAAACAAACTATGGGAGTGGGTGACGAGATGGCAGATGAAGTTCAATGTAGAGAAATGCAAAGTCTTACACGTAGGAAACAGGAACCCAAGGTACAGCTACACAATGGGAGGGCTGTTATTGAGTGAGAGTTCCAAGGAAAGGGACTTGGGGGTAATAGTGGACATGAAATGAAGCCATCGGTACAATGCGCAGCGGCTGCTAAGAAAGCAAATAGAATACTAGGAATAATCAAGAAGGATATTACAAGCAGAACGAAAGAAGTTATCCTGCCGTTGTATAGGGCGATGGTGCACCCGCATCTGGAGTACAGCGTCCAATATTGGTCGCTGTACCTAAAGAAGGATATGGTGATACTCGAGAGGGTTTAGAGGAGAGCGACGTGTTAGATAAAAGGTATGGAAAACCTTTCATACGCTGAAAGATTAGAGAGACTGGGGCTTTTTTTGCTGGAGACGCGGATATTTAAAGGGGATATGATAGAGACTTATAAGATCACGAAGGGCATAGAGAAAGTGGAGAGGGACAGATTCTTCAAACTTTTGACAACTACAAGAACGAGAGGGCATTCCGAAAAATTAAAAGGGGACAGATTCAGAACCAATGCTAGGAAGTTCTTCTTCACCCAACGGGTGGTGGACACCTGGAACGCGCTTCCAGAGGGAGTGATAGGACAGGGTACGGTAATGGAATTCAAGAAGGGATTGGACAATTTTCTGAAGGAAAAGGGGATAGAAGGATATAGATAGAGGGCTAGTATACAGGTCCTGGATCTGATGGGCTGCCGCGTGAGCGGACTGCTGGGCATGATGGATCTCAGGTCTGACCCAGCAGAGGCACGGCTTATGTTCTTATAATATAACAAGGAAAAAACAACCGTTAATTAGTCCACCATCATTGGGGGAGGAGTGTCAATGAAATCGAAAATTGTTTTACTCTATCCACTTTTTAAAGGAAAAAATCAGGCAACCTGAAATGGACCCAAGTTATTAACTACGAGCATTATTCCTGGCTATTGATAGAGGGATACTTACAGTATTCACCTCCTTTTCCAAAATGAATCTTTGATAACTGTGTGGAATCAAAAAATATATATCTAGTTCCCTTGAAATTCACCAAACACATACATGGGAATCTTAATACAAAGGTAGCACCCATTTTTAACACCTGAGGTCTCCAAAGTAAAAATTGTTTCTTCTTTTTTTGTGTTACCCTGGACACATCTGGATATATTCTTATTTTTTGATTCAGAAAAAGAGCATCTTTATATTTGAAAAACAACTTTAAAAGCCACTCTATCTGAATCTAAGGCTAGTTGAACAAAAAGTGCTCTGATTCTGACTTCTCTAATATATTTGTCAAATCTAGCACATCTATTGCTAATTCTTGGTGGTCCTCCGGAGGTTTCTTCTTTTCCAAGGAAATATAATAAATTTTTGAGATAGAAGAAAAAGAGTTTTTTGGGACTTTCAGAACCTCTGAGAGATATCTTTTAAGCATATCCAATGCTGAGGTGGTAATTGATTTAGGAAAATTGATCAGTCTCAAATTTTATCTCCGTGATAGATTTTCCAGCACTTCCATTTTAAAGTTAATACTCCGATTGTTTTTTTTTTAAGGAGCTGATTTGGTGCTCCTAAAATTTCCAGTTTTTTTTCTTGCTCCATTGATTTTTTTTTTTTTTTCCCCTCCAATTTGCCCACTTTTTGTTGTAAAGTTATAGTCTCGGATATTATCCCAGCACAATGTGTGAATAAAGTTTGCATTTGAGTTCCCAGGGAAATTTGTAAAGATTAAATTGCATCCCAAATAGAATTCAAGTCAACCACAGGAGGCTTTTCCAGGGGAGCTAGTGAATGGTTAAATTTTAAATCCTTAAGTTTCACAGTACCTACTTGTATGCTCGACAGTGCCATTCCCCAACCGATTCCAGGTCTCCACGCGGCGGCAGCTGTGGTAGAGAGGCAGCAGAAATCCTCCGGACCGCCAGATCTTCATCCTCCTCTTCTTCACAGCTCTTTGAGGGAGCTGCATAGCTCATCTCGCTCCCTGTGTCCTGCAACACTGGTCAGGAGAGTCGCTGCGCCGGTGTGTTATGCTCTTCTGGCGAAAGACTAGTTGCCTTGAATGAGGTGTCCGCGTTCTCCAATATGCCACCACCTTGCGCCGAGGACTTTCCGTCCGGTTCTCCTTGGGGCCCGCGTTAGGTGAACGTGTCCATCAGCCCAGGCAATTGCTGTGTCCCAGGTTACAAAGGATAAACCCGGGTCTTGGATTTACGCTTCACCATAGAAATGGTAAGTAGTAAAAGGCTCGATGGTATTCGGCTTCCAGCCCAGCACCTTCAGGTCATCATCTTGGTTAGACTTTTCCCCTCATGTGGGCCTTGCTAAAGGGCTCACTGTGGCTTCTCTGCTGGTCAGAGCCCGGGACCCTAGTCCTTCCCTTGCTTCTCACCCTGATGTGGCCAGATTTCTGAAGGGTACTCTTCACATTAAACTTCCATTCCCTTCCTGGGACCTTAGCTTGTTTTTTTCTAGTCTCATCAAGGCTCCGTTTGAACCTTTGGAAGACACTTCTCTCGTGGACCTGATTATGAAGGCGTTTTTCTGGTCACAATTACCTCAGTGAGACGTGTCTTGGGAACTTCTGTCTCTGTCTTGTAGAGAACCTTTCTTGAAGATCTCTTCACTCAGTGCCTTCATTTCTGCCAAAGGTGGTGTCAGCATTCCATGTTAAACAGAAAGGGTATTTGCCTGTTTTTCAGCCTATTGGTTCTAAGATGCTGGACTGCAATGGCTTCCTTCTAGGCTGTGGCTAAGTAGATCTCCCCTGTGGAGATTTGTAGGGCAGCTACTTGGTCCACAGAGTGGATGTGGTGGGAAGATGGGACTCTACCTTTAGGTTCTCAGTCTTGAGGGTCAGCACTGTCAGCCCGCTTTAGCAATTTGGGACTGATTTTGTATGTCTCACTTGTTTTGAATGTCTCACCTATTGCGCTGGAAAAAGAGATTATGTACTTACCCTGGCAAGCTCTTTTCTAGTAAATAGGTGAGACATTCTAGACTCCCGTCCTATCCTTCCTGCGTCTAAATACTGTCTCAGTCTATTTATGCTTCTCCAAGTTGATTCTTGGATATCAGTCAGCCCTTGGGCTGGGAAGAATCTGTATATATGTTCCTGTTGTATGCTGGGGTCGTTTCTGAGCTCCTTTGATGCCTTTGTTGGCTGTTTGCAGTTTATGTTCTCATTTTAATTCTTGAGCAGAACTTTTTATGGACTTGCTTGCCAAGTGTGTCTCTATTTCCCATTTTGCAAGGTGGTTCTTGGTATTTGGGTACTAACTATAGGTGGAGCTAGAGAGCACAATAAAGTAGAGCAGAGCCACAGAAAAAATCTGGAGTGGATTCCTTCTGCATAAGGCACGTGGCCATTAGAACACAACCCACTTGTCTAGAATGTCTCACCTATCTACTGGAAAAGAGCTTACCAGGGTAAGTACATAATCTCTTTTTCTATAACATTTTTATTTTTTGTTAAAGGTAATAATATATAGCATTTTGTGTGTTTTTTTTTTTTTCCAGGATTCTGGGAATATACCGGAAGCTATTGCTTCTTATCGTACTGCTTTGAAATTGAAGCCAGATTTCCCTGATGCTTATTGCAACTTGGCTCACTGCCTCCAGGTAAAATAAGAGTAGACTTAGATTTTTCTGACATAGCATTCTTAAGTTGTGTCTGTGCTTGGTTTAGCATTTGGTCAGTGTTCATAGCTGTTCCTCAGTAGCACTGAGCCCAAATTACTATTCAGTTGTTTAATGCAGGCACTGTTAATCTTTTTGGAGTTTGTTTCTGGTTCTTGATAAAGGAAGAATATTTTGAGGTTTCTGAATGGATTTTGTTAGCTATATGTGAATTCATCATTAATAATCAGGATGACTAAGCTACACAAGGGAGTAATGTTGCTTGGGCACACATGTTTTTTTTACACACAAATGAACTTTTTTTTCTGAGCATTCACTGGACTTCTGCTTCCTCCTGAATTTCCTTGGTATAATTTTGTGTAAACTGTCTCAGACGCAGTTTTCATGTTTCAGCAACATTTTTCTACTACTGAAGCAGTGATTCTCAAGTATGTCACCATAAATTTTACAAATTAGACAGCAAGCCTGTGCCTGATATCTGGGCATTTCAGAGCCATAGAGTCAGGTACGGGAAATCTCCATTACGGTAAATGGTCCCTATTTCTACTTCCCCACTACCTCCAATGATTACTATCACTAGTCCCAACTAAAAATGTTGCAAATGTGCTGTTCGTTGTTCTGGGTAGCATATTTGCAAGGTTTTGTTTTACTTTACAATGGCAGTAGAGGAATTTCATGTTGCTGTTAACTGGGATGACCCAGAATTTATCATTATCCCAGGACAAGCAGGCAGCATATTCTTGACTGATGGGTGACGGCACCGACGGAGCCCCGGTACGGACAATTTTAGAGTGATTGCACTCTAAGAACTTTTTAGAAAGTTCTAGCTCGGCCGCACCGCGCACGCGCGAGTGCCTTCCCGCCCGACAGAGGCGCGCGGTCCCTCAGTTTCTTAGTTTCCGCGGAGCTAAGAAGACGCGTTTTCAACGGCTGTTGAAATTTTCTCCTAACTTGCCTTCCCGCTCGCGTAAACGTTTTGGCTTACATTGCCTTTTTTCTTTCTTTCCATTTAAAAAAAAAAAAAAAAAACTTTCATTTTTATTCTTCAGTTTTCGGTTTTCCCCGGCGGGGCCTTCTGCCACCATCGAAGCCTCGGCCTTCGATTTGGCGGAAGCCGTTTTTACTTTCATGCCCCCTCAACCGGGTTTTAAAAAGTGCCAGCGGTGTGCTAGGCCTATATCTCTCACGGACCCACACAACTGGTGTTTACAGTGTTTGGGTCCTGAGCATCAGGCCTCTTCTTGCACCCGCTGTGCTACTTTAAAAAAACGGACATTGAAAAATCGCCAAATTCAGCAGCGATTGTTATTCGGTGCCGAGATGTCCGACCCCGTTCCTTCGACTCCGGCTTCGGCACCGATTCAGTCGGCACCCTCGTCTTCGACGCCGCGTGATTCCACACCGGCATCTCAACAGTCAGGTAAGCCGGCTAAGAAGCCTTCCCCGCTGGAACGTCTTCCGGCCTCGAGTGCAGTGAGTCCAATCCTGCCGCCTGTAAGACGCCAGCGGAAGCGCTCCGCCCCTATAGAGGTGAGTCCCTCGACATCGGGCTCCTCATCTCCGGGGCGTCGAGCGGCACCGCAGGTACCGCAGAAGAAAAAAGCGGTACCGGTGCCATCCCTCGATGACCGCATTACGGCCATCCTTCAGATTCAGCTTAAGGAGCAATTAGAACGACTCCTTCCTGCTATCATGACACCGAACCTTCCGGTGCCAGTCCGCACCGAGCCACCGGTACCGGTTGTGGATCAACCCGTATCGATACCGATTGTGGAACCCGTGTTACCCGCTTCCACTGTCTCGGTACCGCTTCACCTAACCTCATCGGTATCGATGCCAGTCCTTGCACCGGAGCCGAGAGCTCACCATCAATCGGTGCAGACTTCGGCACCGGTGCGACCGATAACTTCTCCTGACTCGGTATCGATGAGGTCGGGTAAGTCGGTGCGCAAAACCCGACACATGCAAACGTCGACACCTGAGTCTCGGGACCATTCTTCCCATGTCAGGGACCCTGATCTGTGGGGAGACTCAGAGGAACCCTTTCTTTCTGAAGGCGAATGTTCCTCAGAGGAGGAGGATTCGGCTGTCCCTGACCCATCCTCCAAACAGGCCACTTCCTCTTTCTCTAGTTTTTTGAAAGAGATGTGTGAGTCCTTGTCCATTCCTTTGGAAGCTGAATCCAAAAAGTCTAAAGCTTTTTTGGATGCCCTTGTTTTTGATCAGCCTCCAAAGGAATTTTTGAAACTTCCCCTTCATGACATCTTGAGGGAAACTTTCTATAAGAATTTAGAGACTCCTTTAACTGTCCCAGGGGCCCCACGTAAACTGGATTCTCTATATAAGGTAATTCCCATTCCTGGGTTCGACAAACCTCAACTTCCACATGAATCCTTATTTGTCGAATCCACCCTTAAAAAGACTTCAGGAGCCAGTGTATATGCATCTGTCCCTCCTGGCAGAGAAGGAAGGGCCATGGATAAATTTGGTAAGAGGCTCTACCAAAATGCTATGTTAGCAAATAGGGCTAGTAATTATGCTTTTCATTTTTCTTTTTATTTAAAGCATCTCCTTACCACCATGGCTTCTTTCGAAAAATATCTTCCTTCACGAAAGCATCCTGCTTTTTACACATGCTTGTCGTCTCTTCTACAATTACGTAAGTTTATGGTTAGATCCATATATGACACCTTTGAACTTACATCCAGAGCGACAGCAATGTCAGTAGCTATGCGTCGTTTGGCCTGGCTTCGGGTATCCGAGCTTGATGTTAACCATCAAGATCGGTTAGCCAATGCCCCATGCCTAGGGGATGAGCTCTTTGGGGATTCCATGGACTCAACCACACAAAAGCTCTCTGCTCATGAGACGCGCTGGGATACCCTGCTCAAAAATAAAAAGAAGCCTCCTCCGCCAAGACCATACAGGCAGCAATCGGCCTATCAACGCCGCTTCACAGCTCGTCCATTGACTACCACTGCTCAGCAACCTAGGCGTCAGAGGCAACAACAACGTCAGCCTCCAAGACAACAGCAGCAGCAACAAGCTGTAAAACAACCTCCTCAGCAGAAGTCACAGCCCTTTTGACTTCATTCTCCACAGTATAGCCAGTATCCCTATTCCTGCTCTCCTGCCTCAGCCTATAGGAGGTCGACTTTCTCTGTTCCTCAGCCGGTGGGAAGTAATCACATCGGACCAATGGGTCCTCAACATCATCCGCCACGGCTACTCTCTCAACTTTCAGACTCTTCCACCTCAAAGCCTGCCAAAAGAGTCTGCTTTGAACAGTCCTCAATCGACCCTCCTTATTCAGGAGGTCCAATCCCTCCTCCTTCTGAACGCTATAGAGGAAGTTCCTCTAGATCAAAAGGGGCAGGGATTCTACTCCCGTTACTTTCTAGTTCCCAAAAAGACAGGAGATCTCAGACCTATCCTGGATCTTCGCGATCTCAACATTCATCTAGTAAAAGAAAAATTCAAGATGCTTTCTTTAGCCATCCTTTATCCCCTTCTAAATCAAAACGACTGGCTATGCTCCCTCGATCTCAAAGAGGCTTACACTCACATACCGATCAATGTAACCTCAAGACCATATCTCCGATTCATGATCAATCATTGTCATTACCAGTACAAGGTGCTGCCCTTCGGTCTTGCCTCATCTCCAAGGGTATTCACCAAATGTCTCATTGTGGTAGCGGCATTTCTACGCTCTCACCACCTGCATGTATTTCCTTACCTGGACGATTGGTTGATCAAAGACACTTCCGCTCAAGCAGTCCTTCTGGCCACCAACCAAACCATCCAGTTTCTACAACTTCTGGGATTCGAGATCAATCTACCCAAATCTCATATCATTCCCACTCAGAGACTTCAATTCATTGGAGCGATCCTGGATACACTCCTCATGAGAGCTTTCCTACCATCCAATCGTCTCCAGACTCTTCAGTCTCTATGTCACCAGGTGCTTCCTCTGCCGTCCATCTCAGCAAGACAAATGATGGTACTCTTGGGGCACATGGCATCCACAGTTCATGTCACACCTCATGCCCGTCTTCACCTGCGCACTCCTCAATGGACCCTTGCTACCCAGTGGTCCCAAGCGTCGGATCCTTGCTCACGACACATATCTGTGACATTATCTCTTCGTCAGTCTCTTCAATGGTGGTTGGTATCCTCAAATCTATCCAGAGGTCTTCTGTTCCATCAACCTCCTCATCAACTAGTCATCACCACCGACGCCTCTCTGTACGCATGGGGAGCTCACTTGAACGAGTTCCAGACTCAAGGTCTTTGGTCAGCCCAGGAAAGGAAGCATCAAATCAATTTCCTGGAACTCAGAGCGATGTTTTACGCCCTCAAGGCCTTCCAACATCTTCTCTTTCCTCAGGTCCTTCTGTTGTGCACAGACAATCAGGTTGCGATGTACTACATCAACAAACAGGGTGGGACAGGCTCTCGCCTTTTATGCCAGGAAGCCCAGAAGATCTGGACTTGGGCCATAGATCACCATCTCTTCCTGAAAGCTATTTACATTCAGGGGAAACAGAATTCCTTAGCGGACAAACTCAGCAGAATTCTCCAACCTCACGAGTGGACACTCGATCCCGTGACTCTGCAGTCTATCTTCGATCAATGGGGCACTCCTCAGATAGACCTCTTTGCAGCTCCTCACAATCATCAGCTGCCCCTATTCTGCTCCAGACTTTACTCTCCACACCGTCTAACAGCAGATGCTTTTCTCCTCGACTGGTCGAATCTGTTCCTGTACGCCTTCCCTCCTCTGCCTCTCATGTTGAGAACCTTGTTCAAGCTCAAGAGGGAACGAGCCACCATGATTCTGATTGCTCCGAGGTGGCCCAGGCAACATTGGTTCTCCCTTCTACTTCAACTCAGTTCCAGGGAACCTTTTCTTCTTCCTCTGTTTCCTTCTCTGCTTACCCAACAGCAGGGAACCCTTCTGCATCCCAACCTTCAGTCTCTACACCTGATGGCTTGGTATCTCTCGGGCTGAACTCGACTGATACTCTTTTGTCTCAGCCCGTTCGTTCCATTCTGGATGCCTCCAGGAAACCAGCCACTCTACAATGTTACCATCAAAAGTGGACGAGATTTTCTTCCTGGTGTCTTCTTCATCATCTTGATCCCACTTCCCTAGCAGTGGAGGCGTTGTTGGATTATCTTCTTTCTTTGTCTGACTCTGGCCTGAAGTCCTCTTCCATCAGGGTCCACCTCAGTGCCATTGCAGCTTTTCATGAGCCAGTCCATGGAAAACTTCTTTCAGCTCATCCCCTGGTGTCCAGGTTCATGCGTGGGCTTTTCAATGTGAAACCACCTCTTAAAGCCCCTCCGGTTATCTGGGATCTCAATGTGGTTCTTTCAGCTTTAATGAAACCTCCATTTGAACCTTTAGCTACTTCTCCTTTCAAATTTCTCACTTGGAAAGTACTTTTCCTTATTGCTCTTACCTCTGCCAGGAGAGTCAGTGAGCTTCATGCACTGGTTGCAGATCCACCTTTTACGGTTTTTCACCATGACAAGGTGGTTCTGCGCACACATCCAAAGTTTCTCCCCAAGGTTGTTTCTGAATTTCATCTCAACCAATCCATTGTTCTACCGGTTTTCTTTCCAAAACCTCATTCTTATTCTGGGGAACAAGCTCTGCATACTTTGGATTGTAAAAGGGCTCTTGCTTACTATCTGGAGCGTACGAAACCCCACAGATCAGTTCCCCAGCTTTTTCTGTCCTTTGATCCGAATAAATTGGGACGTCCTGTTTCTAAACGTACGTTGTCTAATTGGCTAGCAGCGTGCATTTCATTCTGTTATGCTCAGACCGGACTGACACTGGAAGGTTCTGTCACGGCCCATAGAGTCAGAGCAATGGCAGCATCTGTAGCTTTCCTCCGTTCCACTCCTATTGAGGAAATCTGCAAAGCTGCTACTTGGTCCTCAGTTCACACTTTTACATCTCATTATTGTCTGGATGCATTCTCCAGAAGGGATGGTCACTTCGGCCAATCTGTTTTACAAAATTTGTTTTCTTAATGGCCAACCTTCCCTCCATCCCTCTTTTGGTTAGCTTAGAGGTCACCCATCAGTCAAGAATATGCTGCCTGCTTGTCCTGGGATAAAGCACAGTTACTTACCGTAACAGGTGTTATCCAGGGACAGCAGGCAGATATTCTTGCGTCCCACCCACCTCCCCGGGTTGGCTTCTTAGCTGGCTTATACTAACTGAGGGACCGCGCGCCTCTGTCGGGCGGGAAGGCACTCGCGCGTGCGCGGTGCGGCCGAGCTAGAACTTTCTAAAAAGTTCTTAGAGTGCAATCACTCTAAAATTGTCCGTACCGGGGCTCCGTCGGTGCCGTCACCCATCAGTCAAGAATATCTGCCTGCTGTCCCTGGATAACACCTGTTACGGTAAGTAACTGTGCTTTTTGTTTCCCGCCTTGGACAAAGGTGGATTATAAATGAACTATGACTACAAATTATGATAAGCTGTAAGGAAAACATCCCTTCTTCTGTATTTTACAGTGGCTAAAATTTATTGATGTTGACAGTAATTCAACCCCATATTGAAAGCTTTAAGCAACTCATTAGTTCCAGTTAGTATACAGTCTGTATTTTAAAGAAAATTTTACAATTTCATATTTTAACAGTTTATTAATCTAATCTAATAAATAACTTATTGCACTATACCAAAAAGGTTCAAGGCGATTTGCATTTAAAGAGGTCATAAAATCAATGGGAAAATACAAAAGCAATCGATAATTAAATATCATCATACCATGAATATTACAAATCATACAAAAAAGTTTTCAAATTTTTACAAAACCTTAAGGCAATTAATATCAGTCCTAATGTGAACAGTTAGATTATTCCAAATTGTAATAGCAGTGTAAGCTACATAGAAATAGAGAATGACAATGGGACAAATTTTTCCTTGTCCCCGCAGGAACTCATTTTCCCATCCCAACAAGTTATTTTCCTCTCTGTGCCCTATTCCTGCAAGCTCTGTCCTCATTTGCATAAGCCTCAAACACTTTAAAATCATAAGTATTCGAGACTTGTGTGGTTAAGGCAGAGCTTACAGTAATGGAACAGGGACAGTGACAAAACTTACAGGGATGGGAAAATGAGATCCCACCGGGATGGGAAAAAATTTGTTTCCATGTCATTCTCTAGTCTTAAGCGCCTGGGCCAATCAGGGCCTTCCCCAGTGCATCCCAGGATGCACTGGGAATGGGAAGGCCTGCCATTTTGAAGAGGCGGGCCTGCCGGCGGGAGGGAACATCCCTTCTTCCGGTCTTTTAAAAAAGGTACGAGGGGGGTTGGAGGGGGGAACGATGTGATGTGGGGCTGTCAAGTGTTGGGGGGGCTTGCTGCTGGGGGGGTCAGAGTGGGGGCCCACTAAACCACCAGGCTTGAGGTTGTCGGAGGGGGAGCTTTTTGTCAATGGTGGTCCCTGAACCAGCAGCAGAAGGAAGTGTGGGGGGGGGGGCACTAGACCACCAGGCTTTTTTTGGGCTATGTTTATTACATTACATTAGTTATTTTTATTCCGCCATTACCTTGCGGTTCAAGACAGATTATAGAAGAGGATTTCTGGACATGTCCAGAGGTGTTAGAGTAGAGCAGGTTGCTTCAGAGGATTGAAATGTTTCATACGGTGTTAGTTAGTCTTCATGGATTTCTTGAATAGCAGGGTTTTTATTTATTTTCTTAAAGTTTTGTAGTCTGGGGTCCCAATTAGTAGATTGGAGAGTTGGTGGTCTAGTTTTGCTGCCTGTGTGGCTAGAAGGCCATCGTACAGTTTTTTTCGTTTGATGTCTCTGATTGGAGGGCATGTGAATGGGGGAATCGGGGTTGGTAGCGGCTCTGAGAATTGCTTATTTTCCTGTCAGTGCCAGAGCCAGTCGACACTAATTCACTGACAGGAAAGAAAAGCTACGACAGCTCAGACCCTGCTGGGAAATATTGGCCCTGATTCCTTGTAAATGGAGGGATGTACCTTTTTGAGAATCACCCGGAGAGGTCATTTAATATTAATGACCTCATTATACTGCAGTTTTAATGTTAATGACCCACATTTGCATAGTATAATCGAAAGCCGCTAGAAAGCACGGAAAAGATGTAATAATCAGGTGGTAAAATCCGTGCATTTAACAATGGTTTAGCGCCATCGTTAAATGTATGGTGATTTTAGAGAATCTTGAACTTCATTATCACGTGTTATTGGTTTTGCTCCTGTCAATATTTACATTTAGATTAGCTAAGATCATCATTTATTTCAATGCAGTGTATCAGCTTAGGGCACAGTGACCTTTTCTAGGACTACGTGACAAACCTGTGGCCAGCTTTGTCCCTGTAAGGGATAAAAGCAAAACACGGTCCCTGGTCAGAAGGGCTGACCAGGTTAAAAGTAAAGGTTTGGTTTTGGCTGACTACCCCTCAGACAGTGAGGTAGAGCAGGAGAGGCATGAGCATAGGTACATCCAGCAGAGAGCGCCATCTCAGGACAGGTACTCTAGAAAGCCTGATAGGACTCTTATTGAGAAGTGGAGTCCCAGTGCTGGAAGGTATGCTCATTACCAACCTAGGAGAAACTGGAATTATTTCCCTAGGGATTTCCTGCCTAATACAGCTGCTCCTAGGAGAGATGGGTGGGGCTTTAGCCAACATAAAAACAGAGTATGGGATCTCAGTAGGGAGAGCAGGGAGAGCCGGGACGGGGCTAGAGCTAATGAGCTCAGGCAGCGGCAGAAGCAGCAAGGCTTGGAGGCAGATGAGGGGAGAAGTCTCTCTCCTCCAGCCTGCAGCAGTGAGGACGTGGAGATGACCGAGGACTACCTCACCTCCACCCCAGAGGCTGCTGAGCAGACAGAGGCTATGGACGTCTCTGAGCCACTGCTGGAAGCTGGCTATTTCCCCACTGACATGGAGGTTAGTTGCTAAGGGGAATGAAGCAAGGCTGTGCTTGTGCTGGCTCCCGTAACTCAAGCCCAGCTGACAGTGATTAGGGGAGAGCAGGAAAAAGCTCTCCGTTACACTGTGTGACGCCCGGAGGGCATTGTTTGTTCAAAGAACTTTATCTGTAATGGTGTGAAAGCTCGTGGGAAAAACCTAAGTAAAGTTCACAGCTTATCTAATGCCATGCTGTGTTCTGTGAACTAGGAAGCCCAGCTGATAGTAACGAGTTGTGAAGCCTGCTCTGCCAAACCTATCCGTGTCTCAGCTAGGTAAACGTTTGAGAAATTCATTGCTAGGTTTGGGAACTGTAATTACTCTGGCTGTGTTTGCAAAAGTTTGAAAGTTTATTTTCCTGATATTTTTCATTTACCTTTACCCCTGGTGAAGAGGACTATAATTAGACTGAAAAGTCCAGGGTATTGAACTGTATGTGGCATTTGTAGCAAGCCATTCTGACAACTGCAAGCTATTTTTGTGTTTTATATTTTGCCATGACATGCGGGTGGCTGATGGTATTCAGACACCCGGATTCAATAAAGTACAAGAACATTTTTTTATAACAAGACTTACCTGTGTGGTTTTCTCTTTACAAGCTACTCTCAGTGTGGCCTGGCAGACTAGGCAGACGCCTAGGTCTGTTATAACCTGAAAAGCCTTCCTCCAACCTGAGGAGGCCACGCCGACAGGCCAGAACTCAACACACCTAATCCCTTTGCTGGTTAGAGCAGGGGATAAGTGTGTGACATTAGGCACTTCCTCTATTCTTATACTGGAACAGGATGCAGCTGGGTCTAACATCTATTTATGTAACACTTGCCAGTAATGCTAACCAAGCAATATTCATTTTACTGTAACTGAAGCATTTCTATATCCTTCAGGGGCATCTCACACGTATTGGGTTATGCATCCCCCCTTATATCCTGCTTAATACTGTTATTACCATCAGATTTATCCCACCACACCTTTTCTGAGTGCCCAGACCTTATGGCAGAAGAATCAAATGCCCTTTCTTCTGACTCATCTCCACCACCACCACGCAGGAGATCACCTCCAAGTTTTCAAGTTTCAAGTTTTCTTTTTTTTGATATACCGTTTATCATGCAGGTATCTAAACGGTTTACAATAAAATGTAGTAAGAGTTAAACTAAAAAAAAAAAAAAGGGGGGAACATTTATGCATGAACGTACATGATACCTTAGGAAAGGATGGGAAGTTTGTTGACAAATTTCATAAGAAAGATGGGTCGGGATCTCCCAGAAAAAATGGATTCAGAGTCTGAATCCAGAGCAGAACTATTTGATGCCTTGGACTATGAACAAGTTTATCAAGTTTATTAACAAAATTTGATTAATCGCCTATTATAATCACTAAGCGATGTACATAACAAAAATATAATAAAGTAAAAAGAGATTCACAATTTAACAACAAACATTTAACTTGAACAAACATATAGTTGGGAAGGAAAAGATAAAAGTTACAATTTTCGTTTGGGGTAGAATAGTGGAAATGACAATAGGTAAAGGGAGGTAAAACCTCAGCAATTATAAACATACTATGCTTTAAACATTGAAGGCATCTCTAAATAAATAAGATTTAAAAAATTTTTTAAATATTAAAATATCTTTTTCTTTACGAATGTATTGGGGAAGGGCATTCCACCATAGGGGACCTGTCACGGAAAAAATGTCAGCCCTTCTTGTACCAATGATTTTCAGGGAAGGAACTGAGAGAAGATTCTGGTTAGTGGAACGAAGTGAGCGTTGTGTATTATAAGGTATCAAGAGTCTAGATATGAATTGGGGTTCATCACAGGCTAAAGTTTTAAAGATGAGTAGCATTATTTTAAATGTGATTCTATGACTAATAGGTAGCCAATGAGAATCTATTAACAGCGGAGAAACATGATCGTATTTCCTTGCATTGTATATTAACTTTATTGCAGTGTTTTGAATCAATTGTAATCTCCTTTTTTCTTTCAATGATATGTTAAGAAAGAGAGCATTGCAGTAATCGAGTTTCTATATTACTAATGAGTGGATTAGTATTGTGATAGATTTAGGGGTCAGAAATTTGGATATCGATCTAATACGACGTAATTTAAAAAAAAACAGTTTTTAACAGTAAGAGAAATATGATCATGGTAAGTAAGTTTTTCATCAATTAGTACGCCAAGAATCTTAACTGAAGGAACTAAGTTTAGTGTGGTGTTATTAAGAATGAATGGATTTGACAAAGTTATATCATTCCTCCAAGTAAATAATACAGCTTTAGTCTTCTTTATGTTAAGAGCCAATTTGTTTGTATTAAGCCAAGAATGAATTATTTCTAATTTGTGATTAATGGATTTTATTTCTTTATCACATTTGGGATCTAAGGGATGTATAAGTTGAACGTCATCTGCGTATGCAAATGGGGTAAAGCCAAGGGACTGCCTAAAGTTAACATTTCATAACATAATAAAGGATGACATTTTCAAAAATTGGGAAACCCCGCTTCTGATTCCTGTGGCTCCTCGAAAATTGGATTCCCTATACCAGTGATTCCCAACCCTGTCCTGGAGGAACACCAGGCCAATCGGGTTTTCAGGCTAGCCCTAATGAATATGCATGAGAGAGATTTGCATATGATGGAAGTGATAGGCATGCAAATTTGCTTCATGCATATTCATTAGGGCTAGCCTGAAAACCCAATTGGCCTGGTGTTCCTCCAGGACAGGGTTGGGAACCACTGCCCTATACAGAGTACAATCGGAGAGTTATTGCAAAAACTTGCAAACCTGACAATCAGAACTGGACAGATACCGGACGACTGGAGGATAGCGAACGTCACGCCAATTTTCAAAAAAGGATCGAGAGGGGAACCGGGCAACTATAGGCCTGTGAGTCTTACGTTGGTCCCCGGCAAGATGGTTGAAGCACTGATCAAGGATAGCATAGTCCAGCACTTGGACGCACACGACTTGATGAAACCCAGTCAACATGGATTCAGGAAAGGGAAATCATGTTTGACGAATTTACTCCAATTTTTTGAGACCGTGAACGAGCAATTTGATAGTGGGAAGCCTGTGGACATAATATACTTGGACTTCCAGAAAGCGTTCGACAAAGTTCCACACGAAAGACTTCTCAGGAAACTACAAAGCCATGGCATAGAGGGAGATATACAAAGATGGATAGGCAAATGGCTGGAAAACCGAAAGCAGAGAGTGGGCATAAATGGGAAGTTCTCCGACTGGGAGAAAGTGACTAGTGGTGTACCCCAGGGCTCGGTACTTGGGCCGATCCTTTTTAATATTTATATCAATGACCTAGAGGAAGGAACATCCAGTGAGATCATCAAGTTTGCAGACGATACAAAACTATGCCGGGCGATCAGATCGCAGGAGGATAGAGAGAAACTCCAGAGCGACTTGTGTCGGTTAGAAACATGGGCGGAGAAATGGCAGATGAAGTTCAATGTGGAGAAATGCAAGGTAATGCATTTAGGCAATAAGAATAAGGAATACGAGTATACAATGTCAGGTGCAACTCTGGGGAAGAGTGAACAAGAAAAGGACCTGGGTGTACTGATAGATAGGACCCTGAAGCCGTCGGCACAATGCGCGGCAGCGGCAAAGAAGGCAAATAGAATGTTGGGCATGATAAAGAAAGGAATCTCGAGTAGATCGGAGAAAGTTATAATGCCGCTTTATAGGGCAATGGTCAGACCACACTTGGAATACTGCGTCCAACATTGGTCTCCTTACCTAAAGAAGGATATAAAACTGCTGGAGAGGGTGCAGAGACGAGCAACAAAACTGGTGAAGGGTATGGAGAGACTGGAATATGAGGATAGACTTATAACACTAGGATTGTTCTCCCTTGAGAAAAGGAGACTGCTTGGGGATATGATCGAGACCTTCAAAATACTGAAAGGAATCGACAAAATAGAGCAGAGAAGATTATTTACACTGTCCAATTTGACACGGACTAGAGGACATGTCAAAATAGTTCACGGGGCCGCATGTGGCCTGCAGGTTGGACACCCCTGCTGTACATAAGAACATAAGAACTGCCATCTCCGGATCAGACCTTCGGTCCATCAAGTCCGGCGATCCGCACATGCGGAGGCCTTGCCAGGTGTACACCTGGCGTAATTTATAGTCCACCATATCTTTATATGCCTCTCTTAAGGAGATATGCATCTAGTTTGCTCTTGAAGCCTAGGACGGTCGATTCCGCAATAATCTCCTCTGGGAGGGCATTCCAGGTGTCAATCACTCTCTGAGTGAAGCAGAACTTCCTGACATTAGTCAGGAAGTTCTGCTTCACTCAGAGAGTGGTTGACACCTGGAATGCCCTCCCAGAGGAGATTATTGCGGAATCGACCGTCCTAGGCTTCAAGAGCAAACTAGATGCATATCTCCTTAAGAGAGGCATATAAAGATATGGTGGACTATAAATGACGCCAGGTGTACACCTGGCAGGGCCTCCACATGTGCGGATCGCCGGACTTGATGGACCGAAGGTCTGATCCGGAGATGGCAGTTCTTATGTTCTTATGTACAGCAGGGGTGTCCAACCTGCAAGCCACATGCGGCCCCGCTCATATTTGAGGGTGATGCGGTGTTTTCCTCTGCCGCCCCCTGATTTTCAGTCTTGCCGGCTCCATCCTCTGTCTTGCTGCAGCATTGCTCAAAGCCGCGAGCAGCGGATCCTATGTGCCTCTTGCGGCTGACCTGGAAGTGTTCCCTCTGACGTTGTGATGTCAGAGGGAACGCTTCCAGATCAGCTGCAGGAGGCACGTGGAAGCTGCTGCCCATGGCTTTCAGCGCATGCTGCAGGAACGTAAACAACATCGGAAGCATCAATAACTTAAAAAAAAAAAAAAAATTGGCAGCACCTTGGGCTGCCACCGCTCCATTCTCCGAGACCCTTCGGCCAGATCCTGGTGACTGAATATCAACGCGGCCACTGAGGAGGAGCTGATGACCCTGCGGGGGTAAGCCGGGCCGTGGCGCGCTGAGTCTGTAGAGCGAAGAGCTCGAGCTCCCTGCTGGCGGCTCGGGGCAGCTGCAGGTAGCGTGCGCACGCCCCTCGAGCCCTTCCCCAGCATGCACAAGTGCCGACCCTTGCTGCATGTGGCCAAGTGGAACCTACAGCACTGCTCTATGGACAAGGCCTACAACCCAGTACGCTGCATGACCCGGCTGGAGAACGGGTAGGGATCAGCGGTTTTAAGCAAATGCTTCACTTTGGCCAGGAGGGGTAATTTGCTGTACTGCTGATCGGTGTGTGAAGGGGGGGGGGAGAAATGCTGCTTCTGCACAGGGAAGGGAAAGGGGAAGAGAAATGCTGCTGCTGCTGCTGCTGCACCCAATTGGGGAGAGAGAGGGAAAAAGGGAGAAGGAAAAGGGAGCGGAATGAGAGATGCCAAGTCCATGGGAGGGAGATACCAGACCATGGAGGGGGAGGAAGACATGCCAGGGCATTGGGGGAGGGAAGGAGACAGATGCCAGGCCAGGGGAAAGGAAAGAAAGAGGGAGGGGGAGAGAAAGGAAGGAGAGGGGATGCCAGATAATAGAGGGGAAGGGGGAGTTGGAAGGAGAAGAGAGATACCAGGGCATGGGGGTGGGGGAGGGAAGGGAAACTAAGGAAACAAATGCCAGACCAGAGGGAGAAGAGGTACCAGGGCATGGGGGGGAGGGAAGGGAAGGTGATATAGATGCCAGACCATAGGGTGAAATGGTTAGGAAGGAAGGAAAGGAGAAGAAAGAGATGCCAGAGCATAGGGGAGGGGTGGAGACAGAAAAATGGAGAGGGGGTGAAGCTGAAATGAATCATATACAAAGGAGAGAAGGGACACAGGATAGACAGTTTATGGAAGGAGCCCTCTCTTCTCCAGTCTCATAAAAATCCAAACTCTTCCCCTGTGCTAAAATAATCTTTAAAATCAACGTGCTTAGGAACTGGAAGTTACAGACACCAGCAGCGAGTAGCCCTTCAGGAGAAGGCAGAGAGGGCTGGGGGCAGCAGTGAAGGGAAAGATAGAGAGGAGCATGAGCCATAAGATGGAAGAATAGAGGGAGTGACAGAAAGAGATGCAGAGGTGAGGGAGATAATAGGAAGGGATAATTGGGTGTCTGAGAGAAGGAGAGAGATGGTGCAATTGGGGAGATAAAGAAAGAGGAGAACTGTTGGGCAGAGAGAGGAGGGACGGAGACAGAGAATTATTGGACATGGTGGCGGGAGAGGAGTAAGGTAGAGATAATGGGTGCAGAGAGAAGAGGGAGAACATGCTGGGCCGAGGAAGCCTCCTGGACTTTGGTTTTGAGGGGAGGCAGGGTATTAAAAGAAGTGCCAGATTGAGCCTGGTGGGAGAGCTTATGGGGCCAGAAACAGAGGACAGAAAGAGAGATGGTAGGCAATGGTCTGAAGGGAGAGAAGTTGGACCAGGGGTAGTGTGGAGGAAGAGGGAAAGAGATACTTGAAGGGAGAACTGTTGGGAAGAGAAAGAAAGAAATGGTGAACCTGGGGAAGGGAAGCAGGCAGGCACAGGGAGAGATGGGATGGGGGCAGTTGGGAAGAGAAAGGGAGAGAAGTTAGATCTTGGGATGGGAGGGAGGGATAAATGTTAGGCCTGTGGATGGAAAGCAAAGAGATGCAGCATCTCTCTTTTTTCTCTCCATTTCATTGTTCAGCATCAAGGGGGGAGGGAAGAAGAAAAACAGAAAAGAGAGGGAGCAAAATGTTGGACCATGGAGATAGAGGAGGAGAAATGGAACCATGGAAGGGCAGGAGGGAAGAGAGCTGGGATAAGGTGATGCTAGGGGATGGAAAGAAAGGGACAGGGAGTTATAGCCTGACCAGTGGAGAGAGGGAGTGGGATTCTGAAAGT
Source organism: Geotrypetes seraphini (assembly GCF_902459505.1). Lineage (NCBI taxonomy): Eukaryota > Metazoa > Chordata > Amphibia > Gymnophiona > Dermophiidae > Geotrypetes > Geotrypetes seraphini. Next base: position 452,304 of record NC_047088.1, read on the forward strand.
GGTGAGCCATGTGGATGAGGTCAAAATGGCGATGACAAGATGAGTGAAAGAGCAGTGAGTACAGTGGTAGAAATGTGGTAATGGGGAGTAGATAGAAGGGAATAGGAGGCTGGGAAAGGAGTGAGATGAAAAATGGGAGAGCTAGAGACAGAGAGAAGATGGAGAATTGAGAGGTAGCTGAACATTTAAAAAGAAGGGTGAGAAAGAAGGCAAGATTTGAGTAGACAGAGGCAGAAAAGAAAAAGTTAAGAAAGCTGAAAGGGAAAAATCAATACGTTGGAGACAGGCATAAGAAGGAAATGGAACTAGAGAAGAGGAGAAAAAAATGGACAACAGACACTGGAAAGAGAATTAGTTGAAGATAGAGAAAAAGCAGAAAGAGAAACTGGGACCAAGATGATGGAAAAACAAAACATCCAGATAACAAGGTAGAAAAAATGGTTTTATTTTTAATTTATTAACTGGAATATGTTTGCTTTGGGATATGTGCATCGCAATTATTTTTGTATTCAGTGGTGTAGTCATATGCAGCTGATTTGGAGGAGGGACTGGAGCCCAAAATTAGTGGATGGGCATCAAAGTTTCTCCTTGCCTGAGTGCAATTTATAAATACTTGAGCTAGTGGGGATTCCCAAGCCCTGCCAACTGAAGACATCTTCCTCCAGTCTGGCAACTCAAAATCTCTAAGCTTTGCAGCCAATGGCAATATCCTCAAGCTGCCACTGCTTTCATGCATGCATGAAAGCCAGGGGGGGGGGGGGCAGGGAGGAGGGAAGACAGCAGGGAAGTTGGAGGGAGAGGAGGTGGCTGTCAGTTGATGAGGCTTGGGGATCCCTACTAACTACAGCAGGGGAGATATTCATTTTGAGGGAGCCTAAGCTTAAAGTGGGAGGCCCAAAAAAGTAGTAATATTTACCCTGATTAAATGATCCTCCACGTGCGCTGCTGACAGCTGATTCAGCATCCCCGCTCTGATGAGGCTCACTTCTGAAGAGGCTCACCGTAGCTGTAATAGAAGTGAATTGGAGAACCAGGAGCACGCATCCCCGCTCATCAGAATGGGGATACGGAAGCCTTTGGCTGCTCTCACTGTCAGCGGTGTACATGGAGGATCACTCAGTCACAGTAAGTATTGCTGCTTTTTTGGGTTCCTCTCCACAGTGTCCCTTTAAATAAGGTTTATTATTAGATACATACATCTTCTATATTAGTGATTGCAAATTTGGGACCTGCTCAACCTTTTTTTGGCTCATCAGCTAGTATTTATGTTTGTGCGGGCCCAAAAAAAATTTTTTAGGCCAATGCGGCCCAGGGAAGCCAAAAGGTTGGACACCTCTGATATACAGGGTTTGACAAGCCTCAGTTACAAAACCTTGGTGGATTCTTCCCTAAAAAAGAATAAAAGCTAGCAACTCTAGAACTTAGTCTAGCTCTCCTCCAGGACAAGAAGGAACAACCTTTGTATAAGTTTGGATGCCATTTATTCCAAAATTCCATGCTTATCAGCCACAAACTAAGCTACAAGTTTTCGTGACCTTCTATTTCAAGTCCTTGGTTCAGCAATTGTCCTAATTTGAGCAATATATCCTTGATACACAACTCTCCAATTTCCAACACATTACATCTAATCTGTTAGAGACCAGGAAGTTTATGGCTAGGTCAATTTTCAATGCCTTTGATGTGACTTCTAGAGCATCCGCCCTCTACATAGCCTTGAGGAGACAGGCTTGGTTGTGGGTGTCAGATCTACAGTAGACCAAAATGTACAGGATAAGTTGATCATCATCCCATGTTTGAGAGATAAGCTTTTTGGTGAAAAGATTGAAGAGGCCACGCAAAAAGTCATTTGGCATGAGCAGTCCATGTCAACACTTTCTATTTTTTTTTTTTATCTTTATTCATTTTAAAACTTTCAATAAGTGCAAAATACATTACAATCACTTTACACTTTCTATTTCAAAAGCCACCAAGGTTCAGCCTCCTAGATGTTGTTTCAATCCCAGGCACACACTTCTATTTCCTATACCAGAAGGAGATATGGTTTATTAAACTTGTTATACTGCTCGTTCATTTTACTGGTCCAAGCGGTTTACAAAATATAATAAAAATAAAACAAATATAAAAAGGAAATCCATTATTAGATATAGTATAGACCTAATCTATATAAACAGCAGGCATACTAACATTCACTCTTACAAAAAACATTCACTCCTAAATGAAATCATATAATTATCATTGAGCTTTATATTTTCCCAAGACCGCTAGCTGAAGATCTAGAACATTCAGAATATATGATTAATATCAGATTGATTTAAATCTTGTCCGAATGCTTCCAGGACACATACATAAAGACATCCAAGACAGCAAAAGTCTCAAAAGACCCAGCCTCAACCACAACAAAAACCACAACAATCTTTTTGACCTGTTTCTAGAGAGCTTAACCAGTATCCTATAGTATTTACCTCACACTTTTCCTGCCGGGGGATATCTCACCCATTTCTACCAATGTTGGGCTCACATTACATCAGACAGTTGGGTCATACAAATTGTGAGACTGGGTTACACTCTTCCCAAACAATCCTCTAAAAGAGGAGTCTCGGTTCTCAACAGACCATCCTCCTCCATCAAGAACTCCTGGCCCTTCTGCAACTCAATGCCATCAAACCAGTACCTGTTCTGAATAAAGGCCATGGGTTGTATTCCAAATATTTCCTCATACTGAAAAAGACTGGAGGTCTACGTCCAAGTCTGGCTCTGCATGACCTCAACAAATACTTAGTCAAAAAGAATTCTGGATGATCTCTCTGGGAATCCTTTTTCCACTGTTGGAGAAGAATGACTGGCTTTGATCTCAAGGAAGCATACACACACATATTCCAGTCCTTCCAGCCCACAGAAAGTATCTTAGCTTTTGGATGGGAACCTAACACTTTTGATGCAAAGTGCTGCCATTCGGCCTAGCATCAGCACTCAGATTATCACAAAATGTTTAGTTGTAGTGGCTTTAATATTCTGCTCTTACAACTTTCATATGTTGTCTTACCTAAACGACTGGTTGATCAAGGTGTCATCATCTCAAGCTGCTCACAAAGCCTTCAGCTCCAACCATATGTCTCCTTGAACTTCTAGGCTTAGTAGTCAGTTACCATAAGTCCCAACCAACCCCGAAGCTGGAATTCATTGGGGCTCCACTGGACACAACTCAGGCTCGTGCTTACTTCCCTCAACACAGGCTAGACACACTACTTCACTACTGCAAACACAGGTCTACTCTCCATAGCATCACATAGTCAGATGATGCAGAGAACACATGGTTTCAATAGTTCATGTAACTCCATTCGCACATCTTCATCTCAAAGAACCTCAGTGGACTCTTATTTCTCAATGGTCTCAGGCCACAGATTAACTATTACAGAAACTCAAGGTCACTTCCCCACTACATCAGTCTCTTCAGTGGTGGTTGATACCGACAAATTTATCCAAGGGCCACCTCTTCCGTGTTCCTCCGCCTCAGAAAATACTAAAAACAGATGCCTCCATGTTTGGATGGAGAGCCCACCTAGATAGCCTTCAACTCGGGGCACTTGATGGGTTCAAGAAAAATCTTTCCAGATCACCTTCTCAACCAAGTAATACTGACCCGGATAGACAATCAAGTAGCCATGTATTATGTGAATAAACAGGGAGGAACAGGGTCTTGCCTGCTTTGCTGAGAAGCAATATCAATATGGAATTGGTCAATTCCATTTAGCATGTTTCTCAAGACCGTGTATCTAACAGGCAAATACAATGCTCTGGCAGACAAACTGAGATTTCTTCAACCTCACGAGTGGTCACTCAGCTTGACTGTATTATATCAGATCTTCTCAATCTGAGGAACCCTACACAAAAATCTCTTCATATTTCTCAGCAATTACAAACTTCCACACTTCTGTTCCAGACTATACTCTCCTCATTGTCTAGACGAGACAGATGCTTTCCTCCTAGACTGGACAAACAAGTTTCTCTATGCATTCCCTCCAATTCCTCTTAATAGGGAAGAATCTGTTCAAATTGTGGCAGGAACCATCCACCATGATCCTCATAGCTTCAAGGTGATTGAGACATCCCTGGTTTCCCCATCTCTTTCAATTCAGTGTATGTCCTCTGTTATCATTTCTGAATTATCTTTTACATCTCTCCAACTCTGGTCTAAAGACGACTTCAGTATGAGTGTATCTTGGTGCTATCAGTGCTTTTCATATACCTCTGAATGATAAACCTCTGGCTACACACCCATTGGTTTCCAAGTTCACGAAAGGCCTACTTCATTCCAAACCTCCAATCAAACCTCCTCCAGTTGTTTAGGACCTCAATGTTGTACTTTCCACTTTGATGAAACCTCCATTTGAACCACTTGCAACTTCATCTCTCAAACACCTCATTTGGAAAGTAGTCGTCTTAGTCTGCATCACTTCTGCACGCCTAGTTAGTGAACTTAAAGCACTTGTTTCAGATCCATGCTATACAACATTCCATAATGATAGAGTTGTTCTTCGCACTCGTTCCAAATTCCTACCAAAAGTAGTCTTGAAATTTCATCTCAACAAGTCTATAGTAACATAGTAAATGACGGCAGATAAAGACCTGAATAGTCTATCCAGTCTGCCCAACCATACACTCTATAAATTGATTCAATTTAAATTGTTCTTTAAGAAAAAGGTCTAGGTGTTGAAATCTGCTCAATATGCAGCAGTGGCGGCCCAAAAAAGCAAACAAATGAGACTAAGAATATTTCAAGGCCTCTATTTTTCTGTTTGATACTATCTAGTGTATTTTGTGCAATTGTGGTCACCATATCTAAAAAAAGATATATTAGAATTAGAAAAGGTTCAAGGAATGGTGGCCAAAATAATTAATGTGATGGAACTCCTCTCATATGAATGGCTAAAGAGGATAAGGCTCTTCAGTTTGTAGAGAAGATGGCTGAGGGAAGATGTAATAGAGGTCTACAAAATTCTGAGTGGAGTGCTAATCAACTCCGATGCAGATGGTTGCATTTTCTCATTTTGCTGTGGATTTTATCAGAAGCTATAAGCCTGCTACCTGATGTTTACTTTATCTATTGTGTATTAATAAGTAATAATAATAATAACAACTTTATTCTTCTATACTGCCCTCACCAGTAGTTCTAGGTGATTTACACTGAGAGAAGCTGTACAATCAGCGAGAGTACAATCACTCAGAATATACTAGTTACAGTCTTAAAAACTCCTAAGTTAGGTAATGAATTTGTCAAACAAAGTAGTCTTAACTAATTTTCAAAAAGAACAATAAGACATAGCATGATGGATACATTCACCTAACCAAGATTGCAATTTGCCTGCTTGAAATGCCAGTGTCCTGTCTAGAAAAGTCTTATATTGGCAAGCTTTTATCTTAGGATAGGTAAATAATTAAAATCTTTTGGTTTCCTTAAAAGGCCTATATAATTCAATGTGGGGAAAAAGATAAGTTGGAGACAATCCCGAGATCAATTTAAAACAAATACAGGCAAGTTTGAATAATACTCTTGCTTCTACAGGTAACCAGTGCAATAGGTTAAGGGGAGTGTGTGGTGCAGTGGTTAAAGCTACAGCCTCAGCACCCTGAGGTTGTGGGTTCAAACCTACGCTGCTCCTTGTGACCCTGGGCAAGTCACTTAATCCCCCCATTGCCCCAGGTACATTAGATAGATTGTGAGCCCACTGGGAAAAACAGGGAAAAATGCTTCAGTACCTGAATAAATTCATGTAAACTGTTCTGAGCTTCCCTGTGAGAACAGCATAGAAAATTGAATAAATAAATAAACAATAATATGGGCTAACATGATCATTCTTTTTTTAACCAAAGATCAATCGGACAGCTGTGTTTTGGATTATCCTCAGTCTATTTAAGATTTTCTTGTAAGATCCCAAGTAGATGATATTGCAGTAATCCAAGATGGACAAAATTAGTGACTGTACCAATAATCTAAATGATACTGGGTCAAAATACTTTCTGATGGTCCGCAATTTACACAAAACAAAAAAGCATTTTTTTACCAGTAAATAAGTATCCTCAACCAGAGTTAGATGACGATCTAACATGACTCCCAGAATTTTGATGGAAGTTGCTATCGAGTAATCATGTCCATTGAGGATGAAGTAACGTATCTGTGATTTTATCATTAGGTCTGGCTAGGAAAAATTTAGTCTTTTCAGTATTGAGTTTCAGCTTGAAATTTTATGGTCCACTGTTCAATCTGAATCATTATGAACGATATCTGATTTATAATTTAATCGGTGATTGTATTAAGAGGGATCAAAATAGTGATATCGTCAGCATAAATAAGAATTTCAAGTTTAACTCTGCAATAAGTCTCCAGGTGAAGAGATATAGATGTTAAAACAAAGTAGGTGATAAAGGCGAGCCTTGGGGCACACCACATGGGTTCCTCCAGGAATGAGAATAGTTGCCATCGCTAACCACTTGGTAAGATCTTTTTTTCAAGAAACCTTGAAACCAACTCCAAACATTTCCAGAGAGTCCCATTGTGTCCAACAGGATCTCGTGATCTACTAGATCAAAGGCACTGCTAAGATCTAGCTGGAGAATTAGGGTGCTTGTGTCTTTGCTAAATAGACAGTGGAGATGATCAATCAGTGAGGCAAGAGCTAACTCAGTACTAAAGCCTCATCTAAAACCTGACTGATATTCATGAAGGATATTAAATTTTTCCAGATAGCTTACTAATTCTGAGTTGACCAGTCCTTCCAGCAATTTGGTAAACAGAGGAATACTTGCGATAGGTCTATAGTTAGATTTAGTGGCAATTGATACTTTCTGATCCTTTAGGATAGGGGTAATCAAAATTTGACCCAATTCGACAGGAAACAATCCATTTGTTAATGAAAAAATGGTCCATTTAAATAAATCTGCTTTAAAAGTAAATGGAGCATTTTTCATGATGGTCGAGGGACAGGAGTCCAATAAGGGATGAGAAGCTATTTGATTTATTCCAGTTTGCACAGTTCATTGAAACAGGGAAGTTGTTTATAAATGTATAAATGAAAAAATAAATTGATATTGTTAATTTTTTTACTTCAGATAGTATGTGATTGGACAGACTATGATGAACGAATGAAGAAACTGGTCAGTATTGTGGCTGATCAATTGGAGAAGAATAGGCTGCCTTCTGTCCATCCTCACCATAGCATGTTGTATCCCCTGTCTCATGCCTTCCGAAGAGCTATTGCTGAAAGGCATGGAAACCTTTGTCTGGACAAGGTAAGTGTATTTTTGTTTGTTTATTTGGTGTGGTGTGGTGTATGTGAAGTTTTATATCTTTGTTACTTTACTACAGATGGTCATAAAGTATGTGTCATTTTTAGTTACTAGAGTACCAGTACATATTTGAGTTTTTTTGTTAATAAATAGCATAGAAACAGACACACAAGTGGTTAATATTTACTTGTTAGTGCAAGGTTTTGAGAATTTACAGCCCTTCCCACATTTTGTATTCTGCTCAGTCTCTCAGGTTTTTTTTGTCCATTTCTGCTGAGCGGATATGAATATGATATGAAAACAAACTGACCCTAATGATTTTTTTTTTCTCCCCTTGTTGGTTTTGTCAGATTTTGTCTAAAAACACAAAGGATTTAGTTCTTACCTGATAATTTCCTTTCTTTTATTCCCTCCAGACAGGTGGAGGCTAAGAGCAAACTGACTTGAAGAATACTTAAATAACTAGGCTGTGCAGTCCCCCTCAACCTTATTCCCGAATAACCAAGCAGAAATCCAACTCAAAAAGGGACAGACACTACCCTCTCAGTGTTGATGGGCTCCCCAGCTAACCCCGGGAACCGGAATCCTACAGAAAACTCCCCTTTCTTTAGCATCTCTCCAGACTGGTACAGTTCACTGATGGGTAATAGCTCACCATGACCAGCAGGTGGAGACTGAGACAAAACTTTGGCTATAATATTAATAGATGTGCTTCCCTCTAGTCTAACCAGTCTGTTCTCAGTCTCAGCAGGTGTGGTAAGCTGTGCCAGTCTTCCCTGAAAATGGTTAGTGTAGGCCTGTTAGAAGTTGTTTAGTGGCCTTCTTGTCCCTGTTTGGTGCTAGATTGAGCTTTGTGGGGTGACACACTCAGATCACAAGTTGAGTCCCTCTCCCCATTTCCTCAGTCTCCCCAAAATATTTCTAGAGGTGCCTCAGCTGTAAGCCTTTCCGGCACCGATACCTGTTCTGACAGGGGGGGAAAAAAAATCCTGAGGCAATGCCGGTCTGAAGGGAGCCGTCAGTTCATTGTTGTTGCTTTTTTTTTTTTTTTGCTAACTGGCACTTTTTCCCTTAGCTAGGTCACATATTGCGCAATTAGTACTTTTAAATAATAATAATAATAACAGTTTATATACCGCAGGATTGTGAAGTTCTATGTGGTTTACAATGATTAAAAAGTTACAGATTGAGTAGTACTAACAGAGTTAAGATTTAGCGGTCAGTTATTGTGGGGAAAGAGTGCTCATTATGCTCCAGACGCAAGGTCGATGAAGCTGGTCTGTGCGGTGTACTGGCCGCCGCAAAGGGGAATACTCATCAGCTTTGGGTGCCGGCGTCCAGGGATCCCCTTCATGAGTGCCTCACATGCCAATAGCTGACAGCGGGGAAGCCCGGACTTTCGTCGCCGCTCACACAGGGGTTCATCCAGCCATTGATGGTTAGGGAAATAAGGTTTCCATTACCGCTGGTGTTGCTGGGGACTCCCTTACTGCTGCTTCTGGCTTGCCTGCTTTAGTGGCTGGGATGATTCAGGCTTTTCAGCCGTTACAGGCCTTGGGGGCATGTTTTTTACTGGGGTTTGCTACAATTTTGGTGAGAAGCGCCTCCATTTTGTCTCAGCCTCAGGTGACCTTCCCCTTGTATTGGAGAGACGGGCAGGTTTCTGCTGGTACTCTGCTTTGGTAGTGAGTCCCATTGGGCCGCTAGGAAGTTTTTCCTTTGATTTTGTTTTCGCCTTATGCAAGGCTCATCTTCAGGCAGCTGGGGATCCTGCTTCTGCCCCGGGAGTCAGGGGAGAGGGTGGGTTTCATTCTGTGTCCACTCCGGTTCGGCCCCTCTCAGTGCCAGTTTTGTCCCCATCTCTTCCTCTCTCATCTAAGCGGCTAAGGGTCTCTTGAAACAATGATTTTTTAAATATGGGGAACAGTTTTTTCTTGATGAGGACCTGGATCCTTTGGGAGACCTCCAGGATCCTCTCGAGGGGACGGGTGCTGCTGGGGGGGGGGGGGGCAGATCAGCCAATGAGGATGCATCAGTGGTGCAAATCTTTCAACGGGAAGATCTCCTGGAGCTTATTTTTCAGGTTTCCTAGGTGCTGCGTTTTAAGGAAGACTCGAAGGAGCCTCCGCAGATGGTGGACCTTCTGCTTCGAGGGATCGGCTCAGCATCCCGCTCTTTTCCTATGCTTCAGGATATTGTGCTTGCGCAGTGGAAAGCGCCAGAGGCGCCATTTCATTTAGCATGCTCTATGGCTCGCCTGTATCCAATCCCAAAGGGGGGATGGGGATACCTTGAAGTCGTCAGTGGTGGACACGGTGGTCTCAGCCATCGCCAAGTGGCATACGGTGCCCATTGAGGGCGGCTCAGCCTTGAGGGACTCTGAGGATCGTAGGTTAGGTCCCTTCTTAAGCAGAATTTTGATATTTCCCTTGCGGTCCAGGCGGTGATGTATGGTGGTCTGGTAGCTCGGGCTTGTTTTCGGTGGGTTGAGCGTGTCATTGACCGTGAGTCTGATGACTGGTCCTTGGCGGAATAGGAAGTAACCAAAATTGAAATGGGTGCTTCTTATCTTTCTGATGCCATATATGACCTGTTACAGGTGTTGGCCAAGTCCATGACTCTCGGGGTGGCTGCTCATCATACCTTGTGGCTTCAGACTTGGTCAGCGGATGCGGCATCTAAGGCTAAGCTGACAAAATTTCCCTTTCGGGGTCTTTTTTTGTTTGGCGAGGATTTGGACAAGTTGGTTCAGACTGTAATGGACTCTTAAGAACCCCGTCTTCCTGACTGTGCTCACCCACCTGTGTGGGGTGGCACTGCTCGGGGGCATTTGCGTGATTTCCGCAGATATCGCCCTGGTCGAGGGACTGCTTTTCCTGCCTCTGGGTCTCCCCGGGGCTGTTTTCTTTCAGCGCATGCAGTCCTTTCAAGGGAGCCTGTTGGGGGCACGTGATTCCTCCACCAGTTCCCCTGCCGCCAATCGCGCCCAATGACTCCTTGCTCCGTCTCCCTTGGTTCCGGTAGGCGCTCGGTTGTGAGACTTTTTCCAGGAGTATGCCGAGATCACAACAGATCAGTGGATCCTGGTGGTGATTCGGGATGGTTATGCTCTGGAGTTTTTTAAACTCCTTGCCAGATCGCTTTCTCACTTCTCCTTGGCAGGTGACATGGAAGAAGCGGGCCTTTCGCCAGACACTTCAAAGATTGCTAGATCTCAAAGCGGTCGTGCCTGTGCCTCCGCAGGAGTGTGGCACCGGCCGGTATTCGATTTACTTTATGGTGCCCAAGAAAGAGGAGACTTTCAAGCCCATCTTGGATCTGAAGAAGGTCAACAGTTCTGCGAGTTCCATTTTTTCGCTTGGAGACCCTGAGATCTATCATTCTGGCAGTTCAGCTGGGAGAATTTCTGACCCCTCTCGATCTGATGGAGGCCTACTTGCATGTTCCGATTTGTGCTTCCGTCAGCGGTTCCTTTGTTTTGTGTGCTTCCTTTTGGTCTGACCACGGCTCCTCGAATGTTCACCAAAATTATGGTGGTCAGTGTTGTCCCTAGAAATTTTTTCCAGCCGGGTGGCATGAAAAAGTAGCGGGGTGGGACGGGAAAAATTAAATGTGTACTATTTTTATTAGTTAATTATTATTATTTTTCAATGCTCAATATGACTTCCGTTTTTTAAGGTTTGACACTTATGCCAGAATATTTTTACTAAATTTAAGAAGTATCTAATTCTAGAAGTGAATAATTAGATATTTGCCCTCTTTCAAATGGTATAGAGCAGGGGTAGGGAACTCCGGTCCTCGAGAGCCGTATTCCAGTTGGGTTTTCAGAATTTCCCCAATGAATATGCATGAGATCTATTTGCATGCACAGCTTTCAATGCATATTCATTGGGGAAATCCTGAAAACCCGACTGGAATACAGCTCTCGAGGACCGGAGTTCCCTATCCCTGGTATGGAGGTTAAAAAAAGGGAAATGCATTATGGAAGTCATTAAGTTCAATCTAGCCATTTATTTCTGCATGAATTTAAACAACTTAAAAAAAGAGATAAATATAGCTCATCCAGTCATACAAGAAATGGCTCTACAGCACCTCTAATAATGTTTTGATCACTAGGTTCCTTCCTGAGGTCTCACTGAGGATATGAAATAGATGCGATCCCCACTTCTAGACCTCTTCCACATAATTTATGGAGAGTTGTTACTGAACATTGAAGGAGACCTGTGTGATTGCACTACAGCAAAATAAAAAAGTAGCAGATAAAGATCAAAGTGAGAGCTAGGGCAAAACAGTTTAGGTAAAGATGCAGGTAATAATTAGCAATGTATTAAAAATATTTTATTTTTATTTGCTTATGTCATTTGAAAGCTGCTTGATGTTAATACAACTTTAATTTAATTCTTTATAGTGTGCGTTGAAGCGGGGGACAACACCTACGTCAACAGTAAAGTTAGAATAGGGTCATTAAATCCAGTGAGGTACTTAGTATATATGACAGCCCCCTCCTCTATATAAAAAAGTTATTTTTAGTAATAATCCATGAGTCACACAACAAGGGTGTACCTAGGAAAAGGCAGCATCTTAAACAATGCAGTGAGCACTAGAACACCAACACACGCATTGTAAAACTAAACAAGCCAGATCCTGCACAGTCAGTTGATCCTGTACAGTCGATGCTAACAGAAAACCATGTCCTTTTCATACGCACAGAAACACCCTCGCCCAATATGGAATAATCACAAACTAAAAATAGAAATATGTAGACAAAAGTTAAACTAAATTGCCAAGAAACCAGACTCTGCAACACCGCAGAAACAGTGGCACATGTCCCCTAATACTGTGCAAAATATAAAGACAGTAGATGTAAATTTGAAAAAACTTCTACATAACAATCACCACTTTACAAATTAACAAATAGAAATAAAACAAATATGAGAAATAAGAAAATTCCATTTTATTGAACTATCCATTTTTCAGTTAGTTTTCAGAGGCCAAATCTTTCTTCAGGACAGTACAGTATACTACTGTTATGGTATCCTGTCCTGACCTGAGGAAAGGGGTTTAGTCCCCCCAAAATTGCCTTATTTCCATTTTATATTTATAAACTTTATCAATACAGTTGCAATACTACTTGATTCTACATAAAGCAACAAAAAAAAATTTCTTTCTACCTTTTGTCGTTTCTGCTTTAATCATCTTCTCTTCGCTGCCTTCTTTCTATTCAGTGTTTGTCCTCTCTCCCTTCCATGCAACGTCTGTCCTCTCTCTTTGCCCCTTTCTATGTTTCTATGTTTCTTCCATCCAACCTCTGCCCTTTCTCTCTATCTCTACCCCTTCCATCTACTGTCCACCCTCTCTCTGCTCCTTCCATTCACTGTCCACCCTCTCTGCCCTTTCTATCCAGTGTCCGCCCTCTCTCTCTTCCATATGGCATCTTCCCTCTTTCTATGTCTCTTCAATAAATTGTATATCCTGTGTCCTTTCTCTCCTTAGTACATGATTCATTTCAGCTTCACCCCCTCGCCATTTTTTTTGTCTCCACCCCCTTCCCCGTGCCCTGGCATCTCTCTTCTCTCCTATCTCTCTCTCCCTCCTTATCTGGCACCTCCTCTCCTTTCCCTCTGGTCTGGCATTTTATGTCTCCTTAGTTTCCCTTCCCTTATGCCCTGGCATCTCTCTCCTCTCCTTCCCTCCCACTCCATTATCTGGCATATCTTCTCCTTCCTTTCTCTCCTTCCTTTCACCTGGTCTGGCATCTGTCTCCTCCCCCCCCCTCATATGCCCTGCCATCTCTCCCTCCCCCTTCATGGTCTGGTAGCTCCTTTCCTTTCCCTCCCTCCCATGGTCTTGGCATTTCTTTCCTTTCATCTCCCTTCCCTTGTCTTCCTTCTCCCCTCTCTCTCCCCAATTGGGTGCAGCAGCAGCACTTCTCTTCCCCCTCCCCAATTATGTGCAGCAACATCATTTCTCTTCCCCAATTGGTTGCAGCAGCATTTCTCTTCCCCTCCCCCCCAAAAAAAAAAATTGGATGCAGCAGCAGCAACATTTCTCTTCCCCCTTGGGTGCAGCAGCATTTCTCTCCCCCCCCCCAATTGTGTGCAGCAGCAACATTTCTCTTCCCATCTCACACACCCATCTGCAGATTCGCTACAGACTAAGGCAAGTTGTAAGCTTCCCTCCGTTGCTGACCTATCTTCCATAGGTCAGTGATGGAGGGAAGCTTACAACTTGCTGCTCTTGCTTGCTTCGGGCCTTCCTCGTTGCTGGGTCCTGCCTTTGCGGAAACAGAAAGTAAGCAAGAGCAGCAAGTTGTAAGCTTTCCTCCGTCGCTGACCTGTCTCCCGCCTTAGCCTGTAGCGAACTCATGCTCTGGGGCTCTAACGCTAACACTGTGCATGCTGGCTTCCCTTCTCTTCCCTCCCCCACCCCCCTGGGGCGTAACTTCCAGTTTCGGAGGGAAGAGGAGACCCCATAGACATCATATACCTGGATTTCCAAAAAGCCTTTGACAAGGTGCCACACGAGCGTCTACTCCGGAAACTGAAGAACCATGGGGTGGACGGAGACGTACATAGATGGATCAGAAATCGGTTGGCGGGTAGGAAACAGAGGGTAGGGGTGAAGGGCCACTACTCGGAATGGAGGAGGGTCAGGAGTGGTGTTCTGCAGGGCTTGGTGCTCGGGCCGCTGCTATTTAATATATTCATAAATGATCTAGAAACAGGGACGAAGTGTGAGATAATAAAATTTGCGGACGACACCAAACTATTTAGTGGAGCTCGGACTAAAGAGGACTGCGAAGAATTGCAAAGGGACTTGAGCAAACTAGGAGAATGGGCATCGAGATGGCAATTTCCTGGAAATGATAGGAGATTGCTTCCTTGAACAAATGGTAGCAGAACCGACAAGAGGCAATGCAATCCTGGACTTGGTCATAAATGGCATTACTGGAAGGACAGCGGATGTAGAGGTTATGGCTCCGCTAGGGACAAGTGATCACAATATGATCAATTTTACCATTGACATCGGAATGGGGAAACCAATCAAGACTAAATCCATGGCCTTTAACTTCAAAAAGGGGAATTATGACTGCATGAGAACCATGGTTAGAAAACGGCTCAAGAAGGGCAAAGCAGAATACCAAACAGTCGATCAAGCATGGTCTCTACTGAAAAACACCATCACAGAAGCACAGAATCTACACATTCCGAGGATATCCAAAGGAAAGCGAAAAAAGAACAAAGGTGAACCAGCTTGGTTATCCAAAGAGGTGAAAGAGGCAGTGAGGGAGAAGAGAAACTCGTTTAAAAAATGGAAAAGGGAAAAAACAACGGAGGCCTGGAACTGTCACAAAATCGACCAGAAAAAGTGTCACAGAGTGGTAAGAAACGCCAAAAAAGTCTATGAAGAAAAGATAGCACAAGAAGCCAAAAACTTCAAGCCCTTTTTTAGATATATAAAAGGAAAGAAACCAGCAAGAGAGGCAGTGGGCCCTCTAGACGACCAAGGAATGAAGGGGTCAATTAAAGAGGACAAACAGGTTGCCGATAAGTTAAATTCATTCTTTGCCTCGGTCTTCACAAATGAGGACATTTCATCAGTGCCAGACATAGGGAGGATATTAACCGGAGGCATGGAGGACAACCTCGCAACAGTGAATGTGACGTTGGACATGATATACGTTCAGATTGACAAACTAAAAAATGACAAATCCCCTGGACCAGACGGAATTCACCCGAGAGTATTAAAGGAACTTAAGGTGGAAATTGGTGAACTATTACAAACCGTAGCTAACATGTCAATTAGAACAGGGCAAATACCAGAAGACTGGAGGACAGCAAATGTCATCCTGATTTTCAAAAAAGGATCAAGAGGTGATCCAGGAAACTACCGACCTGTGAGCCTCACATCGGTTCCTGGGAAGATAATTGAAACACTTATTAAAGACAGCATTGTGCAACACTTGGAGGATCACAACCTAATAAGGGCTAGTCAACACGGCTTCAGGAAAGGGAAGTCTTGTTTGACAAATTTACTACAATTCTTTGAGAAAGTGAACAAACATATGGATACTGGTGATCCAGTAGACATAGTTTACTTGGACTTCCAGAAAGCGTTTGACAAGGTCCCACATGCAAGGCTTATGAAGAAATTACTAAGCCATGGAATAGGAGGAAAAGTGCATAGATGGATCGGTAAATGGCTAGAGAACAGAATGCAGAGGGTTAGCATAAAAGGGAAATTCTCGGACTGGGTGAAAGTGACTAGTGGAGTGCCCCAGGGCTCGGTTCTTGGGCCTATTTTGTTCAATATTTTTATGAACGATCCTGAGGAGGAAACAACATGCAATATAATAAAGTTCGCCAATGATACAAAATTATGTCGGGCGGTTGGCTCTCAAAGGGACTGCGAGGAGCTTCAGAAGGATCTGAGACAGCTGGAAACATGGGCAACAAAGTGGCAGATGAATTTTAACATAAATAAATGCAAGGTGATGCATCTAGGAAAGAAGAATAAAGAACACGAGTATAGAATGTTTGGGGTAACATTAGCAAAATGCGAACTTGAAAGGGATTTGGGGGTACTGATTGACAGAACCCTGAAGCCATCGGCGCAATGTGCGGCGGCGGCGAAGAGAGCAAACAGGATGTTGGGCATGATTAAGAACGGGATCACGAGTAGATCAGAAGAAGTCATAATGCCACTTTATAGAGCAATGGTCAGACCACACTTAGAATACTGTGTCCAACACTGGTCTCCTTACCTCAAGAAGGACATAACTCTGTTGGAGAAGGTGCAAAGGCGAGCCACGAAACTAGACAAAGGAATGAAAAATTTGAGCTACGAAGAACGCCTCAGGAAACTGGGACTGTTCACACTCGAGAGGAGAAGACTGAGAGGCGATTTGATAGAGACTTTTAAAATATTAAAAGGATTTGATAAAATAGACCAAGAAGCAGCATTACTAACATTTTCAGACACGGACAAGAAGTCACAGCCTGAAACTGGATGGCAGCAGGTTCAGGATAAATGCCAGGAAGTTCTGTTTCTTACAACGAGTGGTGGGCGCTTGGAATTCTCTTCCTGAGGATGTTGTGGCGGAGAATACTCTACTGGGTTTCAAGCACAAGTTGGATATACACCTTCTTGCAAATCATATTGAGGGATACGGTAATTTCAGGTTTTCATAATAGAGAACCTAAATGGGCCGCCGCGTGAGCGGATCGCCGGACTTGATGGACCTCGGTCTGATCCGGTGAAGGCATTTCTTATGTTCTTATGTTCTTTAACGTTGAGAAATGTAAAGTATTGCATCTGGGAAGCAGAAACCCGAGGTACAACTATACAATGGGAGGGATGTTAGTGAACGAGAGTACCCAAGAAAGGGACTTGGGGGTAATGGTGGACATGACAATGAAGCCGACGGCACAGTGCGCAGCGGCCGCTAAGAGAGCAAATAGAATGCTAGGTATAATCAAGAAGGGTATTACAACCAGGACGAAAGAAGTTATCCTGCCGCTGTATCGGGCGATGGTGCGCCCGCATCTGGATACTGCGTCCAATATTGGTCGCCGTACGTTAAGAAGGATATGGCGTTACTCGAGAGAGTTCAGAGGAGAGCAACATGTCTGATAAAAGGGATGGAAAACCTTTCATACGCTGAGAGATTGGCGAAACTGGGTCTCTTTTCCCTGGAGAAGAGGAGACTTAGAGGGGATATGATAGAGACTTATAAGATCATGAGGGGCATAGAGAGAGTAAAGAGGGACAGATTCTTCAAACTTTCAAAAAATATAAGAACAAGAGGGCATTCGGAAAAACTGAAGGGGACAGATTCAAAACGAATGCTAGGAAGTTCTTCTTTACCCAGGGTGTGATGGCCACCTGGAATGCGCTTCCAGAGGATGTAATAGGGCAGAATACGGTATTGGGGTTTAAGAAAGGATTGGACAATTTCCTGCTGGAAAGGGGGATAGAAGGGTATAAATAGAGGATTACTGCACAGGTCCTGGACCTGTTGGGGCCGCCGCGTGAGCGGGCTGCTGGGCACGATGGACCTCAGGTCTGACCCAGCAGAGGCATTGCTTATGTTTTTAAGAGAAGGGAAGCTGGCACGCACAGTGTTACCATTAGAGCCCTGGAGCATGGGTTCAAATTGCTTGCTGCCATTAAAAAAAAAAAAAAAGTCAGGCAGGAGTTGAGCTTTCAGGCTGTGTCGAGTCAGCCCGGGATTCAGGCGATTCAGGCTGTGCCGAGTCAGCCCGGGAAATCTCCAAGCCGGTGAGAGGGTTTAAAAAAAAAATGTTGAGCATCGGCAGCAACAGGATTCCCAACTGAGATGACAACCGGGTGGTCATCTAAATTAGCTGGGCGCTCCGCCTGGCTAAAAGGCGTTAGGACAAACACTGGTGGTTGTGGCGGTGACCTTGCACAATGAGGGCATTCTGGTTCATCTCTATCTGGACCACTAGTTGATCCGAGCAGAGTCTTTTCAGGAGAGTTCCCGAGTTCCTGTATTTGCTGGGATGGGTAGTCAACATGTCCAAGAGCTGGTTGGCTCTGTCTCAACACCTGGAGTACCTTGGAGCTCTTTTCGGCACCAGCTTGGGGAAGGTCTTCCTGCCAGAGGCCCGAGTGGTCAAATTGCAGATTCATCTTCTGATGGCTTCCTGGTGTCCTCGGGCACAGGTTTTTGTCCAGGTCGTGGGATCAATGGCGGTTTCCCTTGATGTGGTTCAGTGGGCCTGGGCTCACATGCGCCCACTTCAGCATGCTGTGCTTCAGCGGTGGTTGCCCCTGGTGCACTATTTAGACTCTCTTGTTCCTCTTTGGGAGTTAGTTTGTCACAGTCTATGTTGGTGGCTACAGTCTTTCAATCTGGTGCAGGTTAGCATTCCAGACATTGTTGATGGGCAAGTCTGTTTGGGTTCTCTCGGACAAAGTTGGATCATTTTTTGTCCTCTTAGTAGGTCCTCATAAGGGAGACGGCACTTCCAAGGCTACCATTGCGTGCTGAATCAAAGAGACTATCGCTTCCGCCCATGTTCTTCAGAAGAAGCCTGTTCCAGATTTTCTCAAGGCTCATTCCACTCGGGGTCAGGCAGCTTCTTGGGCTGAGTCTTCTCTGGTGTCTCTAGTGGATATCTGTAAGGCTGTGGTTTGGTCTTCTCTGCATTCATTTGTATGACAGTACCATGTGGATGTCCAGGTGCGTCAGGATGCGGTGTTCGGTGAGCGTCTACTGGTGGCAGCCCTCCGGGTACTTTGATGGGTACTGCTTTGGTACATCCCATCAGTGAACTGTACCGGTCTGGAGAGATGCTAAAGAAGGAGAAATTAGGTTCTTACCTACTAATTTTTTTTTCTTTTAGACTCTCCAGACCGGTACCGTCCCCACCCTATCTGTCTGTTGTTCTTACGGTTTTTGTGTGAAGTGTGGTTTTTTTTCTGTGGGTTCTAGAATTTTTATAGGGTCGGGGAGATCAAAAAAACAGCAGCTTTGGCTTAGCTGACGTAGCTGGCAAGCTGTGGGGACGTTTTGCTGAAGGGGCTTCTTCTATTCAATTTCCAACAGTATGGCTCTATGTTGTTACTTCTGTTAGGAGTGTTGTTATTGTTATAATTAGCACTTCTTAGTTCTGTTTGGCTCTTCGGCAGACTGGTTAGACTAGAGGGAAGCACAGCCAAAGTTTTGTCTCTACTTGTTGGTCATAGTGAGCTATTATCCATTAGTGAACTGTACCGGTCTGTAGAGTCTAAAGGAAAGAAAATTAGCAGGTATGAGCCTAATTTCTTCTTTGTTTTGGGTTTTAAAAAAGAAATAAACAAATGAAACCAGTTACTAAACTATATACTCTGAAACACAAAGAACATGTCCGACTGGAAAACTTCATTTAAATATGCTCCTCGTTCCAATACCCGGGTTGGTCCTGTGCCCGTCTGGAGGAAATTATCAGGTAAGAACGAATTTCTCCTTCTGTAGCATCCCTCCAGTGGGAAATACAAAAGCAGTGACCATCAAGGGTGGAACTCTGCTTGAAGATCTCGCATCCCAGACTCCACATTCTATCTTATATTGAGGCGCTAGTTACTTCCAGATGTATGCAAGGATGAGCAGTCAGCCACTTAACAGATCTCCAGTGGGGAAGCCAAGGAAGGTTCTGTCCAAGATGTGGTAGAATGCACCTTGAAAAACGTAGGTGCAATTTTCTTAATAAACATGCAGATAGCACCACTTCCTTAATCCAGCAAGTCTGCTACACATAACTCGCACAGCACCTGCCAAACATCCAACTTGTGTAGACGCTGCTGCTCTGCCATTCCCTTTTGCTCTCTTCCTAGCACCGGCAGTAAAATGGTCCAAATGACATGAAAGGAAGACACCACTTCAGGCAGAAAGGATGGGATGGGCTGCAAAATCACACGTTCCTTAGTAAACACCAGAAATGGGCTTGCAATATGAAAGAGTCTGCAATTCCAAAATGTGCTGAGCAAACGTGACCACCACCAGAAATACCAAGCTCTACAGGAGAGACTGCACCTGAGCACGGCTGGGACGAGGATGCTGGCACGCAACGTCCAGAACGTCATTGACTTGGCTTAAAACTGAGGAGAAGGGGAAAGCCGATAGTCGATCTGACCTCGACACATCGGACAAAAGTATCAAATAAGGATACTGAGCAAGGACATTGTAAAAGAGAGCTCGGGACTAAGTGGGAATTATTGGAAAAAGGACCTAAGGACGCAATGCAGGGGCCCAGGGCACAAAGGAAACTAGCAAGCAGGATTAACAGAGAACAACGGGAGCCAGAGGGGCAACCAAAAATGAGGAAACAAGTTGAGAATGAAACAGACACACCACAGGAGGAGGATGACCGAGACGAGGCTCGGGGACTGGCAAACCATGAGGGGGACGGCATGAGCGCCAAACCACGAGGAAAACCAGCAGGAAAGGCAAACAACCGGGACTTACATTGCCTATATACTAATGCTAGGAGCCTAAGGGCCAAAATGGGAGAGCTGGAAGTCATAGCCAGCAAGAAGGACCTAGACATAATTGGAATCACAGAAACGTGGTGGACTGATGACAATAAAATGGGATGTGGCCATACCAGGGTACAAACTCTACAGGAGAAACAGGACACACAAAAAGGGTGGAGGAATAACGCTATATATAAAAGACTCCATACCCTCAACCAGGATGGAAACAACAGTAAGGGCGGATGGCTTGTAATCACTATGGGTTAAGCTACCGGGAGGAACTTGAGCAGACATAAAATTGGATCTGTATTATCGCCCACCTGGACAATTGGAAGAAATCGACCAGGACCTGGAGGCTGAACTGAGGCAGGTATGCAAAAGCGGAAGTGTGGTGGTGATGGGGGACTTCAACTACCCTGGGATTGACTGGAGTATCAGGCACTCAAACTGCACGAGGGAGACCAAATTCCTGGAGGCCACGAGGGACTGTTTCATGGAACAGCTGGTCACGGAACCAACACGGGGAGATGTCACTCTTGACCTAATCTTCAACGGACTAGGGGGACCCGCAAA
Organism: Geotrypetes seraphini; assembly: GCF_902459505.1. Classification (NCBI taxonomy): domain Eukaryota; kingdom Metazoa; phylum Chordata; class Amphibia; order Gymnophiona; family Dermophiidae; genus Geotrypetes; species Geotrypetes seraphini. Next base: position 473,142 of record NC_047088.1, read on the forward strand.
GGAGGTGGCGGTACTAGCCCCACTAGGAAACAGCGATCACAACATGATCCAGTGTAGGCTAGAAATTGGAACATCAAAGGTGAAAAGAACCACAACGACAGCACTCAACTTCAAAAAAGGGAATTATGATGCCATGAGGAAAATGGTGGGAAAGAAACTCTATGGCAACACAAGGAAGATGGAGTCTGTAGAAAAAGCCTGGACCCTACTCAAGGGCACAGTGCACGAAGCACAGAACCTGTGCGTCCCCAAGTTCAGGAAAGGGTGCCAAAAAAATAGAGCAAAAAACCCAGTTTGGATAACAAATGCAGTGAAAAAGGCGGTAAGTGATAAGAAATGGAAAAAGGAACAAACAAAGGACAACCAAAAGGAGCACAAAGAACACCAAAGGGAGTGGTTAGGAAAGCAAAAAGAGAATATGAAGAGAGACTGGCAGGGGAAGCAACAAACTTCAAATCATTCTTCAGGTACGTTAAGGGGAAGCAACCAGCAATGGAGGAAGTGGGACCCTTGGATGATGGAGATAGAAAGGGAGTGGTAAAAGAGGAAAAAGAGATAGCTGACAAGTTAAATCAGTTCTTCGCATCAGTCTTCATGAGGGAGGACACAACCAACATTCCGGAACCCGAAGAGATCGTAAATGGAGATCAGACAAGAGTAGACGTGGGTTATAGGGATAGGAGTAGAGGTAGGTTATAGAAATAGGGACCACTGATCAGGCAATGGGCCTGATGGGCCGCCGCGGGAGCAGAACGCTGGGTGAGATGGACCTCTGCTCTGCCTCAGCGGAGGCAACTTCTTATGTTCTTACCATTTTCAAGGTAAAATCTTTTAGAGTATAGTGTTCCAAGGGATCAAAAGTTGCAGATATTAAGACTAACAGAGCCAGAATGAGATCCCAAGAGGGAACTCCACTAACTTGGAACATAAGGATGCTACTGGCCAGACTTTACAGTAGATATCCTGCAAACAACGGGATGGCAACTTCAGCAGTTGGCAACTTAGATGGCAACTTTAGCTTAGATGACAACTTCAGCAGTTGGAATCTAGGTGAATGCTAGGTGGGGACTTAGGTCTATGGCCTAGAAATATCAAAGAAGAGCCAAGTTAATTTAATCATGTATTTTAATGAGAATAACTAATGGGCAGACTGGATAACCGTTCAGGTCTTTATCTGCCATCATTTACTATGTTACTTTGTTACTATGTTACAAAGGGTGAACCGATAGACACAAACTGCACTGCTCTCAAGAAACAAGAAACATCTGGTTGAAAAGAGTAATGAAGTCAGGACTTAGCTGTAGTTGATCCTGGCTCGGCTGCAGCACCGGCACTTAAATGAATGGTGGGTTCCCCAGCTATCTCCTACACCGATTCACCACTCCACTCCTGGCTCAAGTCACATATTCGAGCATCAAACTGCTTCACCCAACAAAGAAATCTCTGTTTTGCATCCTTGCTGCATCAGGGGTGACTCAAAAATCCAGAAACACCTCCCATTGCAAGACTCTCACCAGACTGCTTGCAAAAATTCCAAGGATTCATGACCACTCACTTAACCTCCATGAAAAGACTGGATCTGCTGGAAATAATGTCCCCAGGAAACAGGCCTTGACCTATCCAGCCTATATCTGTGAGCCTCCCAAGAAAACACCCTCAGAAGCTTCTGGCCAGGGACTTGGTCTTGTCCTCCGGGACTCTGACAACCTTGGTTTCTCCCAGACTCGCAACTAATTCTTCTCCGAATAATATGGAGCTCTTAAAAAGAAAACAACTGAGTTTAGCTTTGGAAACAGCGTCAGCCAACCAACTTCAAAGCCACATGGAACGCTACCGCCACACTCAGAGCCACAGACTTAGTGGAAAAACGCAACAAAACATACATAGCATTGGACAGAAAAGTAGTGCCCATCTTTAGTTTAACCAACTCCTGGTCTATTAGAGTGCAGTCGTCAGTCTCTTTATCCATAGAAACGTGAAGGCAGATAAAGGCTAAATGGCCCATTCTGTCTGCCATCCACAGCATCCACTATCTCCTCCTCTCTATAAGAGCTCCTACGTAACTATCACATGGTTTCTTTGTCTCCACCACATCTACTGAAAGATTATTCCATGCATCTACCACACTTTCTATAAAAAAGTGTTTTATCAGATTGCTCATGAGGCAATGGCACTACTTTCCTGTGCCCTCTCATTCTGGAGCTTCCTTTCAAATGAGATTTGCCTCTTGCGCATTTGTGCCAGGTAGGTATTTCAACGTCTGTATCATATCTCCCCTCTCCTGTCTTTTTTCAAAAGTATGAATATTGAGCTCTTTAAGTCTGTTCCCATATGTCTTATGATGAAGACAAACAGCAAACAAGGAATCCAACAAAACTGCAGTGAAATGTATCTTGTGCATCATCACTGCAGTTTTTTCCCTTTGTCTTATGAAGAAGACCACCAACCATTTTAGTAGCCTTCCTCCAGACCACATATGCGAGTAGGTTTGATTACCGTATTTTTTGCTCCATAAGATGCACTTTTTCCCCCCCCCCCAAAAGTGAGTGGAAATAAGGGTGCGTCTTATGCAGCAAATACCAGGTGCCCCCCCCTCCCACCCGTACCTTGAGGTAATCCTGGCAGTCCAGCGCTGAATCGTCAGGCTCCCCTGCAGGACGGCTGCCGAAATCCCCATCTTCCGTGGCAGTGAGAGGCAGGTGCAAGCCCCGATCACGCCTGCCTGGTCCTGCGCCGCTGCCAACACAAACGCACTGGGAGAGAGAATGAGCTTGCGCACTGGAAGAGAGAATCCGTTGGTGTGGAAGCAAAAATGGAAGGTGCGTCGCGTGATGGCGAGCCGTCGAGTGAGAGAATGGGAGTGGAGCGTCGGGGCTGCCTGTCCACCATCGCCCAACACGTGTACTGGTTCGACGTGTGGTGCTTCCTCCTCTTCAACCTGCTGCTTTTCGTCGTCATCTACCTGCTTCCCTGAGTGCTGGAATTTCAGGCTAGGTCTGAATTTTGGGGAGCACTCTCTCTCTAGCCAGTGGAAAGGGAAAAAGGGTAAGAAATAAACTAGCGCTTGTCTTTTTCTAGAATGAACAGTTTCTTTAGGCAACTTCCCTCTCCTCTCTGTCCACCTGCTCAATGAGATCCCTTCACCTGAGAACCCCTCCTTCATGTTTTCAGAGTGTGAATCGACAGCTCTTGTATGTCTTGTATTCTGCCCTCACTTAAGGACTACTTTGCACTAATGGCAGTATTGAAACCTACTCTCCTACTCCATTGGCGTGGTGGGGAGGGAGGAAGCTGCTGGACTGATGGGATGTTGGAGCTTCTTTTATACACCATGGCAGTGTGCTTGTATTGTTTGAACTAAATAAAAATGTAAAGGTATTAGAGATAAATAAATATTCCAGTAATAGTGCACATTGGTGGAACATGCTCAATTCCTTAACCCCTTGTAAACATGCAATTGCATGTTAACTTCAAGCCACTACAACTTAATAGGGGAAACGCCTCAGATGCTACAAAGACAGCATTGCTTTGAGACGTGAAAGAAGAGCTTATGTTGTTCAATAGCTCACTTTCAGCTTTCTATCATTGGCGAAAAAAAACCCCTTAGGTTATGCTTGAAATAACAAAAGCAGCACTTATCTTTAACTGCTACTGCTACTTTCTCTTAGAAACAATAAGCCAGTAAGCCGACGATGGCCAGCGTTTCATGATCTGTCGATCATTTCTTCAGGGCTCTACACAGAAAAGCACAAAATGTTTACAGCACGGAAAACTGCATTCATAGATATAGTGTTTGTGTATATACAAAACCTTGCCTGAAGTGCTCTCTACACATCGAGTCTGTGGGGTAAGGTGAAAAAAATAGCGCCCAGCGTTCTATTTAAAAACAGTGCAGTAAGAGCTGATCACGTCATTGCAATCATGTGGTCAGCCTTCCAGATCAATTTGCATTAGTATAGTCAGGCCAAAGTCAAAGCCTTCCACTGCTAAGGGTTATAGGCCTACTCCATCTTACCAGAGGAGTTATCCTCAAAAGTCAGCACCTTATTCAATGCTGTCTCCTAAGAAACAGCAGCAGCAACAACAGCGATGACAGCAAAAACCTCAGACTCCTGCTGCACCCAAGGCCTCTCAGTCTTTTTGAACAGAACATGAGAATTGCCGCTGCTGGGTCAGACCAGTGGTCCATCATGCCCAGCAGTCCGCTCCCGCAGCGGCCCTCTGGTCAAAGACCAGTGCCCTGACCGAGTCTATCCCTATCAGGGTACGTCCTTGTTCAGCAGGAACTTGTCTAACTTTGTCTTGAATCCCTGGAGGGTGTTTTCTTCTATGACAGACTCCGGAAGAGCGTTCCAGTTTTTCACCACTCTCTGGGTGAAGAAGAACTTCCTTTTGTTCGTATCGAATCTATCCCCTTTCAACTTTAGAGAGTGCCCTCTCGTTCTCCCCACCTTGGAGAGGGTGAACAACCTGTCTTTATCTACTAAGTCTATCCCCTTCAGTACCTTGAATGTTTCGATCATGTCCACTCTCAATCTCCTCTGTTTGAGGGAGAAGAGGCCCAGTTTCTCTAATCGCTGTACGGCAGTTCCTCCAAACCCCTAACCATCTTCGTCGCTCTTCTCTGGACCCTTTCAAGTAGTACTGTGTCCTTCTTCATGTACGGTGACCAGTGCTGTACGCAGTATTCCAGGTGAAGGCGCACCATGGCCCGATACAGCGGCATGATAACCTTCTCCGATCTGTTCGTGATCCCCTTCTTTATCATTCCTAGCATTCTGTTCGCACTTTTCGCCGCTGCCGCACATTGCGTGGACGGCTTCATCGACTTGTTGATCAGAACTCCCAAGTCCCTTTCCTGGGAGGTCTCTCCAAGTACCGCCCCGAATATCCTGTATACATGCATGAGATTTTTGTTACCGACATGCATCACTTTACACTTGTCCACATTGAACCTCATCTGCCCATTCCTTGAGCCTGATTATGCCACGTTGCAGATCTTCACAATCCCCCTGTGTCTTCACTACTCTGAATAACTTTGTATTGTCTGCAAATTTAATCACCTCACTCGTCGTACCTATGTCCAGATCATTTATAAAGATGTTGAAGAGCACGGGTCCAAGCACAGAGCCCTGCGGCACCCCACTGGTGACGCTCTTCCAGTCCAAGTATTGTCCATTCACCCCCACTCTCTGTTTCCTGTGCTCCAGCCAGTTTTTTAATCCACATGAGTATTTCACCCTCAATTCCATGGCTCGCAATTTTCCAAAGTAGTCGATCATGCGGAACCTTGTTGAACGCCTTCTGAAAGTCCAGATATACAATGTCAACCGAGTCGCCTTTGTCTATTTGCCTGTTCACTCCCTCGAAGAAGTGCAGCAAGTTTGTCAAACAAGATCTGCCTTTGCTGAAACCGGCTGGCTGGTCCTCATCAGACCGTGTTCGTCAAGGTGATCGATGATGCGGTCCTTTATCAGCGCCTCTACCATCTTTCCCGGTACCAAGGTCAGACTCACCGGTCTGTAGTTTCCCGGTTCTCCTCTCGAACCTTTTTTGAAGATTGGCATAACATTTGCCACCTTCCAGTCCTCCGGAATCTTTCCCGTTTTGATCGACAGGTTGGCTATCAGTTGAAGCAGTTCAGCTATGGTCCCTTTCATTTCCTCGGATGGATACCATCTGGTCCCGGGGATATATCGCTCTTGAGCTTTTCAATCTGCCTGCATTCCTCTTCTAAACTGACCGTCAACCCTGTCAGTTTCCCGTTTTCACTTCCAGCATACATCTTGAATGGTTCCGGTATGCTGTGTATATCCTCTTCGGTAAATATAGACGAAAAAAATGTGTTCAGTCTGTCGGCGATTGCCTTGTCTTCCTTTATCGCTCCCTTTATTCCTTGGTCATCCAACAGTCCCAGTGCTTCCTTCGCGGGTCAGTTCCCTTTAATATATCGAAAGAACGGCTTGAAGTTTTTTGCCTCCTTGGCTATTTTTTCCTCGTAGTCTCTTTTGGCCCCTTTTACCGCCTTATGGTACCTGTGTTGATGTTGTTTGTGCTTATTCCAGTTTTCGTCTGTTTTTGATCTTTTCCATTCTTTAAACGAGGTTTTTTTGTCTCTGATCGCTTCCTTAACCTTAACAGTGAGCCACGCTGGTTCTTTATTCTTTTTCCTCTTTGATCCCTTGTTGATATGTGGTATATATAGGTTTTGTGCTTCGGTGACTGTATCCTTAAAAAGAGACCAAGCTTGCTCTAGCATCTTTACAGTGTTTATCTTCTTCTTATGTTAATTATTTCTTTATTAATTTTCAATTTAAATCAAGCTTACCACTTGTACAGAAAGCAATAGTCATAGTAACAAAAAATCATAAAATAATTTAACATCCAATAAAGAAAACATTATTTAACTATTTATGCTCAAGTCCTCATACTAGATCCAAGTTTTAGATTTAGCGAAAAATTAAAGATAACAGAAATTTTTAGCAAGATGCTAAAAGCTGAAGCACTGAAAATGAGATCTCATGATTATATTAGGGTTCAAGATATTCCTCCATCCAGACGAGACATTGCTACAAAAGTTGTCAATTGAGATGGTTCAAAGAATACATATTTAACAGAACGGTACATACTATACATTTACATGGATGTCTCAAATAAAAGGAGCCCCAAGAGATGTAACCCCAGGTTTCAAAAGAAGAAATTCACGGCGACGCTTCTGTGTCTCCCTTGTAAGATCAGGAAACATCTGTACTTTACAACCAAGAAAAATTTTTTGTGTATTTTTAAAGTAAAGTCTTAATAACCATGTTTTATCTAACGGAAGCGCCACAGCTAGAATCAAGGTTGCTGGTAATGCTAAGTCTTTATCAGATGTCTCCAATAATTCTGAAACATTTAAAGTTTGTTAACCCAATTATTTTTGTTGATTAACAGAAACTTTCACTGGCAAATAATAAACACGTGAGAATGGTGGTAACATTTCTTCTGATACTTCTAGGATTTCCATTAAATATCTCTTAAGCATTTCTCTTGGATTTACCATCTCAAGTTTAGGAAAGTTAATTAACCTTAAGTTGTTACTGCGAGAGTTGTTCTCAAGCATTTCAACTTTCCTTCTCAAATTGGTGTTGTCTTTAATTAAAGTCTCTTGAAGTTGTTTAGATGTAAGTATTTCCTTTTCAATTTTCTGTATAGATGCATCTGAGTCAGACAATTCTTTTCTTAAATCTTTAAGTTCTTTTGTATGTTTTGTAATTTTTCCTTCCAGATATTGAAATTTAGGCATAGTAGACTTTACAAAACCAGCAATTAAGTCCCATAAGGAATCTAAGGTTACAACTTCTGGTTTAACCAAAGAAATTGAAGTCTGTAAGATAGTAGAGTGCTCACCATTCTGTAGGGATTCTTCAAGGCCTATCTCCTGGATATCACCCCCTTGTAAAGTTGGATTATCCTCAGGCATTTTTGTTAGAGCTCCTTGAATATGAGCCCCAACCTTTAAACCTTCTCCCAGATCTAATCTTGCCTCTGAGGGAGAAAACAGCACGAACTCCGGGGTTTCCCCACCCCTGGGAGAACTGGTAACCCGAGGTTGTGGGGGTGGCGCCCTTGCATCGGGGCTCAGCGTGACTTCGTGCCCTGGAGGAACAGCAACGGGTTCGCCTCCCTGTGTCCTCAGCGGGCCTCCATCCGACGCCCGAGAGACCTCCTGCACTCGCCTCAAAAGCCGTTCAATGTTGCCAAGAGAGGGAACCTCGGGACGCCGTGAGACAGCAGCAGTGTTCCGTCCTCTTCTCTTAGGCATGCTTGTGAGTATCCGCGAAACCCTTTCGGGGTTCAAAACTAAGAAATTTCTTAAATTGTGAACAAGCCCAACGCGAGCAGCTCAGCGCGTTTAGCTTGAAGCAGCCATCTTGGATCGTTTATCTTCTTCTTAATCTTCTTCCCCACCATGCGTTTCATCCCTTCATAATTCCCTTTTCGGAAGTGGCCATCGCCGTCGATGTTTTGTCCCTATTTCCAGGTTAAAGCGGATCATATTGTGATCACTGTTTCCCAGTGTCCCTTCTACTTCTACATCCTGTGCCGGTCCTTGCAGCCCATTTAGAATTAAGTCCAGAATTGCATTTCCTCTCGTGTTTTCCTTGAGAAGTTGTTCCAGGAAGCAATCGCCTACAGTTTCCAGGAACTTTGTCTCTCTGGCACAGCCGGAGGTGCCGAGGTTCCATTCTAACCCTGGATAGTTGAAGTCGCCCATGATAACTGCATTGCCTCCTTTGCAGTTGCGTTTGATCTCATCCGTCATTTCTTCATCAATTTCTTCCAACTGCTCTGGGGGTCGGTAGTAGATGCCTATCTTCATTTCCGGTCCATTTGTTCTTAGAATTTTGACCCATAGAGACTGTAACCTATCTGTCTGTTGTGGCATATTCTCTCCAGTAGATTCAATTCCCTCTTTGACATATATGTCAGTGCCTCCTCCTTTTTGTATCAAGGTAGCACTGTGTCCCAGACGTTTTCATCAGTCCACCATGTTTCTGTGATGTCGATGATGTCAATGTTATCCTTTGGTGCCACAGCTTCTAATTCACCCATCTTATTTCTAAGGCTCCTTGCATTCATGTACATACACTTGAGTTTGCAGCCTGTTCCCTTCTTGTGTGTCCTTCCCTCTTATCTTGTCTCTGATCTGGCGAGTCTTCCCCTACTTCTTCCTGCACGGTATCCTCCAGGTATACCGGTTCCCGAATCATCGACTCTCTCTCTCGGTCGACTGTCGGCTTTCCCCTTCTTCCTAGTTTAAAAGCTTCTCAGCTTCTCTCTTGATATTGCTTGCAAGTAGCCTCGTTCCGTCTCTGCTGAGATGGAGTCCGTCCTTCCTGTATAGCTTGCTCTTCCCCCAGAATGTCATCCAGTTGGTCCTCTCCTCTCCCCATTGGTGGTCGTCTCCATCATTTTTACCAACGATGGGAGCTCATGACATCTGACCTCTGGGTCCTCACAATCATCAGGGAAGGTACCCTCTTCACTTCATCCAGGTTCCACCAGATCTTCCCTCAAGAGGGTATCCTTCCAATCCATCCCAGACCACCCTTCTTCAGGAAGTTCAAGCTCTGCTTCATCTCCATGTCATCGAGAAAGTTCCTCTGGAACAGCAGAGCATGGGGTTTTACTCCCATTACTTCCTTGTCCACAAGAAGACGGGAGATATGCAACCTATCCTGGATCTCAGAGCTCTCAACAAATTTCTTGTCAGAGAAAAATTTTGGATGCTATCTCTAGCATCCTTGTATCCCCTTCTAGATCACAATGATTGGTTATGCTCTCTGGATCTCAAAGAGGCTTACGGTCACATTCCCATTCACCTAGCCTCTCACAAGTTTCTCAGATTTCAGGTGGGAAATCATCATTTTCAATACAGAATGCTACCCTTCGGCCTGTCATCATCTCCCAGAGTTTACACCAAGTGCCTAGTGGTAGTAGCAGCAGCAGCTCTGCGCAGCCATGGTCTTCAGGTTTTTCCATACCTGGATGATTGGCTCATCAAAGATTCATCATCTCAGGGGGTTATTGTAGCGACCCGACGGATGTTTGGTTCCTCCAAAGTTTAGGATTCGAAATCAACTTTCCAAAATCTCAGCTACAGCCCTCTCAGAATTTAAAGTTCATTGGAGCTGTACTGGACACTGTGCAATTCAGAGCATTCCTTCCTCAAAAACGTCAGGATGCTCTCATTCATCTTTGTCAAAAAGTATCATCCCTCACTTCACTCTCAGCGAGGCACATGATGGTTCTGCTAGGTCACATGGCCTCTACAGTTCACATAGAAACATAGAAGCAGAAGATGACGGCAGATAAGGGCCATAGCCCATCAGGTCTACCCACTCTACTGACCCAACCCAAGTCTACTATCCTAGGGAACCCACTCTTGGTGACAGGGTCCCTTGGCTTAACCCTCTAAGGGGTCCCACATGGGCATCCCATTTGCTCTTAAATTCTTGCACGCTGTTTGCCTCGATCACCTGCACCGGGAGCTCATTCCAAGGATCAACCACTCTCTCGGTGAAGAAATATTTCCTGGTGTAGCCATGAAATTTCCCGCCCCTGAGTTTGAGCTGATGCCCTCTTGTGGCTGAGGGTCCTTTGAGAAAGAGAATTTCTTCTTCCATCTCGATATGGCCGGTAATATACTTAAACGTCTCGATCATGTCTCCTCTCTCCCTACGTTCCTCGAGTGAATACAGCCGCAAAATTTTCAGCCTTTCCTCGTACAATAGATCCTTGAGCCCCGAGACCATCCTGGTGGCCATCCGTTGCACCGACTCTACTCTCAGCACATCTTTTCAGTAGTGTGGCCTCCAGAATTGCACACAGTATTCCAAATGAGGCCTCACCATGGTTCTGTATAATAGCATTATGACTTCAGGCTTCCGGCTGACGAAACTCCTGCGGATGCAACCTAACAACTGTCTTGCCTTAGATGAAGCCTTCTCCACATGATCAGCAGTTTTCATGTCTGCGCTGATGATCACTCCCAAGTCTCATTCTGTTGAAGTTCTAGCTAAGGTCTCACCATTCAAGGTGTAAGTTCTGCACAGATTTCTGCTGCCGAGGTGCATGATCTTGCATTTTTTAGCATTGAAGCCCAGCTGCCAGGTCAAGGACCAAAGCTCCAACAAATGTAGGTCCTATGTCATACTATCGGGTGAATTGCCATCTCTCACTATATTGCATAGTTTGGCGTCGTCAGCGAATAACGTTACCTTACCTTGAAGCCCCTGAGTAAGGTCACCTATAAATATGTTGAAAAGGAGCGGGCCCAAGACTGAGCCCTGCGGTACTTCACTGGTCACCTCCGATGTTTTAGAGAGGGTACCGTTAACTACCACCCTCTGAAGTCTGTCACTCAGCCAGTCATTGACCCATGTAGTTAGTGTTTCTCCCAGCCCCATTGATCAATCCCCGAAAGCTGCCACAATCGAGTCTCTTCAATTAAAATGCAATTCAAATAACCAACTTAATTTTCTTTTATTATACGTTCCACCACCTACAGATTTAAATAAACTTTCATTACTTCAAGATATTTTATTTGACTTTTCTTCTGCAACAACCACTCCATTTATTCTAGGTGACTTTAATATCCATTTTGACGACCCCACCAATTTGAATACTAAAGATCTACTTAATATCCTAACATCCCTCAATATACACCCACAAATAACAGTTCCTACCCACATAGCTAATCACACATTAGACATGATCTTTGTACCATTGTCCCAAAAGCCTAACATCTCAGATCTGTCGGTCGTGCCCGTCCCCTGGTCTGATCATCATTTCATAACTTTTACTTTCACTTGTTCTAAACTTAATCTTTCACATCTAATTCCTAAAACTAAAACCATTACTTTTAGAGACTTTAATAACCTCGACAACAAAGATATATCTTCAATTCTTGACCCAGAAATCTTAACCGCATTCTCTGACTCCATCGAAAATCAATTGTCTGTCTGGAACTCATCTTTGACATTCCTTCTTGATAAAGTATCCCCACTAACATCAAAAACTATTTCTCATCGTAGAATTATTAATCCTTGGTACACTTCAGAGCTTCAAATGATCAAACAACAATTACGTTCTCTAGAAAGAAAATGGCGACAAAACAAAACACTCGACAATCTCCAAAAATATAGGGAAAACGTTTCATTATATAAGACCAAAATCAATCTGGCAAAGAAATCCTATTATTCCAATAAAATTGAAAAAGCAAAAAATTCTTCTATACTGTACAACATCTTAAAATCTATGGACCCAAAAAATAAATTAAACAATTCCATGCAAAAATCCTCATTAAAAGCTCAAGAACTAGCCGACGCATTCTCTCAAAAGATAAACAATATTTGCAATTCCTTTTCCCAAAACACATTAACAAACTCTAATGTTACAGTTCAATCAGAACTCATTCCGACAGCAAAATGTTCAAATTTCAAAATCCCCTCACTTCAGGATATTGAATTTTTATTTCAACAGGTTAATTTAAAAAGTTCCCGACTCGAAATAATTCCACCTTTTTATTTGAAAAAACACTTTTCACATTTTGGCCCATTCATATTATCAATCATTCAGAATAGCTTACTCACATCTACAGTCCCACCTCAATGGAAGACTGCTTCCATTACCCCTATCATCAAAAATCATAAAATCAGTATCAATGAAGTATCTAATTACCGCCCGATAGCAAATATACCATTTATTGCAAAACTAACAGAAAAACTGATTTTTAATCAACTTTCCGACTTCATCGAGAAAACAAATGCTTTACACCCCAATCAAACTGGATTCAGAAAATTCCACAACACCGAATATTCATTAATAGGCCTAACCTCGAATATCCAATACTATCTAGACCACCACAAATCTGTTATTCTTTTCTCTTTAGACATATCTGCTGCCTTTGACACCATAGATCACGATTTGCTTTTAAACAGACTTGAGGAAAAAGGAATAAATGAGAGAGTTTTAAAATGGTTTAATTCATATCTTGCTAATCGAACTTCCTTTGTTAGATTCAATAACGAAGATTCGATTTCTTATACATCAACATTTGGGATCCCGCAAGGATCCATTTTGTCCCCTTTACTATTTAACATTTTCCTTTCACCATTATTAGAGATCTGTCAGGCTATAGGCTTCATTCCATATTCATACGCAGATGACATCCAACTTATACACCCCTTGGATCCGGAAAATAACATAGAAATCTCTTCTATTAATCAAAAATTAGAGCAAATACATGTTCCGCCACTAATTTCTGACAAGTGGGATGATCAGTGACACTCAGAAAAGCACACAGACAATATCAAACATAAACAATAACACTTTATTATACTTACTAGTCGTTAAGCCCGTTACATTAACGGGTGCTAGAATTTATGTCTGTATTTTTCTTTCTGTCTCTTTCCTCCCTCCATTTCCCTGTGTAGCGCTGTCTCTGCTTTCTTCCTCAGTCTCCATTCTCGAGCTGTAACATTACTGCTTAGCTTTTTCTCCCTGCAAGCATCTCTGCTCTCTTTCTCATCCCCAGTCTCTTTGCTATTTTTCTCTTCTTGCAGGGGTCTCTGCTCTCCTTTCTCTATATGTTCCTGATTCCTGCAAACTTCTGTTTTCTCTGTATGCTCTTGATCCTGTGTTTCCCTGTAGGTATCTCTTCATTTTTTTTTTTTTATTCCTTCTTCACGTATGGTTGATTTATTAAAAGTTTTTATATTTTTCCTATTTGTTGCATGCCTGTCTCCTTGGTCGCTGTATGTTTCTCTTTTTTTGCTTTCTGTGTTTGTTTGTGTTTTTTTGCTGATTGTCTACTTGGTCGCTGTCAGTCTGTCTGTCTCATTGGCTGCTGTATGTGTTTTTTGCAGTCTAACTCCTTGGCCACTGTATGTCTGTATGGTTTATTTTCCTGAATTTATCCTTGGGCATTGTATTTTTTATTTTTTTCTGTTTGTCTCATTGGCTGTTTGTATTTTTTTTTTTTTGCTGTCTCCTTGCCCACTGTCTCTCTGTCTGTCTCCTTGGCTGCTGTATGTCTGTTTGTCATTTTTTTCCCTGTGTCTCTCTCTCTCCTTGTCCTCTGTGTTTTGTTATTTTTTCAATCTGTCTCTTTAGCCCCCTGTCCTTCTGTGAGTGTCTGTGTCTCTCTCTCCTTGTCCTCTGTGTTTTGTTATTTTTTCAATCTGTCTCTTTAGCCCCCTGTCCTTCTGTGAGTGTCTGTGTCTCTCTCTCTCCTTGTCCTCTGTGTTTTGTTATTTTTTCAATCTGTGTCTTTAGCCCCCTGTCCTTCTGTGAGTGTCTGTGTGTCTCTCTCTCCTTGTACACTGTTGTTTTTTTGTTTTTTTCAATCTCTCTTTAGCTCCTGATCCCCTCTCACTGACCCTTGCGCAACTGCATGTTATTCCGGCTGGGTTTCCATGGCAACCCTGCTCGCGGGTCTGTTAGTGTAGGGCCGTTTTGTCGGGTCTGGCGGCGCTGTGTAGCGGGAAGGCGGGGCCTCAGCACCGGCCGGGCGGCTCGCACCGCCGGCCCCCAGGAACCCGAGGCCGGCGGCGGGGGAGGCAGGGACATGCCTTGTGTGCCATGGTGCAGGAGGAACGGAGATCGTCGTTTGGCTGCGGTCCGGCTTGTGGAGGCGATCGGGTGGTGACGTATTCGCGCGCATGCGCACTCCTTAGGCCACAGACCTACAGCGCAAGGAACACGCAAATAGAAGTGCGCATGCGCGAGTTAGCCTTTTATTATATAAGATATATGAATAAAATAGCATCACCGTATCTCACGTAAACCCTCCCTTCACCATTCGGAATCCCTCAATGGATAGGCGAGTAGGACACGGGAGACTGCCCCTTTACACCTCTTTTACTGTTCTTGGAGACGTCTTGGATTCTAAGGTTAGAGGCAAGTCCCGTCTTTTATATTGGGTGAAAAGCTGGGAAAACTGCTTGCCTCTTAGTAAGACAGCTGGTACTGGTCCTTTGTTATTTGTTTTGGCAACTTCTAGGTCAAAAAGGTCAAGATAGCAGATACTTGTCACTGTCCCTTTCTTTTTGATGTATTTTCCCATCTGTCTTTACTGATGATCATCTGGTTTTACTGTCCTTTGAAGATCAATGAGGTCAGATCTCAGATAAGCAAGGTTATTGTAGAGACCATCTGGTCTTACTGTTCTTTGGAGGTCAGGAGTTCAGGTAAGCAGACTTGAGGATACATATCAGTAATATTCTGAACATGTCAGTAATATGCGGAGGCATAACAATACAAAATTGGCTTAACACAAATAAATTAGCTTTAAACATTAATAAGACCAAATCTATGCTATTCAACTGGAAAAAAGACATATCACTCTCTAAACCGTTCTATCTCAATAACATCCCAATCAATTTGGTATCCTCAGTTAAAATTCTTGGTGTACTTCTAGATGACAAATTAACCTATCACGAACATATCTCTCTCATTGTTAAAAACTGTTTCTTCAAATTACGTCAGATTAGGTCAATTGCCAAATTTCTTAGTCCATCCTCATTAAAGATACTAATCCATTCCTTTATAATATCAAAAATTGATTATTGTAATGCCCTATTTATAAACATTACACAAAAAGAAAAAAGGAGATTACAGATAATTCAGAACACGGCCATAAAACTAATTTACAACGCTAAAAAATTCGATCACGTATCCCCACTATTAATAGACGCTCACTGGCTACCAATCAGTCATAGGATTCTGTTTAAAATAATGCTTCTCATCTTTAAGACCTTGGCATCCAGTGAACCACAATTCATTTCTAGATCATTGATCCCATATAAAACTCAACGCTCTTTGCGATCATCAGATCAAAACTTACTTTCTGTACCTTCCTTGAAAATCATAGGGACTAGAAGATTAGATATGTTCACTGTGGCGGGTCCACAATGGTGGAATGCCCTTCCTCAGTACATTAGAACAGAACATGATATTGTAACATTTAAAAAACTTTTAAAAACTTATTTATTTAAAGATGCCTATAACTCTTGAAACCTTTTTACCTGTTTTAATAACACTATATAGATTGTGCTTTGGTATTTTGTACCCTTTCCTCTTGTTTTTCCCTTTCTTTCTTACCATACCCAATATTGTAACTTTTAACTCCTTTCCTCACCCCTCATGTAAGTATCAATTGTAATGTCATTGTTATTATGTTAAGTTTCTTTATCTATTTTACTTTGACTATGTACATCGCCTAGCAATTGTAATAGGCGATTCATCAAATGCTTAAATAAACTTGAAACTTGATTTCATCTTGCTCAACAGCCTGCGATGCGGGACACTATCGAAAGCGTTACTGAAGTCTAGGTATACGACGTCCACGGATTCTCCCAAGTCTAACTGTTTTGTTATCCAGTCAAAGAAGTTGATGAGATTGGATTGGCAGGACCTACCCTTGGTGAATCAGTGTTGACTGGGATCCCGTAGATTCTCCTCATCCAAGATTGCGTCTAATTTACGTTTGATTAATGTTTCCATGAGTTTGCATACTATTGATGTGAGACTCACCGGTCTGTAGTTTGCAGCCTCTGCCCTGCAACCCTTTTTGTGCAGTGGAACGACGTTAGCTGTTTTCCAGTCTATGGGGACTCTCCCGAACTTAGGGAGAGATTGAAGAGTCCTGATAGCGGTTCTGCCAGGACATCACGCAGCTCACTGAGCACCCTGGGGTGTAGATTATCCGGTCCCATGGCTTTGTTCACCTTGAGTCTTGCCAGTTCGTAGTAGACATCGCCACGTGTGAACTCGAAATTCTGAAATGGGTCTTCCACGCTGGGCCTTGCCTGCAACTGCGGACCGTGCCCCAGTGCCTCGCAGGTGAAGACCGAGCAGAAGTATTCATTCAGTAGTTCTGCTTTATCGGAATCTGATTCTGCGCAGTTCCCATCTGGTTTTCTAAGGCGTACTATCCTGTCTGTGTTCTTTTTCCTATCACTAATATACCTGAAGCTTGTCGCTTCAACATTAAATCAGTACACAAACGGCGTAGAAACAACAAACCCCAATGGTACTCCGCAGAAATCTCGCACCTCGTCAAGGAGAAGAAAAAAGCATTTATTTCCTACAAACGAACGGAGACTAGGGAAGCTAAACTAGAACATAGGGCGAGATCTGCAGCGGTCAAAATGGCAGTCAGGGAGGCCAAACTTCGAGTGGAAGAGACTCTGGCAAAGAACATGAAGAAAGGGGACAAATCCTTCTTCAGGTATATTAGTGATAGGAAAAAGAACACAGACGGGATAGTATGCCTTAGAAAACCAGATGGGAACTGCGCAGAATCAGATTCCGATAAAGCAGAACTACTGAATGAATACTTCTGCTCGGTCTTCACCTGCGAGGCACCAAGGCACGGTCCGCAGTTGCAGACAAGGCCCAGCGTGACTCCTTTTGCCAGACTTAAGAACATAAGAACATAAGCAGTGCCTCCGCCGGGTCAGACCACAGGTCCATCCTGCCCAGCAGTCCGCTCCCGCGGCGGCCCAAAACAGGTCAAGACCTGTCTGAATCATCAGAAGGGGCTCCCTTGCCACCTTGGTTTCCCATTTAAGTCCTGCCTTCCTATCGAAGTCCTAGCCCTCCGGTCTTGCACATGCACGACCAGGTTAGTTTATACTCATTACCTGATTAACTTCCTATACTTGTGTTACATCCCAGCTCCTCCCTTAGTATCCCACGATCCCTTTATCCCTCAGGAATCCATCCAATCCCTGTTTGAATCCTTGTACCGTATTCTGCCTGATCACTTCCTCCGGTAGCGCATTCCAAGTGTCCACGACCCTTTGGGTGAAAAAAAACTTCCTTGCATTTGTTTTGAACCTGTCTCCCTTCAGTTTCTCAGAATGCCCCCTCGTATTTGCTGTCCCCTTCAGTCTGAAGAATCTGTCCCTATCCACCTTCTCTTTGCCCCTCATGATCTTGAAGGTCTCTATCATATCTCCCCTGAGCCTCCTTTTCTCCAGAGAGAAGAGCCCCAGCCTATCCAGCCTCTTCACCTCAGAATTCCTTAGTGGACCCTGGCATCTCAGTGGGCGCAGGCTATTGACCCACTCTCTCAGCACATTACAGTGATTCCTTCATTGAGACGATCTCTCCACTGGTGGATGCTCTCTTCCAATCTATCCAGAGGTTTACTGTTTCAAACGCTCCTCACTACAGATTCCTCTACCTATGCTTGGGGGGCTCATCTCGATAGTCTCCGTACTCAAGGCCATTGATCCGGCACAGACCGTCGGTGTCACTTAAATTTGTTGGAACTCAGAGCGATCTTCAATGCTCTAAAAGCTTTTCTACATCTTCTTAAGCACATAAGCAGTGCCTCCGCTGGGTCAGACCAGAGGTCCATCATGCCCAGCAGTCCGCACACGCGGAGGCCTATCAGGTCCAGGACCTGTGTAATAGTCCTCTATCCGTACTCTTCTATCCCCTTTTCTTCAGAAAGTTGCCCAATCCCTTCTTGAACCCCAATACTGTAGTAGAAATGCCTTCACCGGATCAGACTTTAGGTCCATCTATTCCGACGACCCGCACATGCGGAGGCCAAGCCAGGTGCTCCCAGATGGAGACCCTGATTACCCATATCCCTCAATGTGATTTGCAAGGAGGTGTGCATCCAACTCACGCTTGAAACCCAGAATGGTAGTCTCCGTCACCACCTCCTCTGGGAGAGCATTCCAAGCGTCCCCCACTCGCTGTGTGAAATAGAAGTTCCTGACATTTGTCCTGAGCCTGCTGCCCCTCAGCCTCAGTCCATGTGTCACTTTTGACAATGTGAACAATGATGTTTCTTGATCAATTTTATCGAATCCATTCAGTATTTTAAAAGTCTCAATCATATGTCCTCGCAGTCTCCTCCTCCCGAGGGTGAACAGTCCCAGTCCTTCGAGGCGTTCTTTGTAGCTCAAATTTTCCATACCTTTTACTAGCTTCGTGGCTCGCCTCTGCACCCTTTCCAGCAGGGTTATATCCTTTTTTAGGTATGGAGACCAGTGTTGGACACAGTATTCCAAGTGTGGTCTGACCATTACTCTGTAAAGCGGCATTATAACGGCCGCCGATCTACTCGTGATCCCCTTCTTTATCATACCTAACATTCTGTTTGCTTTCTTTGCCACCGCCGCACATTGAGCCGACGGCTTCAGGTTCCTGTCTATCAGTACCCCCAGGTCCCTTTCTTGATCGGATTTGGTCAATGTTACACCTAACATTATATATTCATGTTCCTTATTTTTCTTACCCAGGTGCATCACCTTGCATTTGTCTATGTTAAACCTCATCTGCCACTTTTCCGCCCATTCCTCCAGCTGGTTTAGATCCTTCTGGAGATCTTCACTTTCTTTTTGTGACCCAACTGCCCGACATAGTTTTGTGTCATCTGCAAACTTGATTATAAAACTTGTTGTTTCCTCTTCAAGGTCATTTATGAAGATATTGAATAAGATGGGCCCAAGCACCGAGCCCTGGGGCACGCCGCTAGTCACCTTCTCCCAGTCTTCACGATCAAGTAGTCCTCATTCGTACAGACAATCAAGTTGCTATGTACTATGTCAACAAACAAGGATCTCTTCCTCTTTGCCAGGAAGCTCAGAAGATTTGGAATTGGGCAGTTCTTTACAACACTTTTCTGAAAGCGGTCTACATTCAAGGAGAGAAAAACTGTCTGGCGTACAAATTGAGTCGTTTTCTGCAATCTCACGAATGGACACTTAATTCATCCCCTCTCCATCACATTGAAGAGAAGAAATTGTTTTATTATGTAGATTTTATGATATGGTTTGTTTTTATCTATAAAAATCTTTTAAATAAATAAATAGAAGGAGGCTACATTAGTCTAGAATATAAGAACATAAGAATTGCTGCTGCTGGGTCAGACCAGTGGTCCATCATGCCCAGCAGTCCGCTCATGCGGCAGCCCTCTAGTCAAAGACCAGCACCCTAACCGAGACTAGCCCTAACAGCGCACGTTCTTGTTCAGCAGGAACTTGTCTAACTTTGTCTTGAATCCCTGGAGGGTGTTTTCCCCTTTAACAGCCTCTGGAAGAGCGTTCCAGCTTTCTGCCACTCTCTGGATGAAGAAGAACTTCCTTACGTTTGTACGGAATCTATCCCCTTTCAACTTTAGAGAGTGCCCTCTCGTTCTCCCTACCTTTGAGAGGGTGAACAACCTGTCCTTATCTACTAATTCTATCCCCTTCAGTACCTTGAATGTTTTGATCATGTCCCCTAGGGATTGCAACCAAAATTGGTCAAGTTGTGTCACTGGCTGGAGTACTGAAACTTTGCAAGCGCTTTGAAGAGACTAGAAGCATCAAAAACAAGGCTGGAAGGGGTCAGAAAAAGGTTGCAACACCTCAGATTGATAGAACGATAGTGAGAATGGCTCTACAGAATTGGAAATTAACTGCCACTGACATCAATAATTCACTGGCTGAAACATGGGGTGTTGGTTTCAGGCCAGACAGTTGGCCGGAGACTGGTGTGAATAAGAATTCCCAGGGAAAAAAAAACCCTTCCTCTATGCCAGGGGTAGGGAACTCCGGTCCTCGAGAGCCATATTCCAGTCGGGTTTCAGGATTTTCCCAATGAATATGCATTGAAAGTAGTGCATGCAAATAGATCTCATGCATATTCATTGGGGAAATCCTGAAAACCCGACTGGAATACAGCTCTCGAGGACCGGAGTTCCCTACCCCTGCTCTATGCAGTTCAGCATCGTAAATGTTTGAACTGGGCTAAAGAGCATGCCAGCTGGAAGAAGGTGGTATGGAGTGATGAGACTGAAACCTCCATATTTGGCAGTGACTGTCTGAGGACTGCTTGCCAGAGTGTACTATTGCCACCATGAAGCATCCTCTGAGTGCGATGGTGTGGGGTTACATGTCCAGAGATGATATAGGTTGATTGCAGTTGCTTAATGGAGTGATAAATTCTGACAAATATATAAATAAGATCCTTCAGCCCAAGGTCCTGCCCTCAGCCAAAGACATCTTTGGTGCCAGTTGACCATTTTCAACTGGATGGCGCCCCCATGCCACACAACTAAGAAATGCTTCACCTGGTTCAAAGAGAACAAAGTTGAATTGCTGAACTGGCCAGGAAACAGCCCAGAACTCAACCCTACTGATAACCTCTGAGCCAAATTAAAGAAAGCAGTAGCAGCAAAGCGACCATCCAACAAACATGAGCTGATAGCAGCAATAATCAACTCCAGGTTCCACATAATACCACCTATTGATCTCCAAAGATTTGTAGACAGCATGCCAAGAAGATGCGAGGCAGTAATCGAGGCTAAGGGATATCAAATGCATTACTAGTGAGACTGATGAAGTCATTAGATTACCGGACAAATTATCATTATTAGCTTGGGTAGCTTATGAACAGCATTATTTTTGTGGAATGTGCCAAATATTAGGCTAATCTTGTTAAGTAATTGCAGAGTTTCTGTTATTAGTTGATTTATGCATTAAATACAGTTATGATTTAGCCATGTTTCTTTAAAGCATAATGGCTAAAATGCTAGGTATTTCCACAATTTTGGCCACTAGTGTAAATTTAAATAAAGAAAATAGGGCAGTTGGGGATCCATTTAGATGAGGATTGCTGTAAACCTTTGTATATGTATATGTGTTATTTCATTGAGTTTTTGGTTGTGTTGACAGATTAATGTTCTTCATAAGCCACCATATGAACATCCAAAGGACCTGAAGGCTAGTGAAGGGCGATTGCGTGTGGGATATGTTAGTTCTGACTTTGGAAATCATCCAACCTCTCATCTCATGCAGTCTATCCCTGGCATGCACAATCCAGACAAGTTTGAGGTAAGAAAGCAAATAATGATCAAAATACACCCAGCATATCTGAACATAGTTCATTCTGTGATGCTCCCTGTTTTGTTGCAGGCACCTGGGCCCTGACTGCAAAATGCATCTAAAGTTAGGTGCCTTTTAATCACCTCGCTCGTCGTACCTATGTCCAGTTCGTTTATAAAGATGTCCAAGCACTGAGCCCTGCGGCACCCCACTGGTGATGTTCTTCCAGTCCGAGTATTGTCCATTTACCCCCACTCTCTGTTTCCTATCTGCTAGCCAGTTTTTAATCCACGTGAGTATTTCACCCTCTATTCCATGGCTCTCAATTTTCCGAAGAAGTCATTCATGCGGAACCTTGTTGAACGCCTTCTGAAAATCCAGATATATAATGTCGACCGGGTCACCCTTGTCTATCTGCCTGTTGACTCCCTTGAAGAAGTGCAACAAATTCGTCAAGCAAGATCGTCCTTTGCTGAAGCCATGCTGACTGGTCCTCAGATTGTATCCGTCAAGGTGATCGATGATGCGGTCTTTTATCAGTGCCTCTACCATCTTTCCCGGTACCGAGGTCAGACTCACCGGTCTGTATTTTCCCATATCTTCCCTCGAACCTTTTTTGAAGATCAGCATAACATTAGCCACTTTTCAGTCTTCCGGAATCTTTCCCGATTTGATCGACAGATTGACTATTAGTTGAAGCAGTTCAGCTATAGTCCCTTTCAGTTCCTTAATGACCCTCGGATGGATGCCATCCGGTCCCGAGGATTTGTCGCTCTTAAGTCTTTCAATCTGCCTGCATACTTCTTCTAGACTGACCATCAACCTTGTCAGTTTCCTGTCTTCACCTCCAGCATATAGTCTGTTGGGTTCCGGTATGTTGTGTATATCCTCTTTGGTAAACACAGACACAAAAAATGTGCTCAGTTTATCGGCGATGGCTTTGTCCTATTTTAGCACTCCCTTTGTTCCATGATCATCCAACAGTCCCACCGCTTCCTTCGCGGGTCGTTTCCCCTTAATATATCGAAAGAACGGCTTGAAGTTTTTGCCTCCTTGGCTATTTTTTCTTCGTAGTGTCTTTTGGCCCCTTTTACTGCTTTATGGCACCTTCGTTGATGCTGTTTGTGCTTTTTCCAGTTTTTGTCCATTTTTGACCTTTTCCATTCTTTAAACGAAGTCTTCTTGTCTCTGATTGCTTCCTTCACTACAACAGTGAGCTACACTGGTTCTTTGTTCTTTTTCCTCTTGGATCCCTTGTTGATACACGGTATATATCAATTTTGCGCCTCGGTGATTGTGCCTTTAAAAAGGGACCATGGTGCCTGCTCTAGTGTTTTAACAGCGCTTATCCTCTTCTTGATCTTCTTCTCCACCATGAGCCTCATCCCTTCGTAATTCCCTTTTCGGAAGTTAAGTGCCGTGGCCATCATTCTAGATCGATGTTTTGTCCCTGCATCCATGTTGAAGCAGATCATATTGTGATCACTGGTTCCCAGTATCCCCTCTACTTCTACATCTTGCGCCTGTCCTCGTAGTCCATTTAGAATTATATTACATTACATTAGGGACTTCTATTCCGCCTATACCTTGCAGTTCAAGGCGGATTACAAAAGAGCTAACTGGACATTTCCAGTGTGTTACAGCAGTATTGGTTGTTTTTTTTTTTTTGGTTACAAGGGAGGAGAGGTAGCTGGATTAATTCCGGAAGAACTTGCAAATTGGATGTTAAATTGACTGTACGTTACTATGTGATATAACAAATAAATTACAGTTAGAGTACAAATAAGATTACATTACATTTCAGGAATCTGAATACTTGGTTGGTGTTTTGGGGAGGAAGAGATTATTTAAGTGGAGGTTTTGGGGGAGAATTTATCTAGAAGGAGGGGGAAGGGTTGGGTTAAGATATCTGGATAAATTTTTTGAAAAGTAGAGTTTTGATTTCTTTTCGAAAAGTTTTGAAGTCGCCCATTGCCGTCAACAGGTTGGAGATGGAGTGGTTAAGTTTTGCTGCTTGCGTCGCCAGAAGGTTATCAAACATCTGTTTGCGCTGAGTGCCCTTGAGTGGAGGGAAGGCAAAAGGGTTCGGAGTTCTTCTTTGTCTTGAGGTGAGGATCTGGTTTAGGCGGTTGTTTAGATAGGGGGGGCGGAGCCGTTTAATACTTTGAATAATAGACAGTAGAATTTGAATTGAATTCGTGCTTGCATAGGTAGCCAGTGAGAGTCTAGGAAGGCAGTTGTAATATGATCATATTTTCTCAGGGAGTAGATCAGTCTGAGGGCAGTGTTTTGTATAGTCTGAAGTTGTTTTATCATGTTGGCAGGACAAGGTAGATAGAGGGAATTGCAATAGTCCAGTAGACTTAAGACTAGGGATTGGACAATTAGCCTGAATTGTGCTGGGTCGAAGAATTTTCTTATTTTACGTAGATTTCTCATAATTAAAAAAGCTTTCTGGGATGTTTTATTGATTTGGGACTGCATTGTGCAGCATCTGTCTATCGTTTCTCCTAGGAGTTTGCGTTCGGGCTGTATTGGGTATTTGGTGTTTTTAATTTTCAGTTCTGTAATGGTGGGAGTTTTGGCCTTTTCGAGCAGAAGGAATTTTGTTTTATCTGAGTTTAGTTTCAGTTTGTGGTCTACCATCCATTTTTCCATTGCATCTAGGGTTATGTTTGAATATGTTTATTGATTTTGCAAGAAAAGTAGAAATACACACGTCAAACTAATATCATCCCCCCACCCTCCCCCTCCCTATCCCCAACACCCCACCCCCCAACTTCCCTCTGTAACAATGATCATCCTCCAGCAATCAATTTATTACGGGTTCAACAAGTGACTACGTGCTTTATGAGTCAACGTTAACCAAAATGGTTCCCAAACAGAGCTAAATATCCGGCCTCTAGGTGAGTCCAATGAGGTTAAGGACATACGCTCCATCGATGCTTGACGAAGCATCAGAATTCTCCAAAATGACAAAGTTGGTGGGTCCGATACAATCCAACAATGTAGTATCGTTTTCTTTCCCATGAGGAAAGTCCGGGCCAGAAAGCCTCGGAAGCCTTTTGGAGACCCCCGGGGGAGTGAGTCCATCGTGAACAACAATTCCGGACGGTTAACATAACCTTGGTGCCACATGGAGGCAATATGCCGCTGTAGTTGTATCCAAAAGCCCAATATCAATGGACACGACCAAAACTGATGTCCCAGCGTTGCTCTTGGTTGAGCGCATTTAATACACGCGTCTGATGTACTGAGGTTAGCAGGATACAGGTATGTTGGTGATCTGTAGAGACGTAAGTAGAATTTATAGTTCAATTCAATGAGGGTCACTTGAGAAGTAAGAGTGTGGATAGATTTAAGACCCAGTTGAATGTGTTTACCAGTCACCTCACAGGGCAAATCCCCCGACCAGCGGGCCGCATAGGCGTCATAAGAAATTGACCCCAGACTATCCCGTAAGAAGCGTAAATGAAATTTCAATGGGATTTGGGTCTGTGCTGTTAAACATAACGCTTCCGAAATTGTCTCCTGACATTGGTTTGTGAGCCCTGCTGGTGAGAGAGATCGAATATAAGATGTCATCTGAGCATACGCCAACCAGTCCCGAGGCGTCCAATGATATTCAGTCTGCATCACCGTGAATGGTGGTACCGTGCCCTGTGCTGTGACCACCTGTGAGATATATTGCAAATTTGACGTTCTCCACACAGATACCAGAAATTTGGATGTCCCAGGTGGAAAGTCTTTATTGTCCAGGAAAGGTAAGTAAGCTGTAGCTGTAGGGTTGATCTTTAGCATTTTACATAAACGTCTCCACACTTGACGCAACGGTTGAAAAAGAAATTTTCCAACTGGTGGTGGACCCCCTGGGAGATGTAAAGTGTGCAACAAATAACTAAAGTGGTACGGGGAACATAGGACTAGTTCCGAAGAAGTTGCCGAAAAATGGCTAGTCCCCCGGAACCAATCACTCAGGTGTCTCATTTGGCACGCCTGAGAGAACAATCGTAAGCTATGAAGGCCCAGTCCTCCCTGTGCCCTAGGAAGCATCAAAACAGACAGTGAAATCCTGGCCTTTTTACCATTCCATAAATAAGAAGTGAAGTATTTCCCCACCTCCTTCTCATGTTTGGCAGACAATAAAAGAGGGAGCATTTGAAATATATATAGCCACTGGGGCAACAACACCATATTATATAAAGCAATTTTACCCATGAGTGATAGAGGAAAGTCCCTCCAAAGTGACAATTTCTGTCGTGTGAGGCTCAAGAGTGGTAGGACATTCTCTGAATATAGGCTGGTGATGTCTATTGGTATTTTTATACCTAAGTACGTCAGGGAAGTGGTAGCCCATTTTAGGGGAAAAGGCCCCCTCCACCTAGCGGGGAGTCCTCGAGACAGGGGAAGTACCAGTGATTTTTGAAGGTTGAGTATCAATCCCGAATATAAGCTAAATTCATCTAAGATGGCTAATGCTCTTTTCAGGGAAGCCTGTGGGTCAGCTAAAGTCAGTAACATATCGTCAGCATATGCTAAGACACGTATTTGTGAGTCCCCTTCCGGAAGGCCTAATATACCATCATCTCTCTGCAGTGATCTCAGAAAGGGATCCAGATAGAGCAAGAACAACATGGGAGAGAGAGGACTACCCTGTCTCGTCCCTCGCGCTATCTGGAAAGATGGCGTCTTCGTACCATTCACTAAAATGCTAGCAGTGGGTGACGTATATAACAATCGTATCATATCATAAAACCAACTGGTAAAACCCATGTAGGAAAGTACCGAAAATAGGTAATTCCAGTTGACTTTATCAAAGGCTTTCGCCGCATCTAAACTAACCAATATTCCATCTGTACGTGTTACTTGAGCTCTGTGCATGGCCGTCAATAATCTTTGAACATTGAGGACCGAATGGCGCTGCTTGACAAAGCCAACCTGCTCAGAAACAATCAATTGGGGAAGCAGTGTAGCCAGTCGATTGGCTAATACCTTATCCAATATTTTAATATCTACATTAAGTAGAGATATAGGCCTATAGGATTCTATATCTGTTTCTCGTTTCCCTGGTTTTGGAATTAATGTTATGTATGCATGGTTAGCTCCCTCCGGAAATGCTCCCTCCTCTTCTGCCGCTTGATAATACGCCTCCAAGGGTCCACAAAGTTGTGTGAGTAAGAGTTTATAAAATTCCGGGGAATACCCATCAGGGCCCGGAGATGTTCGGTTCTTTAGTTGTTTCACAGCTATTTGTATTTCCTTCCCCTGAATTGGCCTATTTAGGGAGTTACGCATGGGAGAGGACAATCTTGGCATCCCTGCATCCTCTAAAAAGTCCTCTGCCTCTGGTCCCTGATCACCCTTCACCGAAGAGTAAAAATGTTTATAATAACGCAGAAAACTATCAGATATGCCCCCTGTGCCCGTCACCTTCGTTCCATCAGGCAAATGCAAACAGGGAACATATCTATCAGGCCGCCTTGATTTAGTGAGCGAAGCGAGTAATCTGCCCGGTTTGTTCCCGTATCTATAGTATTTATGTTGGACAAAATATAAATGTTTTTTTGTGCGCTCATGAATCAGAGCATTTAGGGCGGCCTGGGCTGAAGTCAATAGTTCATTAGAGCGTGGTGTAGGATGTGCTAGGTGTTGTTTCTTAAGCGTCATGCATTGCCGCTCAAGGTGTATAATGCCCTGTGCCACGCGTTTTCTATAAGCCACTACATAGGAGATTATGTCTCCTCGAAGAACTGACTTGGCCGCTTCCCAAAATAGGAGAGGTGTCTCCCTATGTTGAGCATTAAAACGAAGGTAGTCCTCCCATTTCTCCGTTAAGTACGTTATAAAGTCTTGATTATCTATTAAATAAGATGGGAAGCGCCACCCACTAGAAACATGAGATGTCTCTGTAAGCATGTCCATCCATATCGGGCAATGGTCCGATATGGAAAGAGGACCTATCTCTGAGGCTTCGATCTGGGAAAATAGGGATGATGATATTAAAATGTAATCTATTCTGGAGAAGGATTGATGTGCCCGAGATTGATGTGTAAAGTTCCTCTCTCGTGGGTGCAATAATCTCCAAGGGTCTACAAGATCCAGGGCGTCACACAAATAAGGTAGGCCTTTGCTCGGAGTCGAGCATTGACTCATGCCTGGCCCCGTGCGGTCCTGCTCTGGATCCAGAACTTGATTAAAATCGCCCAGGATCAGTAATGGTGTTGTAGGGTCACGGTGACCTAATTTAACCAGGCCTTGAAAGAATTTGTGATCGTATTGATTAGGGCCATAAGCTATAAGAATGTTGAGTACCCTGTCCGACATGGTCACCCTACAAAGTAGGGCTCTGCCTTGGGAATCTGCATGTATCTGTTCCACCCTTCCCGGAAAACCTCTACGCACCAGTAGGGCCACTCCAGCGTGTTTAGTAGCGGCAGAGGCAGAAAAAATCTGGCCCACCCAACCCCTTTGTAATTTAGCATGTTCAATCATATTTAGTCGTGTTTCCTGTAAGCAGGCAAGATCTACATTATGGTGTTTTAACCTGTTCAAGATCTTAGTCCGCTTCACTGGAGAAGTTATGCCCCCAACATTCCAGGACAATATTCTGAACGTCCTACCACTCACCAGGACCACAGAAAAAAAACTGTCTCAACAGTGTTTCCTGAAAACCCCCAGGCGCCCAGCCTTCGCCCGAGGAATCACCAGAGCTGAAATATTCACAGAACCCGTATATATTCCCTAGTTTTGTTTGCCATATCACATTGGAGGATAAATCAAAAAATACACACTTCCCAACATTCAAACCCCCACCCTCCCTTCCCAATCCCCCCCTCTCTCCCCAGGGAACCCCTGTTCCCGAACTTCCCCCCCAAAACAGTGACCCATCCTGTAACACTACGATACAGGAAGGTAGAGCACGTCTATGATGTATGGAAACTCGTCCCCCTCTTATACATAACAGAAAAGGTGACCCGTATTTGGGTGAACAGCATAAACCATTATTTGCATTGGTGAATCCCACAGAACTATGTAATCCTTGTCCAGAATGTTCAGGTTGTTGATGGCCCAGGGGTCCCTAATCTGTTAATGAATTCCCCGGCCAACATCTCCGAGTCAAACACATGCCATTTACCCTCTAACTGAATTTTCAGGATAGCTGGATAGAGAAATAGGAAGCGACATTTGAGATCAGCCAGCTTCCTGCAGAGAGGGTAGAATACTTTCCTTTTTTCCGTCAATGCAGCAGAGTAGTCCTGGCCAATTCGAATGGGGGTAGAATCATAGGTCAGTTTTTCCTTTTTAAGGCGAAATTCTCTGAGTATCTCCACTTTATGCCTATAGTTGTGAAGATTCCCAATCACTACCCTGGGCCTCTGATCATTCCCCGATCTGGGTCCCACACGGTGAACCCGTTCAAAGCGCGCTGGGCCCAGGCTAGTCGGCATAGGCAATTCACTGGCTAACCATGATTCAAGCACAGATAGAAGAGAGGAGTCTGTGACCGTCTCAGGGAACCCCATGAGTCGTAAATTCCCCCTTCGGGACCTGTTTTCAAGTTCCTCCAGTTTGGCTTGTTGTTGATCCAGTTGCACTTTCATGCGTGCCACGTCCGTTGTTATAACACGTGTCTCGTCTTCCGTTGTGGAGACGCGTTCTTCCAGCACTGTCACCCTGGCTGACTGGTCCTCCATTATAGTTTCTAATTTTGTTAATTGTGCAGACAGTTGTTCCATACTAGGAGATATTGCCTGGGTGATTAAAGTTTTCAGTTCTGCCAGCGTCTCCGGCGTGAATTGTTTTAGCACGCCGCCGGTGGGATCCGCCATCTTGTCTTCGGTAGGTTTACCTTTGTCTTTATCTTTCTTCGCCGATTTAGTGGACATGGCTGGTTGGTTTGTGGTCAGGAATCTGTCCATATACCTTCCTACCTAGATCGCCGAATTTCGCTATATTCCGTTCGCCGTTCGTCCCGTTTTTAAGGGGTAAGAGGGGAACGAGCTCCGGAGCTGGCTAAGCTACGTGCACGCCGGCTCACAGCATCACGTGACTCCCTGCATCTAGGGTTATTTCCAGTTTTGCTGTAGTGGTGGGCTCTGACGGGTTGAAGGGGAGGAGTATGGTGATGTCGTCTGCGTAGCTGAAGGATGTAACATTTAAGTTATCTAAAGTGGCTCCAAGGGAGGAAATAAAGAGGTTGAAGAGCGTAGGTGATAGAGGTGATCCTTGTGGAACTCCGCATGGGTTGGACCATGGTTCTGATTTGATATTATTGGACTTTACCCTGTAGGTTCTTGATTTGAGGAATCCTTGGAACCAATTGTAGACCTTGCCTGAGATCCCATTGGCGTCAAGTATCTGTAGCAGTATGGAGTGGTCGACCAGGTCAAATGCTGCGGAGAGGTCAAGTTGGATTAGCATCATCTTTTTGCCTTTGCTAATTTGCTGTCGAGCTGTGTCTAGTAGTGTTACAAGTAGTGCAGGGGTGTCCAATGTCGGTTCTCGAGGGCCGCAATCCAGTCGGGTTTTCAGGATTTCCCCAATGAATATGCATTGAAAGCAGTGCATGCAAATAGATCTCATGCATATTCATTGGGGAAATCCTGAAAACCCGACTGGATTGCGGCCCTCGAGGACCGACATTGGACACCCCT
The DNA here is from genome assembly GCF_902459505.1 of Geotrypetes seraphini. NCBI lineage: Eukaryota > Metazoa > Chordata > Amphibia > Gymnophiona > Dermophiidae > Geotrypetes > Geotrypetes seraphini. The sequence continues at coordinate 503,173 of NC_047088.1, forward strand.
GAAGTAGTGTTTCCGTGCTGTGGTTGGTTCGAAATCCTGATTGTGAGGGGTGAAGTAGGTTATGATCTTCCAGGTAGTTGGTGAGGTATTGTGCAACTAGACCTTCTATTATTTAAACGTATATTGGTATTGAAGCAATTGGTCTGTAGTTGGAGGAGTTATCTATTGGGCCTTTGTGGTCTTTCATGATTGGGGTGATTATGATCTCTCCAAGGTCTTGAGGGAATTGATCTCCTGTTAATGTGGTTTGAATCCATAGCATGAGGTTGGCTCTGAATGTGGTGGAGGAGTTTGATAACAGGTAGGTGGGGCTGTTATTTAGGTCGCAAGAAGCTTGGCTGTATTTTTTTTCTGTGCAGGAGAGAAAATAGGAGCATTATATCCCTGCAGGGTGGTTTTTAGATTATCAGCATGGGAAAGATGGGTTTCTTGAATGAAGATAATATCAGGATTCAATGATCTTATATAATTCGACACTTTTTTCCGCTTAATATAATGGTTAAGTCCATTGACATTAAAAGTTAGTATATGCAAATTAGTCATAAGAAAGAAACATTTCCTTTGTTATGATGATCTTGGAAAAAGAATGTGTATGTATATTAGCAAACATTGACATGGATAGTTTCAAGAAGAAAAACCAATTCTGAACCTGTAGATAACAACAAAATGTCATACCAAGAAAAGGCAAACAGTGCCAGAGGAATGACAAGTTAAAGAAGAAAGAAAAGAACGGGTGGGCTTGAAACCTCATGAGCAGCCAGCAGCAGAATAACTGCCTCTCCCCCACAGTGCATGTGTGAAAAAAGCTGATATCATTAGCACACTAGGACTGTGAAATAACAATACATCTGAATTTTAGAACATATTATGAAATAATAAGGAAACAAAACAGGATCAGTGCATCTTAATAGATTCAATATATAACTGAAGATCAGCTGGATCCATGTACGTTACAGTTTTGTTGTTGTGAGTTACAAGCATTTTCGCCGGGTAGAGCAAGCCAAAGCGGGCTCCGATGTCCTTTAGATCTTGTCGCAATTGCAGAAATAGCTTTCTCTTGGCCGCGGTGGTTTTAGCCAGATCTGGAACGAAAAGAATCTTCTTGCCCTGGTGTAGAATCTGTTTTTTTTCTTTAGCTGAAGTCAGGATCTTCAAGGCATGTTGGTAGCGCAGCAGCTTGGCTACAATAGGCCGAGGCGCCTTCTGGTTCGGAGTAGGCCTGGATGGAACCCTGTGTGATCGCTCCAGTTCCAGTGGTGGATCGAAGGTTATACCTAGCAGAGATGGAATTAAGGTTTGTAAAAAAGTGATGGTGTCCGATCCTTCGGACGACGCGGGGATTCCCAAAATGCGTACGTTGCATCGGCGGCTTCTATTCGCCAGATCTTCCAGGTCCGAGTGCAATGCGGTGATGGCTTTACTGTGCTGCGGTATGAGGGAAACATTCGCCTTATGTTGTTTGAAATCTTCCAGAGCATCGATTCTATGGCGCGCATCAGTAAACTGTGCATTCAAAGCCTCTATTTCTGTTTTAATAAGCTGAGATTCTTCCACTTGTTTGGACATGAGATTTTTAAATGCCCGCATCTCAGTTAGGATAAGTTCAAGTTGCGATTCCACTGAATTTGGCGGCAGCTTTACGGGTGAGGCGACCTCGTGCTTAGGCCTCTTACCACTAGTAGGTCCCATGCCGGATTGCTCCGTCTTAGTTGTTTTATTTGAAGACATGGCATACAGCTATAGTTATAGAGTATGCTCGGATAGGTGCTGTAGCGTTTCAGCTCACAAAGTGCGCTAGATATTTCTTAATTGATCGCACCGTAGTGAGGAGAGCTCAGTCGGCACGTCCGGCAGCCATGATCGCCAGGCCACGCCCCCCAGTCCCTGTATGATTCTATACGACCCACCCTCTCTGTGTACACTCAGTGATTTGGAATAGCCTGCTTCTTTCTGCCTCAGATACTCTCCTTACAGGCTTAAAGATTTTCCAGCCAGTTGCCAGATCCTGTGGGGAGTTTTCTGTGAGTATGTGCATTGCCGAAGGCTCTCTTTTGGGGTGCTCGTTACCCACAGCAGGTAAGAACATAAGAAGTTGCCTCCGCTGAGGCAGACCATAGGTCCATCCTGCTCAGCGGTCCGCTCCCGCGGCGGCCCATCAGGCCCATTGCCTGAGCAATGGTCTATACCTATCTATACCCCCCAATCCCTTTTTCTTCTAGGAATCTATCCAAACCTTCTTTGAAACCATTTAATGTTTTCTTGTCTACAACAGCCTCTGGAAGCGCGTTCCATGTGTCCACCACCCTCTGAGTGAAAAAGAACTTCCTAGCGTTTGTTCTGAACCTGTCCCCCTTCAATTTCTCTCAATGCCCCCTTGTGCTTGTGGTGCCCCTTAATTTGAAAAATCTGTCCCTGTCTACTTTTTCTATGCCCTTCAGGATCTTGAAGGTTTCTATCATGTCTCCTCTAAGTCTTCGCTTTTCCAGGGAGAAAAGTCCCAACTGCTTCAATCTGTCGGTATATGGGAGATTTTCCATTCCCTTTATCAGTTTGGTTGCTCTTCTTTGTACTCCCTCAAGTACCGCCATGTCTTTCTTGAGGTACGGCGACCAGTACTGGACACAGTACTCCAGATGCGGCCGTACCATTGCACGATACAGCGGCATGATGACTTCCTTCGTCCTGGTCGTAATACCCTTCTTAATGATACCCAGCATTCTGTTTGCTTTCCTAGAGGCTGTGGCGCATTGCGCCGATGCCTTCAGTGTTGCGTCTACCATCACTCCCAGGTCTCTCTCCAGGTTACTAACCCCTAGTGGTGTTCCCCCCATTTTGTATGTGAACATCGGGTTCTTTTTCCCCACGTGCATGACCTTGCATTTCCCCACGTTGAAGCTCATCTGCCACTTTTCGGCCCACTTTTCCAGCTGCGTTAGATCCTTTTGGAGATCCTCGCAGTCTTCCTTGGTTTGAGCCCTGCTGTATAGTTTGGTGTCATCTGCAAATTTAATGACTTCACACTTAGTTCCCGCCTCTAGGTCATTTATGTAGATATTGAACAAGAGCGGTCCCAGCACCGACCCCTGCGGAACTCCGCTCGTGACCCCTTTCCAGTCTGAGTAGTGGCCCTTTACGCCAACCCTCTGCTTCCTGTTTGCCAGCCAGTTTTTGATCCATCGGTGGACCTCCCCTTGTACCCCGTGGTTCCATATCTTTTTAAGCAGTCTCTCGTGTGGCACCTTGTCGAAGACTTTTTGGAAGTCAAGGTAAATGATGTCTATAGATTCCCCTTTATCCACCTGGCTGTTCACTCCCTCAAAGAAGTACAATAAGTTTGTGAGGCATGACCTACCCTTACAGAAGCCATGTTGACTCGGTTTTAGCTGCCCATTTTTTTCGATGTGCTCACAGATGCTGTCTTTAATCAGTGCCTCCATCATCTTTCCCGGGACTGAGGTCAGGCTCACCGGCCTGTAGTTTCCCGGGTCCCCCCTTGCGCCCTTCTTGAAGATGGGCGTGACATTTGCTATTTTCCAATCCTCCGGGATCTCTCCGGTTTTTAAGGATAGGTTTTTAAGGTAGGTTCTTCATTGTTCCTCAATGTTTTTCTGAGTTGTCTTTGTGCCTGTTTATTACTTGTTCATGTTTTGCAGAGCAGTCCTGTTCAAGAATTGTTTATGTTGCTGGGAATCTTTCCCTGTACCCCCTTTGCCATGGATTTGTTCAGGTATGTTGCTTGCCTTTGGGACTCAACTGGATATGGCTCTAGCTCTCAGTCTAAGGGGGAGGAGCATGTGCTTAGAAAAGTGTTGGATTTCTGCAACTCCTGGATTGCAGGTTGGAATTGAACACCTATCGTGGAATCCTATAGGGACTAACAGAAAAAAAGATTATTTAAGGTAAAAGCCTAATCTTCTAACATTTCATACATTGTTTGTTCTAGGTTTTCTGTTACGCCCTCAGTCCTGACGATGGAACTAATTTCCGTGTAAAGGTTATTGCTGAAGCAAATCATTTCACTGACTTATCTCAGGTAAGTTAGGGTTGTTGTTTTTTTAATAATTGAAAGAAATGTTTTGGTGGTTAAACCAAATGAAACTATTTTTATTTGTTGCTTTGTATTTTCCATCTCAGTAGGGATTAGAAAATGTCACCTAAGAAAATTAGCTCTTATTCAGTTAGCATTTGTTTCTGGAAATAGTGGCATAATAATTTAGGGCCTCTTCTACTAAATGGCGCTAGCGGTTTTAGCGCCGGGAGATGTGCTAAATGACCTGGGTTGCTCCCGACGCTCATAAGAACTCTGAGCGTCAGGTGTGGCTCCCCGCGTTAAAACCGCTAGTGCAGTTTAGTAGAAGAGGGGGCTAATGTCTATTGAGGAAACCAAGTGGTCTTGTCCAAGTGCTTCAATGTGCTCAGTCTAGAAGCATGCTCTCTTGATTATAAGATGATTGAAATTTAGCAAAAAAACTTTCCTTAGTGTCTTCACCAAACCAATGCTGAACCTGTGGGTTAGATTCGTTGGCCAGCAAATAGAGAAACACAACACTTCTGTGTAATTCACCTCTTGAAAGCACCATGCAGCTTAGAACTGAGTTTCAGTTGAGCTGAGGGACACTTTTTCTTTTTTGAAGTATGAGTTAAAAAAATGTGACACTACTACTATTTATCATTTCTATAATGTTGAAAGGCTTACGCAGCGCTGTACATTTAACATTCAGTAGACGGTCCTTGCTCAGAAGAGCTTACAATCTAATTTGGACAGGCAAACAGGACATCTCAGGGTGGGGTATTTCTAGCAGAAGAAATGATATGATGGGTAAAGGTACCTAATGGTGAGTGAGTTACGAGTTGAATGCAGATTCAAAAGAGTGGGATTTTAGCTTGGTTTTTGAATACTGCTAGAGACAGATCATGACGTATTGATTCTGGCAGCCTGTTCAGGCATACAGCGCAGCAAGAAAGAAAAATATATAGCTCAGAGTATTCTAAACCACTATCTCCCCTTCTTTTTTTCTTTCCCTTTTCTTCTGCTCTTTCATATTTTTTTTTCCACAAGTGAGATTGTAAGGAGAGGTAATTTTTCTTCATCAGCACAGAGAACAACTTGTAGCTCTGGCAATACCATTTGTAAGTGGGTATTGCTTAAACCACAGTGGTAAATGAGTGATTTCAGGAAAGAAAAGTATGTGTGGTGGTGGGGGTTTGCCTGGATTAAGGTGAATTCTATGCTGACCAGGTAGAACCGTGGCCCGTCTCTGAAGAGGTAGGATAAGCAACAATTTTTAACTCCTCTATTCTTCCTTCAACTTTTCCTGTATTTCCATGGAGTGACTTTGATTTTGTAATCTTGTTAAGGCGTGAGTCAGTCCCAACCCTGGTCTTTTTATTGTCTCTCTAAAGATCTGGGTATCATCATAGACAATATGATGCAACCTTCTGCCCAATGTGTGGCAGCAGCCAAAAAACCAAACGGGATGCAAGGAATTATTAAAAAAGGGATGGTTAACAAGACTATGAATAAACTAAACTAAAGCTTAACTTTATATACCGAGTCATTATTCTAAGAAAGCTTGACTCGGTTTACAGCAGTTAAATAAAAACAGAGAAGAATTTACAATGATAAATAGAAACTGGAAAAGGTAATAGCAAAATTTCAGGATAATTAATTTTCAAAATGTTTGGCAAATAGAGTAGTTTTTAAGGATTTTCAGAAAGATTGACACGAACTGGAGCTCCTCAAAATAAAGGGGACATCATTCCAAAGTTAAGAGAATTTGAAGACCAAAGATTGACTGAAGATCTTGCCTCCTTTGATTCCTTTTCTAGAAGGAAGGGAGAGTTTGAATTGTTGGATGCCTCTTGCAAAGGAAAATCTGTAAACATTCCAAAATAAAAGAATAAGGGGAATAAAGATACCATGTAGAATTTTGAAAGAAATACAAGCGCATTTAAATTGAATTCTAAAATAAACTGGGAGCCAATGGAGACTCTGGAGCAAAGGGGTCACATGGTCAAATTGCTTTTTCCAAAGATCAGCTTCACAGCAGTATTCTGGATTAATTGTAATCTTTGGAGACAGATTTTTGTGATGCCAAAGTAGATAGCGTTACAGAGATAGTATAATTGATTGGACCAAAACAGTATAATTGATTGGACCAAAACAGAAAAATGTCGGTGATGTTATTATGCCCCTGTATTGTTCCATAGTGCGACCTCATCTGAAGTATTGCATTCAATTCTGGTCTCCTTATCTCAAGAAAGATATAGTGGCACTAGAAAAGATTCATAGAAGAGAGACCAAGATCAAAAAGGGGATGGAACTCCTCTTGTATGAGGAAAGACTAAAAAGGTTGGGGCTCTTAAATTTGGAAAAGAGATAGCTGAGGGTTGGTCTACAAAATCCTGAGTAGAGTAGAACGGGTGCAAGTGGAATGATTTTTCACGGCGTCAAAAATTACAGACTAGTGGTCACTTAATGAAGTTACAGGAAAATACTTTTAAAATCAGTAGGAGGAAATATCTTTTCATTCAGAGAATAGTTAAGCTCTGGAACGCATTGCCAGAGGTGGTAAAAGCAGGTAGCATAGCTGGTTTTAAGAAAGGTTTGGATAATTTCCTGGAGGAAAGGTTCATAGTCTGTTATTGAGAAAGACATGAGGGAAGCCACAGCTTGCCCTTGATCAGTAGCATGGAATATTGCTACTCTTTGGGTTTTGGTCAGGTACTAATGACCTGGATTGGCCACTGTATGGACGGGCTACTGGACTTGATGGACCATTGGTCTGACCCAGTAAAGTTATTCTTATGAGGGTAAACCAGATCCAAGGAAGTTATCCATGATTCTTACAAAACTAACAGACGAACTTGTTCAGGCGTGGGTGCACACTCCGCCCCTCCCAGACGCTACAACCCGATGAGCCAGTTGGAAGGCCCAGCGGGACAGTTTAAATTTTTACCTGTCTTTCTCCGGTAGCAGTCGGGAAGTCTTCATCGGGCGTGGGAGCACACTCTGCCCCTCACCAGCGCTACAACCCACTGAGTCAGTTGGAAGGCTCAGAGGGAAAATTAGAATTTTTACCTGCCTTTCACAGGTAGCAGTCGGGAGGACTTCTTCATAGAGCGTGGGAGCATACTCCGCCCCTCCCCGACGCTACAACCTGCTGAGCCAATAGGAAGGCTCAGCGGGACAGTTTGAATTTCTACCTGCCTTTCCCCGGTAGCAGTCGGGAGGACCTAACCGGGCGTGAGAGCACACTCCGTCCTTCCGGACGCTACAACCCGCTGAACCAGTTGGAAGGCTCAGCGGGACAGATTGTACTTCTACCTGCCTTTCTCCGGTAGCAGTCAGGAGGACCTCACCGGGCATGGGATCACACTCCGCCTCCCCCCCCCCCTGAAACTACAACCCGCTGAGCCAGTTGGAAGGCTCAGTGGGACAGTTTGAATTTCTACCTGCCTTTCTCCGGTAGCAGTCGGGAGGACCTAACCGGGCGTGGGAGCACACTCCGCCCCTCCCCGACGCTACAACCCCCTGAGCCAGTTGGAAGGCTCAGCGGAATAGTTTGAATTTCTACCTGCCTTTCTCTTGTAGCAGTCGGGAGAACTTCATCGTGTGTGGGAGCACACTCCGCTCCTCCCCGACGCTACAACCCTCCAAACTACTTAAAAGACACAACCTAACGACGCACAGCCAGTCGATGAACTGTCTAAGACGAACTAACGAGCATCATAGCGAAGCGACCAAGAAACGACCGAACTACCACAACTTCAACCCCCAACATACAACCTACAATCTGGTTTCATACAATCAGACACGCTTACTCTCAAAATGTTAACTACACAACAAAAACACAGACAGGCTATCTTACTGATTGCCCTGATCCTAGCCAACCGTAAGACAACAGCACACATCTTCCCAAAACCAACTATATCAAATGCCAATGGAATTCTCCACCCATCCAGACAAATCACAACAGACAGATACACAAACTACCAGACCTACACTTACCACCCCAACCCACAAATAACAAGAAGACCAACTAACCCCTACAAGACACTCTCACCAAAGATCACTCATCTACCTGAAAACAACTCACAGCGAACCAACAAACTACACCAATCTCACATGTGACTCTTTGTTATGTCAACCTAGAGTGGGGTACTTTTGCTAATCCAGAATGGGATGATTTTAGAAAAATTTATAGCAAATACATGAAATCATATTGTTCATTAGACCTGTGTTCCCTGGCAGTGATGAAACTAGCATCTTTAAAGTTTTAATTAGACCTTTTTATCTGGATAACTTATTTCCTCGATAATGGCCATTTGGAGGTCATATTATTGTAACTCCATTTCTCAAGGATCCTAAGGGATCTGTATCCTTGGTGGCTAATTATAGGCCCATCTCGTCAATCCCATTCTTTATGAAAATTATAGAAGGCTTAGTAAATAACCAATTGTTGAATTATTTGGAACACTTTTCCAATTTGCATAGTTCACATCACATAGTTTTGGCATCACTGGTGGATAATTTATGTATCTTTTTAGCAAGAGTGCTAGTGCTTTGATCTTGCAGATGGACCTAAGCAGTACATTTGACCTTGTCGATCATGATAAACTATTGGAATGTCTGGATGCTATAGGCATACATGGCCAGGTTTTGAAATGGTTTGAAGGCTTTCTTAAATCTAGAACTTACCAAGTAAAGCTTAATAATGAGTTTTCAAAAAGCTGGAGCAACCCTTGTGGAGTACCCCAGGGGTCTCCTTTGTCTCCATTGCTTTTTAACATTTATTTGGCCTCTTTAGGCAATAGATTATCTCAGATCAAAATTAAATTATATAGCTGTGCAGACGACATCACTGTTTAATTCCTGTACATACTTCTTTCACTCAAATCAATAAACTGTTATTGAGATTTTACAGACAATTGAATTTTGGATGGCAGAATTCAAATTGAAAATTAATACAGAAAATAACAAACTTTTCTTTGCATCACCAAATTTAAATGAAGATGTTATATCTATTGCTTTAAATCAGGGGTGTCCAACATTTTGGCTTCCCTGGGCCGCATTGGCCGAAAAAATTTTTTCTGGGATCGCACAAACACTAACACTAGCTGATGAGCAAAAAAAAAAAAAGGTTGAGCAGGTCCCAAATTTGCAATCACTAATATAGGAGATGTACGTATCTAATAATAAACCTTCATTAAAGGAACATTGTGGAGAGGAACCCAAAAAAGCAGTAATTCTTACCCTGATTGAGTGATCCTCCACATACACTGCTGACAGTGGGAGCAGCCACAGGCTTCCACATCCCCATTCTGATGAGCAGGGATGCGCGCTCCTGGTTCTCCCATTCACTTCTATTACAGCTATGGTGAGCCTCATCAGAGCGGGAATGCTGAATCAGCTGTCAGCAGGGCACATGGAGGATCGTTTAATCAGGGTAAATATTACTGCTTTTTTGGGCCTCCCACTTTGAGCTTAGGCTCCCTCAAAATGAATATCTTCCCTGCTGTAGCTAGTAGGGATCCCCAAGCCTCACCAACTGACAGCCATCTCCTCTCCCTCCAACTTCTCTGCTGTCTTCCCTCCTCCCTGCCCCCCCCTTGGCTTTCATACATGCATGAAAGCAGTAGCAGCTTAAAGATATTGCCATTGGCTGCAAAGCTTGCAGATTTTGAGGAAGATGTCTTCAGTTGGCAGGTCTTGGGAATCCCCACTAGCTCAAGTATTTATAAATTGCACTCAGGCAAGGAGAAACTTTGATGCCCATCCACTAATTTTGGGCTCCAGTCCCTCCTCCAAATCAGCTGCATATGACTGCATCACTGAATACAAAAATAATTGCGATGCACATATCATTACATTACATTACATTACATTAGTGATTTCTATTCCGCCTGTGCCTTGCGGTTCTAGGCGGATTATAAATTATAAGAGATCTGGACATTACCGAGAGAATTGCAAAACAAAGATTATCCAGAGAAATTACATAACAGATTATCTAGAGATATTGCTTAATAGATTATCTAGAGATATTGAATAACCGTGATTCATGTACTTTATATGGTGTGGTAGAGGATTCAATTATAAGAATAACATTCAATTATAAGAATTACATTCAATTATAAGAATTACATTTAAGAGAATCAAGTGATTACAGGATATAGTGGAGAATATCAGTATATGCGGGTTACAGACGAGAAATTACCTAACAATGACGTAAGAAGTTTGTTGGATTGTGAGGTAAATGCTTATTTAGGAATCTTAGTATTTTTGGAGGGAAAGGTTCTAGGAGTTGACTAATGTGATATTCAGGAGAGGGAGAGCTTGTGCGAAAGGGGAGGAGACTAGTTAGTAAGGACGTGTTTTTTGAATAGATATGTTTTGATTTCTTTTCGAAACACTTTGATGTCTGTTGTGTTGATCATTAGTTTGGTGATGGTGGGGTCAATTTTCGCTGCCTGTGTCGCTAGAAGGCTGTCGTATAGTTTCTTACGTCGGGTACCATAATGAGGGGGGAATGTGAAAAGGTTTTGAGTTCTCCTCGATCTGGATGAGTGGTAACGGTATAGGCGGTTGTTTAGGTAGCAGGGGGCAGTTCCATGGGTTACTTTAAATAGAAGACAATAGAACTTGAATTGAGTTCTAGCTTTTATCGGAAGCCAGTGAGAGTCTACATAGGCGGGGGTGATGTGGTCATATTTGCTGAGACAGTAGATAAGTCTGATGGCTGTGTTCTGAATGGTCTGTAGTTGTTTTATCATGTAGTTTGGGCATGGTAGGTAGAGGCTGTTGCAGTAATCCAAAGTACTGAATATGAGGGATTGTACAATGATCTTGTAGTGTTCTTTGGTAAGGAACTTTCTTATTTTTCTTAGGTTTCGCATGGTGAAGAATGCCTTCTGTATGATTTTGTGTATCTGTGTCTGCATAGTGCAGCGTCTGTCTAATTGTATTCCTAGAATTTTGAGAGTGCTTTGTATAGGATATTTGATTGCGTTTACTTCCAGTTCTGTTAGTGATGGTTTTTGTTCCTTCTCTAGTAGTAGGAATTTGGTTTTCTCCGCATTCAGTTTCAGCTTATGGTTCATCATCCATTTTTCTACGGTTTCCAATGTTGTTTTCAGGCGTCCCTTGGAGATGGGGTCTTGGATGTCAAATGGGAGAATGATGGTTATGTCATCTGCGTAACTGAAGGAAGTTATATTTAGGGCGTCTAGGGCAGTGCCTAAGGAAGCTATGAAGAGGTTGAATAGTATGGGCGATAGTGGGGATCCTTGTGGTACTCCGCAGGGGTTTGTCCAGGGTTCGGATAAAAGATCTTTTGACTTAACTCTATATGATCTTGTTTGAAGGAATCCTTGGAACATATCCCAAAGCTAACATATTCCAGTTAATAAATTAAAAATAAAACCATTTTTCTACCTTGTTGTCTGGATGTTTGTTTTTCCATCATCTTGGTCCCAGTTTCTCTTTCTGCTTTTTCTCTATCTTCAACTAATTCTCTTTCCAGTGTCTGTTGTCCATTTTTTTCTCCTCTTCTCTAGTTCCATTTCCTTCTTATGCCTATCTCCAACGTATTGATTTTTCCCTTTCAGCTTTCTTAACTTTTTCTTTTCTGCCTCTGTCTACTCAAATCTTGCCTTCTTTCTCACCCTTCTTTTTAAATGTTCAGCTACCTCTCAATTCTCCATCTTCTCTCTGTCTCTAGCTCTCCCATTTTCCATCTCACTCCTTTCCCAGCCTCCTATTCCCTTCTATCTACTCCCCATTACCACATTTCTACCACTGTACTCACTGCTCTTTCACTCATCTTGTCATCACCATTTTGACCTCATCTACATGGCTCACCACTTTCAGAATCCCCCTCCCTCTCTCCACTGGTCAGGCTATAACTCCCTGTCCCTTTCTTTCCATCCCCTAACATCATCTTATCCCAGCTCTCTTTCCTCCTGCCCTTCCATGGTTCCATTTCTCCTCCTCTATCTCCATGGTCCAACATTTTGCTCCCTCTCTTTTCTGTTTTTCTTCTTCCCTCCCCCCTTGATGCTGAACAATGAAATGGAGAGAAAAAAGAGAGATGCTGCATCTCTCTGCCTTCCATCCACAGGCCTAACATTTATCCCTCCCTCCCATCCCCAGATCCAACTTCTCTCCCTTTCTCTTCCCAACTGCCCTCCATTCCATCTCTCCCCCTGCCTGCCTGCCTCCCTTCTCCAGGTCCACCATTTCTTTCATTCTCTTCCCAGCAGTTCTCCCTTCAAGTATCTCTTTCCCTCTTCCTCCACACCACCCCAGGTCCAACTTCTCTCCCTTCAGATCATTGCCCATCATCTCTCTCTCTGTCCTCTGTTTCTGGTCCCATAAGCTCTCCCCCCACGCCCAATCTGGCACTTCTTTTAATACCCTCCCCCCCCAAAAAAAAAGTCCAGGAGGCATGCTCTTCCACTTCTCTCTGCTCCCATGCATCTTTATCTGACTCCTCTCCCACCACCATGTCTAATAATTACATAACATATCATTATACTTATAGAACGCGTTACCAAAAAGTTCTACACGGTTTACAAAAGATTATAAACATAATCATATATTTGAATGAGTCAGCTAGTCAGGTATTTGGAGACAAGATAGGTTTTTAGATGTTTTCTAAAATGTCTGTAAGAAACAGCTGTGAGCAACAATAATTCTCTCTCTGTCTCTGTTCCTCCTCTCTCTGCCCAACAGTTCTCCTCTTTCTTTATCTCCCCAATTGCACCATTTCTTTCTCTCTCAGCTACCCAATTCTCCCTTTCTATTATCTCCCTTACCTCTGCATCTCTTTCCCTCACTCCCTCCATTCTTCCATCTTATGGCTCATGCTCTCCTCTATCTTTCCCTTCATTCTGTGTCCTAAGTTCATGTCCCTCCTTCCTTCCATCATTTTTCCTAAGTTTGTGCTCTCTCCCTCTCAAGTCCTCTCAAGTCTTCCTCCCTTCTCCCTCCCTCCCTCCCTTCTGTGCCCCGGGTGTTTACCTTCAGGCTGGCTCCCTTCTCACTGCTAGACATTTTTTTTTGCTGAAAGCCGCGGGCAGTGCCTCCCTCTCAAGTCCCAACATGCCCTTTTCCCTCCCTCCCTTCTGTGTCCCGGGTGTTTACCTTCAGGCCGGCTCCCTCCTCCATTTTACTGCAGTGTTCGTTCAAAGCCGCGGGCAGCGGCTTCCATGCGCCTCCTGCGGCTGATCTGGGAAGCGTTCCCTCTGATGTTGCAACAGCAGAGGGAACACTTCCAGGTCAGACACAAGAGGCACATAGGAACCGCTGCCCGCGGCTTTGAGCAAACGCTACAGCAAGATGGAGAAGGGAGCCGGCAAGACTGTAAACACCCAGGGGTGGCAGAGGAAAACACCTCATCGCCCTCGACCCTTGAGCGGTGCCGTGGGTCGTTTGCTTCTGGCTGTCCTGGTGGGCGATAGTACAGTCCCAATTTGATGTCAGCTCTTTCCCCTCCTGTTAGCTTAACCCATAGTGACTCCAGACTGTCCGCCCTTACTGTTGTTTCTGTCCTGGATGAAGGATGGAGTCCTTTATATACAACGCTATTCCTCCCCCCCTTCTTGTGTGCCCTGTCCCTCCTGTAGAGTTTGTACCCTGGCAGGGCCACATCCCATTTGTTGTCCTCGGACCACCATGTCTCTGTGATTCCTATTATGTCTAGGTCCTTATTTCTGGCTTTAACTTCTAGCTCCCCCATTTTAGTCCTTAGGCTCCTAGCATTTGTGTATAGGCAATTTAAGTCCCGGTTTGTCACCTTTTCTTTTGGATCTCCTCGTGAATTGATGCTCCTGCCGATCTCCTCACGGGCTGCCAGTCCCCAAGCCTCATTTTGTTCACCCTCCTCCTGTGGTGTGTCTATCCCGTCCTCTGCCCGCTTCTTTGTTCTTGGGTAGCCCTCTGGTTCCGGATGTTTCCTCCTTTTCTTGCTCTTTAGCTCTATTTGCCTCTCGGGTCCCTGTAATGCATCTTTGGGTTTATGACTAAAAAGTGTCCATTCAGTCTCTAGTCCTCTGTCGCCATTTCCTGTTTCAGTATCCTTGCATGATACTGTGGTCCGATGTGTCGAGGTCAGATCGACTATCGGCTTTCCCCTTGTTATCAGTTTAAAGTCATGTCTATGCAGGTCTGGATGTTGCGTGCCAGCATCCTCGTCCCAGCCGTGCTCAAGTGCAGTCCGTCTCTCCTGTAGAGCTTGTTTTTCCCCAGGAAGGTTGACCAGTTCCGTACAAAGAGGAAGCCCTCCTCATCACATCATCGCCTCAGCCATCCGTTTGTTGCTTGCAGCTCGATCTGCCTCCTTGCATCTGCTCTCGGTACTGGCAGGATCTCTGAAAAGGCTATCTTCCCTGTCCTCAGCTTCAGTTTCCACCCCAGGATCTTAAACTGCTCGGTCAGTGTAATCATGTTGAAATTCCTTCTGCTGACGTCATTTGTTCCGACGTGGATTATCACTGCTGTCTCAGCTCCCTCCATGATTCTCTCGATTCTGTCGGAGATGTCCTTTGTCCTCGCCCCTGGGAGACATAGCCTCCTGCTATGTGACTGTCCACCTCTCTCAGGATTGAGTCTCCCACCACGATAGCAGATTTCCCTTTCCTCAGCTTCCTCCTGGGTCTCAGGTCTGTGTCGATGATTTGATCCTCCAATCCTTCCTTCTCCTATTTGGTTCCTCCGCAAGGTCCTTCTCCCCCGGCTCCTGGTGGGTCCTGTCCTCCATCTGTTGGTTCCCTTTTGAAGAGTGGGTGATCCTGTGCCTCTACCATCTTGCAGGCCTCCTCGATGAATCTCTCGAGCTCTCTGACCTGTTCGTTGATGTGGTTTTCTCTGGTGGTGTCCTCAGCTGGTTCAAATTCCCTCGGTTCCCCTATGGAGTGGAGTCCCTCTAGCTCCTGTACCTTGATCTGCAGTCTCCCGACCTCCTCCTTTAGGCTAGCCAGTTCCTGACATCGACTGCATATGTAAGCCTGCCTCCCGTAAGGGAGGTAGTCATACATGTGACATTCAATGCAGTATACTGGAAAGCTTCGCTGGGCTTCTGCTGCCTCCATTTTTCCTTCCTTGTATCTAAAGTTCCTTGGTGCGTTGGAGTGTGCCCGGTGTGTAGCTAGGTGGAGAAGTAGTAGAGAGAGAAAAAAGAATGAGTATAGAAGAAAAGAAAAAAAAAATAATAATTATTATTTTTTTTTTAAGAAGTTAATTAGGAAGATTGAAGGTTGAAAATTGAAGTTGCTGCTGCGCAGCCTGGACTCCTGGCTCCTTCTCTTGGCTCCTTCGCAAAGGCGCCCTCGCCTTCGCCGCGCGCCGAACGGCTGTGCACCGTTGGCTCGCCCCCTTTTAAGGGGGAGCCTGGGCACTGGAATGACCTCTGACGCGGTGGGGGTGGGCGGAGCTTATTCTCGCCGCTACCCCGATCAGTCTTCCACCCCTCCTGTCTTCTGCCTGCTGCCCAAGTGTCTCTCCTCTCAGCTCCCTCCCTGCCTCCCGATCCTGCTTGCTATCCTGAAAGAAAGGTAAAGAGAAAGAGAAGCCGATTTGAGCACCGCCGCGGTCTGCCTCGTGCTCAGGCTTCCTGCCTTATAAGGGGGAGCCTGGGCACTGAAGCGACCTCTGATGCGGTGGGGGTGGGCGGAGCTTACTCTCGCCGCTACCCCGATCAGTCTTCCACCCTCCTGTCCTCTGCCTGCTGCCCTAGTGTCTCTCCTCTCAGCCCTGGCTTCCTCCCTGCTAATTTAATGTCTGCCATACGATCATCTTGCACGTTGCCATTGATAATTCCAAGAAATTCAAATGCATAGTTTTTTATTCTCCAGCTATCAGGTATACTAACATACTTCGCCATGTGCTCATTGATATCTTGAACGGAGAGCATTGAGATACAGTCAAACCTCGGTTTACGAGTACTGCGGTTTACGAGTGTTTTGCAAGACAAGCAAAACATTTGTAAAATCTGCGACTCGTAAACCGAGCTTGACTCACTATACGAGCATGTACCAAAGTAAGGGTGTCCAACCTGCTGCCCCGTGTGGCCCACTCGAGGGCAATGCGTTTGTTCCCTTTGCCGCTCCTGGATGATTGCCTTCTTGCCGGCTCCCTCCTCCTTGTTGTGGTGTTCGCTCGGGGCCGCGGCCGGCAGCTCCTACATGCCTCCTGCAGCTGGTCCGGTGATACTCCCTCTGACATTGCGATGTCAGAGGGAGGGCTTCGGGTTGGCCGCGGGGGGCACGTGGGAACCGCTGCCCGTGGCATTTTGGTCTTGTAGTTTTAGCTAGAATCCATAGACAATGTCGGTGAGGGAATTAACACTACATTTCCCATAGATCAAATGCCTCCGTGTCCTCTAATGTCATAGGTGCGCGAGGGAGGGAAATAGATGTAAGCGCACCTGCGCACGACCGGCCCTCTCTATCTCGTGCATTGTACACCGGCTGTCCTTTTGCGGTCTTGCAGGCAGTAATCGTTCATCGGCTTAAGGCAAGCGAGCGAAGAACTTGAATAACAAGAAAGGTGGGGCGGTGTTGAAGGGCCGACAGAAATCCGAGGGGTACAGCTTCGGGGAGAGGCAAGCGCGAAGATTAGACCAGGAACTGAAGTTTATCCTGGTAGGTGCTTGTGGCTGCGTCAGCTCAGCCGCTGCCTGTCAGTGTGTAACAGAGAGCATGAGGGAGCTCCTGCCAAAGCCGGCGATGGCACAAAACGAACGAAAAAGAAGTTAAAGCTGCAAGGCCCTAGTGAGGTTGATTCGGCTGTGGAAAGAGCCCCAGAGCCCCAGTTCTGTTACGTTTATGTCGGTCACTGGCAGCAGTAGCAACGAATTGTCCGAGTCTCCGTTATATCTTATGGGGAACTTTGCTTTGATAAACGAGTATTTTGGTTTACGAGCATGCTTCTGGAACGAATTATTCTCGTAAACCAAGGTACCACTGTATTCATCTTAATGGCCAGCACAACACTGTCGACAAGAACCTTAATTTCATCAGGACTGGAACGCTTCCGTTCATTACTAATTTGCCTGTTTTCTTTTATGGTTGGGCTTCCTTTTTTTTTTTTTTTTTTAATAATTTCAAATAATTACATACACAATTGTACAAGAAATACTGAATGCATCTTTTTCAATTCATCATTAAACAAATGAATATGAAACAAAAATAAAGAAGAAAATCTCTTAAATATAGTCCACCTGTTGAGAGAGAAAAAGCTTTGAGAAACCTCCTTGTGGGAATCAAGGATTTAAACTAAATATGAAATAAAGAGGAAAAATAAACTCGAGCATACATCATTCCTAACATTCCATGACCACATTATACGGTTTCGGTCTGGGCCACGGTAGGAAGCCCTTTACCTTCCAAAAAGAAACCCAGTTGGGCCGGTTCAAAAAATATATACTTATTCCCTTGATAGGAAATAAAACATTTACAAGGAAATCTTAATTGAAAACTTGCCCCTAAGGAAATCACTCTTGTACGGTATGTAAGAAATTCTTTCCTGCGAGATTGAGTCCATTTAGATACATCTGGATACTAATTTGCTTGTTTTCTTTTTTGGTTGGGCTTTCAAGCAACATGTTAACCAGTCCCCCTCTTAAATTCAGATTTTTACTTCTGAGTTTCCTAATACTGTCGGTATGAGATTTACTTGATAGATGGCGTTTCAGAAAGTCCAGTTTACAAACATCATCGCATATTTTTCCAGTAGAGAATTTTCCAGTTGATTTGGCATCTTGACAATAACAACACACAACTCCATCATCTTCATCATAGGTAAATATTTCACACAGTCGAACACGCATTGTATTTCGCGATTCCAGTCTCCGTTTCAACAATTTCTTCAAGCCATTCAGACCTAAAAGCTGTTGCAGCTCTCTTGCCTTTTACACTTTTCACCATTCGCGGTTTAGACATTTTAAGAGTTATATCTGGTTGCAATTTAATAAACGAATACAGTTATACAACCGCAGTACCACGCTGCACACTACGATTCCACGAAATAAACAATATGGCGGAACTTCAGGAAGTCAAAGAATCGGAAGTGTTCCATATCCCATGGGCCATAGGCTATGACCCTATGGGGCACATGACATGTCAAGTTCAACTGCCAAAGATAACGGAATCACGTGAATGACTTAAAATTTATATTATAGCATAAGAACATAAGAACATAAGAACTGCCATCTCCGGATCAGACCTTTGGTCCATCAAGTCCGGCGATCCGCGCACGCGGAGGCCCTGCCAGGTGTACCCTGGCGTAATTTATAGTCCATCATATCTTTATATGCCTCTCTTAAGGAGATATGCATCTAGTTTGCTCTTGAAGCCTAGGACGGTCGATTCCGCAATAATCTCCTCTGGGAGGGCATTCCAGGCGTCAACCACTCTCTGAGTGAAGCAGAACTTCCTGACATTAGTCCTGAACCTGTCCCCCCTTAGCTTCATTTCATGTCCTCTAGTCCGTGTCAAATTGGACAATGTAAATAATCTTCTCTGCTCTATTTTGTCGATTCCTTTCAGTATTTTGAAGGTCTCGATCATATCCCCACGCAGTCTCCTTTTCTCTAGGGAGAACAATCCTAGTGTTATAAGTCTATCCTCGTATTCCAGTTTCTCCATACCCTTCACCAGTTTTGTTGCTCGTCTCTGCACCCTCTCCAGCAGTTTTATATCCTTCTTTAGGTAGGGAGACCAATGTTGGACGCAGTATTCCAAGTGTGGTCTGACCATTGCCCTATAAAGCGGCATTATAACTTTCTCCGATCTACTCGAGATTCCTTTCTTTATCATGCCCAACATTCTATTTGCCTTCTTTGCCGCTGCCGCGCATTGTGCCGACGGCTTCAGGGTCCTATCTATCAGTACACCCAGGTCCTTTTCTTGTTCACTCTTCCCCAGAGTTGCACCTGACATTGTATACTCGTATTCCGCATTCTTATTGCCTAAATGCATTACCTTGCATTTCTCCACATTGAACTTCATCTGCCATTTCTCCGCCCATGTTTCTAACCGACACAAGTCGCTCTGGAGTTCCTCTCTATCCTCCTGCGATCTGATTGCCCGGCATAGTTTTGTATCATCTGCAAACTTGATGATCTCACTGGTTGTTCCTTCCTCCAGGTCATTGATATAAATATTAAAAAGGATCGGCCCAAGTACCGAGCCCTGTGGTACACCACTAGTCACTTTCTCCCAGTCGGAGAACTTCCCATTTATGCCCACTCTCTGCTTTCGGTTTTCCAGCCATTTGCCTATCCACCTTTGTATATCCCCCTCTATGCCATGGCTTTGTAGTTTCCTGAGAAGTCTTTCATGTGGAACTTTGTCGAACGCTTTCTGGAAGTCCAAGTATATTATGTCCACCGGCTTCCCACTATCAATTTGCTCGTTCACAGTCTCAAAAAATTGGAGTAAATTCGTCAAACATGATTTCCCTTTCCTGAATCCATGTTGACTGGGTTTCATCAAGTCGTGTGCGTCCAAGTGCCAGACTATGCTATCTTTGATCAGTGCTTCAACCATCTTGCCGGGGACAGACGTAAGACTCACAGGCCTATAGTTGCCCGGTTCCCCTCTCGATCCTTTTTTAAAAATTGGCGTGACGTTCGCTATCCTCCAGTCGTCCGGTATCTGTCCAGTTCTGATTGTCAGGTTTGCAAGTTTTTGCAATAACTCTCCGATTTCAACCTTCAATTCCTTTAAGACTCTCGGGTGAATTCCATCCGGTCCAGGGGATTTGTCACTTTTAAGTTTGTCGATCTGATAGTATATCTGGTCTAAGTCCACTTCAACTGTGGTGAGGCTGTCTTCTATTTCTCCTGCAAACACTTTCTCCGCTTCAGGTATTGTTGAGGTGTCCTCCTTCGTAAAGACGGACGCAAAGAAGGAATTTAGTTTGTCTGCGATTTGTTTATCTTCCTTGATGTACCCTTTTCTTCCCTGGTCGTCCAGGGGTCCCACTGCCTCTTTTGCAGGTTTTTTCCCTTTCACGTATCTAAAGAAGGGCTTGAAGTTTTTGGCCTCCTGGGCTATTTTTTCCTCATACTCCTGTTTGGCATCCCTCACCGCCTTGTGACATTTCTTCTGATCATCTTTATGTTTGTTCCAGGCTTCGGTTGTCTTTATGCATTTCCATTTTTTGAAAGAGTCCTTCTTTTCTTTTATGGCTTCCTTCACCTGTATGGTAAGCCATGCCGGTTCTCTTTTGCTCTTTGTTCTCCGATCTTTGGAAATCCTCGGAATGTAGAGATCTTGTGCTTCTGTGATAGTATTTTTCAGTAGGGACCATGCCTGATCTACCGTTTCAAGTTTGTCCACCATCTTCTCGAGTCGTTTTTCTACCATGGCTCTCATGCGATCGTATTTACCCTTTTTAAAGTTTAAGGTGGTGGTTAAAGTTTTGGCATGTTTCCCTTTCCCGATGTCAAGTTTAAAGTTGATTACATTGTGATCACTCGTTCCCAGTGGAACCACGACTTCCACTTCTGTTATCGGTCCCGTGAGGCCATTTAGGACCAAATCCAAGGTGGCGTTGCCTCTTGTCGGCTCTTTTACCATTTGTTCCAGGAAGCAATCCCCTAGCACCTCCAGGAACTTGGCCTCCTTGCCGCAGTTGGAGGTTGCTAGTTTCCAGTCTATCCCTGGGAAATTGAAGTCTCCCAATATAATTACATTTCCTGTCTTGCATTCTTGTTTGATTTCCTCCATCATTTCTGAGTCAGTTTCCTCCGCCTGTCCTGGGGGACGATAGTAAAGGCCAATTTTCGTATCTGCGCCATATTGACCAGGAATTTTGATCCAGAGTGACTCAAGCTTCTCTTTCATTTCTGTTGTAACCATTTCAACAGAATCTATTCCCTCCTTAACATATAGAGCAATACCTCCACCTTTCTGCCCTACTCGATCTCTTCTATACAGTTTGTATCCTTGTAGTACTGTGTCCCATTTGTTTTCTTCATTCCACCATGTTTCTGTTATGCCAATGATATCCAATATGTCATGTCTTGCTATTGTCTCTAGTTCCCCCATTTTGTTACCTAGACTTCTAGCATTCGTATACATACATCTAAGTTCCCTTCGTGTTACCTTTTTGGACCTTCTACTCTTGGCCGTCCCTATAGTTTCAATTACGGTATCCTTTACTGCTCCTGTGTTATCACCCTTGTTTGCTGTGTGGTCGTCCCCTCCTGTGTCTGAGTTGTCCCTTCCTGCTTTTTCTCCCTTATTGGCTGTGAGGTCGTCTTCTCTTGTGTAGGAGTAGTAGTCCTTGGCTTCTTCGTCGGGGCATCCCGCTATCCGTGCCATCGACCGGTGGTCGACTGTCGGCTTTCCCCTATCTTTCAGTTTAAAGCCTTCTCGATTGCCTTCTTCATGTTGCCTGCCAAAACTCTTGCTCCTTCCTTGTTGAGGTGTAGTCCGTCCCTTCTGTAGTACTTGCTTTTTCCCCAGAACGCCGTCCAGTTGCGCACGAAGTCGAAGCCTTCTTCTTCGCACCATCGTCTCATCCAGGCGTTGATTACTTGCAATTCCCCTTGTCTCTTTCCATCTGCTCTTGGTACTGGGAGGATCTCAGAGAAGGCCACCTTCACCTCCCTGATCTTCAGTTGTCTTCCGAGTGAGCGGAGCTGGCCCTTCAGCTCTTCCCTGTCATACTTCCGCCCGCTCACATCATTTGTTCCCACGTGGATAAGCACAGCGGTGTCCTCTCCCCCTGCGCCATCTATGATCCTGGAGATCCTGTTGGTCACATCCTTCACTCTTGCTCCAGGCAGACAGGTGACAACTCTGTCCTCTCTTCCTCCTGCGGTGTGGCTGTCCACATGTCGTATAATGGAGTCGCCTACGATGATCCCCATCTTCTTTATTCGGGAGTTCCTTGGGGGGCGTAGGTCCACGTCCTTGGAGTAGTGCCAGTCTTCTTCCTCCAATGATACTCTTGAAATTGTTTCCTGTTCTTTGGGTGGGGGGATGTCTTCCTGTGCTCTCACTATTCCTCCTGGTGTGCGGTTGTCTCCTACCTCGTCTTCGGTTTCTTCTGTGTTTGCATGGGTGTCTTCTCTCCTCACATGGGTTTCCTGAGTACAGTTTTCCAGCCCTGGGATCTCTACATGGTGCTGATGAGCTTCCTCTATGAATATTTCTAGTTCCTTGACCTCGTCGTTTGGGCTGTACTCCACTAGAATCTTCTCCTGTGCTCGGATTCTGTCTTCGAGTTCCATCACTGTTCCTTCCAATAGTCTTACCTGACATTTCAAGCTATCCATCTCCATGCATCGATTGCAAATGTATGCCTGGATCCCCGAAGGGAGGTAGTCATACATATTGCAGCCGATACAGAAGACCGGAAAGCTCACCTTCTGACTTCCTTGGGCTTCCATTTCTTGCTTCCCTCGTGTGTGCTTGTGTCCCTTGCCTGCTGCTTCCTTATGTTGCTTGCCTTGCTCTCACTTTTGTGTGTGCTGTCTCCGCTCTACCTCACCTTGATTGTATGTGTGGGTTTATTCCCTTGGCGTCTGTCTCTTCCTTACCTTCTGTGTTTGTCGCTTCCTTACCGTTCAGTCCTCCTCGGTGTTCTTGATAGTAGATACTCGTCCCTTGCAAGGCCCTTCGCAAAGGCGCTCTCGCTAAGGCGAGCGCCTTTACCGCTCGCCTTCGCCGCGCGCCGAACGGCTGGGCGCCGTTGGCTCCTCCCCTTTTAAGGGGGAGCTTCGGATCGGTGCCTGGCTGACGTCAGAGGGGTGGGCGGAGCTACCTCTCGCCTCTGCCCCTCACTCTCGCCTGCCCTGCTTCTCCGATTCCTTCCTTCTACCTTCTTTTCTCCTCTCTCAGCTCCTCTTCGCCTGCCTCCCGACTTGCTTCTGCCTGCCCTGCTAACTGGGCTCTGGTGTTATCGCGCCGTTGGCTCCTCCCCTTTTAAGGGGGAGCTTCGGATCGGTGCCTGGCTGACGTCAGAGGGGTGGGCGGAGCTACCTCTCGCCTCTGCCCCTCACTCTCGCCTGCCCTGCTTCTCCGATTCCTTCCTTCTACCTTCTTTTCTCCTCTCTCAGCTCCTCTTCGCCTGCCTCCCGACTTGCTTCAATAAATGTGATAAATGGGAAATCGGAACAGCTGGTCTTCTGCAACATTTCATTTTAGCAGTGAAAATCATTTTAGGCAAAAATTTATTTTTTTGTGCGCGCTATTTTGTGTGCGTGCGCACAAGCGCACAGCTTAGAGGGAACATTGGTCTCAATGCTCTAATTCAGCTGTGGCCTCCGGAGCTTCTCCTGCATGTCTTTCCTCCTTGTCCCTTGATAGGCTGAGTTATTTGGTGGATCGCAGCTCATCCAGGCCGTGTCATTCTGGTGGCTCCAGATTGGCCTTGTAAACCGTGGTATGTAGATCTGATTCATCTTTGCAAGGGTTGCGGCCTTCAGCTGAATGCCCATCTGGACCTTCTTACGTAGGGTCTGATCTGCATGGAGGACCCAGTTCGCTTTGCTATGGTTCTTGAATTCACAGTCTTAGAATTCAAAGGTTATTCTGATGTGGTCATTGCCACTCTTCTCAAGTCTAAGAAGTTGTTTCTGCTTACGCTAGGGTATCGAAGAATTTCCAACATTGGTGTGCTTAGGTCAAGGTAGAGCCTTATTTGTTTCCGATCCTGGTGGTCTTCTCCTTTTTTCAGGCTGGTCTTCATACAGGCTGTACTGTGGCATCCCTTCAGGTAGGTCCAAGTGGCTGGGATCTCTTGTTTTGGAGCCTGAGATCATCGTCCCTCTTTGGCATCACATCCTGAAAGGCTTTCAATTTCTGAAAGGGGCTCTTCACATTAGACTGCCGGTTAAGTTGCCATTCCATTCTTGAGACTTCAACCTGTTGATGAGTAGTGGCTCGTGGCCAGTAGGGGGTGATGTTTATGGTACAGTAATGAAATGGATGTCGGAACATGGTAGTGCAGTATTTTTGTGGAGTTTTTCTACAAAAGTGCCTGTTTTTCGTATGATTCTGGGTAATTCTAGTTAGATATAAGCATATGTGTTAGTTAGGGTCACGCCCAATAGAAGCGTACGAAAAAAAGGTGAATAAAAAATCTGAATATAAATGTAGCTAAAGCCAGAAAAACACAATACAGATTAATACAAGGGAAAGCATAATAATATCTGTTTATGTACTTTGCTTGTTAGGCTAGATCATGGAGGAAATCATAAAGGATACCTGGAATCCATTTTGGGTTCTTTGTTTTGCTTTATCTGCTCTGTATTTGGACACCATTTTGTGGTCAGTTTATCCAAGTTTTTGTTCTCAGCATCATGGTGTTAATTAATACCACATGTGCTTTTGGTTAGGAACATAACGTGTCCCAAACTAAGATATAACAGGAATTAAATATAGTTATGAATGAAAATTATGAATGTATGGGCCCAAGCAAGTGCTGGAGTGAATTGTATGACTGTGTATTGAACAAAAGAATGGGTTTTGAAAAACAGATTATATATATTTGCAACCTAAAGAAATCCTAAAGCAACATCTGGAAGTAATTAAGTCAGAGACTCCTGCTCTAACATAGGAGGGCTTCTGTGTGAAGCTGTCAGCTCAGTCCTTCAGGCTGACAACTTTTCAGCACTGTGTGTGGATGAAACTTAGCTGACAAGCAAGCTGACCAATTTTCAGCACCCTGTTAATAATTGTACATTCTCTTGAATATGTTATAACATGTTATGAATATAAGAAATCAAAAGTAATTTTCTGAAACTTTGTCAAACTTTTAAACGTAGAGGAATTTTCTTTGTCTAACTTTTAAACACCTCCTTTGTGAATTGTTATTGGTTGTCAACTTGATGATGTCATTGAGCCAAAAGTATATAATAGAAGGTCATGAGATCCTGAGGTGAGCTCGTTATTAGAAGGCCAGCATTTGGCAACTATAACAATCTCCCATTAGCGCAACTGTTAATGCAAGCAATTATGCTTTGCTTTATTCTTTTGATCTCATAAAGGAAAAATAGAAACAATACCTCAATAAATCTTAATTATAATTTTTAAAACCTTGCGCTGGTGTCATTTTGCATGTTTTATTATTTTTCAAACCTTGAGCTTTCAAGAAGGCGTCAATGTCCCTTGCTCACTGTTGCTGTCTAGCCTCACCAAGGCTTCCTTTGAGTCTTTTTGGGATTCTTCCCTCTTTGATTTGACACTCAAGATCATTTTTCTGGTCACTGTTTCCTCAGTGTGGTGGGTCTCAAAACTCCAGGCTGTTTCTTGTAGGAAGCCATTCCTTCATATCTTGGAGACTGGTGTTTCCCTGCCTATGATTCCTTCCTTTCTGCCGAAGGTGGTTTCGACTTTCCATGTCTGTCAGGAAGTGTGTTTGCCTAGTTTTCAGTCTACTGGTTCAAAAAAACAAGATCGCCTTTTGAATAAACTTGATGTGTGCAGAGTGCTTCTTCGCTATCTGGAGGTCACTAACTAACCGTCTTTTTGTGCTGACTCATTCTGTTAAGCGAGGCACTCCCGCTTCTAAGGCCATGATTTCCAGATGGATCCATACGGCCATTTTGTCAGCCTATATACTTTCTGGGAAACAGTCTCCCATTTTTGTCAAGGTGCATTGTACCAGGAGTATGACTACTTCATGGACCGAAGCTAGAGCTGTCTCCCCTGAGGAGATTTGCAGGGCGGCAATGTGGCTCTCTCTTCACATGTTTGCCAAGTTTAACAGAGTGGATGTGGTGGTGAGAAAGGACTCTGCCTTTGGGTCCTCGGTCTTATGGGTCGGCACAGCAAGCCCGCCCTAGTTTTTAGGGGACTATTTTGTTCATCCCAGCTGTCTAGAACAGTGGTTCCCAACCTTGTCCTGGAGGACCACCAGGCCAATTGGGATTTCAGGATCACCCTAATGAATATGCATAGAGCAGATTTGCATTCCTGTCACTTCCATTATATGCAAATCTCTCTCATGCATATTCATTAGGGCTAGCCTGAAAACATAAGAGCATAAGCCGTGCCTCTGCTGGGTCAGACCTGAGGTCCATCATGCCCAGCAGTCCGCTCACGCGGCAGCCCATCAGGTCCAGGACCTGTATACTACCCCTCTATCATAGTAACATAGTAGATGACAGCAGATAAAGACCCGAAGAACATAAGAACATAAGAAGTTGCCTCCACTGAGGCAGACCAGAGGTCCATCTTGCCCAGCGGTCCGCTCCCGCAGCGGCCCATCAGGCCCATTGCCTGAGCAGTGGTCCCTGACTAGCTCTATAACCTATCTCTACTCTTATTCCTATAACTTACCTCTACTCCTATCCCTATAACCCATCTCTACACCTATCTATACCCCTCAATCCCTTTTTGCTCTAGGAACCTATCCAAACCTTCTTTGAAGCCCTGTACAGTGCTCCTGACTACCACAGCCTCTGGAAGCACATTCCATGTATCCACCACCCTCTGGGTGAAAAAGAACTTCCTAGCGTTTTTTCTAAACCTGTCCCCTTTCAATTTCTCCAAGTGCCCCCTTGTACTTGTGGTTCCCCTTAGTTTGAAAAATCTGTCCCTGTCTACTTTCTCTATGCCTTTCAGGATCTTGAAGGTTTCTATCATGTCTCCTCTTAGTCTCCGCTTCTCCAGGGAGAACAGTCCCAACTGTTTCAATCTGTCAGTATATGAGAGATTTTCCATACCCTTTATCAGCTTAGTTGCTCTTCTCTGGACTCTCTCAAGTACTGCCATGTCCTTCTTGAGGTACGGCGACCAGTACTGGACACAGTATTCCAGATGCGGCTGAACCATTGCACGATACAGTGGCAGGATGACTTCCTTTGACCTGGTCGTGATACCCTTTTTAATGATACCCAACATTTTGTTTGCTTTCCTTGAGGCTGTGGTGCACTGCGCCGACGCCTTCAGTGTTGTGTCTACCATCACTCCCAGGTCTCTTTCAAGGTTACTTACCCCTAGTAGTGATCCCCCCATTTTGTAGCTGAACATCGGGTTCTTTTTCCCCACATGCATGACCTTGCATTTCCCTATATTGAAGCTCATTTGCCACTTTTTGGCCCACTCTTCCAGTGTCGTTAGATCCTTTTGGAGATATTCGCAGTCTTCCATGGTTTTAACCCTGCTGTATAGTTTGGTGTCATCCGCAAATTTAATGACCTCACATTTTGTTTCCACCTCTAGGTCGTTTATGTAGATATTGAACAGGAGCGGTCCCAGCACTGACCCCTGCGGAACTCCGCTTGTGACCCATTTCCAGTCTGAGTAATGTCCCTTTATTCCAACCCTCTGCTTCCTGTCCGCCAGCCAGTTTTTGATCCATAGGTGTACCTCCCCTTGCACCCCGTGGTTCCATATCTTCTTAAGCAGTCTTTCGTGTGGTACCTTGTCGAAGGCTTTTTGGAAGTCAAGGTAAATGATGTCTATAGATTCCCCTTTGTCTACCTGGCTGTTTACCCCCTCAAAGAAGTACAATAAGTTTGTAAGGCATGACCTACCCTTACAGAAGCCATGCTGGCTCGACTCTAGCTGCCCATTGTTTTCAATGTGTTCACAGATGCTGTCCTTAACCAGCGCTTCCATCATCTTTCCCGGGACCGAGGTCAAGCTCACCGGCCTGTAGTTTCCTGAGTCACCCCTTGAACCCTTCTTGAAGATGGGCGTGACATTTGCTATTTTCCAGTCCTCTGGGATCTCTCCAGTTTTTAAAGATAGGTTGCATATTTGTCAAAGTTGCTCTGCTATTTCGTTCCTAGTTCCTTGAGTACCCTTGGGCGAATGCCGTCTGGACCCGGCGATTTGTCGCTCTTTAGCCTGTCTATCTGCCTGAGGACATCCTCTTGACTTACCTCTAGTTTGACCAGCTTAACATCTTGGTCTCCATTTACGATCTCCTCAGGTTCCGGAATGTTGGTTGTGTCTTCCCTCGTGAAGACTGACGTGAAGAACTCATTTAACTTGTCCGCTATCTCTTTTTCATCTTTTACCACTCCCTTTCTGTCTCCATCATCTAAGGGTCCCACTTCCTCCCTTGCCGGCTGCTTCCCCTTAATGTACCTGAAGAATGATTTGAAGTTTTTTGCTTCCCCCGCCAGTCTCTCTTCGTATTCTCTTTTTGCTTTTCTAACCACTCGGTGACACTCCCTTTGGTGTTCTTTGTGCTCCTTTTGGTTGTCCTTTGTTCGGTCTCTTTTCCATTTTTTGAACGATGTTTTCTTGTCACTTATCGCCTTCTTCACTGCATTTGTTATCCACACTGGGTTTTTAGTTCTATTTTTTTTTGCACCCTTTCCTGAACTTGGGGACGAACAGGTTTTGTGCTTCGTGCACAGTGTCCTTGAATAGGTTCCAGGCTTTTTCTACGGACTCCATCTGCCTTGTATTGCCGTTGAGTTTCTTTCCCACCATTTTCCTCATGGCATCATAATTCCCTTTTTTGAAGTTGAGTGCCGTCGTTGTGGTTCTTTTCACCTTTGACGATCCAATTTCTAGCCTGCACTGGATCGTGTAGTGATCGCTGTTTCCTAGTGGGGCTAATACCGCCACCTCCTTTGCGGGTCCCCCTAGTCCGTTGAAGAATAGGTCAAGAGTGGCATCTTCCCGTGTTGGTTCCATGACCAGCTGTTCCATGAAACAGTCCCTCGTGACCTCCAGGAATTTGTTCTCCCTCGTGCAGTTTGAGTGCCCAATATTCCAGTCTATCCCAGGGTAGTTGAAGTCCCCCATCACCATCACACTTCCGCTTTTGCATACCTGCCTTAGTTCAGCCTCCAGGTCCTGGTCGATTTCTTCCAGTTGTCCAGGTGGGCAGTAGTACAGACCCAATTTTATGTCTGCTCCAGTTCCTCCCGGTAGCTTAACCCATAGTGATTCCAAGCCATCAGCCCTTACTGTTGTTTCCATCCTGGTTGAGGGTATGGAGTCTTTTATGTATAGCGCTATTCCTCCACCCTTTTTATGGTCCATCCAGTCTGCCCAACCTGATTCAATTTAAATTTTTTAATTTTTTTCTTAGCTATTTCTGGGCAAGAATCCAAAGCTCTACCCGATACTGTGCTTGGGTTCCAACTGCCGAAATCTCTGTTAAAACCTACTCCAGCCCATCTACACCCTCCCAGCCACTGAAGCCCTCCCCAGCCCATCCCCCACCAAATGGCCATACACAGACACAGACCGTACAAGTCTGCCCAGTACTCTCCTTAGTTCAATATTTAATATTATTTTCTGATTCTAGATCCTCTGTGTTCATCCCACGCTTCTTTGAACTCAGTCACAGTTTTACTCTCCACCACCTCTCTCGGGAGCGCATTCCAGGCATCCACCACCCTCTCCGTAAAGTAGAATTTCCTAACATTGCCTTTGAATCTACCACCCCTCAACCTCAAATTATGTCCTCTGGTTTTACCATTTTTCTTTCTCTGGAAAAGATTTTGTTCTACGTTAATACCCTTCAAGTATTTGAACGTCTGAATCATATCTCCCCTGTCCCTCCTTTCCTCTAGGGTATACATATTCAGGGCTTCCAGTTTCTCCTCATATGTCTTCTGGCGCAAGCCTCCTATCATTTTCGTCACCCTCCTCTGGACCGCTTCAAGTCTTCTTATGTCCTTCGCCAGATACGTTCTCCAAAACTGAACACAATACTCCAAGTGGGGCCTTACCAATGACCTGTACAGGGGCATCAACACCTTCTTCCTTCTACTGGCCACGCCTCTCTTTATAAAACCCAGCATCCTTCTGGCAGCAGCCACTGCCTTGTCACACTGTTTTTTCGCCTTTAGATCTTCGAACACTATAACCCCAAGGTCCCTCTCCCCGTCCGTGCATATCAGCTTCTCACCTCTCAGCATATACGGTTCCTTCCGATTATTAATCCCCAAATGCATTACTCTGCATTGAATTTTAGTTGCCAGGCATTAGACCATTCCTCTAACTTTTGTAGATCCTTTTTCATATTTTCCACTCCCTCTTCGGTGTCTTGGTATCTTGGTATCATCTGCAAAAAGGAACACTTTTCCTTCTAACCCTGCAGTAATGTCACTCACAAACATATTGAATAGGATCGGCCCCAGCACCGAACCCTGAGGGACTCCACTACTCACCTTTCCTTCCTCCGAGCGACTTCCATTAACCACCACCCTCTGGCGTCTGTCCAACAGCCAGTTTCAAACCCAGTTCACCACTTTGGTTCCTAACTTCAGCCCTTCAAGTTTGTTCAACAGTTTCCTATGAGGAACTGTATAAAAGGCTTTACTGAAATCTAAGTAAATTACATCTAGCATATGTGCTCGATCCAGCTCTCTGGTCACTCAATCAAAAAATTCAATCAGGTTCGTTTGGCACGATTTACCTTTTGTAAAGCCATGTTGCCTTGGATCTTGTAAGTGTTCAAAGGAGTAATAGAGGACAGCCTCACCACAGTAGAAGTGGACTTGGACCAGATATACTACCAGATCGACAATCTTAAAAGCGACAAATCCCCTGGACCTGATGGAATTCACCCGAGAATCTTAAAAGAACTGAAGGTTGAAATCGGAGAGCTTTTGCAAAAACTTGCCAACCTGTCAATTAGAACTGGACAGATACCGGACGATTGGAAGATAGCGAACGTCACATCAATTTTCAAAAAAGGATCAAGAGGAGAACCGAGCAACTACAGACCTGTGAGTCTTATGTCTGTCTCTGGAAAGATGGTTGAAGCACTGATTAAAGATAGCATAGTCCGACACTTGGATACACACGACTTGATGAGAGCCAGTCAACATGGCTTCAGGAAAGGGAAATCATGTTTGACGAATTTACTTCAATTTTTTGAGACCGTGAACAAACAAATTGATAGTGGAGAACCGTTGGACATAATATACTTGGACTTCCAGAAAGCTTTCGACAAGGTTCCACGGGTGGGACATGGCCATACCAGGTTACAGCTTGCTTCGTCGGGACAGGGAGGGCAGAATGGGAGGAGGTGTAGCATTATATACTAAAGAAGACATTAGGGTCACAAGAATCTCAAATATTCAGTACACTGGGGAATCCCTTTGGGTTAATTTGGCCAGAGGGAAGGACAAATGCTTGTATCTTAGTGTGATTTACAGACCCCCAAGACAATAGGATGACCTGGATATGGAAATAATCGGAGATATAGAAAATATCACCTTGCTTGGGGACACAGTATTGTTAGGTGACTTCAACATGCCTGATGTGGATTGGTATACACTTACCTCTGCTTCCTGCAGCAGCAGGAGGCTATTAAACTCTATGAAGGGAGCTGGTCTCAAGCAACTGGTGTTGGAACCTACGAGGGATCAGACAATACTGGACCTATTACTTACCAATTGGGAAAGTGTAACAGAGGTCTCGGTGGGGGACACATTGGCCTCCAGTGACCACAACATGGTATGGTTCGATCTTAGGAAAGGTTTCACTAAATCTACCACACTAACCAAGGTCCTCAAATTCAAAGACACAAACTTCCTAGACATGGGTTCCTTTGTTCACCAGGCGCTACAAAGGCAAACAGAAACCGATAGCGTGGAAGAAATGTGGTCGACTTTGAAAGCCACCATACAGGAAGCGACAAACCGCTATGTTAAATTAGTAAGCAAATAGCGAAGGAACAACAAGCCGCAGTAGTTTACTGCGGAGATCTCAGACCTCATCAAGGAGAAGAAAAAAGCATTCATCTCTTACAAACAATCGGGGAAACAGGACTCTAGAGCAGACTACTTGACCAAATCAAAAGCCGTCAAAACAGCAGTTAGGAAGGCTAAATTCCACATGGAGGAGTCTCTGGCAAAGAACATCCGGAAGGGAGATAAATCCTTCTTCAGGTATATCAGTGACAGAAGTAGGAACTCAGGCGGGATTGTACGTCTTAGGAAACCAGACGGGAGACTATGTGGAAAAGGATTCGGAAAAAGCCCAACTATTAAATGAATACTTCTGCTCAGTCTTCACCCGAGAAGCGCCGGGGCTTGGCCCTCAGCTACAGACAAGGGCTGACTCAGTGGACCCGTTTAGTAACTTCGAGTTTACGCCCAGCAGTGTCTACGGTGAGCTGTCAAAGCTCAAGGTTAACAAGGCAATGGGGCCTGACAACCTACACCCCAGGGTGCTTAGGGAGTTGAGTGATGTCTTGGCAGAGCCACTGTCAGCGCTCTTCAACCTCTCCCTTAGTACAGGCAGCGTCCCGTTGGACTAGAGGACAGCCAATGTCATTCCACTCCACAAAAAAGGCTCAAAGATGGAGACAGCAAACTACAGACCAGTGAGTCTAACATTGATAGTGAGTAAACTAATGGAAACTCTAATCAAACACCAGTTGGATAAGATCCTGGATGAGGAGAATTTACGTGATCCCCGTCAACATGGATTTACTAGGGGAAGATCATGCCAATCTAACCTTATCAGCTTCTTTGACTGGGTGACGGGGAAGCTGGATATTGGAAAGTCCCTGGACATAGTGTACCTGGACTTTAGCAAAGCATTCGATAGCGTACCATACCGCAGGTTGCTGAGCAAGATGAGTTCTATAGGATTAGGAGAACCATTGACGAAATGGGTTGGGAACTGGCTTGGAGGTAGGCTTCAAAGGGTAGTGGTGAACGGCAACCCCTCCAAAATGACATAGGTGATCAGTGGAGTGCCACAGGGCTCGGTCTTGGGCCCGATCCTATTCAACATCTTTATAAGGGACTTGGCAGAAGGGCTTCGAGAGAAAATAACTTTATTCGCCGATGACGCCAAACTAAGTAATATAGTGGGCAAATGCACAACGGACGAAGATTCAATGCCCGACAACATGATACACGACCTACTCCTACTGGAGCGCTGGTCTAGGACCTGGCAACTCAGCTTCAATGCCAAAAAATGCAAAGTTCTGCACCTGGGCAGCCAAAGTCCATGCAAGATCTATACCCTTAATGGCGAGATCCTAGCAAGAACGGTAGCAGAACGAGACTTGGGGGTGGGGGTGATCGTCGGTGAGGACATGAAGGCTGCCAATTAAGTGGAGCAAGCTTCATCCAAGGCAAGACAAATCATAGGTTGCATACGTAGGGGTTTCGTCAGCCGTAAGCCGTAAGTCATTATGCCATTGTATAGATCCATGGTGAGACCCCACCTGGAATACTGTGTGCAATTCTGGAGACCGCATTATCGCAAGGATGTGCTGAGACTGGGGTCGGTTCAGAGAATGGCCACCCGGATGGTCTCGGGACTCAAGGATCTCCCGTACGAGGAACGGCTAGACAAATTGCGGCTGTACTCGCTCGAGGAGCGCAGAGAGAGGGGGGACATGATCGAGACGTTCAAGTATTTCACGGGCCGCATCGAGGCTGAGGAAGATATCTTCTTTTTCAGGGGTCCCGCGACAACAAGAGGGCATCCGTGGAAAATCATGGGAAACTACGAGGTGACACCAGGAAATTCTTTTTCGCTGAAAAGGTGGTTGATCGCTGGAATAGTCTTCCACTGCAGGTGATTGAGGTCAGTAGCGTGCCTGATTTTAAAGCCAAATGGGATCGACACATGGGATCTATTCACAGGGCAAAGGTAGGGGAGGGACAGTAGGGTGGGCAGACTTGATGGGCCGTGGCCCTTATCTGCCGTCTATTTCTATGTTTCTATGAGACTTTTCAGGAAATTACAAAGCCATGGAATAGAGGGAGATATACTAAGATGGATAGGCAAATGGCTGGAGAACAGAAAGCAGAGAGTGGGCATAAATGGGAAGTTCTCAGACTAGGAGAAAGTGACTAGCGGTGTGCCCCAGGGCTCGGTACTTGGGCCCATATTATTTAATATTTTCATCAATGACCTAGAAGAAAGAACATCCAGTGAGATCAAGTTTGCAGATGACAATAAGCTTTGCTGGGCAATCAGATTGCAGAAGGATAACGAGGAACTCCAAAGTGACTTGCGTCAATTAGAGAAATGGGCAGAGAAATGGCAGATGAGGTTTAATGTGGAAAAGTGCAAAGTAATGCATTTAGGCTGAAAGAACAAGGAACATGAGTATAGAATGTCAGATGCAACTCTGGGTAAGAGCGAACAAGAAAAGGACCTGGGTGTACTGATAGATAGGACCCTGAAAACGTTGGCATAATGTGCGGCAGCGACAAAGAAAGCAAATAGAATGTTAGGCATGATAAAGAAAGGAATCGCGAGTAGATCGGAGAAAGATATAATGCCGCTTTATAGGGCAATGGTCAGACCACACTTGTCCAACATTGGTCTCCCAACCTAAAGAAGGATATAAAACTGCCGGAAAGGGTGCAGAGATGAGCAACGAAGCTAATAAAAGGTATGGAGAACTTGGAATATGAGGAACGACATAAGAGACTGGGATAGACTGGAGCCATGGAGTTTCAAAATGCTCAAAGGAATCAGAGTTCCTGGAGGCTGTACGGGACTGCTACTTGGAACAGTTTGTCAAGGATCCAACGAGAGGGGCAGCTACTCTAGATTTAATCCTCAATGGATTGAGAGGACCTGCCCACGAAGTGGAAGTAGTGGGACCATTAGGAAACAGTGATCACAACATGATCCAATTCAAAATGGAAATAGGTGGGCTTAAGGGGAGGAGAACCATTGCAACAACGTTCAACTTCAGGAAAGGGAATTATGATGCCATGAGACAAATGGTAAAGTGAAAACTCAGGAACAGCCACAGAAAGGTACAGACGGTGGAGCAAGCCTGGACCCTATTCAAGGACACGGTAAACGAAGCGCAAAACCTGTATATACCCAGGTTGAGAAAGGGGTGCAGAAAGAACCAGTTGAGAGACCCAGCATGGTTAACCAATGAAGTTAAGAAGGTGATAGGAGACAAGAAAAAATCCTTCAGGACGTGGAAAAAGGACAAAATCGAGGAATATGGAAAGAGCACAGGAAGCATCAAAAAG
Source organism: Geotrypetes seraphini (assembly GCF_902459505.1). Lineage (NCBI taxonomy): Eukaryota > Metazoa > Chordata > Amphibia > Gymnophiona > Dermophiidae > Geotrypetes > Geotrypetes seraphini. The sequence goes on from NC_047088.1 coordinate 538,077, forward strand.
AATGTCACCGTGTGGTCAGAACAGCGAAAAAAGAGTATGAAGATAGACTTGCCAAGGAGGCACGGAATTTCAAACCATTCTTTCGCTATGTGAAAGGAAAACAACCGGTGAGGGAGGAGGTGGGACCCCTGGATGAGGGAGACAGGAAGGGAATGGTAAAGGAGGAAAAGGCGGTGGCTGACAGATTAAACACGTTCTTCTCATCGGTATTCACAAAAGAGGACACATCCAACATGCCGGAACCCGAAAAATTCTTCAAGGGGGACCAAGAGGAAAAATTATTGTGCACGGAGGTAAGCCTCGAGGACGTACTCAAGCAGATAGATAGACTAAAAACGGACAAATCTTTGGGCCCAGACAGAATCCACCCGAGAATACTAAAAGAGCTTAGAGACGAAACAGCTGAGTTACTACAGCGGATTTGCAACCTATCCTTGAAAACAGGGGTGGTCCCGGAGGACTGGAGGATAGCAAATATTACACCCATCTTCAAGAAAGGATCCAGAGGCAACTCAGGGAATTATAGACCGGTCAGCTTAACCTCAGTTCCGGCGAAGATGGCTGAATCATTAATCAAGGACAGTATCAATGAGCATATAGAAAAAAATAAGCTGATGAGAACAAGACAGCATGGTTTCTGTAATGGTAGATCATGCCAGACGAACCTAGTGCACTTCTTTGAGGGGATAAGCGAACAGTTGGACAAAGGTAACCCCATAGACGTAGTGTACCTAGACTTCCAGAAAGCCTTCGACAAGGTACCTCACGAGTGCCCACTAAGGAAACTGTGGAACCACGGAGTGGAAGGGGACATACACTGACTGGCGAACAGGAAACAGAGAGTAGGAGTGAAAGGTCTCTATTCTGATTGGAAAGGGGTCACGAGTGGCGTCCCGCAGGGGTCAGTGCTGGGACCACTCCTGTTCAATATATTTATTAATGACCCGGAAGCAGGGACGAAGTGCGAAATTATAAAATTTGCGGACGACACAAAACTCTCAGGTAAGGTTAGCACAGTTGAGGAATGTAGAGAACTCCAAAGGGACCTGAACAAACTGAGTGAGTGAGCTATTAAATGGCAGATGAGCTTCAATGTGGAGAAATATAAAGTCATGCACATGGGGAATGGAAACCCGATGTACAATTACACAATGGGGGGTGATACCATTGGGGGAGGGCAATCTAGAAAGGGACTTGGGGGTTATGCTGTATAAAACAATGAAACCGGCGGCACAATGCGTCACGGCCTCGAAAAAGACAAACAGAATCCATGGCAGCCAAAATCCATGAAAGACTTACACCCTTAATGGTAAGATCCTAGCGAGGACTGTAGCAGAGCGTGACTTAGGGGTGATCATCAGTAAGGACATGAAGACTGCCAAGCAAGTGGAGAAAGCTTCATCTAAGGCTAGACAAATCATAAGTTGTATACGTAGGAGTTTCATCAGCCGTAAGCCCGAAGTCATTGTGCCATTGTATAGATCAATGGTGAGACCCCATCTGGAATACTGTGTACAATTCTGGAGGCCGCATTACTGCAAAGATGTGCTGAGACTTGAGTCGGTCCAGCGAATGTCCACCCGGATGGTCTCAGGACTCAAGGATCTCTCATATGAGGAACGGCTGAAAAAATTGCAGCTATATTCACTTGAGGAAAGCAGAGAGAGGGGAGACATGATCGAGACGTTCAAGTATCTCACGGGCATCAAGAGGGCATCCGTGGAAAATCAGGGGCGGGAAACTACACGGTAACACCAGGAAATACTTCTTCACCGAAAGAGTGGTTGATCACTGGAATAATCTTCTACTGCAGGTGGTCGAGGCCAGCAGTGTGCCTGATTTTAAGACAAAATGGGATCGTCACGTGGGATCTCTTCACAGAAAAAGGTAGAGGAGGGTTATTGGGGTGGGCAGACTTGATGGGCCGTGGCCCTTATCTACCGTCTATTTCTATGTTTGTTAGAATGTTGGAGAGGAGAAGCAGAGCAGGCAGGCAACGTGGGGTAGCGACGAGAGGGAGCTCCGCCCACCTCATCGCGTCACCGCCAGCATCACTACCAGCGTGCCGGACTCCCCCTTGAAAGGAGAGAGACCGCGGCGCTAGATCCATATCTTCGGCCAGTGCGGGATGCAGAGGGCACCGGCGAAGAAAGGCACCACGAGGGAGAGAGAAGAAGCGGGAGAAGCAGAGTAGGCAGGCAGCGTGAGGTAGCAGCGAGAGGGAACTCCACCCATCCCATCGCGTCCCCTTGAAAGGAGGGGAGCCAATGGCGCGCAGCCGAGCCGCAAAGGCGCTCGCCTTAGCGAGAGCACCTTTGCGAAAGAGCCTTTAGAAGGAACCAGGAAGCTAGGCCGACTAACAGAGATCCCCAAAACGTAAGATACATTCCTGTTTGTTTTTGTTTGTTTTCTTCCAGGTCGCAAACAATTCAGCAGCACCAGCACAACTCGCAACCAATAGGAGGAAAGCTAACAAGAGGGCAGGACACACACAGCCGGCTGAGACAACTGAGAAGGGGAACAGAACATGCTCGCCCACGGAAGCCAGACGATGAGCTTTCCAGTCTTCTGCACCGGCTGCAGTATGTATGACTACCCTCCCCTCGGGGACTAGAGCATATGTCTGCAGCCGATGCAAGGAGCTGGACAGCCTGAAACAGCAAGTCCAGCTGCTGGAGGGAACTGTGATAGAACTAGAAGAACTCCTCGCCAGGAAAGAAGAAAACCGCAAGCAGGAGAAGTTGCTAGGAGAGTCCAGCACGAGCGAAGTGATCGAGGAATTGGAGAGATTCATCGAGGAAACCTACCAGCACCATGTGGAGGTCCCAGGGCTGGAGATCAGTACCCGAACAACAACCAAGGAAGAGGGCCCAGGCGATATAGAAGGAGGCACCACTACAATTGAAGAGGAGGCTGAAGCGGAGGTCGAGGACGATCACACACTTAGCGAAAATGAGAGCCAGTCTGGGGATGCACCACAGAAGAGAGAGGACAGGTCCTACACCATGGATATGGACTTGCGACCCCCTAAGAACCCCCGAATGAAGAAGACAGGGATCATCGTTGGCGACTCCATCATATGCAATGTGGACAGCTACATCACAGGAGGAAGGGAAGATAGACTGGTCACCTGCCTGCCTGGTGCAAGGGTAAAGGATCACCAGGATCATAGACAGCGCAGAAGGAGAGGACACTGCTGTGATTATCCACGTGGGAACCAATGATGTGAGCGGAAGGAAGTATGACAGAGAAGAAATGAAGGGTCAACTCCGCTCACTCAGAAGAAAACTGAAGGTCAGGGAATTGAAAGTGGCCTTCTCCGAAATCCTCCCGGTACCGAGAGCGGATGGAAAGAGACAAGAGGAGCTGCGAAAAATCAACGCCTGGATGAGACAATGGTGCGACGAGGAGGGATTCGACTTCATACGCAACTGGATAGCATTCTGGGGAAGAAGCAGATACTATAGAAATGACAGCCGACACCTCACCAAGCAAGAGTCTTGGCTGAAAACATGAAGAAGACTATTGAGAAGGCTTTAAACTAAGGAACAGGGGAGAGCCGACAGTCGACAACCAGTCGATGGCCCGGGCATCAGGACATCCCAAAGAAGGAGCTACAAACAACTGCTTAGATAAAGGGGAAGAGCATGTCGAAAGAGACAGAGAAAGAGCGCAAATAGATACAAGGAGGGCTGTGCAAACTAAAAAGTTCAAGAGGGTACCACAAAAGGAGCTCAAATGTATGCACACGAATGCCAGAAGCTTGAGAAACAAAATGGGGGAACTGGAAGCGCTAGCGAGACGAGAAAACTTGATATCATTGGAATAACAGAAACGTGGTGGAATGATGAAAATGAATGGGACACAGTACTGCAGGGATACAAACTATACAGAAGAGATAGAATAGTGCAAAAAGGGGGAGGTATTGCCCTGTATGTCCAAGAAGGAGTAGAGTCTATCGGAGAAGGGAAGACGGAAAGAAAAGAAAAACTGGAGTCCCTCTGGATAAAGATCCCTAGACAGAGCGAAGCAGACACAAAAATTAGCCTCTATTATCGACCCCCAGCACAGACGGAAGAAGCAGATGCAGAAATGATAAAGGAAATCAACCATGAATGTAGAACAGGTAACGTAACGATCATGGGAGACTTCAACTTTCCGGGGATAAACTGGAACCTAGGAACCTCAAACTGCGGCAGGGAAACAAAGTTCCTGGAAATAATAGGGGACTGCTTCCTAGAGCAAATGGTGGGAGAACCGACAAGAGGAACCGCAACCTTGGACTTAGTACTAAATGGCATAACTGGAAGAACAACAGACGTGGAAGTCACAGTCCCCCTGGGGACGAGCGATCACAACATGATCAATTTTAAAATTGGCATCGGGAAGGGGAAAAGAACCAAGACCCAAACCACAACCTTTAACTTCAGAAAAGGGAATTACAACAGCATGAGAGTCAGTCATGGTTAAAAAAACGGCTCAAGAAAAGGACAGCCGAAATCAAAACGGTCGATCAAGCACGGTCCCTACTAAAAAATACCGTCACCGAAGCACAGAATCTCTACATTCCGCAGATATCCAAAGGAAGGAAAAATAAGAACAAAGGAGAACCAGCTTGGTTAACTAAAGGGGTGAAGGATGCGGTAAGGGAAAAGAGGAACTCGTTCAAAAAATGGAAATGCGAACAAACAACGGAGGCTTGGAACAGACCGGAGGGCTAGGACTTTGATGGGAAGATAGGACGCAATAGGAAACCAAGGTGGCATGGGGGCCCCTTCTGGTGATTTGGACAGGTCGTGACCTGTTTGGGCCGCCGCGGGAGCGGACTGCTGGGCAGGATGGACCTATGGTCTGACCCGGCGGAGGCACTGCTTATGTTCTTATGTTCTTATGTCGACCAGAAGAAGTGTCACAAGGCGGTAAGAGACGCCAAAAAGGTCTATGAGGAAAAAATAGCGCAAGAAGCCAAAAACTTCAAACCCTTTTTTAGATACATAAAAGGGAAAAAACCAGCTAAGGAGGCAGTGGGCCTTCTCGATGACCAAGGAAGAAAAGGGTGCATTAAGGACGACAAACAGATTGCTGATAGGCTAAATTCATTCTTCGCGTCTGTCTTTAGCAAGGAGGACACTTCATCACTGCCCGAAGCAGAGAAAGTATTCAAGGGAGAAGATGAGGATAGTCTCACCACAGTGAATGTGGACTTGAATATGATATACTATCAGATTGACAAACTAAAAAGTTCCCTGGACCAGATGGAATTCACCCGAGAGTGCTAAAGGAACTTAATATAGAAATAGGAGAGCTATTACAATCTCTAGCTAATTTATCAATTAGAACCAGCCAAATACCAGACGACTGGAAGATAGCAAATGTCATCCCATAAGAACATAAGAACATAAGCAGTGCCTCCGCCGGGTCAGACCACAGGTCCATCCTGCCCAGCAGTCCGCTCCCGCGGCGGCCCAAACAGGTCAAGACCTGTCTGAATTCCCAGAGGGGGTCCCCTTGCCACCCTGGTTTCCCATTTAAGTCCTAGCTTCCCATCGAAGTCCTAACCCTCCAGTCTTGCACATGCACGACCTGATTGGGTTTCTATACTTATTACCTGGTTAGCTTTCTATACCTGTGATACATCCCAGCACCTCTCTCAGTATCCCACGATCCCTTTATCCCTCAGGAATCCGTCCAATCCCTGTTTGAATCCTTGTATCGTACTCTGCCTGATCACTTCCTCCGGTAGCGCATTCCAAGTGTCCACGACCCTTTGGGTGAAAAAAAACTTCCTTGCATTTGTTTTGAACCTATCTCCCTTCAGTTTCTCCGAATGCCCCCTCGTACCTGTTGTCCTCTTCAGTCTGAAGAATCTGTCCCTATCCACCCTCTCCATGCCCCTCATGATCTTGAAGGTCTCTATCATATCTCCCCTGAGCCTCCTTTTTTCCAGAGAGAAGAGCCCCAGCCTATCCAACCTCTCGGCGTATTGGCAGTGTTCCAGCCCTCTTACCAGTTTGGTTGCTCTCCTTTGGACTCTCTCAAGTACCGCCATGTCCTTCTTGAGGTACGGCGACCAATATTGAACGCAGTATTCCAGATGTGGACGCACCATCGCTCGATACAATGGCATGATGACTTCCCGCGTCCTGGTTGTTATGCCTCTCTTTATGATGCCCAGCATCCTGTTGGCTTTTTTCGAGGCTGCTGCGCACTGTGCAGATGGCTTCAGTGATGCATCCACCAGCACACCCAGGTCCCTCTCAAGACCGCTGTCTCCCAACAATCCCCCCCCCCCCCCCCCAATTTGTAGTTGAACAACGGATTCTTTTTCCATATATGCATGACCTTACATTTTTCCACGTTAAAGCGCATTTGCCATTTGTTTGCCCAGTCTTCCAGCTTGTCCAGGTCCCTTTGCAGGTCCTCACACTCCTCCCTGGACCTAACTCTGCCGCACAGTTTGGTATCGTCTGCAAATTTTATAACCTCACACTTTGCCTCCTTTTCTAGGTCATTGATGAATATGTTGAAGAGTAACGGCCCCAGCACCGATCCCTGTGGCACACCGCTCGTGACTCCCCGCCAGTCAGAATATTGGCCCTTTACTCCGACCCTCTGCAGTCTACCCGACAACCAGTGTTTGATCCATCTGTGCACATCCCCTCCCACCCCGTGGTTCCACAGCTTCCTAAGCAGCCTTTCATGTGGCACCTTGTCGAAAGCCTTTTGAAAATCGAGGTAAATGATGTCTATGAGTTCCCCATTGTCCACCCGACTGCTTATTCCCTCAAAGAAGTACAGAAGGTTTGTTAGGCATGACCTTCCCTTACAGAATCCGTGCTGGCTTGTTCTCAGTAGGCCATTTCTCTCGATGTGCTCGCAAATGCCATCCTTGATCATAGCTTCCACCATTTTCCCTATTATTGAAGTCAGGCTCACCGGCCTGTAGTTCCCGGGGTCATCCCTCGATCCCTTTTTGAAGATGGGTGCGACATTTGCCAATTTCCAGTCCTCTGGTACCTCTCCAGTTTTCAAGGATAGGTTGCAAACATGTTGGATTGTGCCCGCTATTTCTTGTCTTAGTTCCTTCAGAACCCTTGGGTGGATCCCGTCCGGGCCCGGTGATTTGCCGCATTTTAACCTGTCTATCTGTTTGAGGACATCCTCCTTACTTACCTCTATGTGCTCCAATTTTTCAGCCTGTTCCCCACTCATGAGCTCCTCTGAGTCCGGTATAATAGATGTGTCTTCTCTCGTGAAAACCGAAGAGAAGAACGTGTTCAACCTCTCAGCTACCTCTTTATCCTCCTTAATCGCTCCCTTCCTATCCCCATCGTCCAACGGCCCCACCTCCTCTCTCGCTGGTCGCTTCCCCTTAACGTACCTGAAGAATGCCTTGAAGTTTTTCGCCTCCCTGGCCAGCCCCTCTTCGTATTTCCCTTTTGCTTTTCTAACCTCTCGGTGGCATTCCTTTTGGCATTTCCTGTGCGTCTGGTGATTTTCCTCCGTTGGATCCTTTTTCCATCTCCGGAAGGATCCTTTTTTGTCATTTATTGCCCTCTTTACTTCTGTTGACATCCAAACCGGGTCCTTTGACCGCTTGTTCTTGCAGCCTTTCCTGAAACTGGGGACAAACATTCTTTGTGCTTCCTGCAGGGTGTCCCTGAAGAGGGTCCAGGCGCTTCCTACAGTCTCCATCCTAAAGATGTTTCTGAGCTTCCTCCCCACCATTTTCCTCATAGCAACATAGTTCCCTTTACTGAAGTTGAGCGCAGTTGTTGCGGTCCTCCTTACTATGGGTGTCCCCCTTTCTAATGTGAATCTGATTGTGTTGTGGTCACTGTTGCCTAGTGGTCCTCCCACTTCTACCTCTCTTGCAGGCCCCCCTAATCCGTTTAGGATGAGGTCAAGAGTAGCACCCCCTCGCGTCGGTTCCCTGACTAGTTGCTCCATGAAGCAGTCCCTCACAGCTTCTACAAATCCTTTTTCCCTAGTGCAGTTGGAGTGACCCGTACTCCAGTCTATCCCCGGGTAGTTGAAGTCCCCCATCACTGTTACACTTCCAGTCCTGCATTCCTGTCTCAGTTCAGATTCCAAGTCGTGTCTGACTCCTTCTGGCATACCAGGTGGGCGATAGTACAGCCCCAGTTTTATGCCTGCACCCTTGTTTCCCGGCAATTTGATCCATAGTGATTCCAGCCCCTCTGCCTTCGTTGCCATATCCATCCCGACCGAGTAGATAGAGTCCTTTACATATATTGCTATGCCTCCCCCCTTTTTGTGGGTCCTGTCCCTCCTGTAGAGCTTGTACCCCGGCAGCACCACATCCCATTGATTCTCCTCTGTCCACCATGTTTCTGTAATTCCAATTATATCCAGGTCCTCCCCTTTGGCCATGACCTCTAGTTCACCCATCTTGGCCATGAGGCTTCTTGCATTTGCGTATAAGCACCACAGGTCATAGAAACATAGAAAAAGACATAGAAAAAGACGGCAGATAAGGGCCGCGGCCCATCTAGTCTGCCCACCCCAATGACCCTCCCCTATTTATCTCTGTGCAGAGATCCCACGTGACGATCCCATTTCTTCTTAAAATCAGGCACGCTGCTCGCCTCGATCACCTGAAGTGGAAGTCTATTCCAGCGATCAACCACTCTTTCGGTGAAAAAGTATTTCCTGGTGTCGCCGTGCAATTTCCCGCCCCTGATTTTCCATGTATGTCCTCTTGTCGCCGTCGGACCTTTGAAAAAGAAGATATCTTCTTCTACCTCGATACGGCCCGTGAGGTATTTGAACGTCTCGATCAGGTCCCGTCGTTTTTCCTCCATCTCCGCATTTACCTGGGCCACCTCCCCTTGAATTATGGGCAGTTCTCCTGTTTCCTGTGCTTCTGCTTTGCCATCAGCCTTTACCCTCGTAGCTTTCGGCTTCCCCACTTTCCCGCCACCCCACTTCCCCGCTTTTCCTCTGGGTTTTCTAGCCCTACCTGCCCCCTCTTGGGCTATCATCCCTTGAGCCTCAGTTTGATCCCCTTCGCCTTGTGGCACCCCTATATTGCCCTCAGCTTTCGCCCTCGTGCCACCCAGTCCCCTTGTGTCTCCATGCCCCTTAGTCTCCTCCCAGCAAGCTCCCTTTACCTGATGTTTCCCTCTCTTTCTGATCATAAGGTCCACCGAACTCTCTACTTCCTTCTTGCAATTATCCCGTTCAGCATCTGTTCTGGATACCAATCTTCAAAAAAGGATCGAGAGGAGAACCAGGCAACTATAGACCTGTGAGTCTTGCGTCGGTTCCTGGGAAGATGGTAGGAGCACTAATCAAGAATAGTATAGTGCAACATCTGGATAATCACAATCTGATGAGAGCCAGTCAACACGGCTTCAGGAAGGGGAAGTCATGTCTGACAAACTTGTTTCAATTTTTTGAGAAGGTGAACAAACAAATCATAGAAACGGCAGAAAAGGGCTATAGCCCATCAAGTCTGCTCACTCTACTGACCCACCCCCTTAGTCTATAACCCATTTCCTTAACTCAACCCTCGTAGAGATCCGACATAGGTATCCCATTTATTCTTAAAGTCTGGCACGCTGCTTGCCTCGATCACCTGCACTGGAAGCTTGTTCCAATGATCAACCACTCTCTCCGTGAAGAAGTACTTTCTGGAGTCGCCATGAAATTTCCCGCCCCTGAGTTTGAGTGGATGTCCTCTTGTGGCCAAGGGTCCTTTGAGAAAGAAAATATCATCTTCCACCTCGACACGTCCCATGATGTACATAAATGTCTCAATCATGTCTCCCCTCTCCCTACGTTCTTGGAGAGTGTAGAGCTGTAATTTGTTCAGTCTCTCTTCGTACGAGAGACCCTTGAGCCCTGCAATCATCCTGATGACAATCAGCTGAATCGATTCAACTCTGCACACATCTTTACGGTAATGTGGCCTCCAGAATTACCGTAAAGATGTGTGCAGAGTTGAATCGGTTCAGCGGATGGCCACCAGGATGATTGCAGGGCTCAAGGATCTCTCGTACGAAGAGAGACTGAACAAATTACAGCTCTACACTCTCCAAGAACGTAGGGAGAGGGGAGACCCAGTGGACATAATATACTTGGACTTCCAGAAAGCATTCGACAAGATCCCACATGCATGGCTTATGAGGAAACTAGAAAGCCATGGAATAGAGGGGTACATACTAAGATGGATAGGCAGATGGCTGGAGAACAGATTGCAGAGGGCAGGCATAAATGGGAAGTTCTTGGGCTGGGAAAAGGTGACAAGCGGTGTGCCCCAGGGCTTGGTTCTTGGGCCCATTTTATTCAATATCTTCATAAATGACCTGGAAGAGGAAACAACAAGTAATATAATCAAGTTTGCAGATGACACGAAACTATGTCGGACAGTTGGGTCAATAATGGACAGCAAAGAACTCCAAAGAGATTTGAATAAGCTAAAGAAATGGGTGGAAAAGTGGCAGATGAAGTTTAATATAAAAAAATGCAAAGTTATGCACCTGGGCAGGAAAAACAAGGAATATGAATATAAAATGTTAGGTGTGACATTGGGCAAGAGCGAACAAGAAAGGGACCTGGGGGTACTGATTAACAGGACCCTGAAGCCGTCGGTGCAATGCGCAGCGGCGGCAAAGAAGGCAAACAGGATGTTGGGCATGATAAAGAAGGGAATCACGAGTAGATCAGTGGACGTCATAATGCCGCTTTACAGAACAATGGTCAGACCACACCTGGAGTACTGTGTCCAACACTGGTCTCCCTACCTAAAGAAGGATGTGACCCTGCTGGAGAGGGTGCAGAGGCGAGCCACGAAGCTAGTAAAAGGTATGGAAAATTTGAACTACAAAGAATGCCTCAGAAAACTGGGCTTGTTCACCCTTGAGAAGAGAAGACTGCGAGGGGATATGATAAGAGACTTTTAAAATACTAAAAGGATTCGACAAAATAGAGTAAGAAACATCGTTATTCACGTTGTCAAATGTGAATCGGACAAGAGGTCATGGACTGAAATTGAGAGGCAACAGGCCCAGGACAAATACCAGGAAGTTCTGTTTCACACAACGAGTGGTGGACGATTGGAATGCTCTCCCGGAGGAGGTTGTGACGGAGACCACCATTCTGGGTTTCAAGGGCAAGTTGGATGCACACCTTCTTGCAAATCACATTGAGGGATATGGGTAAACAAGGTCTTCATGGGGGACCACCTGGCTTGGCCTCCGCGTGTGCGGGTCACCGGACTAGATGGACCAAAGGTCTGAGTCGGTGAAGGCGTTTCTAATGTTCTTATATTAACAAGAAAGATATCGCTACCAGAAGTGAGGAGGTTATCCTCCCGCTTTATAGGGCGATGGTGCGACCGCATCTGGAGTACTGCGTTCCATACTGGTCGCCGTACCTTAAGAAGGATATGGCGATACTGGAAAGGGTCCAGAGAAGAGCAACAAAAATGATAAGGGGCATGGAGAACCTTTCGTATGCTGAGAGACTGGACAGGCTGGGGCTCTTTTCCCTGGAGAAGAGGAGGCTTAGAGGGATATGATAGAAACTTACAAGATCATGAAAGGTATAGAGAAGGTAGAGAGGGACAGATTCTTCAAACTGGCAGGGGCAACAAAAACTAGAGAGCATTCGGAAAAACTGAAGGGAGACAGATTCAGAACAAATGCCAGGAAGTTCTTCTTCACTCAGAGGGTGGTGGACACCTGGAATGCGCTTCCAGAGGAAGTGGTAGAACAAAGTGCGATTGTGGGTTTAAAGTGCGATTGTGGGTTTAAAAATGGGACTGGACAAGTTCCTGAAGGAAAAGGGGATTGAGGGGTACAAATAGAGGGGTACTATGCAATACAAAATGCAATACAAAATCCGAGAGTCTTAAAAGAATTGAAGATTGAAATCGGAGAGTTATTGCAAAAACTCACCAATCTGACAATCAGAACTGGACAGATACCAGATGACTGGAAGATAGCGAATATCACGCCAATTTTCAAAAAAGGATCGAGAGGAGAACCGGGCAACTACAGACCAGTGAGCCTTACGTCTGTCCCTGGAAAGATGGTTGAAGCACTGATCAAGGATAGCATAGTCCGGCACTTAGATACACACGACTTGCTGAAACCCAGTCAACATGGGTTCAGGAAAGGGAAATCATGTTTAACGAATTTGCTTCAATTTTTTGAGACCGTGAACAAGCAAATTGATAGTGGAATGCCGGTGGACATAATTTATTTGGACTTCCAGAAAGCATTCGACAAAGTTCCGCATGAAAGACTTCTCAGGAAACTACAAAGCCATGGAATAGAGGGAGATATACAAAGGTGGATAGGCAAATGGCTGGAAAACAGGAAGCAGAGAGTGGTCATAAATGGGAAGTTCTCAGACTGGGAGAAAGTGACTAGTGGTGTGCCCCAGGGCTCGGTACTTGGGCCGATTCTATTTAATATATATATCAATGACCTGGAAGGCGGAATATCCAGTGAGATCATTAAGTTTGCAGACGACACAAAGCTATGCCGGGAAATCAGATCGCAGGAAGATAGCGAGGAACTCCAGAGCGACTTGTATCAGCTAGAGAAATGGGCAGAGCAATGGCAGATGAAGTTCAACGTGGAGAAATGCAAAGTAATGCATTTAGGTAGTAAGAATAAGGAGCACGAGTATAGAATGTCAGGAGCAACTCTGGGTAAGAGCGAACAAGAAAAGGACCTGGGTGTACTGATAGATAAGACCCTGAAGCCGTCGGCACAATGTGCGGCAGCGGCAAAGAAAGCAAACAGAATGTTGGGCATGATAAAGAAAGGAATCACGAGTAGATCGGAGAAAGTCATAATGCCGCTTTATAGAGCAATGGTCAGACCACACTTGGAATACTGTGTACAACATTGGTCTCCCAACCTAAAGAAGGATATAAAACTGCTGGAGAGGGTGCAGAGACGAGCAACGAAACTAATAAGAGGTATGGAGAAATTGGAATATGAGGAACGACTCAAGAAACTAGGATTGTTCTCCCTTGAGAAGAGGAGGCTGCGAGGGGACATGATAGAGACGTTCAAAATACTGAAAGACATCGATAAAATAGAGCAGAAAAACAAATTATTTACATTGTCCAATGTGACACGGACAAGAGGACATGGTTTGAAGCTAAGGGGTGACAAGTCCAGGACAAATGTCAGGAAGTTCTGCTTTACGCAGCGAGTGGTGGACGCATGGAATGCTCTTCCACAGGAGGTTATTAAGGAATCCACTGTGCTAGGATTCAAAGGCAAATTAGATGCACATCTCCTTATGAGAGGCATAGAGGGATATGGGTGATTAGAACAATCAGGTGTATACCTGACTGGGCCTCCGCGTGTGCGGATCGCCGGACTCGATGGACCATGGGTCTGATCCGGAGATGGCAATTCTTATGTTCTTATGTTCTTATGTTTAGAGTAATAGATCACGTACAGGTCATTGACTTAGGGGGCCACCGTGGGAGTGGACTGCTGGGCATGATGGACCTGTGGTCTGACTCAGCAGAGGCGATTCTTATGTTCTTATGTTATGTTATGAGACTGCGAGGAGATATGATCAAGACTTTCAAAATACTGAAAGGAATCGACAAAATAGAGCAGGAAAAAAAATAATTTATGTGACACAGACAAAAGGACATGGACTGAAGCTAAGGGGGGGGGACAAGTCCAGGACAAATATCAGGAAGTTCTGTTTCACGCAACGAGTGGTGGACACCTGGAATGCTCTCCCAGAGGAGGGTATTGCGGAATCCACCATTCTAGGATTTAAAAGCAAACTAGATGCACATCTCCTTACGAGAGGGATAAGGGTGACTAAAATTACGCCAGGTGTACACCTGGCTGGGCCTCTGCGTGTGCGGATTGCCTGACTTGATGGACCGAAGGTCTGATCCAGAGATGGCAGTTCTTATGTTCTTATTCTTTGGGGTTCTGTTGGCTGGGACGCCTCTCTGGTACTCTTATGGGGGTTGGTCATCTCTGCATTTTTTCCTCAGATTAGAAGTCTCTGGAGTACACGTTGACTTCGTGGAACGTGGGGGGGCATATATTCCCCCCTAAAATGATATAAAATTTTACAAAATTTAAATCGTTCTAAAACTTCTATAGCTTTTTTTTAGAGACCAAGTTATCTGCAGAACATGCTAAGCTCTATATATGGTGGGTGGGAGCCCATTTGGAGGTGCCGGCACTCGGAGGAAAGGGGGGAGTGCTCATTTTAATTTGTAAAGGTATCCAACTGCAATTGAATTCGTAAAGGTATCCATAGAGTGCTCCATGATCCTAATGGGCGTTATATTATCACTTCCGTCTTGCTTAATAATCGATTGTTATTGCTGTGTAATGTCTATGCCCCTAACAATCCTTCTGCTTGATTTTTTTCAGGGACTCTGTAATCAACTCTTACAGTTTGGTGATCTTCCCCTGAACATGGGAGGAAATTTTAATGAAGTCCCCGATCCCAAGCTGGAATGTTCTAAATCTTTTGATAGGGAGACTACCTGTCTTGTAAGGGGGCCCAGACCTTGGAAACCTCTTTGGATTTGCTAGATGTCTGGAGAGTGTTACACCCTTTAGAGTGGGATTACTCTCATTTATCTCGGGCACATGGGACGCTCTCCCATATCGACTTGATTCTTATTTCGCATGTACTATGCCCCAGGGTGCAGGGGGTGGAGATGGGACCCATAGAAATTTCTGACCACGTTTGGGTAGTTTTTGTTGGACGTAGAGTGATTAACGAGCAGTCAGAGGAGGTGGCAGTTTCCGTGCTATCTTTACCAAGATGTACGGTTTCAGGAGTTTTTGATGCGACAGTGGAAAGATTTCCACACAAATCAGGAGCACCGTGACGATACCATTCTTTATTGGGAAACTGCAAAGGCTGTGTTGCGTGGAGAGGTTATCTCCTATGTGGCCAGAGAGACCAAGCTGAGATATCATACTATTCTTGGACTGGAGCGTCGAGTGGCTGAGTTACGGCGGCAATATGGTCGTTGGGCTTCTCTTACGCTTCGGACACAGTTATTGAAGGTTCAACAGGAACTGAACTAGTTAGTACATCTGGGAGGCGACAAGGGCGCGAGAGCATTTTAAATTTCAACTGTTTCGCTTTGCCAATAAAAGTAGCCAATTATTGGTGCGCTTGGTCACTGTGCATAGGGGTCATGAGGACATTACTACCCTTTGTGACTCACATGGTGTCCTTCATCATAGACCAAGGGAGATTTGTGAGCTCATGTGGACGTTTTTTGCAAATTTGTATGCGGACCCGGGATCAGAAGTTCTGGATGGGCAAGTGTATCTTGACTGTGGATTTACCCAGCTTCTCTTCTCAGGGCTCTGAGGCCCTGGAACATCCCTTTACAGCTGCTTAGGTGGAGTGGGCCATTCGGGTTAGTCCTTTGAGCATAGCGCCAGGACCAGACGGATATAGGGAGAGTTTTATAAATTGCTGGTGGAGGAGATCGCACCCGTGTTGGCGGATGTTTACAATCTCAGTGTCGCTAAGGGCTTCCTTCACCGGTATTTGAATTTAGCGCAAATTATTGTCCTTTTGAATCCTGGCAAGGATCCTCTCTTACCTGAATCATATAGACTGATCTCCCTGTTGAATTATGAGGTTAGAATTCTTGCTAATCACTTGGCATGAGTGTTGCCCTCGGTGGTCTCAGAGCAACAGGTGGGATTTGTACGGGATCGACCGGTAGCTAAGAGTATCCAGAGAATTTTGTTGGCATTAGAGCGAACACGTGCAGAGGGTAGCCCCTTCTTGCTTATTAGCTTTGACGCTGATAAGGCATTTGACCATGTGAGGTGGGGCTACCTCTTTGCGGTGCTTCGCTCATCTGGGGTTGTCCCATTCTTTTTTAATGCCATTTGAGCATTATATGGTGACACTGCAGCGCAGATTCTGGTCAATGGGGAACTGTTGAGTTCCTTACAGATCTGCCGTGGTACTCGGCAGGGATGCCCCTTGTCGCTGCTCCTGTTTGTCCTCTCTCTGGATCCTTTGCTTCGCGAAATCCAATTAAATACTGATATCTGTGGGTTATCTCTGGGTGCTGCTCATTTTAAACTTGCGTCATTTGCTGATGATCTCTTAGTGTTTTTGACTGATTCCCAGCGATCGTTGCCCACTCTACTGGAGAGTTTACATGATATGGAGATTTCTCTGGCTTTACACTGAACTTGTGGAAATCGGAGGTCTTGGCTTCTTCGGAACATCTTAAGGGGCTTTGGGGGTAGGGGGGGGGGACTTCCCACTACGATGGGCTTGGGTCTTTTTTTTGGTACCTGGGGGACTGGCTGACTATGGATCTGACTCGACTGTATCGTATTAATGTAGATAAACTACTAATTGATACCAAACAGCTTTTGGTTAAATGGCATGATCTTCTGCTCTCCCTGTTGGGTAGGATCCACTTTTTTCGTATGGTTTTATTCCCGAAGTGGCTGTATGTTCTTCAAACGTTCCCATTGTCATTGTTGCAGAAGGACATGAGAGTCTTATGTTTCCTAATACCCATGTTTTGTTGGGAGGTGGGGGGGCGGAGATCTAAATTGCGTTGGTCTTTGTTAGTAGGTCCTTCCTTTCGAGGTGGTTTAGATGTGCCTGACATACAAGTGTACAATCAGGCCTGTTTGTTGCGTCGTATCAGCGATTGGGTGTTGGGCACTTTCTTATACACCAATATTTTTATGGAGCAGGACTATTTCTTTTTTTTTTTTTTTTTCATTTCTTTATTTAATTTTATAATTTGACATAATAAACAGTCAATTCAAAGAATATTCCAATACCAGTCTCAGCAATTGTTAACAAAATAATCAAAAGATACATTTAAATGGGAAAAGGAAACAAAACAATAATCAATACAAAAGGAAAATTTTTCTTCACAATTCTAAATATACTGGATTGAAAAATTAGACCTCAATAAAGGGGGAGAAAGCTACATTCGCTGAATTTTCAATCAAACATTACTAAGAAAATACAGATGGTATTGAGTGGAGGCAAGGAACCTAATTAAACTAAGCAGGTTGTAACGACAATTCTCTCAAGAATATTAAGTTTGCTCTTTCGCAGAAATAAATTTTATCAACTGCTGAGGTTCAAAATAAACATGTCTATTCCCCTGATAGACCATCACACATTTACAAGAGTATGAACGTAGCCCCCAGCTGTAAGACCCTCGGTCTCAAGATAAGAAACTGTTTTCTTCTCTTTTGGGTCCTCCTTGACACATCAGGATACATTCTCACAGTTTTTGTCATAAATGGTATATCCTTAAACTTGAAAAACAACTTAAGCATCCATTCTCTGTCAGAGTCTATAGCAAACTGTACTAGCAGCGTCGCAGTTGCTGGTAACTCATTATCCGACCTCTCAAGAAAATTTGTCAGGTCCAAACTATCAGCAGATAAATTCTGCTGGCCTGGTTCCTGAGCAGGCAATCTAGTTGGTAAATAATATATTTTAGTGAGGGGTGGATAAGAGGTTTCAGGAACTTTCAAAATCTCTTTCAGGTATTTCTTAAACATATCTTGTGGAGAAATAAGTGATAGTTTTGGAAAGTTTATAATCCGAAGATTACATCTTCTGGTCATGTTTTCCAGCATTTCAACTTTAAAATTAAGATTTCCACTGTCCCTAACCCACACCGAGGCCTGGGACTCCACAGATTTTATTCTGGTCTCATGACCATCCACTTTTGCTTCCACACTAGATAGTCTATTTTTCAGTTCCAAATTTTCAGAAACAACAGTAGTATATCGTGTAGTAAGTTGCTGCATTTGAGATCCTAAAGAGAGTTGTAAAGTGGAGCAGGACTATTTCTATCCTCTTCATCTTCTTTATCTTCTTCATGGACCCTTGGCAGTGCTGCCGCGTCTGTGCCGGAGTAGTGTTCTTTTGAGGCCTTTATGGCTGGTGTGGCAGAAGATTCTCCAGTTGTGGAATCAGGATTCCCATGTGAGTGTTCTGCTGCCCTTGGTAGGGAACCTAGTTTTTCCTCCGGGGGTTGGCCCTTCAGTTTTTAGTAGATGACAGGCTCAGAGAGTTGATCAATTGAAACATGTTCTACAAGAAGATGGGACCCTTCTTTCTTGTGGTGACCTGCACAATCAACTCAAAGGCTGTAGAACTGAGACACCATTTGCCGGGATCCAGCACGTGATGACTGAGGAAGACATTCTCTGGACATTCTCTATTCCCGCAATATGAGAAGCCAAGAGGCCCACTAGGTGAGCCTCTGCCCAAGCCATGAGCAAAGCAGCCTCCTGCGCCACCAGACGACTCTTGGTTCCCTCCTGATGATTGATGTAAGCCACTGCCTGGCACTGTCTGAGAGAACCTGAACTGATTTGCCCATCAGCATCTTCTGGAACGCTAACAATGCCAACTGTATTCCAGCTATGAGATTGAACACTTCCAGCACATCTTACAGTTTATATCGATATAGATAATAAAATCTGTTGTACTAGGATTTTTTTTTTCTGTGAGAGTGCCATTGTTTGGCTCTTTTAGAGGAGATTGGATAGAGGTATATAACTTATACTTCTTACAGGGACCCAGTTATGGCTTATTTCAAGGGACACATAGGGAGGGGAGCTCTATCTTTTAGGATATCCTGCATCTAATGGGTTCAATGTCAAAAGAAATTACACTGTTCCTTTCTTTCATTATCAGTCTACCAGTATTCTCTAAGGCAGGGGTGCCCAACACGTCGATCGCGATTGACCAGTAGCTCAGGAAGGCAACGCGAGTCGATCGCGTGATAGACTCGTGTTGCTGTCCTGATCTACCGGGCTGATCAGCCTTCCTCTCCAGTGTTCTCTCTAGGGCCTTTTAGCTGGGCGGTCTGCCCAGCTGTCATCTGCTGCTGCCGCCGCTGCTGAACATAAAAAAAAAAACAAAAAAAAAAACCGGCTTGGAGATTTCAGCCCGTAGCGAACTTATGCTCCGTGGCTCTAACGTGTGCGTGCCGGCTTCCCTTCTCTTTGCTCCGAAACTGGAAGTTATGTCCGGGGGGGGGGGGGGGGGGTAGGGGAGAAGGGAAGCCGGCACGCACATTTTGAGAGCCCTGAAGCAAGCGTTCGCTATGGTCTAAGGCGGGAGACAGGTTAGTGAAGCATTTGCCCTTCTTGCTGCCGGGTCCTACCTACTTTCTGTTTCCGCGAAGGCAGGACCCGGCAGCATTTCCCCCAATAGATCGATCGCGATCTTGGGCCAATCAGCCTTCCTCTCCCCGACGGCAGAATTGACGTCGGGGAGAGGAATGCTGGTCGGCCGAAGCAGGGAGAGCTTGGGGCGGCATCGGCTTTCGGGCCTGTTATTGGTGGCGGTTTGGGTCTTGGTCCCCGATGGCAGTGGCTTGGGGGAGGGCAGGGAGAAAGAAAGAAAAAGGGCAGGCAGGGAGACAGAAGGAAAGAAGAGAAACAGAAAAAAAAGAAAGGGAAGCAAAGAGAAAGAAAGGGCAGGGAGAGAGGAAGGAAAAGTTGGGGGAGGGAACGAGGTCTGGAGGAGAGGAAGCATACAGGCTAAAAGAAGGGAAGAAAGATTGGATGCACAGTCAGAAGAAGAAAGTGCAACCAGAGACTCATGAAATCACCAGACAAGGTAGGAAAAATGATTTTATTTTAAATTTAGTGATCAAAATGTGTCTGAATTTATATCTGCTGTCTATATTTTACACTAAGGTCCCCTTTTACTAAACCGCAATAGAGTTTTTTAGCGCAGGGAGCCTATGAGCGTTGAGAGCAGTGCTGGGCATTCAGCGCAGCTCCCTGCGCTCTAAAAACTGCTATCGTGGTTTAGTAAAAAGGGAGGGGGGTATATTTGTCTATTTTTGTATGGTTGTTACTGAGGTGATAGTGCATAGAGTCATCTGCTTTGACCTCTTTGAAAAACCCTGGAATAGGAATGATAATTATCATTTTCTATGCGTACAGTGTGCGTTGTGTTTTTTTTAAATTTTATTGTTGGTAGATCATTTTGACTTGGTCATTTTAAAAGTAGCTCGCAAGCCCAAAAAGTGTGGGCACCCCTGCTCTAAGGCATTTATCTGTGGAAGAGTGAAGGGAGGTGACTGCCTGAGGTCATAGCAGCAATGTACCAGTGAGTCACTTGGAGAAGCAGAGTTCAGATCTCTTTCCAGACAAAATTGGTAGGACACTATCCAAATCTAAGCACTTAAGCTTGGGTATTCAGACCTGGATATTATCTGCGTTGGATAGTAGAGTCATGAGAGATATTTTAGCTATCCCCCACTCCCTGTAAGGCAAGGGTGTTTCCCACTGGTCGGACATAGGTGATAAGTTAGGCAAAATGTAACCTAAACCTGCTAATTTCCAGGTATCAGAACAGTCCAGAATCCACTTGGAGAAGCCTTGACAGTTGAAAATAAAAAGTAAATATTTACTGTTACCCATTCTGAAGTTATTGGGGACTAATTTTAACTTGGTTCTGGGTCATATCTCATCTCTGGGTTACTAACCAAGGAGAGAGGATTGTTTTTAAATCCTGGGTTCTTAGCCTTGAAATACTTATATTGAAGAGAGTTTAATGTAAGAATGAAAAAGTTAAAAAAACAAAAATACTGAAATAAAGCAAGCAGCACCCATTCTCCGTATTTGAGGAATGAAATCAGTGCTCAGATTTTTATTTTTTTTGTTTCTGTCTGGTGACAAGGAGTACATACTTATTTGTTTGGATTGGTTTAGCAGGACTAAAGGAAATTAACAGGTTAGTTTAAATTTAATTTGCCACTTGAATATATTTCACAAGAAATATCCAATTCCTGCATTATAGTGGTACCTAGGGATGCACTATGGGTCAGGCACCTAGGGATGCACTATGGATCAAAGTTATTAGCTTCAGTGTTAACCAATGATGAATTTGAAACACATCCATATTTGAAAAGATTCTAGGTGAAAATAGTTCAAAAGTTGGGTGTTTTATACTGTAAGCTTTACAATTGAATGGACAATGAGATACGTTTAACCATTTTCTGTTTTGTACTGCAGATTCCATGTAATGGTAAAGCAGCAGATCGTATTCATCAGGATGGAGTCCACATCCTTGTTAACATGAATGGCTACACTAAAGGAGCCCGAAACGAGCTTTTTGCTTTGAGAGCAGCACCTGTTCAGGTAAGGTGCCTTGTACACCATTGTGCAGTCAGTGTATTAAAGGTAAAGTGGTCCTGTAGGAGTAGGACTGTTGCCATTATAAACTTGTACATTACAGAGCTTGGTCAAGAGTCTCCTGTACTACAGAATAAAAATGTGGAGTGCTAATGCTCCAACATAGCATGAACTTATACCTTGATTTTTGTCACTGCGTGCACTTTGGAAGGAAAATATCTGTGACTCACTTTGAATGATGCATGAATGTGGTCCTTGACATGGCCCTTGGTCATGGTGACCCCAGTCTCCCTGGAGCCAGAATTTGGAGAAATCCTCCAGAATGACATCAAAAAACTTCCTTGTGGTTTCTTCAACCACAGTATCAGGGTACAGGCCAATCATCTATCTAATCATCGGAAACCTGTTTTTATGGCTTATTTCTGTGTTCTTGTGGTACATTCGAGTATCGAGCAGCAATATTCTATACCTGTAAAGGTGCTGTTTTTTGCCAAAACTTCCCCCCAAAACTCATATTGGTGTTACCCCGATAAGGGAGAAAAACAGTATATAAGCCGTTGGCATTCTTTTAAGGATGACATCAAAATTCCTTAAATAAGAGGTTTTTTTCTTGCTTGAAATATTCTACATTAATGATGAATCCTATACATAGGTGGTTGGTGGGGTATGGGGTAGGATGGGGTGAAGCAAGTTAAAATCCTTGAGGAGAAGGCAACACCTATGACAGCCATGAAGAGACAGTAGGGCACTTTTGATCACAACAAGGAAAGAATTCTTCATTGTGTGGTGTTGTCCTTGCGTTCCAAATTACTGGAGTTTCTGTTGAAGCGTGCTCCAGCATATCCTAAATTTAATTGCTGTATATGGGACACAGATCCTTCAAGTCTACCTAGTACCAGCCTTAGTTCTTCACAGCCTGAGTCGCCATCTAAGCACTACTTGACACATCAAACCCACATACAACCATTTAAATTTTGTTTTTTTTATACCTTTTGTTTTCTTATTAGATATACTTTGTATTTATCCCAAGCCTCTTTTGAATTCCATCACCATTTTCGTCTCCACCACCTCCTTTGAGAAGGCGTTCCAGGCATTAACCACCTTCTCTGTGAAAAGAATTTCCTGACATTACTTCTCAATCTATTAACCTCCATAAAGGGAGCATGACTCAAACAAATGGTATTGGAGCCCACTAGGGATCAGGCGATACTAGACCTGGTACTCACCAACAGAGAAAGCGTCTCAGAGGTTTCGGTAGGCGATATGCTGGCCTCCAGCGACCACAACATGGTTTGGTTCAACCTCAGGAAAGGTTTCACTAGATCAAACACAACAACAAAGGTCCTCAACTTTCGGTGAACTGACTTCAAACGCATGGGAGATTTCGTCCATCAGGCGCTGCAAAACCAAGCTGAAACCGATAATGGAGAGGCTATGTGGTCAACTCTGAAATCTACCCTACACGAAACAACTAACCGTTATATAAAAACAGTAAGTAAATAATAAACCTTAGTGGTTTACTGCGGAGATCTTGGACCTTGTTAAAAAGAAGAAAAAAACATTTATCTCCTGCAAACAATCAGGAAAAAGGAAGACAAAAGAAGACTATTTGGCCAAGTCTAAAGCTGTCAAAATAGCAGTCAGAGAGGCCAAACTCCGAATAGAAGAGAATCTAGCATAGAACATTAAGAAGGGAGATAAATTCTTCTTCAGGTATATTAGTGACAGAAAAAGAAACACAGATGGGATAATACGCCTTAGGAAACCAGACGGGAATTATGTAGAATCGGATTCCGATAAAGCCGAACTACTAAATGAATACTTCTGCTCAGTCTTTACCTGCGAGGCACCGGAATCCGGTCCACAGTTGCTGACAAGGGAAAGCTTGGAAGACCCGTTTCGGAATTTCGAGTTTACACCCGGCAGCGTCTACTGTGAACTATCAAGACTCAAAGTGAACAAAGCCATGGGACCAGACAATCTACACCTCAGGGTGTTTAGAGAGTTGAGAGATGTCCTGGTGGAACCGTTATCCGCGCTCTTCAATCTTTCCCTAAGTACAAGAAGAGTCCCATTGGACTGGAAAACAGCTAACGTCATTCCACTCCACAAAAAGGGATGCAGAACGGAGGCTGCAAATTACAGACCGGTGAGTCTCGCATCAATAGTGAGTAAACTTATGGAAACACTAATTAAACATAAATTAGATACGATCCTAAACGAGGAGAATCTACGTGATCCCCATCAACATGGATTTACAAAGGGAAGGTCCTGCCAATCCAATCTAATCAGCTTCTTTGACTGGGTAACAAGAAAGCTGGATATGGGAGAGTCCCTGGACATCATGTACTTGGACTTCAGTAAAGCTTTTGATACGTCCCACACCGCAAGATGAGTTCGATGGGATTAGGAGAAACATTAACTGCATGGGTCAAAGACTAGCTAAGCGGTCAACTTCAGAGGGTGGTGGTTAACGGTACCCTCTCCGAAACGTCGAAGGTGATCAGCGGAGTGCCGCAGGGCTCGGTCTTGGGCCCGATTCTATTTAACATATTCGTAAGAGACCTGACTCAGGGGCTTCAAGGTAAAATAATATTATTCACCGATGACGCCAAACTATGCAACATAGTAGGCAAAAGCACATTGCCCGACAGTATGACGCGGGACCTACTCTTACTGGAACATTGGTCCTCTACTTGGCAACTAAGCTTCAATGACTTCAGTGACTTCAGCAAAGCTTTTGATAGCGTCCCACACCGCAGGCTGTTGAACAAACTAAAATCGATGGGATTAGGGGATACATTCACAACATGGGTAAGGGATTGGCTAGATGGTAGGCTTCAAAGGGTGATGGTAAACGGTACCCCCTCCAAAACGTCAGCAGTGATGAGTGGAGTACCTCAGGGCTCCGTCTTAGGGCCGATTCTATTCAATTTATTCATAGGAGATTTGACCCAAGGACTTAGAGGAAAAGTATCACTGTTTGCCGACGATGCCAAACTATGCAACATAGTTGGCAAAAGCAGTGTGCCTGACTTTATGACGCAGGACCTAAGACAGCTTGAACAGTGGTCATCAACTTGGCAGCTGGGCTTCAATGCTAAAAAATGTAAAGTAATGCACCTAGGCAAAAAAAATCCACACAGAACTTACACACTAAATGGTGAAACCTTGTCCAGGACCACGGTGGAACGTGATTTAGGAGTGATCATTAGCGACGATATGAAGGCTGCCAATCAAGTAGAGAAGGCTTCGTCCAAGGCAAGACAAATGATGGGCTGTATCCGTAGGGGTTTTGTCAGCAGAAAACCTGAAGTCATAATGCCACTGTACAGATCCATGGTGAGACCTCATCTCGAGTATTGTGTTCAATTCTGGAGACCACACTACCGAAAAGATGTGTTGAGAATTGAGTCGGTTCAGCGAATGGCTACCAGGATGGTTTTGGGGCTCAGGGAACTCACGTATGAAGAAAGGTTAAAAAAACTGCGGATGTACTTACTGGAGAAGCGAAGAGAGAGAGGGGACATGATTGAGACCTTTAAGTATATTACTGGGCGTATAGAGGTGAAAGATGATATCTTCAGTCTTACAGGGCCCTCGGTAACCAGAGGACACTCGCTGAAAATCAGGGGAGGGAAATTTCAGGGTGATGCTAGGAAGTACTTCTTCACTGAAAGGGTGGTAGATCATTGGAACGAGCTGCCTCAGCGGGTGATTGAGGCCAGCAGCGTGTTAGATTTCAAGAGAAAATGGGATATTCATGTGGGATCTCTAGGAGAGTAAGAATCAGGGAGTGGGTCATTGGTATGGGCAGACTCGATGGGCTATGGCCCTTTTCTGCCGTCAATTTCTATGTTTCTAATGCCAAAAAGTGTAAGATCTTGCAGCAGAAATTCGTGCAGAACTTACACCCTAAATGGTGGGACCATAGCTAGGACTGAGCAGAATGTGACTTAGGAGTGATCATTAGTGAAGACATGAAAACTGCCAATCAAGTGGAGAAAGCTTCATCCAAGGCTAGACAAATGATGGGTTGTATCCGTAAAAATTTTGTCAGCCGGAAGCCCGAAGTCATAATGCCATTGTACTGATCCATGGTGAGACCTCATCTGGAATATTGTGTACAATTCTGGAGGCCACATTACCAAAAAAATGTGCTGAGAGTTGAATCGGTTCAGCGAATGGCCACCAGGATGGTCTCAGGACTCAAGGATCTCCCGTATGAGGAAAGGCTGAGTAAATTGCAGCTATAGTCACTCGAAGAACGTAGAGAAATGGGAGACATGATTGAGACGTTCAAATATATCACGGGCCGTATCGAGGTGGAAGATGATATCTTTTTTCTTAAAGGACCCACGGTCACAAGAGGGCATCCGCTGAAAATCAGGGGCAGGAAATTTAATGGCGACACCAGGAAGTATTTCTTCACCGAAAGGGTGGTTGATCATTGGAATGAACTTCCACTGCAGGTAATTGAGGCCAGCAGCATGCCAGATTTTAAGAAAAAATGGGATAGGCATGTGGGATCTCTTAGGGGAAGAATTTGGGGGGTGGGTCATTAGAGTTGGCAGACTTGATGGGTCGTGGCCCTTTTCTGCCGTCATTTTCTATGTTTCTAATCTATCACCCCACAACCTCCATTCATGTCCTCTAATTTTACCATTTTTCTTTTTCTGGAAAAGCTTTGTTTCTATATTGATACCTTTCAAATATTTAAATGTCTGTATCTTATCTTCCCTTTTTCTCCTCTCCTTTATCATATGCATATTCAAGTCATCTAGTCTCTTCTACATATTTTGCCACAATTCCCATACTATTTGGCACATAGTTCTAAAATTTTGCACACCTAAAGTAGCACAACTGGATGATAATTGATGTAAATTAAAGATAAAATAAATTTTGAATTACTTAATTAATCTGTAATTCAAAAATCAGTCCTGAATAGAGTACGATTCCCAGCATTTTAGATATTTTCTATTTTTAGTATCTCTCCTGTAGCTAATGAGTTCTTTAACTGGTACTGCTAAAAAAAAATCCCCAAACTAAACTGATTTTGTGTTTTGTTCAGTTTTAGAAAAATTGTATCTGCCCATTTATTTACTAGAGTACCTGGAAAACCTGAATATGTATAA
Organism: Geotrypetes seraphini; assembly: GCF_902459505.1. Classification (NCBI taxonomy): domain Eukaryota; kingdom Metazoa; phylum Chordata; class Amphibia; order Gymnophiona; family Dermophiidae; genus Geotrypetes; species Geotrypetes seraphini. Next base: position 564,367 of record NC_047088.1, read on the forward strand.
GCTGGAAGACCAAGCTTTGCTCGGAGAAGTAGGGTGAGAGAAGATGATGGGGTAGCTGTTCGGCTTCTATTCGATTGTGGTGTTGAAGTCTTTGATGTTGCTGAGGCAACTACCACTGATTTGTTCATATTTCAGTTCAATAGTTGTTACATTTATGTAAGCACACTGTTTAACACTTCTTTCCATACAATATTATGGATGTGACATGGATTTTCTGGTGGTAGCTAGATTTTCAAACAGTTTTGTCTCTTGACTCGGGAAAAGGCAACATAGAGACATAAGCAGAGGTCGACACCAACAAGCTCAAAAGTTTGTCCTTGGGTTTTATGCATGGTCATTGCAAACTCTAGTCATACAGGAAACTGATGTTGCATTGAGCATCTGAGTTTACCTTTGCTTGAGTCTAGGGTGATTTAAGGAATGTGTACTTCTCGACCTGATTGTTCTCCAGTTATGATGTTTGTTTTGATGATGATGATGATGATACAGAGGTTGGTTATAATGTGGTGGCAAATCGGCAATGTCAATAGAGTTTCTGTTACATCTTGACAAGAGTTTGTACATATGGTGTTCAATCCGAACCCATGAACCGGGTCTCACAGAAATGTGATACTTGCAGCTTTCAGCACCTCCCACATTGGCAGTGGAGTATAGTGCCCCCTTCAGTTTTTTCTTCTGCAAGCAAACTATGCAGAGGTTTTTCTTTTCTGATCTACTTAATTTATTATTTTTTTTCAGTTGAAAGTTTGCTATTTTGGTGGCTTTGGTGCCCTGAGACCCCCTTACTTTGGGGGTTTTCTGGCTGGGGATGGATGCAGGTGAAGCCAGACTGCAACTTCGCAAGGCAAACCTTCGGGTGGACCTCTGGAGCCAACCTGCTGTGTGCCACTTCAGGGCTCGGTCTCCATTCCCCTGGGAGAATGCTTGCCTGCTGGATTTATTTTCAGAGGCTTAAGCGCAGGCTGTGGGCGCCCTGTTTAAAAGCCCTTGGGGTTTCAGGCTGCCAGCTTCAGATTTCCTACCCCCATCATCCTTCATGGTCTGTATGTGTGTGTATGGGGGGGGGGGTAGGTTGGGCTCGACCTGACTGGCAGCCCAAAGATTTCAGGGTTTGAAGGCATTTTCAGAAGTTTCTGAGGCAGAAAGTCCTTTCCATTCACTTCAGCTGCAGGGAAAAGCTGACAGGCAGGCACTGCACAGAACTATAAGTACAACTCCATTATTTCCTATGGGAAAATTGGGAAGAGAGGTCTAAAAAAGTTATTTTGGGGGGTTTCTGAGGGTAGGGTTCAAGTCTCGCCTCCAAAACCCCTATTTTCATGTTTTTTGTTTTTCAAAAAAAATGTCTCCAAGGTCCGTTTTTGGTGCAACTTTTCTGGCTGTGCCATCTTGGATTTTAAATGATCTTTTTTCAAAAGCCTCTATCTGCCTCAGAATCCCTCAATTTTTGTAAAAATCAATAGGGCTGGACTCCTCAGGATGTACAAGCACAGATCCATGTGAAATTTGTGCCGGATGGCTGGTGGAAAAGCATCCATTTACTGTGTGCTGTGATGTGTGCTTAGGGGGGGGGTGAGCTTCGGGCTTAGCACCATCCATGTCTTCCAGGGCTAGGGAACTGTCCTGGGTCTGGGAAGTGGAGAGAAAGTGGCAACGGAGCAAAGCACAGGCATGTAGAGCCTGTGGACCCTGTGAAAGCCCCGCAAGAGGTCTATAAGGGATCGCTGTTGCCCCTGTTACAGGGTTGTTTCCAGAATTTGTCCACTCGTGGTGAGCGTTTTTAATGGACCCAGGCCATGTTGTGCAAGCAGGGAGCGCGCCTGTGTATCCAGGGAGTGCTTAGCTTCCAGGCAACTCTTCTGGCACAAGTGATTCAGTTCCCACTGCTAGCAATCACTCAGACCCTGACTAGCTGAGTTGGAGGTCAGATTCCATGCCTTTTATATCTCAAAGGCACTGGTTCGGTCCTGGATGACTCCGGCTCCATTTATGGATCCATACAGCAAGATACCTCAGGGACCTTTGATTAGGGTGATGACCCCTCAATACGCTGGCTGTTTAAGTTAGGTTCGGTCCACCATTGTATCACGGATGTGGTCAAGGAAGCTCGGCCTTCAACTTCACCATGAGCTGCTCCAGTGCTCAGACTTCCTTTTTTCCAGCATATCCAGAAATCACTGCTCTCATTACAGAACAGTGGGAGACCCTGAAAGCTCTTTAAAAGTGGAAAAAGCTATGACCAAGCTTTATCCCATGGCCTCTTGAGTTTCAGCAGCTATTTGATCAGCCAAAAGTTGACCTTGCAGTGGCTCAGGTTGCCAAGTGCATAGCCCACCCTAATGAGGGAGGAGTGATGCTAATGAATATGCAGGATTGCTGGGTGAACATGGTCTTCAATAAATAGTTTGTGATTCTAGCTTTGGGCATCAAAGCAGCAGTGATGGCATTGTTTGCTGCATGGCCTATCACACAAGACTCTGATGGGTGCCCTTTGTGGAGGAGGAAGATAAAGGGGATAGAAAACCTTTCATACGCTGAGAGATTGGAGAAACTGGGTCTCTTTTCCCTGGAGAAGAGGAGACTTAGAGGGGATATGATAGAGACTTATAAGATCATGAAGGGCATAGAGAGTAGAGAGGGACAGATTCTTCAAACTTTCGAATAATAAAAGAACAAGAGGGCATTCAGAAAAGTTGAAAGAGGACAGATTCAAAATGAATGCTAGGAAGATCTTCTTTACCCAACGTGTGGTGGACACCTGGAATGCGCTTCCAGAGAGCGTAATAGGGCAGAGTACGATACTGGGGTTCAAGAACGGATTGGACAATTTCCTGCTGGAAAAGGGGATAGAGGTGTATAGATAGAGGATTACTGCACATGTCCTGGACCTGTTGGGCCGCCACGTGAGCAGCCTGCTGGGCACGATGGACCTCAGGTCTGACCCAGCATAGGTATTGCTTGTGTTCTTATGCCTGCCTCCAGCTGGTACTGGAAGGAGTGGATTATGTGGTGGTTGCCTTATATGACCTCATTAGGTTCCTGTCTCAGCATATGCGGTCTCTGTTTGCAGGATGCTCTGGATGAGATAGTGGGCTGATGACTCTGCTTCTAAGGTGACTTTAAGCTGGATGCCCTTCAAGGGACAGATGCTTTTTGGTAAGGGCCTAGACAAACTCATAGCCAGTGTGGCAGACCACCCTCCGGGGGGAGTCGAAGTAATTTTCATTCCTCCTGTTGTTTTCACCAAAATAACTTGGGTTCCTCCACCCATAGATCTTTCCAGGGGTACAGGCAGCGCTATGGCAATCCCAGACACCAGCAGCTTTCTGAGTTTTGCATCCCGTACACAAAAAGTTCCAATGGTGCCAAACTTGGAGCTGCTTCTCCACACATTAGGGGGCGGTTGTCGGCATTTTGGAGGGAGTGGGAACAGACATCATCTGAGAGGGGCACAAGATCGATTTCCTTCCTCCCCCTCCGGATTTGTTTCTGGATTCTCTAGCTGGGAGGCTGGAAAAAGAAACCAAGGTTTGAGCCACGTTTCAATGACTGTTAGGACTCGGGCAAATACGTCCAAGATAGGCACAGAGTTCTGGAGTCCCATCTTGGATCTCAAGGCAGTCAATGTATTTCTAATGATTTTACATTTCCACACAAAAACTGCATGTTCGGTCATTGTGACAGTGGCTCCAGGAGAATTCCTGATGTCTCTGGCTCTGACAGAGGCTTATCTACATTTTTCTATCTTTCTGGGACACAAGAAGTATCTAACATTTCATGTACTCCAGGAGCACTTCCAGTTCGTAGCCCTTCCATTCGGGCTGGTGACAGCTCCCTGCACCATCACCAAAATCATAGTGGTAGTGATGATTCATCTCCGAAAATTGGGGATCCAGGCAGGAGGGGTGCCGATTCGAGCGGGAGGGGGCCCTTTGCGAGCGGGGGGGGAGCGATGCCGGTTATCGGGGGTGCTCGCAAATCGAGTGAACACTCGGTTTGCGAGACACGTTTTGTGAGAATGTTTTGCTCGTCTTGCAAAACACTCGCAAACCGGGTTACTCGCAAACCGAGGTTTGACTGTACTCTCTGCTAAGGCTCTACCTGTTTAGCTGTCAAAAAAAAAAAAAAAAGGAGACACCTATTTCCCCATTTTTGTCTTACTCACTCAACTAGACACCGCGCTGTCCTCCTGTTTTAAACCTTCACTCAGAGATTAAATAGGTCTCTAGCCTCACCATGAATCCACCCCTCTGGCTCCTTCTTCTCCTACTCTGCTCATTGTTCATTACCTTCCTCTGCTTGAAACCCCCTTCTCCCAACATACTCGACTCTTCAAATGCCAACAATATCTGCCCTTGCCTCAGAATCCCCATGCTGATGTGCACAAGAAGTCACCCTTCAAAAAAAAAAAACCCCGATAAGCCAACCATGCCTCTCTAAAGCCTGTGCCCCATGCTAATCTTCCCAACCAGGCTTCTGACTCTCTCACCCCAGTCCCGACACTTTATTGCAATGCCAGATCCGCATGCAACAAGATTCAAATTCTGAAGGACCTTCTCGAGGATCTTGATCTTGGATCCTTTGCATCACGGAATCATGGATTACTAAAGACGACCTATTCACACAAAACGAACTCTGCTCCCATGGTTACCAAGGCCTCTGCTCACCCAGAACACACCGAAAAGGAGGCGGTCTGGCACTCCTCTACAAATCTTTCTTTGATGTCCAGCTCCTTGAAAAGGGCAGCCACGCCTCACTAGAATATATGCTAGCCTCAGTCAACGATGAACTCCACCTTCACCCACTGGGTATCTTGCTACTATACCGCCCGCCTACCCCTTGGATCAAATCCTTAGATCTCGTCCTCGAAACCATAACAAACACCTTCCTCAAATTTCAAAGATTACTGATCATCGGAGATATTAATTTCCACCTTGATGACATCACCAGTAAGGATACAACCGAATTTAACAATTTCCTCACCTCTCTAGGTTTCTCCCCCCCCTGCTTCCGCTCCAACTCATGAAAAGGGGCACACACTAGACTTCATCAGTTTCCTCGATCTCACCGCTTACAAAACTTCAACCGAGGATACTCGTTGGGAACACGTTCCTTGGTCCGACCACTTCCTAGGGGCTTTTAGTTTCCCCATTTTCATGTCTCATCTTGGAGCCCCACCCCGTTCCTCCAATTCCATTACCTTCCGCAAAAAAATTACGAGTGATCTGTTCTGGACCAAATTCCTCAATCATTTCTCCTCTGCTCCTAAGCTTGCAGATCCTGAAACCAATTGGCACAACTGGATCGCCCTTTCCAAGTCCACCTACCACTCCTCGCCCCACTATCCACTAAAACCATCTCCTATCTCCGTAAGGCTTCCTGGTACCTTCCACTTCACAGAGAACTGAAGCAGAAATGTCGAGCTTTGGAGCGCAAATGGAAAAAATCTAAATCCCCTTCAGATAGACAGACCTGGAGAGACAACATTAAGCTCTACAATACAATATTTAAAAAAAGCAAGGAAGAACTTCTACGGTGACAAGATCTCCAAATCCAATAACCAGAATAGTGCACTGTTCAACATCTGGCTCTCCTTAACCTCTAAAAACGACTCCACCCTACTCCCCTCTTCTCCTTCAGCCGAGGTTCTTGCAAAATTCTTCAATGATAAAGTCACTACCTTAAGATGCTCCTTCCCACCTACAGTCTCCTACAACTCTCTGGTGCCCACCGATTCCAATCCTACCCTGTTTATCTTCAACCCTATCCCAGCCGACAGGTCCTGGACCACCTTTGAGCTCGTATCTGAATTGCAGGTCTCTAAACTCTGCCTCAAACTAAAATCTTGCAACTGCACCTTGGACCCTTTCCCCTCTTATCTATTTGAGAATATTCCCGCACAGGCCATTGCATCTCTTACCAAACTTATCTGGCCTATTCTCTTCTGAAATGGGACACATTGCTCTGATCCCACTTCTGAAAAAAGCTGGTCTAGACCCCTCCATACCATCTAGCTATCGTCCAATAGCAAATATCCCTCTCCTAACCAAGATGCTAGAGTCTATCATATCTACCCAACTCTCATCCTACTTAGAAAGATTCTCCATTCTCCTACCTTACCAATACGGCTTCAGACCCAACTTCTGCACTGAATCCCTATTAGCCTCACTAATCTCTAAAGTCCAGCTACTGCATTCTCGTAACAAGTTCGCTGTTCTTCTACAATTCGACCTTTCTGCAGCTTTTGACGTTGTCCATCATGATATTCTAGTTTTCCAACTCTCTGAGATAGGCATTAACTCCACAGTTCTAGATTGGTTCTCCAAATTTTTATGTTCCCGCTCTTACACCGTTAACATGAACGGCACCTCATCCTCCCCCTGGAAACCGACATGTGGTGTCATAGAAACATAGAAAATGACGGCAGAAAAGGGCCATGGCCCATCAAGTCTGCCCACTCTACTGACCCACCCCCCTAACTTTACTCCCCTAGAGATCCCACGTGAATGTCCCATTTTCTTTTAAAGTCCAACACACTGTTGGCCCCAATCACCTGCAAAGAAAGTTCGTTCCAATGATCGACCACTCTTTCAACATCTATATGTCTTCCTTGAAACTCCTCCATCTATCCCCCCCTAGAAACACTTTACACTTATGCTGACGACATCCTTGTCTTCCTCGAGACCGACTCGAACCTTTCCAACAACATATCGTCATGTATAAGGAACCTCCAATCCTGGGCCCTCACAGTACAAATGAAACTGAACGAGTCCAAAACAAAACTACTTTGGCTCGGCCCAAAATTGGACCAATTACCTTCCTCCATCCCACTGTCCTCCGGCTTCACATTACAGCTTGAGTTCTCAAGCAAGTTCTGGGCATCACAATAGACTCTTCACTATCCTTTAGTGACCATCTCAATTTCCTGATAAAAAAAATGCTTTTTTAGCCTTCATATGCTGAGGAAAGTGAGATCCTGCTTTCATCAAAAACACTTTGCCATCCTTGTACAATCCATCATCCTCTCCAGATTGGACTACTGCAACTCTATCTACCTAAGCCTAACTAAGAAAAGCCTCCATAACCTTCAGCAGATTCAGAATGCTGCAGCTAAGCTTATTTTCGCAAAAAGTAAATTCGACCATGTCTCACCACTCCTGTCCAAGCTTCACTGGCTCCCGGTAATCTCCAGGGTTCACTTCAAATGTGCCTACCTAACTTTAAAGGTCTTAAATGGCATCCTTCCTCTCGTTATCCAATTATCTTGGAATTCCTCAACTCCTAATTCCACCAGATTCTCCCAAATATTAAAACTATCCTTCCCTTCTATAAAAGGTATACCCCATGCAGGAAAACTAGGGACATCCCTCCCCTTTAGAATCACTGAGCTCTGGAACAACCTCACCTCCCCACTCCGAAACTCAAGCTCCCTCCAACTTTTCCGTAAACATCTGAAAACTTGGCTATTCTCCGGCATCTTACACCCCATCTAACTTTAATCCTTTAACCCTCCATTGGAGTTCCTTTCCATCACAACTTCTGTAAACCGTGCCGACCTCTATGATTGCGGAGATGGTGCGGTATATAAACCTAAGGTTTAGTTTAGTTTAGATAGAATCCCTAAGTCCACTAATCGAAGAGAATCCTTCGAGGGCAATCAGCAGAAAAAAACAAGGAAGGACTGTGCAAGATCAGGTGGTGGTGATCAGTGCAGGTGGTCGAGGCACGCAGCATCTCAGACTTCAAGAACAAATGGGATACCTATGTGGGATCCCTACGAGGTCATGCCAAGGGATAGGGTCACTAGGACTGAATGAGCGGGTCAGTAGAGTGACAGTATAATTACAATTATTCTTTAGGGGGTCAGTAGACTTAAGAGGGTGGGTAAATAGTGTGGGCAGACTTGATGGGCTATGGCCCTTATCTGCCGTCATCTTTCTATGTTTCTATGTTTCTATGATCTAAAATAGATCTCTTGGAAAAAAGGGGTTGAGAGCAGGGTGAAAATATTGAGTATCAAAAACCTGCCCTATAAAGAAAAGCCAGAGAGCAAAGGCTCATAGTGATGCATAAGGAACTGAACACAGTCTCTGAATGAAAAAAGACAAGAAAAATTAAATCGCAAAACTTCCTTGTGAAAGGGAAGACTGCTACTTGGAAGTGACCAGAAAGTCTCATCTGGTCCCTTGAATAGACAACTGCTGAGGAAGCATGTCACAGCCTGGCCCTGAAAGCACCAAAAAAGTCATCCCCCAAACAAGGCGAATTGGCTAGCCTGTCATGACGGGTGATGGTAAAAACATAAAAAAGATGCTGAAAACATAGACACTGTACATGCAAGCAGAGAAAATGAAATGTGGCAATGTGGAACATTGGCACAAACATATGCCAAATAAAATAGACAAAGGACTATGTAAGCAACAGAGGAATCTAGTAAGCCTATGTTGCCAACCGTCCCTAGCCCTGCCCAGAAAGACAGACGTCTACACACGAGCCTGTAGAATGGACTCCACCAATAAGGATTCTGTGAAACAAGCTTATTGTTTCTAAAGGCATATCAAACATACCTTGTGAAGATAACTATAAGGCAAGGAATATAAAAATCCTTAGTCAAGGGAAGGACAGTACAAAGTCAACTTCCAGGAGAATGACAGAATGTACATACAGTCCCCTAAGGAATCTGTAAAAAAAAGAAATGCTCAACCCACTGAAGTGAAAAGAGAAGTACATGGCAAAACCCCCACCGCTTCAGAGAGAAATGGGGAGTTGTTCAAAAATCCGCCTCTCAAAAAAACAATTCCAAACTATAAAGCAGAGAGTCGATGTCGAAGGCTGAATACAGCTTAATGACTGTAAGGCTGTCCCACACCAGATCGACACCGACGCCTGTAACTTCAAAGAAGACCGGCGTCGCGGTATTTAAGTCAAAACCGGAGGAGACTCCTGTGAAAGTGCTACTGGTGTCAAGAACTCAGCCGGATTAGCATCAGAGGAGACGGTGTTAACATGGCCGTCGGCATGAACAACTGGAAATACAGTTGGACATGTCGATGTCGACAAAGGTGCCGACATCGACATGGATGTCGACATGGACGTCGACATCGAAATAGGCGTCAACAAGAATGACTGAACATACAAAGAAACATGTCGGTGTCAACATAAGTCGTGGACATGAAGGAAATCTGCTGAAAAAGAAAACAATGGTACCGCTGGCTACATCGCCGGTACCATCGGTGTGGTGCTACACTCCAAAGATGAAAATGCCTGTATCAAGGCACACATCACGAATGGAGAAAAATGATTCAGCAGAAAAGAAAAAACACTGGTACCCTTTGGCCCATTAGCCGGTACCATCGGTGTCACTGCATGCTTCCAAGATGAGTATGCCCGTATCAAGGCACTCATCGATATCGAAGCAGAGCCAGAGATGGGGCTGATCGAGGTCAGCAGGACTTGACTTACTGCTACAATGACCTGAAGCCCAAAGGAGAAAGTGGAGAACCAACTTACCTATAGAGGATCGAGCCCATTAATGTCAGTACAGGCTGGAAGAGCGGTGCCAGAAGTACGCTGGGCACCGGATTACTGACGTCGGTGGGTGCTGGATTCCTGATGGCGCCGACGGAAAACTGCTTCTGAAGAATCCACATGAAAATGCGCTGGTGAGGAGAAGAGCAGGGGAAGAAGAAAACGGCAAGGCCAAAGACCCAACATTGCGAAGACTTCAGAAGGATGTCTGTGAAGACAATTTCCCCAGAAAAGCAACCGTGCTGATGGAAATGGAGCAGGAAAAACCTGTATGGAAAAACAGCCATAAGGTAGTGTTCTATCTAAGGGAACAGAATGTGATGTGGTTTTAAATCAATGAGATAAAGTTTCTTTGTGATATCATTGACGACATGTAACATTAACTGATCATATCATAGTGTTAGTTCATAATTATGTACAGTATTTGGCACCCATTCACCTTCCCATCAAAATACATCTGCTACTCTGGAGCCAAAATATGCTTGTTTGCCAGCCAGTATTTCAGAAACAATAGTATTTACTAGACCTCAGGTTCTACATTTAGGTAAAGGTAAAATGGGAAAATTAATTTTCCCTTCATAAATTATTTCCTTATGTTCTAAACCTGGTATTCTTGCCTTCCCTAATATTTCTTGCTAATTAAGCATTTTACTTGAAAGTATCACGTATAGGGAATCATGGAAATTAATAATCTTATTAATATTATATTTGTGCTCTTACTCATGGCTTACATACATTTAGGGTAGCTTCATATTCACCATTGATCACTGCAGTTATCTGGTATCCCATTTTTCTTAGCAGCTTTGGTTAGGGTCTGGCTATGCTCCAGTTTCAATAGGCTTGCTATGCCACTCACATGCCTTCACTCACGTAAGAGTCAAGTGCACCACCCCCAGAGACCAGCCCTAATGTGAAGTGGCAGGATATAGGCTCACTTCTATTCCCAAGTCGGTGCCACATAATAGCGTCATGGCACAGCACTGTATGACTGGTTGCGTGTCATCATCTTCTCGATCTGGTGAAATTTTCTCTTAACCCAGCCTGTTAGCCAAATCATAAGAATAAGAGAGCAGAGCTGACCAATTCTATCACAAAGGGATGAAAGTCTATATGGAATAACATTTCCCAGTACGTGATTTTCCAAGGAAAATATTTCATCATGACTGTTTAGCTTCAATGCTTTAGTTATAATAAACACCCCTAGTGATAAAAGAGAAGATAAATAAAAAAAAAAAAAGAAAAAGAAGAAAAACCACTTTATGTACAGAATGTGATAATATGTGACACAATTCTTGTGTGTAAGGTAGTATTTGTTTGAGATAAAAGAAACAACACTAATACACTTAAAGGTATTCTGTAGGACATTCAGAAAATACACCTTTTTATGTTCTGGATATAATTATTATGTCACTTAAAAGAGACCATAAACACGTACTGATGGTAATACCAAAATAACTTGTCAGAGATGTGCACTGCACTGTTTATACCTGGTAAGTTAAATAAAAAGAGAGGCCGTTTTTTATTTTATTTAGCAAATATCAAATACCAATGAGCACCATTTTACCAGGTATAAAGCTTTCTAATTTTTTCTCTTCAGATATCCTCTTATAATATAACCCCTAACTAAAATATAATTGGGCTGTATGAGCCATAGCATAAAATAATTGGGCTTTATGAGCCATAGCATAAAATCATTGTGAGCATGGTTTTCATAAGATACTTTCTTGTAAGTGGGGGAATCTTTTTTGGAAAGGGATATGTTACCATTTGGACTAATAGAAGGGGTGGAATAAACTCTGGAAATGGCCAATGTGCGATGTTTATTGGGGTACCCCATAAGCTAAAACAGACAACACATAACAGAAACAGACAAACACAGAGCTCCTGCATGCTTTCTTCCATCGGCAATGATTCAGGGTTGAATTTAATCTGTAAATAAGCACACTATTAATCAAAAGAGTCATAAACAAATTTGGTATCCATTGGATTCCCACTATCAGGTCACAGTGCTGGAAGTATTTTAAATATAGCACAGTGAAATTGGTTCTCCTGACCATGTCTGGATACTAAGCTTCTAAAAGAAAGAGAGATAGAAACTTAAGTTCTTGCTGGTCTCCTTTCTTTCTTCTTCCATTTCAAAGCTCTGTCACACAATCATAAGAGAATGCAAGCAGGGACGTTTTCATCTATAAAACATACAAGAGAAGTTTACGTGCAGGTACAGTGGTTCACAATGTTAGTGTTTGAGGTAAAAGACACATTTGCAAAATCACTTGGAGTGCAACTTCCTTATACTATCTAACAAAACTTTATACATTATAAAGGTCACTTAGCAATATTTCTACTTTTTTATTGTCCAACCTACCCCATATGTTAACCCAGATGTGAAATATGTTGCCTCCAGAATCCAAAAAAGGCCCAAGTCTGGTTTTTACTTTGTGAGAAGGGAAGTTTACAATTTTCTGTTTAACTTTCTCTATCTCCTGTCGGCATCCTTTTGCCCACTTTCTGCTATAATCTTGTGATAGAAAGTGGGTAGGAATGTCTGGCAATTTATCAAAACTATAGATTCCATCGGAAAGCTGTAATGTTAACCCTTTTAGGATATCTAGCCCTATTATATTTTAAGGAATCCCATAGATTAATACAGTATATTCCCAAATTGGTAATTGTCCAATTTTAAAATTTGTAATATTTTTTTTTTTCTTCCTGCTTGTATAATTTTCCCCCCATCCTGATATTTATATTCCTCCACCCCAGTGTCCACTACAGCTTGTACCTTTTGCTCCCCAGATTTCTACTAAATATTTATCTCTACCTGCGGACGCTGTCCTAATTTGGTCCAGGCAAACACTGAGGCTCGGCATTCACATTATTGATCCTCCCAACACTTCCACCCTTTTAAATCAGGATAAAGAATGGAAGCAGTTTCCTCAGGGGGAGCCGTTGGCACCAAAATATCCTCCCTCTCTCCTTTGTTCACTTGTGCTTGAGACATAGATTTCTTTCCCAGTCCTTTCCGCAACGCATTTTACATTGCTACTTCTTGACTAATTTGAACAAATTTAGGGGCATCTGTGGCATCCAACATAATCCCTGCTGCGCCCAGCTCCTGCTCCCGAATTACCCATTGTATTAGTGGTTCCCCAGGCTGCTGTGTGAAGCGTGCCATCGTATCCATGATTTCATGTGGAGTAACATCCTCCATAACATTATTTCTAGTTAGATTTTCTCCTATCGGCAGATTTCTCTGTAATCTTTGTTTCCTCACAGGTTTTGCTTCTAAACTTTCTGCCTGTTCTCCTTCAACACATATATCCTCCTCACTGTTATTAGAATTTGAATCCCAAATATCCCCATCCTGTTTGTTTGGATTCCAATCATCCGGCAGATGATAAATTAAGATTTTAACTTTTCTGTAACTCACTTTCCGCCTCCTTTTCTTATATGTATATTGTGTACATTGCACATCTGCCTTTTCTGTTACATTTTGATAGGTGTCTACCTTATCCATTAACAACTTATTCTGACATTGTAGCATTTTAATGGCATGCTGTCGATTATACCTTTTCTAAAAGAACTGAGAAAGGAAATAGCGGAAACACTCCAGCAAATATGTAATCTATCATTGAAAACTGGGGAGATCCCGGAGGACTGGAAAATAGCAAATGTCACGCCTATCTTTAAGAAAGGATCAAGAGGAGACCCGGGAAACTACAGGCCGGTGAGCTTGACTTCGGTTCCGGGTAAGATGATGGAAGCACTTATTAAGGACAGCATCTGCGAGCACATGGAAAAAAATGGGCAGCTGAGGGAGAGCCAACATGGCTTCTGCAAGGGAAGGTCTTGCCTCACAAACTTACTACATTTCTTTGAGGGAATAAACAGCCAGATAGACAAAGGGGAACCCATAGACATAATTTACCTCGACTTCCAAAAAGCTTTCGACAAGGTACCCCACGAACGGCTGCTTAGGAAGCTGTGGAACCACGGAGTGGAGGGGGATGTATACCGATGGATTAAACACTGGTTGGCGGGCAGAAAACAGAGGGTTGGAGTGAAGGGCCAATACTCAGACTGGCAACGGGTCACGAGCGGAGTTCCGCAGGGGTCGGTGTTGGGACCGCTCCTGTTCAATATATTTATAGACGATCTGGAGACAGGGACGAAATGTGAGGTTATCAAATTTGCAGATGACACCAAACTCTGCAGCAGGGTTAGAACCACGGAAGACTGTGAAAACCTGCAAAGGGACCTAACGAAGCTGGAAGAGTGGGCCAAAAAGTGGCAGATGCGTTTTAATATAGAGAAATGCAAGGTCATGCATGTTGGGAAAAAGAACCCGATGTTCAGCTATACAATGGGGGGAACATTGCTAGATGTAAGTACCCTTGAAAGAGACCTGGGTGTGCTGGTGGATACAACAATGAAAGCATCAGCACAATGCGCGACAGCCTCAAAGAAAGCAAACAGAATGCTGGGTATCATCAAGAAGGGTATCACGACCAGGACAAAGGAAGTCATCATGCCACTGTACCGTGCAATGGTGAGCCCGCATCTGGAGTACTGTGTCCAGTATTGGTCGCCGTACCTCAAGAAGGACATAGCATTGCTTGAGGGGGTCCAGAGAAGAGCGACGAAAATGGTAAGAGGTATGGAAAACCTTTCATATGCCGACAGGCTAGAACAGCTGGGGCTGTTCTCCCTGGAAAAGAGGAGACTTAGAGGAGACATGATACAAACTTTCAAGATCCTGAAAGGCATAGATAAGGTAGACAGGGACAGATTATTCAGACTGTGGGGAACAACAAGTACAAGGGGGCACTCGGAGAAACTGGTTTAGAACCAATGCCAGGAAGTTCTTCTTCACCCAGAGAGTGGTGGACACATGGAACGCACTCCCGGAGGTTGTGGTGGGGCAGAAGACACTACAGGGATTCAAAGAAGGTTTGGATAAATTCTTGAAGGAAAAGGGGATTGAAGGATACAGATAGAAGTAAGGATAGGTTTTTTTAGGGCAGGGAACACTTGACAGGTCATGGACCTGATGGGCCGCCGCGGGTGCGGACCGCTGGGTGCGATGGACCTCTGGTCTGATCCCGGTGGAGGCAACTTCTTATGTTCTTATGTTTTCCAGCTCTCCTAATTTCAATAGTAATTCCTGTTTAGCTTCATGCAAATTCTTCCAGTCTGACAAAATCATCCTTCCTTGTCTAGAAATTCCTTCTTGCTCTTCTCCTTTTGAGATTTTCACCTTTTGTAAGGAGACACATAATTCATGTGGATCCCCACTTCCAAAAGTACAGGATTCACATAATCCTGCTTCTACAGACCACTCAGTGGCCATTAATTTACCTATACTGTCATTCCCATTCGGAATGGAGGGATTGGGAGCAGTGTTCCCGCTAAGCTGCGCTGGCGTGCGCTGGCGCACAAAATATTAGGTCGTAGCGCACAAGTTTCTCGTCACAGCGCAGGACCGGCAAGATTGACTCATTTGAACTTCCTGCCGGTCCGCGCAGGACCGGCAAGATCAGCATCGGAAGCGTGCGCTGGGCCGGAGAGATCTTGGGGAGCCTCCGACAGTGGCTTTCTCCCCTCTCTGCAGCTCTCCTTTACTTCCCAGCGCAGCGATTCACGAAGGCAGCCTCGGGGCTTTTGCTGAGTCGCGGCTGCCTCTGATGATGCAACTTCCTCTTTCCTCAGAGGCGGCGCGAAACAACAAAGGACCCGAGGCTGCCTTCGTGAATCGCTGCGCTGGGAAGTAAGAAGAGCTGCTGGGAGGGGAGAAAACCACTATCAGTCTGGGAAGCTGCTGGGCAGGGGAAAAAAGGGACAGCTGCTACTGGAAAGGGAGAAGGAGAGATGCTTCTGGGAGGGGAGGAGGGAAAGGAATCTGGGAAGCTGCTGGGCCAGGAAAAAAAAGGGACAGCTGCTACTGGAGAGGGAGAAGGAGAAGGAGAGATGCATCTGGGAGGGGAGGAGGGAAAGGAATCTGGGAAGCTGCTGGGCCAGGAAAAAAAAGGACAGCTGCTACTGGAGAGGGAGAAGAAGGAGAGATGCTTCTGGGAGGGGAGGAGGGAAAGGAATCTGGGAAGCTGCTGGGCAAGGAAAAAAAGGGACAGCTGCTACTGGATAAGGAGAAGAAGGAGAGATGCTTCTGGGAGGGGAGGAGGGAAAGGAATCTGGGAAGCTGCTGGGCCAGGAAAAAAAAGGGACAGCTGCTACTGGAGAGGGAGAAGGAGAAGGAGAGATGCATCTGGGAGGGGAGGAGGGAAAGGAATCTGGGAAGCTGCTGGGCCAGGAAAAAAAAGGACAGCTGCTACTGGAGAGGGAAAAGAAGGAGAGATGCTTCTGGGAGGGGAGGAGGGAAAGGAATCTGGGAAGCTGCTGGGCAAGGAAAAAAAGGGACAGCTGCTACTGGATAAGGAGAAGAAGGAGAGATGCTTCTGGGAGGGGAGGAGGGAAAGGAATCTGGGAAGCTGCTGGGCTAGGAAAAAAAGGGACAGCTGCTACTGGAGAGGGAGAAGGAGAGATGCTGCTGGGAGGGGAGGAAGGGAAGAGAGTTACTGCTGGACAGGAGGCTGGGAGAAAGAAAGAAAGGGGGCAGGCAGGGAAACAGAAGGAAAGAAGAGAAACAGAAAAAAAGAAAGAAAGGTCAGGGAGAGAGGAAGAAAAAGTTGGGGGAGGGAATGAGGTGTGGAGGAGAGAAAGCATACAGGCTGATAGAAGGGAAGAAAGATTGGATGCACAGTCAGAAGAAGAAAGTGCAACCAGAAATCACCAGACAAGGTAGGAAAAATGATTTTATTTTAAATTTAGCAAAGTGGAGGCAGTATTACCACAGTTTTCAAAGGAATTTGCCCAAATAACTTAATAGTTAACTGGGTAAATTCCCAGAGATGAAAACTTCCCTTCACTTACTATGCACAGTTCTGAATTTATATCTGCTGTCTATATTTTACAATATGGTCCCCTTTTACTAAACCGCAATAGTGGTTTTTAGCGCAGGGAGCCTATGAGCGTCAAGAGCAGTGCTGGGCATTCAGCGCAGCTCCCTGCGCTAAAAACTGCTATTGTGGTTTAATAAAAAGGATGGAGGGTATATTTGTCTATTTTTGTATGCTATAAAAACCAAATACAGAGAGAGACTGAGAGCTGTTGACGAAGAGCTACGTGTGTGTCTTTCTTCCATTCCAGCCAGAATATCAGCTTTGTGTTCAGCCAAACAGGCCCAGGTTTCGCACTGAATAAAGTATTTTATAATTTTTATAATTTTTATTTCATAATAAAGTAATTATAAAATACTTTCTTTGTGTTTATTTGATTCCTATTCAAGAGAATTACTTTATATATAGTCAATATAGGCAGAGAGTTAAATTTTTTAACATTTTCTAATGGTGGTGTGCCTCGTGATTTTTTTCATGAAACAAGTGTGCCTTTGCCCAAAAAAGGTTGAAAAACACTGGTCTAGAAATTGAAAGCATCAAACGTATTGTCTTCTGGACTGTTTTTAATTTACAGTTTACACATATGGATGTAACAGACATAACTACATTTGTTGTAAAACATTTATTAAGATATCATTTCATCCCTACAATTTCTGTGTTCTTAAAAATATTATTTAACGTTATTTAATTTAGCGTGTAGGCCTAAAATTCCTTTGAATACCTCGTCCTCATGTATCAGCAACTTTGACAACATATTTATTTGGCTCATAACTTGCTGGCGCCCGATATTTTTAGCTCACAGTGAAAAAAGTTTGCTCACAACACCCGCCCGCTTAGAGGGAACACTGATTGGGAGCCTGCTCCTCAACCCCTTGTTTTCTAGGTAGCTTTTCTGACCACATTGATCAACCCCACTTCTGGTACCAATTTGTTCTGCCACTTATTTCTGTCAAATGGGATGATCAGTGACACTCAGAAAAGCACACAGACAATATAAAGCATAAACAATAACACTTTATTATACTTATATATATAGATGAATAAAATAACATCACCGTATCTCATGCAAACACTCTACCTTCACAATTGGGAATCCCTCAATAGATAGGCGAGTAGACAAGGGAGACTGCCCCTTGAGACATCTTGGATCCTGTTCCTGGAGACGTCTTGGATTCTCATGTTAGGAGCAGAATCCCGTCCTTTTAAAAGGGTGAACGCTGTTGAGTTCAAAAGCATAAACAGCTGGTCCTGCTCTTTTGTTTACGATTCCGGCACACCCGGTGTTCTTTGTTTTGACAACACCCAGGTCAAAGAGGTTACTGTCCTTTTGATGTTATTAAGGAGGTGTTTGCAGAGACTGGTTTACCATCTGTCTTCACTATCCCTTTGATGCTATCTGGGCGACACGCAGGCAAAGGAAGTCAGAACATTCAGATAAACAAGGAGGTGTTGCAGTTTACTGTCCTTTGATGTTGTCAAGGTAACACTAAGGTCAAGGAGGTTAGATAAGCAGACTTGAGGAGACATGTCACGTAGTATGCTGAGTTCATTTACCCCCGGGCCCTAGGCATAACAGTTAGGGGGAAAACAGTATGACAACCCATAAAGCTCCGAAACAAACAAACCAAAAAACTGCAGGTGAATGTACACGATGAAGGCAGTCTTTATTATGACAAATAAATCTTTTGAATAAAAACCTTTTACCAGGTAGGGGACCCAACACGGTCCGTGTTTCGGACTAACCTTCGTCAGGGGTCCACTTTTGATAAAGGGGAAATTTATCAAAAGAAAAAGAGCCTTGAACAAGTAACAATAGTTGACGCGCTGAAAAGACCGGCGGTCTTTTCAGCGCGTCAACTATTGTTACTTGTTCAAGGCTCTTTTTTCTTTTGATAAATTTCCCCTTTATCAAAAGTGGACCCCTGACGAAGGTTAGTCCGAAACACGGACCGTGTTGGGTCCCCTACCTGGTAAAAGGTTTTTATTCAAAAGATTTATTTGTCATAATAAAGACTGCCTTCATCGTGTACATTCACCTGCAGTTTTTTGGTTTGTTTGTTCTGGATTGTCTTTCACTGCAGAGAGTTGAACCCTGGTTTTTTCCTTTGTTTTGGTTTGTAACCCATAAAGCTCCACCAAGCCTAACTGACGACGGTAAAAGATAGAATAAAGAAACTAGAAAAGTTTAGGGGGATTTTTTTTTTAAATTAAAAATGAAAGAAAAAAACTAACTAAAAAGTCAGAAAACCGCAAGAGCGGGAAGGCAGCGAAAAGAAACGCGACTTCTTAGCTCCGCGGAAACTAAGAAACTGAAGGACCGCACACCCTCATCGGGCGGGAAGGCATTCACGCATGCGCGGTTCGGACTATCGCAAACTTTCAAAGTTCTTAAAGTGGCAATGCACTTTTAAAGTGGTCCGTGACTTCACCCATCAGTGAGAATATGCTGCCTGCTTGTCCTGGGATAATTTATATTTACCCAGTCAAAGTCAGGGTAATTGAAATCATCCATTATTATTGTATTACCCAGTCTGTAAGCCTCTCTAATTTCTGATAACATTTCAGAATCTGTCTGTTCATCCTGGTCAAGCAGAAAATAGTACATTGCTATCACTATCCTTATTCCCTTTACACATAGAATTTCTATCCAAAGGGATTCCAAGGTATGTTTTGGTTCCTGTAGTATTCAAGGCCCTCCCTAACATATAATGTTACGCTTCCACCAATATGATATACCCTATCACTGCAATATATTGTGTACCCCAGTATCACAGTGTCACACTGGTTATCTTCCTTCCACCAGGACTCAGAGATGCTTAGTATATCTATCTTTTCATTTAGCACAGTATATTCTAACTCTTCCATTTTGTTTCTTAGATTTCTGGCATTTGCAATAGACATTTCCAACAATGTTTCTCATTCCTGTTTACAACTTGCTCAGAAGTTAAATAATCTGGAATCTTTAAAATCCGTCTGATCTGTATTTAGGGTTTTTTTTTGTTTTTTTTTAAATATTTAAGTATTTATTGAAAAGAAACTTTTATGGTTAACAATGCCCAGAAGCAATACAATATACTCAGCAGTATATATATACATCAAAGAATGTCATGTACAAACAGCAGGTTAATAACGTTAAATGAAAAACAAAATATAATCATGTCAAATAAACCAACGCCCACATCCCCCATGTCCCAGCTTAATACAAGTTCTCCAATTATCCACAATCCCCATCCCTCCCCCCCCCACCCCATTCTTCCGGCAGACGACAAGGCAAGGGTCCCTAGAAGGTCCCTTACAGAGCATCCAGTATATCTTCCAACTTCCTCCAGGTATGAAAATAGACGATATAGTTATGTCGTCTCTTTGCTATGGCTACCTCCATCTTTCCCATAGATTGCAAACGAGACACCCATACAGCTCGAGAGGGAGCTTCCACATTTTTCCAGTGGTTGGCAATTAGACATTTCGCAGCCGCTAAACCCCATCTAAGAAATTTAGTCTGCCAAGTACATTCCCTAGAGTTATATAAACCCAAGAGACAACTCCTAGAAGAAAGAGCAACACATTCCCCCAGACATTCAGACAATGTATCAGTCACCACCTTCCAGAAAGGCTGTATAAGTTTGCAATCCCACCAGATATGCATAAAGGATCCCCCCTGCAGTCCACATCTCCAACATAGGTCAGGCACTCCAGGGTAGATCCTATGCAGATGTTCTGGCGTATAGTACCATCGCGTCAGCACCTTGTATGCATTTTCCTGCACCAAGGCACAGGTAGAAGCCTTATATGCCTCCCGACAAATCATTTCCCAATCTTTATCAGACATCTGAATGCCCAGATCTCTCTCCCATGCCAATCTAAAAGGATAAGTAGCGGGTACATAACCCCTCTTGAATTGATAGATCACCGACAGGGGCTTAGGAGCTTTCTGCAGCAACAACCAGAGGTTTTCCAAAGGTTCCTTATCGATCTTTAGCCCAGAACCCCAACCCTGTGCTACAATAAAATGCCGAATTTGTAAATAAGCAAAACAGTCCCCATCTGGTAAATCATAGTTTTGTTGAAGTATAGGAAATGGGATTGGTCCATCTTTTCCAATGAAATCACGAAACACTCGTAACCCCTTTTGATACCATCGGTGAAAGACCCTGTTATCTCTGCCTGCTGGAAATAAAGGTTCGTGTTGTATCCCCGCCAGTGTTGAAACCAAAGCCCCGTCACCCATCTGTTTACGCGTTTGACTCCATAATCGTGCCAAATGTTGCAAAAAGGGATTAGACATGCTCTGGACCCACATGCGGCGCGCCTCCGATGCCCACATCTTGAATTTCAAAGGTACCATATCACTACAATTCTGTTCTATTTGTACCCCACTTTTATATTCCCCAACTTCCCATTCTAGCACCAGTTTCAACTGCGCCGCTTGATAATACCACGCCAAATTAGGCAACCCCCTGCCCCCCTCCTCCCTAGGGGCCCACAATAAAGATTTGGATAATCTAGGCGATCTACGATGCCAAATAAAGCTTCGAATGTCCCTGTCCAGTCTCCTCAAATCTCCTAAAGGAACTGGAATAGGCAATGTCTGAAAAAGGAACAACAGCCTGGGAAGTACATTCATTTTTATGATCGCAATCCTGCCCCACCAAGATAACCACAGCCCATGCCAACGTTGCAGGTCAGCTCTGATATGCCTATAGATAGGCATGTAATTCTTGTCATAAATTCTCTGGAGGTCTGAAGGAATATAAATTCCCAGGTATCTAATCCCCTGCTCCGCCCATCTGAATGGAAAAATATCCCGCAACCCATCCATCTCCTGCCTTGTTAGCGTCAGGTTCAAAATCTCCGTCTTTGTTAGATTTATTTTAAACCCAGAAACCTTCCCATATGTTTCAAATATCTGTAGTATATGAGGTATAGAATGCTCAGGTTGTCCCACATATAGGAGGATATCATCTGCAAACATCGCTATTCGATGTTCTATCTCCCCGCTAACTATCCCTACCAATGATGCATGCTGTCTAATAGCTATCGCAAGCGGTTCCAGGGACACCGCAAACAATAAGGGAGAAAGGGGGCATCCCTGCCGAGTTCCCCTGTATATGTGGAAGAAGTCAGTGTATGATTGATTAATCCGTATGCATGCCCTCGGTTCCACATATAGAGCCCGAACCCACTCTCCAAACCTTCCCCCCAGACCCATCCTATCCATCACCTCCCATAGAAATCCCCAAAGAACCCGATCAAATGCTTTCTCAGCATCAATCGATATCAAGACTGCTTTTTCTCGGCTCTCACCCACTTTCCAAATTCAGAGTTCTTCTGATGTTATCACTCACCTGTCTCCTCTGTATAAACCCCGCTTGATCTTGATGGATCAAGGTAGGTAATACCTTTCCCAAGCGCTTAGCTAAAACCTTGGCCAATATTTTGGCATCTATATTCAGCAAGGATATGGGTCGATAAGAGCCACAGAGTAAAGGATCCCTTCCCGGTTTAGGCAAAATCACCACTCCTGCTTCCCCCATCGTAGGCGGGAGCCTATCTCCCCCAGATATTCCATTAGCTACTCTAACTAGAAGGGGCCCCAAGTGCTCCGAAAATTGTTTATAGAATCGGCTAGTGTACCCATCCAATCCTGGTGATTTACCATTCTTCAACTCACCAATCACCCCTAGAATCTCTGACAGCTGTACCGGCTCTCTTAAGTATTCCTGGTCCGATTCTGTTAACACCGGTATCTGCAGCGAATCCAAAAATCTATTCTGCGCTCCCTCCACCATGGGCCCCGGACGCCCGTATAGTTCCGAGTAAAAACTTTTGAACTCCTGTTGAATAGTGGAATCCCTGACATGTATTTCCTCCCCTACTTCCCTTGTTATTCTTGTAATAGTATTCCGAGCTTGTTTAATCTGTATATATCTCGCAACTTGTGCACTAGCTTTATTACTATGTTCATAGATATTAATTCGGAAGCGCTCTCGCATACGTTCCATTTCTTCCACTTGAAGTTGATATAATTCATCCCTTACTCTTTGTAAGTGTATTAATGATCGGGCGTCCCTCCTATTCTGATGTTGCATTTCCAATTGAGTCAACCGGGTTCGTAATTGAAGAAAGGTTCGGGCTCTATGTTTTTTAAATCTAGCCCCCCATTTGATAAATTCGCCCCTGACAACCGCTTTAAGAGCGTCCCACAATATAGCATCAGATATTTCCCCATTATCGTTTAAAATTAAATAGTCCCCAATAAGACGGTCTACCGCAGCAACCACCTGAGGGGAACTCAGCAGGGATTCATTGAGTCGCCAATATGAACTACCCCCCGGGTCTAACATTTCCGTGCATGATATCTGTATTTAGGGTTTTTATGGTCTCGGGATGTCCTATATTCCCTGTCTTGGTGATATTTTTTAAAGATACCTGGTTCTGAGCCATGCGCTTTTGTGCAACTGTTAGCCTTATCCCAGTTTCTAGTTTAAATGCTGCTCTATTACCTTTTTAAATGTTGATGCCAGCAGCCTGCTTTCATGGTTAAGGTAGAGTCCATCTTTATGGAATGTTGTTTTTTAGGCTTCTGGCATTGAACACAAACATTTCAAACAATAATTGTTATTCCTATTTACATTACATTAGTAACTTCTATTCCGCCAATACCTAGCAGTTCTAGGATTATTACAAAAGAAGATAACTGGTCATTTCCAGGAAAATTACAGATTAGAGTGCTAATTACATGGTTGAGACTTAGCTGGGAAATTTACAAGATTGGGAATAGTCAAGGAGATGCATTTACAACTTGCTCAGTAGTTAACTGTATAGTCTACAATCTTTAAAATCCTTCTGCTCTGTATTTAAAAACACCTGGTTTACTCTAGTCTTTTTTGCATCCTCACTATCAAGCTGCTCTTTGTTTCCTGTTTTGGTGAAATCTTTCAAAGATACCTTCTTTCAACCATGCACTTTTGAGCATCTATCGGCCTTGCCCTAGTTTAAAAAGGAGATAAGATCCTTTGGGTGAATGTTTGTTTTGCACTTTTTTCGATAGGGTGGGGTACCCTTCAAGGATGCCCATTGTGCCCTTTATTATTTATTTTGACCCTTGATCCTTTATTATGGGAGCTTTTAATGAATCTGGAGTTCCAGGGAGTCAGAATGGGCCCTTCTGAGTTTAAACTTTCAGCATATGCCAATGATCTTTTACGGACCCCCGAGTCTCTGTGCCCACCCTTATGGACAGTTTCCAGGAATATGGTGATTTCTCCAGCTTTAAACTTAGAGAAATCTTTAGCAATGCCCACTTCCCTGGAGATTCCTGGACAATGGGTGGGACCCTTTCCGTTACAGTGGGAGTTTGCATCCTTTCACTATCTGGGCATCCTTCTTACCCCACACACTTCAGATCAATATGATAGTAACATTGTCCCCTTAATGAAACTTACCAGAGGATGTCTTGAACAATGGTCTATGTTGCCTGTCTCTTTGCAGGGCAGGATTCATTTATTTAGTATGGTCCTTTTTCCAAAGTGCCTATATATGTTCCAACTACTGCCTTTGCTTTTGCTGAGCAGAGATCTCGCTAGGCTGTACTCCATGCTTGCCTGATTTTGTTGGAACCATAAAAAACCCGCAGATTGTGTTTCACTGTTGCAGGGGAGCTGGAAAAGGGAAGGTATGAGGGTCCCAGATCTACGCTTTATAATAGAGTGTGCCTTCTATTACACTTGGGGGAATGGACCTCTGAGCGAAAGTGCTTGAATGGGCATTGTATGCATCTTGGCATATCTTCTCATTATTGCATGTCCCCCTGTCATCGCTTCCACCCGATTTTTGGAATAGCATATTATTATGGCCTTTGTGGCTGATTTGGCAAGAATTGGTAACACAGGGAGTGGGGGGCAATTACACTTGCTCCTCGCTGCTGCCTATCAGAGGAAACTTTTTGGCTTATCGGCAGCTTTGTCATTACATGGCATCCTTGGACTTTGCGAGCGGGGGGGGGGAAGCAGTGCCCTGGCCTCGGGGGGGGGGAACGTATCAAAGCGAGTTTCCATTATTTCCTATGGGGAAACTCGCTTTGATAAACGAGCATTTTGGATTACGAGCATGCTCCTGGAACGGATTATGCTCGTAATCCAAGGTACCACTGTACAAACTAGCAACTAAACAGTTTTCAGGTAGGAATTTAACACAGGTAGGAACTTAACATAGGAGAACTAAAATCAGGAGAGATTAAACAAGGAGAAATTGCACAGTCAAGGAAGCCTAGGCTGCCCTCGAATCAGGAGGGAAACTGGGGATCAGAAAGTGAACACTAGGCAGGATCCTTAGTAATGAATACAATTTAGCATCTGACAATTTTATGTGGGAATTTAAACACAGAGAGACTTAAAATGAGGGAGGAAACTTAGACAAGGCGAGAACTGCAAAGTCTGGAAGTCTACGGCAGTCCTTGGAAGGGCTGGAGGGAAGCAGGGCTCCAGAGGTGAGCAGAGGTAGGACGGAGGGAGGAGGGACAAGATGGAGGAAGCTTCCTCCTTCCTCTGCCTTGGGGGGTCGTTAAGGAGAGAAGCTTTGGCGGGCCTCAGTGGGCTGAAGAGAAGCCGGGTGCTGAGGTGAGCAGAGGCAAGCTCGATCAAACTTGCAAAGGCTTCGGCAGCCCTCGGGTAGGCTGGAGGGAAGCAGGGGTACAGAAGTGAGCGGAGGCAGGGAAGATCCCTCCTGCTCGGGTGGCGTTGGCACCGAGGTGGCTGTTAATGAAGCGGAGAACGGCTCGACAAGGGGTGTTGGGGGCGGAGTTGGTTTCCACGCTGGCCAATTCCTTCCCTTGCGGTGGCTGGAGCCGAAGGAAGAGCTGGGGCCCAAAGATGGCTGGGTTTTTTCGGCAGAGAATAGGCTCAGCAAGGGCTGTTGGGGGCGGAGTTGGTCTCCCACGCCGGCCAACTCCTTCCCTTGCTGTGGCTGGAACTGAAGGAAGAGCTGGGGCCCGAAAAAGGCTGGTTTTTTTTCAGCAGAGAAACAGCTCAGCAAGGGCTGTTGGGGGCGGAGTTGGTCTCCCATGCCGGCCAACTCCTTCCCTTGCGGTGGCTAGAGCCGAAGGAAGAGCTGGGGCCCGAAGATGGCTGGGTTTTTTCCCCTTTTCTATTTGATTCTTAAGTACACCGGAGGACTGTGATTTTGTGTTGTTTTTTTTTAACTAAGATTTCAGAGCTCTTATCCTTTTTCTGGTCGAGAAGTACTTCAGGACTAGTTTCTCCTCATTCAGATCTCATGGCTTTGCTACCTGAATTTCAGGGAAGCCTCCACATATTCCAATTCATACGGCTTCCAGTATATACTTTTCAGTTCAACTCACCCATTGCCATTACCAGTATAGATCCTTTATTTAGGTCTGTTTTTTTTCCCCCAGACTCTTCATGAACTGTCTTATTGTGATGGCCACATCTATTCGATAACACAGCCTTCAGGTTTTTTCTTTTTCTAAACATCTGATTTTTTACCAGCTGTTTCTTCTTAAGAAATGGTTCAAGCAATATCTCAGAGCCTCTCCTTTCTTCTGGTTCTAGGCTTTCAATTTAAATTCCCTGTATTCATGTCTATATTTCATTGGGGTACTCCTAGACACCACTCTCATGGAGTGCGTTTCTTCTTCCAGCTCACTTTCAGACTCTCATCCATCTGTGTCCACAGTTGTTTCCTTTTCAACCCCTTTCTGACAGACACTTGATGGTTCTTCTGAGTAACAGGGTTTTCTCTGTTCCTGTTATGTCACAGGTAGGAATACCTTTTTGTACTCTTCAGTGGACTTTTGTATTCCAGTGATCTCAGGAGAGGGATCGTCTCTCAAAGCATGTATATCTCTGACAACATCTCATCTGCAGTTGCTTCAATTATGGCTGATCTCCTTTAGTCCCCTCCTTGCATGATCATCTTGACTGATGCATCTTTTTCTGCATGGGGGGGGTTTCATATGGACGATTTGCACCTTCACATTAATTTTCTAGGCTTCAGAGTGATGTTTTAGGCCCTCATGGTTTTTTCATCACTTACTCTGCCCTCAAGTCCTCCAGTCCTATGCACAATCAATCCAGTAGTTATGTACTACATAAACAAGCAAGGAGGCTCAGGCTCTCTCCTGTTGTCAGGAGGTCCTACACATATGGACTTGAGCTACTACTTGCATTCTGCTCTTGCGTCTTTTCACAATCATCAGTTGCCCCAGTTTTGTTCCAGACTTTCCCCCTTCTCCATCTGACAGCAGCTGTTTTTCTCCTGGATTGTACGGGTATGTTTCTATACACATCCCTTCATTTCTTCTCTTGTTGAGCATTTTATTCAAGCTCAAGAGAGAAGTAGCCACCATACGTCTCTTTTTTCCATGGTGGCCCAGGCTACATGGGTTCTCCTTTCTCTTTCAACTCAGTTTCAGGGAATTCGTACCTCTTCTGATATTCCATACTCAGTTCAATTTGACTTAGAGGTCTCAGATTCATTCTAATCTGCACTGAATTCCATTGTCAGTTGCTTTTTCTCGTGCTGTGTCCTTCTCAGCCTATTTGTCATCTTCTGGATGTCTCCAGGAAACTAGCCACTTAACAATGTTTCCATTAAGAGTGGTTTTGGTTTTTCTTATTGGTGTTTCTTTTTATCTTCATGTTCTACATTCCTACGTAGTGAAATTGCTCATGCATTCTTTCTACTTTTGTTGTTCTTAGTCTCGAGTCTATATCTCTCAGACTTCTTTCCAGTGCTATTGCATTTTTTCCCTTTGTCACTCGAAGGTCAACCTCTTACTGCTTCTCCTCTGGATTCCAGATTCATGACAGGGGTTTTTTCCTATGTAACCAAACTTCCTGTTTTCTCCTGTCGTTTGGGCCCTATTGTAGCCCTTTTCACTTGGTTTCAAGGATTATGATAGGGTTTTTTCTCCTGTGACACCACCTCTCTAGTCCCTTCATGTCGTTTGGGACCTTCCTGTAATTCTTTCCAGTTTGTTGAAGCCTTTTTCTGGCGGTTCATCTTTAGTTTCTTGCCTGGCAAGTGTGTTTCCTTATTGTTCTCACCTCTTCTAGGAGGGTCGGTGAGTTACCTGTATTAGTAGCAGATTCATCCTTCGCAGTTTTTCATCATGCCAAGGAGGTTCTTTGTACCCATCCAAGGTTTCTTCTAAAAGTTGTCACTTTTCTTTTCACCCGGTCACTTGTTCTGATTGTTTGTCCTTCTACACCTCATTCTCCTCCTTGAGAAACTTCTTTGTCTACTTTGGACTATACCTGGGCTTTATCCTGCTGCTTTGACAAGGCCTTAACCTTTTCTCTGACTTCTTTTGATTCACAAAAGTTAGGTCATTCTTATTCAAGAGAACGTTTTTTACACCTGGCTGGCTGTCTACATCTCGTTCTGCTATGCTTAGTCTGGCTTGGCACGAGACAGTCATGTCACAGCCTACAGAGTTTGAGCTCCAGCAGCTTTTTGTTGCTCTCCTTAGATCTACACCATTAAGGACCTCTGAAGCTGCCATCTGGTCCTCAGTTCATACCTTCACTTCTCACTATTGTCTGTATTCTTTCTCCAGACGGGATGGGCACGTCGGCCACTCTATATGTCAAATTATATTTTCTTTGGCCAACACTCCCACCATCCCATCTCTGTTAGCTTGGAGGTCACCATCAGTGAGAATATACTGCCTGCTTGTCCTGGGATAAAGCACAGTTACTTACCATAACAGGTATTATCCAGGGACAGCAGGCAGATATTCTCACAACCCACCCATCTCCCCGGGTTGGCTTCTTAGCTGGCGTATTTTAACTGAAGGACCGCACACCCTTATTGGGCGGGAAGGCACTCATGCATGTGCGGTTTGGATTATCGCGAACTTTCTAAGTTCTTAAAGTGGCAATGCACTTTTAAAGTGGTCTATACCGGGGCTCCGGCGGTGACGTCACCCATCAGTGAGAATATCTGGATAACACCTGTTATGGTAAGTAACTGTGCTATCAAGGCATGCTGGGGAAGTAAAATTCCTTGATGAAATTAAGGACTGCTTTATAGAGCAGCTTGTTTAATAATAATAATTTTATTTTATATACCGCCATACCCAAGAAGTTCTAGGCGGTTTACAACAGTTAATTATAATACAAACAATGCAAATCATTGAAAATCAACAAGTTATGTGCATACAATATAGGAAAAATACATACATGCCATATAAAAAGGTACAACAATCTTAAAAAGAATAAAAAAATTATAATGATAAAATATGTTAAGAACCCAGCCTGTTAAATAATTGAGTCTTTATCTGCTTTCTAAAATCAAGATAAGAAGAGGCATCCAGCACAATTTTGGCAAGCCATGAATTCAGTTTGGCCGCCTGAAAAGAAAAGCTTCTTTCAAAGAACCTTTTATAAAGACATAATTTTAATGAGGGAAAAGCAAACAAGTGTATTCTACGAGAGCTCGTATTGTTATAACTCTAAAGTAAAGTGGGGGTTGAAATAACCCAGTAACATACCAAATACTGTTTTGTAGCAAAGCATGAGAACTTGAAACATAGAAAATGACGGCAGAAAAGGGCCACGGCCCATCTAGTCTTCCCACCCCCTAACTTCCTCCATGAAGAGATCCCACATGCCAATCCCTTCTTTTCTTAAAATCTGGCATGCTGCTGGCCTCAATTACCTGTTGTGGAAGATTATTCCAGCATTCAACCACCCTTTCGGTGAAGAAATATTTTCTTCACTGAACAGAACTCTGGATTCTAATGGCAGCCAATGTAGCTTTTGATAGAAGGGGTGACATGTTCCCATTTCTTCAGGCCGAAAATAAGACGTACGGCCGAATTCTGAACCATCCTCAATTTCCTGATAATTTTCTTAAAGGCGCCCAGATATTTGATGTTACAATAATCAAGAATACTCAGAATGGACGATTGTACTAACAGATGAAAGGAGGCATCATCAAAGTACTTTTTTATGGTGCGGAGTTTCCAAAGCACCGAGA
This sequence comes from Geotrypetes seraphini, assembly GCF_902459505.1. NCBI lineage: Eukaryota > Metazoa > Chordata > Amphibia > Gymnophiona > Dermophiidae > Geotrypetes > Geotrypetes seraphini. The sequence continues at coordinate 593,847 of NC_047088.1, forward strand.
TACTCTTCTTAAATACTAAATCAGAATGTTTCTCCAATGTAAGATGTTTATCCAAAGTTACTCCTAATATTTTTAAGGATTGTTCAATTTAATAGTCCATCCCATTCACATGTATCATAGTTTCCTTGATTTTATCATTAGGAGCTGCTAAGAAAAATTTAGTTTTTTTCTGAGTTTAACTTTAATCTAAAAGCAGACATCCAGAATTCAACCTGATTTAAAATAATTTATAGAGAATTTGTAAACTCTGATGTAAAACAAGTTAGCGGAATGACTACAGTGATGTCATCCATCACTATCTACTATAGTGATGTCATCCATCACTATTTACCATGCCCCACTAACATGATCAAACAACTACAGACAGTTCAGAACACTGCACTCAGATTAATTTATTCTCTCGGAAAATTTGACCACATCACCAGTGCCTATAGAGACTCACATTGGCTACCGATCCAAGCTAGAATTCAATTCAAACTTTACTGTCTACTCTTCAAAGCAGTTTACGGTACGGCACCAGTCTATCTATATAAACGCCTAAATTGTATCCTTCCTACTAGGACAAGGAGATCACAGACACCATTCGCCTATCCATCATTCAAAAGCGCTCAGCGTAAAAAACTATATGATAGTCTCCTTACAACGCAAGCAGCAAAACTTGAACCTTCCATTTCCAAATTGTTAACCACAACTTCTGACCTCAAAGCATTCTGTAAAGAAATCAAAACTCTTCTATTCATAAAGTATATACAACCTACATAAACTCCTCCTCCTCCTAATCCCTCTATAATTTTCCCTAAGTATAGTCCATTCCCTGGTACCATCTTCTTAACGTCCTAAAAAAAATATCTAGAAACCCAATTAATCAACCTGATTCCTAACATCTACTAAAATCATCAATCCTAACATTGTTAGGAAACCAGATAAGCCTCTGTGTAATGTAACCTGTAATAATTTTCCTATGTAATGTAATTCACTATGTAAAGTAACTTCCTAGGGAATGTAATTTCTTATGTAATATATCCAGAAATAATTTCCTATGTATTGTAATCTGAACCTCTATTCTGTAACCTGTAACCGCAATTTTCCATCTGTTTATGCTATTTATATATTTTTATTTTATTTTTATTATTTTTTTTAATTCTAATTTAATTTTCACTGAAAACTTGTTGAGATGTCTATATTTCTGTCTTTATTCTATATTTTTTTACTATTCATTAATTGTTTTCTCAGGTACTTTAGCTAGATTGTGAGCCTTTGGGACAGTTAGGGAATTTCAAAGTACATATTTTATTTATTTTATTTTAATGTATCTTTAATGTATCTTCATTGTAAACCGCTTTGAACCTCACGGTATAGCGGAATATAAGAAATAAAATAAAATCATCCGCATAGATAAAAAATTTGAGCTTTAAACTCTGCAAGAGATTTCCTAAGGAAACAAGATAGATGTTAAATAGGGTGGGGGACTAAAGGGAGCCCTGTGGAACCCCACAAGAGTTGTCCCAACCATAGGAGAAAGTATCCATCCTTAAACACCTTATAGGATCTATTTCTCAGGAACCCACAGAACCAATTTAGGACATAACCCGAGATTCCATCGGATTCCAAACAATCCAGAAGAATGGTATGGTTTAGGTACAGAGAAGTGGCAAAACAATTCTAGACTTAATCCTTAGTGGAGTGCATGATTTGGTGCAGGCGGTAATAGTGCTGGGGCCACTTTATAACACTGATCATAACATGATCAGATTTGATATAATATTTGGAATAAGTAAACACGGAAAATCCAATACAATAGCATTTAGCTTTAACAAAGGAGACTATGATAACATGAGGAGAATGGTAAAAAAGAAACTTAGATGAGCAGCTGCAAAGGTCAAAAATTTACATCAGGCGTGGATGTTTAAGAACATAACAACATAAGAATAGCTTTACTGGGTGAGACCAATGGTCCATCAAGCCCAGTAGCCCATTATCAAGGTGGCCAATCCAGGTCACTAGTACCTGGCCAAAACCCAAGAAGTAGCAATATTCCATGCTATCAATACAGGGCAAGCAGTGTCTTCCCCCATGTCTTTCTCAGTAACTGACTATGGACTTTTCCTCCAGGAATTGTCCAAACCTTTCTTAAAACTAGCTATGCTATCCGCTCTTACCACATCCTCTGACGTGTTCCAAAGCCTAACTATTTTCTAAGTGGAAAAAAAATTTCCTCCTATTGGTTTTAAAAGTATTTCCCTGTAACTTCATCTAGTGTCCCCTAGTCGTTGTAATTTTTGATGGAGTGAAAAATCGATCCACTTGTACCCGTTCTACTCTACTCAGAATTTTTTAGACTTGAGTCATATCTCCCTTCAGCCATCTCTTTTCCAAGCTGAAGAGCCCTAACCGTTTTAGTTTCTCCTCATACGAAAGGAGTTCCATTTACCATCTTGGTCGCTCTTCTTTGAACCTTTTCCAGCGCCACTATATCTTTCTTGAAATAAGGAGACCAGAATTGAATGCAATAAATGAGGTCGCACCATGGAGCGATACAGGGGCATTATGACAGTCTTAGTTTTGTTAACAATCCCTTTTTTAATAATTCCCAGCATCCTGTTTGTTTTTTTGGCCGCTGTCATACATTTGGCGGAAGGTTTCATTGTATTGTCTACAATGATACCCAGATCCTTTTCTTGGGCACTAACCCCGAAGGTGGACACTAGCATCTATTAACTGTGATTCAGGTTATTCTTCCCAATGTGCATCACTTTGCATTTGTCCACATTAAATTTCATCTGCCACTTGGAAGCTCAGTCTTCCAATTTCCTAAGGTCTGCCTACAATTTTTCACAATCCGCATGCGTTTTAACAACCACTGGAGGAAGATGTTAAACAGCATGGATGACATAGCGGATCCTTGCGGTACCCCTACGTCTGTTTCTTTCCAGTTACTTGTATTCCCCTACCATTTTACCCTCGTTAGTCTTTTGGATAGAAAGGACTCTATCCATGCTATGACTTTTCCTTTGAGGCCCAATTGTATGCATCTTAATTTTAGCAGCGTGTGTTGGACTAGGTCGAAGGCTGCCAAGAGGTCCAGGAACTCCAGCAGTACATCTTCTCCTTTTGCATAGTATATGAGGACCAAGTCCTTTACTGCTACTAGCATGTTTTCCGTGCTCAGGTGACTTCTGAACCCTGATTGAGGGTTCAGAGGAGAGCGACGCGTCTGATAAGGGGATGGAAAACCTTTCATACGCTGAGAGATTGGAGAAACTGGGTCTTTTCCCTGGAGAAGAGGAGGCTTAGAGGGGATATGATAGAGACAAGATCATGAAGGGCACAGAGAGAGTAGAGAGGGACAGATTCTTCAAACTTTTGAATAATAAAAGAACAAGAGGGCATTCAGAAAAGTTGAAAGGTGACAGATTCAAAACGAATGCTAGGAAGTTCTTCTTTACCCAACGTGTGGTGGACACCTGGAATGCTCTTCCAGAGAGCATAATAGGGCAGAGTACGGTACTGGGGGTCAAGAAAGGATTGGACAATTTCCTGCTGGAAAAGGGGATAGAGGATTACTGCACAGGTCCTGGACCTGTTGGGCCACCACATGAACGGACTGCTGGGCACGATGGACCTCAGGTCTGACCCAGCAGAGGCATTGCTTATGTTTTATGGTCTTGGCAGGCTAGTTTGTCTATTAGTTTAGATATTCACAGTTGGTTGACTACCGGTCTGTAGTTGGAGGGATCTTCTAGGTCTTTTTCTTTACTTTTTAGGATGATTGAGAGTTTCCATTTAAGTGACACATGTCCAGATTGTAATAATTCATTGATAAGGTCCATGAGGTAAGAGAGTCCTGGGCTTTGAGCTCTCTCATCTGGTGTATCAGGCATGTGTTGAGGGATGGTAGCTAGGTATTTGGGACCTGAGTTGGAAACAGGATAATGGGCTTGATGGACCTTCGGTCTCTCCAAGTATGGCAGTTCTTATGTTCTTATAATAGTGGGCCCGATTTCACTCTTCTCAGAAGTTTCTTCACCTGGATTTATGTGATGGGTTCATACTCTTCTATTTTTCCTCCCATTTCCCTTTTGTATATTAATATGTTGTTGTTTACGCCATTGCCTTTCTGTAGCTTCATTATTTTCTCTGTGAAAAAGTTGCTGAATTCTTTACTGATTGGGGAACATTTGTTAGTAATTTCTTTGTTTTTTTCCCCAACAAACCATACACTACCTGGTATAGGGTTTATGTGGAGTATCCAGCTTCAAATATTTTTTTTGAATGGAATTCTTTTCTTATCTTCTTGATGTGAATTCTATTGCCTCTAAGCCAGGTTTTTCTGGTTTCTTCATCTTCGTCTATATTAAAAAAAGGAGGAAGGAAGACCAAACAGCAGCCAGCTGGTTAATGAGTGAGGTAAAGGAAGCTATTAGAACTAAAAGAGAATCCTTCAGAAAGTGGAAGAAGGGTCCGACTGAAAATAATTTTAAATAGCACAAGGAATGGCAAGTGAAATGCAAGGCACTAATTAGGAAGGCAAAGAGAGACCTTGAAAAGAAGATTGTGCTGGAAGCAAAAATGCACAGTAAAAACTTTTTTAGGTATGTTAAAATCAAGAAGCGGGGAAGAGAATCAGTTGGACCACTAGATCAGTGTTTTTCAACCTTTTTACACCCATGGACTGGCAGAAATAAAATAATTATTTTGTGGACCGACAAACTACTAGGACTAAAATTTAAAAACCTCATTTCCGCCCCATCTCCGCGAGCTCGGTCACCTCAGTAACTATAGAAAAATAGACAAATATAGTGTAAAATATAGACAGCAGATATAAATTCTCAAAACTGACACGTTTTGATTATTAAATTGAAAAATAAAATAATTTTATCCCAGGACAAGCAGGCAGCATATTCTCACATGTGGGTGACGTCGCCGATGGAGCCCCGTAGCGGACGTTTTCGCAAGCAGACTTGCTCGAAGACCTTAAGGCTTGCGGTTGGCCAGCGCATGCACACGTGCCCCTCCCACCCTGCCTAGGGCATGCATCTCCTCAGCGTGTCCTCAGTTCTCTGTTTTCCGCGGAGCCAGAAGCACTGCTCCCTTACTTCGCACATTCTCTTTGTCCCTCTTGCACCACAGCTTATTTGGTTTATTTCTTTTGAGTTGCTATGCTCGCGTCTTTCATTTTCTTTATTTTCATTTTTTTTTCGATTTGTATAATTTTGACCGGATTCCCGGTCTTTCTCTGGCCACCTGGCCTTGCGGGGCCGCGGATCTCATTTTTCTTATGTCCCGGCCTCATTCCAGCTTTAAAAACTGCACTAAGTGCAACCGGGTTATTTCCATTACCAATCCTCATCGTTGGTGTGTGGAGTGCCTGGGTGCAGAGCACCGTGCTGAGTCGTGTCCCTGTTGTGCGACTTTACAACCGCGGGCTCTTCGTTGGAGGGTAACCAAGATTCTCCAACTCTTTGGCCCCATGGATCCTGGGGGACAGGCCTTGAGCTCGGCCTCAGCGCCCTCATTGGGTACCTCAGCCTCGAAGTCCTCGGCCTCGAAGTCCCCGTGGCCTCGAAGGCTCCGGCCTCGGCTTCTCCTGCTACCCAGGCCTCGGGTAAGTCTCCTCTTTCCTCCTCAGGTGTGCCGGCAAAGAAGCCTACCCCAGAATCTCATGTCAGCGCCACCTCGTCAGCGTCTTCGAGACATCACTCTAAGCGTGCCTCTTCACATAGGGAGTACTCTTCCTCGAGGTCACCCCCGAAGGAGCGCATTGCTGCATCTGCGACCCACCTTCCTTTGGTCTCGGTGCCAATGTTAGAGGACATACTTAAGGCTATTATTACCACACAGTTTTCCTCAGTGGTAAGCCAACTAGTCCCGACTTCGACACCTTTGACCACGGTCTCGACCCAGTTGCAGTCTGACAAGCCTGAGCGTCCTCTCGTCTCTCGAGGCCTTACCTGTAAGACCCGTCGGGTTCCCTCAAGCGAGTCTTCCTCCCCTGAGTCACCGGTGACTTTTTGGGGGTCCTGGCCAGGGGCCAAGTTTTCCCCCGCTACTGCGGTGAGGCTCGCCTCTTCTAAAAAGCCCTGGTCTTCCCCGACTTGTCGGGGCAGGTCTCCGACCTCGAGACCAGCCAGACACACACTTGTCCTTGAATTGGACTCTAGTATATGTTCCCCATCGAGGCGGTTGTCGGCTTCTAAAGGGCCTGTTTCGAAGCCAGTTGGGGATTTTTCTTATACCCCGTCTTCTCCGAGGCTCCCCCAGTGATTTCCTCGAATTCCGGCACGGGGCCGTTCCTCGACGCCCCCTACACGCCTTAGTCGAACCTCTTCGGTCTCCCGTTCACGGGACTCTGAGGCTCCGGCTTACTATTCCAGGGAAGTTTCTCCCTCTTTCTCGGCTGCACCCTGATCTCGGTCAGAATCTCCTCTGGAGGATGAATCTTCTTCTCGGACCTCCTCCTTTTCTCGCTTCATCTCTGACATGGGCAGAGCTCTGAACTAGAGAGTTGCGCGGGGACAGAAATCCCACCCGTCCCCACCCATCCCCGCCAAAGTCTCACCCATCCCCGTGAAGAATCCCTCTGTCCCCACCCGTCCCTCTGAGGAATCCCCTCCGTCCCCGCCCGTCCCTATAAACTTCAGAAATAGTTATTTCATTTAATTATGCTACTGAATTAAAGGCTCTGGTATAAACCCATTTACAAATAAGCAAAAAGACTTTATTAATTTGGAAATATTAATTGGGAAGAATACATACTTTGTAAACGGGTTTCTACCAGAGCCTCTTGTGTTTATAAATTTTTATCAACACAACTAATATACTACTTTATCCTGAAGCAAAAAAAAAAAAAAAGAAATAGAATTCTTTTCCTACCTTTGTTGCCTGGTTTCTGCTTTCCTCATGTTCTCATTCAGTTCCTTCCATCCACTGTCTCTCTTCCTTCTGCGTCTTCCATTTGCTCTGTTACTGTGCCTCTCCCTTTCTCCCCCCTTCCAAATTGGTCTGGCACCCATCTTCTTCCCTCCGCTCCCCCCATAGTCTGGCATCTCTGTCTTCTTCTCTGCCAGCGTCTTCTCCCCACTCTCTGTTCCCCATTTCCTTTCAACGTCCTTCTCCTCCCTCTGTCTTCCCCATGTCCTTTCAGTGTCCTTCTCCCCCCCTCTGTCTTCCCCATGTCCTTTCAGTGTCCTTCTCCCCCCTCTGTCTTCCCCATGTCCTTTCAGTGTCCTTCTCTCCTCTCTGTCTTCCCCATGGCCTTTCAGCGTTCTTCTCCACCCCCCCCACCCGGTGTTCCCTATGTCCTTTCAGCATCCTTCTCCATCCCTTTGTCTTCCCCATGTGCTTTCAGTGTCCTTCTCCCCCCCCCCCACATCTTCCCCATGTCCTGTCAGCATCCTTCTCCCCCTTCTGTCTTCCACAAATGCTTTCAGTGTCCTTCCCCCCCCCCCCGTCTTACCCATGGCCTTCCAGCGTCCTTCTCCACCCCTTTGTCTTCCCCAGTGCTTTCAGCGTCCTTCTCCCCCCTCCTTCTCTCCCGCCCCGGGTGCAGCACAGCCGGCCAGGCCCCCTTACTTTTGTGGCGCTTCCCCGACCGATCGACCGACAACAGCCCCGGTCTGACAAACCTCCCTGCCCTTAACCGCGAATCTAAATTTCCTTCTTACAGCTGCTGTCGGTCGGTCGGGGAAGCACTACAAAATTAAGGGGACCTGGCCGGCTGTGCTGCACCCAGGGCGGGGCGGACCGCCCCCTCCCTTGGTAGCCACTCGAGCCGCGAGGCTACTCCTCCTTACCTACCCTGCCTGCAGCACAGAGCCGAACGGAAGTCTTCCCGACGTCAGGGCTGACGTCGGAGGGAGGGAGAGCTTTGTTTAAGCCCTCCCTCCCCTCCGACGTCAGTGCTGACATTAGGAAGACTTCCGTTCGGCTCTGTGCTGCAAGCAGAGCAGGTAGGGAGAAAAGCCGTGCGACTTAGTACATCCAGCCCCGCAGGAACCCCGCGACCCTCGGAGGCGTCCCCACGGGATCCCCGCGACCCTAGGGGGCATCCCCATGGGATTCCTGCGACCCTAGGGGGCGTCACCACGGAATCCCTGTGACCCGAAGGGGGAACCCGCGGGATTCCCGTCGTCCCCGTTCCCGTGCAGCTCTCTACTCTGAACTTGGATCTTCAGTCCGACTCCCGCTTTACCCAGGAATACCTGGCGGAATTGGGAGTTGACAATACACCTCGTGAGGCGCTTCACCCTCCGGTGCATCAGGTTCTCCAGCAGACTTTTCTCCGGAACCTGGAGACACCGTATGCTGTCACGGCTATTCCCTCCAAGTTGGAGTCCCGTTACTGGACTATCCCGGTTAAAGGGTTTGAAGGTGCTCAGCTTTCCCACCAATCCTTGGTGGTTGAGTCTTCCTTGAAGAAATCAAACCCTTTGAAGGTTTACGCTCCTGTCTCCCCGGGCAGGGAGGGCCGCACGATGGACAAATTTGGTTGCCGACTTTATCAGAATTCGATGATGATGAACCGTGTCCTTAATTACAATTTCTTCTTCAAGTCCTACCTCCGGTTCTGTATAGATGCCCTCTGCTCATTCCAGGAGGTTGTTCCAGAGCCTCGGCGTCAGGAGTTTTGTCACCTCGATGAAACTCTCTCCCACCTCCGCCTGTATATGTTTCAGGCCTCTTAAGACACCTTTGAATTGTCCTCGAGAGTTACAGCCTCGCTTGGCTCCGGATCACCTTGCCAATCTCCCGTGTGTGGGTCATGAGCTCTTCAATGTTTCCATAGAGGCAGCCAAGAAGCGCCTCTCGGACCACGAGTCTCTGGTGAAACTTAAGTCGAAGGCTCCTCCGGCTCGCCAATATAAAATTCCTCTCTGGAGGTACCCGCAAAAATCCACTCCTGCTTTCTCTAGGCCTCCTGCGAAACGGCCCCTGCAGCAGCAGCCACGTCAACCTAAGACTCAGCCGCTAGCCCTGGCGAAGACCGGGCCGTCCTTTTGACAATTCCAGTCCGAGCTTTCAGGCTCCCTTTCTGGAGCCTTCCCCATCGGGGGTCGTCTCCATCATTTCTGTGCCCAGTGGGAAAGCCTTACCACCGACAGTTGGGTGCTGTCTATCATCTGGGAGGGGTACTCCCTCCACTTCAGTCGTGTACCCCTGGACCTGCCTCCAAAAGCGTTTCCTTCTGCTCGGTCTCAGCATCCCCTCCTTCTGCAGGAAGCTCGGGCCCTTCTTCGCCTTTGGGCGGTCGAGGAGGTTCCCCCAGAACAGTGGAACTCTGGATTTTACTCCCGGTACTTCCTGGTGCCCAAGAAGACGGGGGATCTGCGTCCGATCCTGGACCTTGTGCTCTGAACAAGTTTGTGGTCCGGGAACAATTCAGAATGCTCACCCTTCCCACATTATATCCCCTCTTGGATGAGGGGGACTGGCTGTGCTCACTAGACCTCAAGGAGGCGTACACACACATTCCGATCCACCCGGGCTCTCATTGGTATTTGAGATTCCGGGTGGGGGATCTCCATCTTCAGTATCGTGTTCTTCCCTTCGGCCTGGCAGCCTCTCCGAGGGTTTTCACGAAATGTCTGGTTGTGGTAGCAGCGGCCCTGCGCCTCCACGGCCTGCAGGTGTTTTCCTACCTCGACGACTGGTTGATCAAAGTGTCCTCTCGCAACGAAGTCCTGTGAGCAATGACTCAAACCATCGTGCTCCTTCAGAGTCTCGGCTTCGAGGTGAACTTTTCCAAGTGTCACGTCTGCCCGTGCCAGTCTCTCGAGTTCATCGGAGTAGTCCTGGACATGGTTCGTCTCCGCTCCTTCTTGCCTCGGCCTCATCAGGAGGCCCTTATCCGTTTGTGCCGAATGGTGGCCCATCTGCACTCGGCGCCGGCTCAACTCATGATGGTCCTCCTAGATTACATGGCCTTCACGGTTCACGTGACTCCTTTTGCCAGACTTCATCTCCGTAATCCTCAATGGACTCTGGCATCCCAGTGGATCCAGGATCGGGATTTTCTCTCTCGACGCATTGTCGTGACTCCTTTGTTCAGGAGGTCTCTCCGTTGGTGGATGCTCTCTTCCAATCTTTCCAGAGGTTTTCTGTTCCATGCTCCTCCTCCGCAGAAAGTCCTCACGACGGACTCGCCAACCTATGCTTGGGGGGCTCATCTGGACGGTCTGCGCACCCAGGGTCTTTGGTCCCGTGCCGACCGCCTTTGTCACATCAATCTTTTGGAGCTTCAGGCGATTTTCCTCGCTCTGAAAGCCTTTTGTCACCTCCTTCGCGACCGAGTGATGCTAGTTCGCATGGACAACCAGGTCGCCATGTATTATATCAACAAACAGGGGGGCACGGGGTCCAGGTCCCTGTGCCAGGAGGCGATGCGGCTCTGGAACTGGGCCATCCGCCGCAACATATTCATTCGAGCTGTCTACATTCAGGGCCAGCGGAACTATCTGGCAGAGAAGTTGAGTCGTCTTCTGCAGCCTCACGAATGGTCCTTCCACTCCGTGACCCTGCATCAGGTGTTTGCTCGTTGGGGGACTCCGGATGTCGATCTGTTCACGTCCCCCCCTCAATCACAAGTTGCCCCGCTTCTGCTCCAGGGTTTACACCCCTCTCAGGATCGAGGCGGATACCTTCCTGCTGGATTGGATGAACGAGTTCCTGTATGCATTCCCTCTGATTCTGAAGACTCTCGTCAAGCTCAAGTCCATGAGTGCCACCATGATTCTGATAGCCCTGGGGTGGCCCCGACAGCCGTGATTCTCCCTTCTGTTGCAACTCAGTGCCAGGGAGTCTCTTCCTCTGCCTATTTTTCCTTCTCTGCTTACACAGAGTCGGGGTTCTCTGCATCATTCCAACCTCCAGCCTCTGCACTTAACAGCTTGGTTCCTTGAGACTTAATGCCCTCGTTCCAGTTCTCCTAGCATGTGCTGGATGTCCTGTAGGCGTCTTGGAAGGAGCCAATGTTACCATCAGAAGTGGACCCGCTTTTCTTCCTGGTGTGCTACTCGACAGCTGGAGCCACTGTCCGCCTCCTTGTCTTCTGTCCTGGATTATCTGTTGCACTTGTCTGGCGCTGGCCTCATGTCCTCTTCGGTTCAAGTCCACTGTAGTGCCATTGAGAAACCTTATGGCTGAAATATTGCTTGGTGGCTGGGCTTCATACTTCAGGACTCAAGGAGCATACTAGCTTTCACTCTTTGGCATGTCATCTTTATGAACTTCTAACATCAGATCCTATTGTCTGACTGGAATTTACTTTAATTTTATATATTTATACTTTAGAGGATGTGATAAACAAAGGTAAACTGCTTGAGTTTTCACAATTGCAACATAAATTTGGTTTAAATAAATCGCAATATTTCAAGCGGTTGCAATTGAAGCAGGCCATTCAGGCGGGGTTCCCTGATTGGAAAAATCTTAATAATTATCATAGCCTGGAATTCTTATCTTTTCAGATAGATTCTATGGGTCACCAGGCCGCAATGTGGTATAAATTAATATCTGGATTTTTAAATAAAAAACAAAAACATGGTCTTAGAGACATTTGGAGCATTGAGATTAAGCATCAGATTACTGCATTTCAATGGCCACGACTTTGGTCTTGGAGGTTAAGATGTACAGTCTCAGCATCTATGAGACAAACATGTTTTTTTCTTTTACATAAAGCTTTTTGGACCCCTGTTCGTTTACAAAAACTTGATAGCTCTAAGTCTAATAGATGCTGGCACTGTCATCTTGAGGCGGGGACATTAGATCATCTTTTATTTTATTGTCCATTCATATTATTATTTTGGAAATCAATTTGGCCTCAAATAAATAGGATGTTGGAGAATCCGGTAGTCTTGACATATGATACGATTTTATTTGGCACAGCAATGAGAGCAAAGAGTCAAATTTCTTCAAATAACAACAAACTTTTATTTATATTAACTGGAGTAGCAGTTCAACAAATAACACACAATTGGAAAAACTATGACAGGTTAAATTATAACTTTTGGTGGAATTCAGTATGCCATATATATAAAATGGAGTGTACATTTGCAACACAAAAAAGGTATATAGATAAGTACAAGAAGATTTGGGGACCATTAACAGACTTTTGCAATGAATGATATAATTTTCCCATAATAAGATATTTGATAAGGGGGGTAGTGGGTGGGTTTATTTTATTCATCATAAAATATAAATAATTTAACATTATATTTTGTTTTATTGTATGCATTTCTCAAAGAAAGGGGAGGGAGAGGGGTTATAATTGAGTAATACCGTATTTTCACGCATATAACGCGCGCGTTATACGCGTTTTTACCTACCGCGCATACCCCTCGCGCGTTATATGCGTGAGCGCGGTATACGAAAGTTTTCAAACATAGTTCCCACCCCGCCCGACGCCCGATTCACCCCCCCAGCAGGACCACTCGCACCCCCACCCCGAACGACCACTCGCACGTGCTCCCACCCGCACCCGCATCCACGATCGGAGCAAGAGGGAGCCCAAGCCCTCTTGCCCGGCCGACTCCCCGACGTCCGATACATCCCCCCCCCGGCAGGACCACTCGCACCCCCACCCCGAAGGACCGCCGACTTCCCGACAATATCGGGCCAGAAGGGAGCCCAAACCCTCCTGGCCACGGCGACCCCCTAACCCCACCCCGCACTACATTACGGGCAGGAGGGATCCCAGGCCCTCCTGCCCTCGACGCAAACCCCCCTCCCCCCCAACGACCGTCCCCCCCCCCAAGAACCTCCGACCGCCCCCCCAGCCGACCCGCGACCCCCCTGGCCGACCCCCACGACCCCCCCACCCCCCTTCCCCGTACCTTTGGAAGTTGGCCGGACAGACGGGAGCCAAACCCGCCTGTCCGGCAGGCAGCCAACGAAGGAATGAGGCCGGATTGGCCCATCCGTCCTAAAGCTCCGCCTACTGGTGGGGCCTAAGGCGCGTGGGCCAATCAGAATAGGCCCTGGAGCCTTAGGTCCCACCTGGGGGCGCGGCCTGAGGCACATGGGCCCAACCCGACCATGTGCCTCAGGCCGCGCCCCCAGGTGGGACCTAAGGCTCCAGGGCCTATTCTGATTGGCCCACGCGCCTTAGGCCCCACCAGTAGGCGGAGCTTTAGGACGGATGGGCCAATCCGGCCTCATTCCTTCGTTGGCTGCCTGCCGGACAGGCGGGTTTGGCTCCCGTCTGTCCGGCCAACTACCAAAGGTACGGGGAAGGGGGGTGGGGGGTCGTGGGGGTCGCCAGGGGGGTCGCGGGTCGGCTGGGGGAGCGGTCGGAGGTTCTTGGGGGGGGCGGTCGTTGGGGGGGAGGGGGGGTTGCGTCGAGGGCAGGAGGGCCTGGGATCCCTCCTGCCCGTAATGTAGTGCGGGGTGGGGTTAGGGGGTCGCCGTGGCCAGGAGGGTTTGGGCTCCCTTCTGGCCCAACTACCAAAGGTACGGGGAAGGGGGGTGGGGGGGTCGTGGGGGTCGCCAGGGGGGGTCGCGGGTCGGCTGGGGGGGCGGTCGGAGGTTCTTGGGGGGGGGGCGGTCGTTGGGGGGGGGGGGGTTTGCGTCGAGGGCAGGAGGGCCTGGGATCCCTCCTGCCCGTAATGTAGTGCGGGGTGGGGTTAGGGGGTCGCCGTGGCCAGGAGGATTTGGGCTCCCTCCTGGCCCGATATTGTTGGGGAGTCGGCGGTCCTTCGGGGGGAGGGATGTATCGGACGTCGGGGGGGGGGGCATCAGGCTTTCAGGATGGGGACAGACCTTCAAGGGGGGACAGTGCACGGAAGTCAGGGGGGGGTGAACGGAGAGTCGGGACAGCGCACGGAGAGGCGGGGCAGTGCACGGAAGTCAGGGGGGGGTGAACGGAGAGTCGGGACAGCGCACGGAGAGGCGGGGCAGTGCACGGAAGCCAGGGGGGGCGAACGGAGAGTCGGGACAGCGCACGGAGAGGCGGGACAGTGCACGGAAGTCAGGGGGGGTGAACGGAGAGTCGGGACAGCGCACGGAAAGTCGGGGCAGTGCACGGAAGTCAGGGGGGGGTGAACGGAGAGTCGGGACAGCGCACGGAGAGGCGGGGCAGTGCACGGAAGTCAGGGGGGTGAACGGAGAGTCGGGCAGCATGCGCGGTATAATCGTGAGCGCGTTATACCAAAGTTTTTGTGCTTATCATCGTGATTTCTGCGCGCTATACACGTGTGCGCGTTTTATACGGGTGCGTGTTATTTGCGTGAAAATACGGTAGTTGACATACTTATTACTTATTGAGTATTATATGCTGTTTAAAAATTATAGTAAAAGAGTATATAATGAAATGTTATATTTACAGTAAGGTATGAAAGAATGTCAAGTGTATACTTAATGAATTTGTATGAATTTAGATTGTACATTTGTTATATGAAAAATGAATAAAAAAACTTAAAACATTAAAAAAAAATTTTTTTTTAATATATTTTATTTGTATTTTAATCCTAATTTAATTTATTCACTGAATACTTGTTGGGATGTTCATATCTTGTCTCTATCTCTGTTTTTATCTTTTCTATCTTTACCATTTTAATAATTGTTTTCTCAGGTACTTTAGCTAGATTGTGAGCCTTCGGGACAGTTAGAGAACTTTCAAGTACCTATCTTTATTTATTTTTATTTTATTGTATCTTTAATGCATCTTTACTGTAAACCGCTTTGAACCTCATGGTATAGCGGTATATAAGAAATAAAATAAAATAAAATTATTGATTGTAAGCGTGCGCTGGCCTCCTACTTGAAGTGCACTGCTCCTCATCGATCTGAACATAAGAAGCGCCATCTCCGGATCAGACCTTCGGTCCATCAAGTCCGGTGATCCGCACACGCGGAGGCCCTGCCAGGTATACACCTGGCTTACCCTATAGCCAACCATATCTCTATATGCCTCTCTCAAGGAGATATGCATCTAGTTTGCCCTTGAAGCCTAGGACTGTCGATTCTGCAATAATCTCCCCTGGGAGAGTATTCCAGATGTCAACCACTCTCTGTGTGAAGCAGAACTTCCTGATATTAGTCCTGAACTTGCCCCCCCTTAGCTTCATTTTATGTCCTCTTGTCCGTGTCAAATTGGACAATGTAAATAATCTTCTCTGCTCTATTTTGTCGATTCCTTTCAGTATTTTGAAGGTCTCGATCATATCCCCACGCAGTCTCCTTTTCTCAAGGGAGAACAATCCCAGTGTTTTAAGTCGATCCTCATATTCCAGTTTCTCCATACCCTTCACTAGTTTAGTTGCTCGCCTCTGCACCCTCTCCAGCAGTTTTATATCCTTCTTTAGGTAGGGAGACCAATGTTGGACGCAGTATTCCAAGTGTGGTCTGACCATTGCCCTATAAAGCGGCATTATAACTTTCTCCGATCTACTCGAGATTCCTTTCTTTATCATGCCCCCAACTGTTCCTCTTTTTCGATCCCAATTGCTTGGGTCGGTCTGTTTCTAAGCGGACCATTTCTAACTGGTTGGCCGCTTGTATCTCTTTCTGTTACGCTCAGGCTGGTCTCTCCCTGCTGGGTCGAGTCACAGGCCACAGTGTCCGAGCGATGGCGGTGTCTGTTGCTTTCCTCCACTTGACTCCCATCGAGGAAATCTGTAAGGCTGCCACTTGGTCCTTGGTTCATACTTTCACTTCGCATTACTGTCTGGATGCTTTCTCCAGGCGTGACGGCCACTTTGGCCAGTTAGTTTTGCAACATCTCTTCTCCTAAATTGCCAACTCTCCCTCCATCTCTTTCTGGTTAATTGGAGGTCACCCAAATGTAGAAAATATTCTGCCTGCTTGTCCTGAGATAAAGCACTTATCGTAACGGGTGTTATCCAGGGACAGCAGGCAGATATTCTCACTACCCACCCACCTCCCCATGGTTGGCTTCTTTGCTTGCTATCTGAACTGAGGTGACACATGCCCTAGGCAGAGTGGGAAGTGCACGCGCAGGCCAATCGCAAGCCTGAAGGTCTTTGAGCAAGTCTACTTGCGAAAACGTCCGCTAGGGGGCTCCGTCGGTGACGTCACCCACATGTGAGAATATCTGCCTGCTGTCCCTGGATAACACCCGTTACGTTAAGTAACTGTGCTTTTCCTACCTTTGCTGTCTGGTGATTTCATGAGTCTCTGGTTGCGTTTCCTTCTGTCTGTGTATCCTTTCTTTCATTTCTTTCTTTCTGCACTCAGGCCCAAGAATTGTCCCTTTCTATTCCCTCCCTCTTTCCTTCCTATGTCCTTAGTGCCCCCGGTGCCTCCTTCCCATGACTTTAGTGCCCCCAGTGCTTCCTTCCCATGTCTTTAGTGCCCCCAGTGCCTTCTTCCCAAGTCCTTAGTGCCCCTTCCTATGTCTTTAGTGCCCCTGTGCCTCCTTCCCATGTCTTTAGTGCCCCCAGTGCCTCCTTCCCATGTCTTTAGTGCCCCCAGTGCCTCCTTCCCATGTCTTTAGTGCCCCCAGTGCCTCCTTCCCATGTCTTTAGTGCCCCCAGTGCCTCCTTCCCATGTCTTTAGTGTCCCCAGTGCCTCCTTCCATTTCCTTAGTGACCCCAGTGCCTCCTTCCATTTCCTTAGTGCCCCCAGTGCCTCCTTCCCATGTCTTTTGTGCCCCCAGTGCATCCTTCCCATGTCTTTAGTGCCCCCAGTGCCTCCTTCCTATGTCCCTCTCACTGCCTTCCACACTTTGTCCCACCCCCGAAGCTAGCCTGCCTGCCTATCTACCTCTCTCCCTTCATACCTGGCCAAAGCCAGTCTTCTTGCTTGTCTACCTCCTTCCCTCCATGCCGCACAAAAAAAAAAGCCTCCCTCCTTCCTTTCCCCGTGTCGTCTGCTATCTAACCGCCCTGCTGCTGCTACTGCTAAAGTCGACACGAAGTCTTCTTTCCAACGTCAATTCTGACGTCGGAGAGGACGTTCTGGGCCAGTCAGACAGCGATAGGCTGGCCCAGAACGTCCTCGTCTGAAAGAAGACTTCCTGTCGGCTTTAGCAGCAACAGCAGGGCGGTAAGATAGCAGCCGACCCGGGGAAAGGAAGGAGGGAAGTTTTTTTTTTGTTTTTTTTTTTGCGTGACAGGTAGGGAAATGATCGCCTGTCCCGTTGTCCCCAAGCACAGCTTCTGGACGCTGTCCCGAAGCTGTGTGTGGGGACAACAGGACAGGAGGTCTTAATCTTTCCGGCCCTGTGCAGACCAGCAGAAATTTCCTGCGGACCGGCGGTTGAAAAACAGTGCACTAGATGACTGAGGGAAATAAGGGGCTGTCAGGGAAGAAAAGGCCATAGTGGAGAGATTAAATGAATTCTTTGCTTCGGTCTTCACCGAGGAAGATGTGGGGGAGTTATCGGTACTAGAATTGAATACCAGTAACATCTTCCTCGGTGAGAGTTTTACCTCATGCAAAATTGTCATTTCTTTAATAAGACATTAACTATTTTTTCCGCGGCCCTCCAAGTACCTACAAATCCAAAATGTGGCCCTGCAAAGGATTTGGAGTTTGAGATCACTGTTCTATTCTGATGAGCCAGAGAAACTCAAACAAATCTCTGTAACACTGGAAGATGTAATGGGTCAGTTTAACAAACTGAACAGTAAGAAATTGCCTGAACCGGATGGTATACCTCCCAGAGTACTGATAGAACTGAAAAATGAACTTGCAGAGCTATTGTTAGTAATGTGTAATTTAACTTTAAAATTTAGTATGATATCGGAAGACTGGAGGGTGGCCAACATGGTATTATTTAATTATTATTTGTATGCTATTTGTAAACTGTTTTTCAGCTGTTTTGTAGGTAAGACAATATAATCCTGTAAAATAAATCTATATATATAAAATCGGAGGTATGTATGTGTGTATGTATGTATGTATGGGTGTGTGTATGTGCCGCGATCACGCAAAAACGGCTTGACCGATTTGAACGAAACTTGGTATGCAGATCCCTCACTACCTGGGATGATATGTTCTGGGGGTCTCGCGGCCCACCTGCACACGTGGGCGGAGCTACAAACATAAAATCAGATTTCACCCATTCATGTCAATGGAAAAAATGTAAAAAGCTGCCATTCTCACAGTAATTCAAAAACGGCTTGACCGATTTGAACGAAACTTGGTATGCAGATCCCTCACTACCTGGGGTGATATGTTCTGGGGGTCTCGCGGCCCACAACTCTATGTTGCTTGCTCAGGGCTGGGTTCACCCAAGAATTTATATGTTCTTGCTCCAGGAGGTGAAACTAAAAATGTTGTTTATAATCACGGTTTGCGTTAGTTGTATTGTATTCATTTTGTCAAATATTTCACATTATAATTTGAATATTGTACTTTTTATTAAGCTGTAAAAAAATAATTTCATTCACCACTATAAACTATCTTTATTTGAATCCATTTACAGTGTTATTGCTATAATTAAATACCCGTGGAACGCCGGGGCATCAGCTAGTTAATTAATAAATACGGGCAAGGAGTATGACAATAGAATGAGCCTTATAGACAAATACTAGTATTTTGATTTCCATATATAATCTGCTTTATTTTCTCATCTTATGATTGACCTACAGGCTATGTGGCTTGGATATCCTGGAACCAGTGGTGCTCCATTTATGGATTACATTATCACAGATCAGGAAACCTCTCCAATTAAAGGGGCTGAACAGTATTCTGAAAAACTGGCCTACATGCCTAATACATTCTTTATTGGTGACCATGGCAATATGTTTCCTCATCTGAAGGTATGTTTTAAAGAAGGATGAAGTGAGAATAGGGTATATAAGCATATACAAAGCATATAAGAAATGCATTATGAAACAGTGAAGTTTTAAAGAAAGCAGGTGATAACAGGTGATCTATGTATGTTTTCTTATAGAAAAAAGCTGTGATAGATTTTAAATCTAATGGACACATATATGACAACCGTATTGTTCTGAACGGCATTGATTTGAAAGCTTTCCTCGACAGCTTACCTGATGTGAAGATGGTCAAGGTGAGAATAGTCATGCCATAGGAGCACTGTCTGATATGTGAGATGAATATGAAGGGATTTTTCTGATCTCCTTTCACATTCCCTAGATGAAATGCCCTGATAGTGAAGATAACACTGACAGCAACTCTGCACTTAACATGCCTGTCATTCCTATGAACACCATTGCCGAAGCTGTGATTGAAATGATAAATAGAGGACAAATTCAAATAACCATCAATGGCTTCAGTATCAGCAATGGCTTGGCAACTACACAGGTAAAGGAGAATAATGTAATTGCTGGTTATATCCATGTCAGATCATCTGGTTTGTTTTGTTTTGGGGCTGGTGTTTTTTTGTTTGTTTGTTGTTTTGTTTTGTTTTTTTTGAAAGGCTCAAAGTTTTAAATGGCTGAGTAAAGTTTAGGC
Organism: Geotrypetes seraphini; assembly: GCF_902459505.1. Taxonomy (NCBI): domain Eukaryota; kingdom Metazoa; phylum Chordata; class Amphibia; order Gymnophiona; family Dermophiidae; genus Geotrypetes; species Geotrypetes seraphini. The sequence goes on from NC_047088.1 coordinate 613,221, forward strand.
TAATGCTAATATAAGTATAACAGTATTTCTGAGATTTCATAATTTTGTTTTCCAGAAATAAGTCATTTTTTAAAAATTTCAAGAATCAAAAAAGATTTTAACTGACAGTGAAACATCTAATAATTCGATTCTGATCTAATCTAAAGTGGAAGTGAATTCCATAATTTGATTGCCTGATAGGAAAAAAGAGGAAGTAAAAACATTACTATGCAGGGACAAGATCCTGTATCAAAAAAACAAAAAGCTCTGAAAACTAAAATTTGATGGCAAACCAGAAATAGTTAATTTCCCCAATGTGACATACTGAAACCAAACGAGATGCATGCGTTTCTCCTGATCTCTGCGTAATTCAGGTTGTAGGGCTCGAAAGTGGAGAGCTTCAGATTTCATGGTGGCAGTGAGAAGCAGAAAAGGTAAGGGGGTTGAAAAGTGGCAAAGAAGAGCTGCAGAGTCCTCTCAGGGTGGCAATGAGAAGCAGAAAAAGTCAGAGGGCTGGAAAATGGCAAAGAGATGCCGATTCCCTCAGAAAGATAAATTGTTAAAGTTTTAAAATGAGAGTGATGACCAGAAATTAGTGAAAGAACACAAGAAAAAGAAAAATCCAACGTAGTCTGCAGTGAAACAAGCAACAATCGACAAACAGACTGCAGATAATGTACAAGATGCAGGTGTTGTTTATTAATGGAGAAAATGCAGTGAAATATACAACCTTATTACCAACCAAGGGACTCGACACGGTCCGTGTTTCGGATAACACGCCTTCCTCAGGGGTCCATGGTGGTTAAAGTATGAGACAAACCGCATAAAAAATATCAAACAAACGCCTATATAGAACGAATGTACTCAAGCGAATCCTACACGATGGCAGTGTTTTTCAGAAATTAGTGAAAACCAGAAAAACATTGCATAAGGCAAATAAATGAAGATTTAGATCAGGTGCTGATTGAATGGGTTTGGCAAAGAAAGTATGAATGCATGCCGTTGACTGGTTTGGTAATGAAGCAATCCAAGAAAATACCACCAAGAACTGAACATTGACAGTGAGTGTGAATATTCAGAAGCTTGGCTGCAGAAATTTAAGAAGCGCCATGGTGTTAAATATCTCAAAATCTGTGATGAAAATGCTTCTGCTGATTACGATTATATTCATAAGAATATAAGCAGTGCCTCTGCTGGGTCAGACCAGAGGTCCATCATGCCCAGCAGTCCGCTCACGTGGCGGCCCATCAGATCCAGGTCTTCTATCTTAAAAGATGCAAAACTAAATAGGTAGGGTTTGTCTGCGGTACCACAAGCTTTGTAAGAACACAAAAAATCAATAGGTTATATAAATTTAAATAGTGAAGTGAGCGTCCTCAGTGTGAGGTTGTAAGCTCCCAAGCACCGCTACAAGAGCAGAGCTAATGCGTCTCAATAAGCCGACAACATAAAGTATATCAGCCACACACCATCATAGGAAATGCTTACTTGTGCTGAATTAGTGTGGCATAGAGATTAAAGCTACAGCCTCAGGACCCTGAGGTTACGGGTTCAAACCCACACTACTCCTTGTGACCCTGGGCAAGTCACTTAATCCTTCCATTGCCCCAGATACATTAGACAGACATGGAAAAATGCTTGAGTACGTGAATAAATTAATGTAAACTGTTCTGAGCTCCCCTGGGAGAAAGGTAAAGAAAATTGAATGAATAAATAAATAAATAATCAGTGCCAAAAATATTAGTGATAATAATAAAGTGCAATGTTCAATAGTTTCACAAAGCTTGCAGTACTCCTGTAAAGCCAAAAAGCACATCACAAAATCAATAATGAAGCTCCAAGTACTTAGCTTGTTGAATAAGAGTCATTGCCAAAGGAGCTGTTATGGTAGCTGAATTTGCTGTAATGAAGTTCTTGCAGATCAAAACTGGGTCCAAAACAGTCCTACTGAGCACAGTTTCAGGGCCGAAGGCCCCTTCTTCAGGAACCAGACCACAGCTAGAAGGCCACCACAAGGCAACACGATCTACGAGTTGGCAGGCAAACCTATTGATTTTTTGTGTTCTTCTCACAAAGCTTATGGTACCCTCAGGCATGCCCTACCTATGTTTTGTATCAGCTGATTATGAGGCAGCTGAAGGTTACATTGATGAATTTGCTATGAGGATATCTGATGGAAACCATGGTCCTGAACAAATTTATAGTGCTGATAAAACAGCTCTCTACTGGTTTTATGTTCCTTGAAAAACACTGACAACAGGTGATGAACAAGCACTATCTGGTTTTAAGGATACAAAGAACAGGATAACTGTTCTTGCATATACCAATGCTGTGTGCGCACACAAATTAAAGTTGGCAGTGATTGGAAAAAGCCAACATCCCTGATGTTTCAAGGTTGTATGTCATTTACCTGTGGAATATTATGCTAACAAACCCTTTTTGTGATTCCCTTGCTTGTTCTATCCTGTAATTATTGTTTTTCAATCCCTGCTCCCATTATATCATGTTGGTCCATTTTGTGGTCTGGTATATGTTTTAATTTGTAATATTGTATCCCAAATTTTTAAACTGTACATCACTTAGAGGTATTATAAGCGATACAATCAAATTTTAAATAAAATCTGAAACCTGATGAGTAACCAGAGAAACATTTAGTGATTGGTTCCATAACTACTTTGTGCCATCAGCAAGAAGAGCTCTTTGTAAAGAAGCTGGACTGGAAGAGAACTGTAAAGTTTTGCAAGTTCTAGAAAATTGCTCTGCTCTGTGAAAAATAATGTTTCTGCCATTTATTTCCCACCTAATGAGACATCCTTACTACAGCCTTGTGACCAAGGAATTTTGTGTTCCATGAAGACCAGGAATAAAGACAATTTTCTAAATTGCATTTGTAGCCGCTGGCCTCCTGTAGTACCCTATGGCTGATTATGTGCATAGGAGGCAGGCCAGAAGGACACTATCAGGTAAAAGAGTAAATAGGACAAATAAAAATTCCCCCTTTACCAGTATACTCAGGGTTCTGGGACACTGATCCCTTGAGCTATATGTACAGAAGTAGCCAGCTGCTTAAAGAAAACCTTAACGTTGATGGTGACAGTGACCACCAAGTTCAAATACGTGTTGCCTTTCAATCACAATGAGGAATTTAATTGTCACATCATTCACAGAGGATTTTTGTTAGGAAATATATTTATGGGTAATATTATTAATTTATCAATGAATTATTTAAATTAATAATACTAAAGTAAAAACATTAATTGGCAGGAGGTGGTGGGCATAAATGATTATAACAAACATACTTGAAGGGAACTTGAAATGATATATATATCATAAGAGGTTCTAAGGATTGATGTCTGTATAGTTATGATATGCCCACCACAAGTTTCACTGCTCAAAGTAAAAATCAGAATGATACAAAATAGAATTCATATATAAAAAAAAAGTGTGATAAAATGAATATTGGAATTTGTTATTATAATGATAAAAACTACCGTATTTTCACGCAAATAACACGCACCCGTATAAAACGCGCACACGAATATAGCGCGCAGAAATCACGATGATTTGCACAAAAACTTTGATATACCGCGCTCACGGGTATACCGCGCATGCTGCCCGACGCTCCTTTCGCCCGCCCTGACTTTCCGTGCGCTGTCCCGACTCTCCGTTCACCCCCCCTGACTTCCGTGCACTGTCCCCCCTTGAAGGTCTGTCCCCATCCTGAAAGCCTGATGCCCCCCCCCGACGTCCGATACATCCCTCCCCCCCCCGAAGGACCGCCGACTCCCCAACAATATCGGGCCAGGAGGGAGCCCAAATCCTCCTGGCCACGGCGACCCCCTAACCCCACCCCGCACTACATTACGGGCAGGAGGGATCCCAGGCCCTCCTGCCCTCGACGCAACCCCCCCTCCCCCCCAAGAACCTCCGACCGCCCCCCAGCCGACCCGCGATCCCCCTGGCGACCCCCACGACCCCCCCACCCCCCTTCCCCGTACCTTTGGTAGTTGGGCCAGAAGGGAGCCCAAACCCTCCTGGCCACGGCGACCCCCTAACCCCACCCCGCACTACATTACGGGCAGGAGGGATCCCAGGCCCTCCTGCCCTCGACGCAAACCCCCCTCCCCCCCAAGAACCTCCGACCGCCCCCCAGCCGACCCGCGATCCCCCTGGCGACCCCCACGACCCCCCCACCCCCCTTCCCCGTACCTTTGGTAGTTGGGCCAGAAGGGAGCCCAAACCCTCCTGGCCACGGCGACCCCCTAACCCCACCCCGCACTACATTACGGGCAGGAGGGATCCCAGGCCCTCCTGCCCTCGACGCAAACCCCCCTCCCCCCCAACGACCGCCCCCCCCAAGAACCTCCGACCGCTCCCCCAGCCGACCCGCGACCCCCCTGGCGACCCCCACGACCCCCCCCCCCCCTTCCCCGTACCTTTGGTAGTTGGCCGGACAGACGGGAGCCAAACCCGCCTGTCCGGCAGGCAGCCATCGACGGAATGAGGCCGGATTGGCCCATCCGTCCCAAAGCTCCGCCTACTGGTGGGGCCTAAGGCGCCTGGGCCAATCAGAATAGGCCCGGGAGCCTTAGGTCCCTCCTGGGGGCAGGGCCTGAGGCACATGGTCGGGTTGGGCCCATGTGCCTCAGGCCGCGCCCCCAGGTGGGACCTAAGGCTCCAGGGCCTATTCTGATTGGCCCACGCGCCTTAGGCCCCACCAGTAGGCGGAGCTTTAGGATGGATGGGCCAATCCGGCCTCATTCCTTCGTTGGCTGCCTGCCGGACAGGCGGGTTTGGCTCCCGTCTGTCCGGCCAACTACTAAAGGTACGGGGAAGGGGGGTGGGGGGGTCGTGGGGGTCGCCAGGGGGATCGCGGGTCGGCTGGGGGGCGGTCGGAGGTTCTTGGGGGGGAGGGGGGTTTGCGTCGAGGGCAGGAGGGCCTGGGATCCCTCCTGCCCGTAATGTAGTGCGGGGTGGGGTTAGGGGGTCGCCGTGGCCAGGAGGGTTTGGGCTCCCTTCTGGCCCAACTACCAAAGGTACGGGGAAGGGGGGTGGGGGGGTCGTGGGGGTCGCCAGGGGGATCGCGGGTCGGCTGGGGGGCGGTCGGAGGTTCTTGGGGGGGAGGGGGGTTTGCGTCGAGGGCAGGAGGGCCTGGGATCCCTCCTGCCCGTAATGTAGTGCGGGGTGGGGTTAGGGGGTCGCCGTGGCCAGGAGGGTTTGGGCTCCCTTCTGGCCCGATATTGTCGGGAAGTCGGCGGTCGTTCGGGGTGGGGGTGCGAGTGGTCCTGCCGGGGGGGGGGGATGTATCGGACGTCGGGGAGGCGGCCGGGCAAGAGGGCTTGGGCTCCCTCTTGCTCCGATCGTGGATGCGGGTGCGGGTGGGAGCGCGTGCGAGCGGTCGTTCGGGGTGGGGGTGCGAGCGGTCCTGCTGGGGGGGTGAATCGGACGTCGGGCGGGGTGGGAACTATGTTTTAAAACTTTGGTATACCGCGCTCACGCATATAACGCGCGAGGGGTATGCGCGGTAGGTAAAAACGCGTATAACGCGCGCGTTATATGCGTGAAAATACGGTAATTAGAAATAGATAAAAACTTTTATGCTTATCATCTAGATACCCCATTTTTTACTGTCAAAAGTTTTCATATAGGGGAGATGTCTTAAAGCTTTACTCTGTAATATCTTAAAGAAATTCTCTTGGCAGCTCCCACAAAAATAGGGTTACCAGATTTTACGGGAGTAAATCTAATGGATTACAAGATCTGGATTTACTAAAGGTAAATCATGCCAAACGAATCTGATTGAATTCTTTGATTGGGTGACCAGAGAATTGGATCAAGGACGTGCGCTAGATGTAATTTACTTATATTTCAGTAAAGCCTTTGACATGGTTCCTCATAGGAGACTCTTAAAATCCATGGGCTGAAGGTAGGGCCCAAAGTGGTGAACTGGATTAGAAGCTGGTTGATGGACAGACGCCAGAGGGTGGTGGTTAATGGAATTTACTTGGAGGAGGGAAAGGTGACTAATGGAGTGACTTAGGAATCAGTGCTTGGACTGGATGACAATCTGGGGACTGGATGACTGGAAGACGTTCTGGGGGAAGAGCGAGCTATACAGGAAGGATGGACTCCACCTCAGTGAAACAAGGCTACTTGCAAGCAACACCAAGTAAGAAATTGAGAAGTTTGTAAACTAGGAAGAAGGGGAAAACCGACAGTCGACCAAGAGTCGATGGTTCAGGAAACAGTAAACCCAGAGGATATCGTGCAGGAAGATTGCAGGGAAGACTCACCGGATCATAGGCAAGGCAGAAATCCTGACGGATCGAAAGGGATACAAGAGGGGAGGAAAAGCAAGAAAGTAACAGGCCGCAAACTCAAGTGTATGTACACGAACACCTAAGGAAGCCTAAGGAATAAGATGGGAGAATTGAAAGCTATGGCACAAAAAGATAACCTTGACATCATCGGCACCACAGAAACATGGTGGAACGAGGAAAACGTCTGGGACACTTTGCTACCAGGATACAAGCTATACCGCAGAGACAGAGTGGCTCAAAAAGGTGGGGAAGGAATTGAGTCTACTGGAGAGAACACACTGGAAACAAAAAAATAAGGTAGTCTCTATGAGCCAAAATTCAGGGAACAAATGAAATGGAAACAAACATCGGCATCTACTATCGACCCCCAGGGCAGTCCAAAGAAAAGGATGGAGAAATGACGGACGAGATTAAATGCAACTGCAAGGGAGGTAATACAGTTATGGGCAACTTCAATTATCCAGGGATAGACTGGAACCTAGGCACTTCTGACTGCGGTAGGCAGACCAGTTCCTGGATGCTTTAGGCAATTGCTTCCTGGAGCAACTTGTCAAGGAAAATATGAGAGGAAATGCAATTCTGGACTTAATTCTAAATGGACTACGAGGACCGGCACAAGGTGTAGAAGTAGAAGGGACGCTGGGAAACAGTGATCATAATATGATCCACTTCAACCTGGACACGGGCGAAACATCGATCCAGAACGATGGGCATAGAAACATAGAAGACGACGGCAGATAAGGGCCATAGCCCATCAGGTCTGCCCACTCTACTGACCCACCCCCAAGTCTACTATCCTAGGTATCCCACTCCTGGTGACAGGTTCCCTTGGCTTAACCCTCTAAGGGATCCCACATGGGCATCCCATTTGCTCTTAAATTCTTGCACGGTGTTTGCCTCGATCACCTGCATCGGGAGCTCGTTCCAAGGATCAACCACTCTCGGTGAAGAAATATTTCCTAGTGTCGCCATGAAATTTCCCGTCCCTGAGTTTGAGCGGATGCTCTCTTGTGGCTGAGGGTCCTTTGAGAAAGAGGATCTCTTCTTCCATCTCGATACGGCCGGTAATATACTTAAACGTCTCGATCATGTTTAAGTATATTACCGGCCGTATCGAGATGGAAGAAGAGATTCTCTTTCTCAAAGGACCCTCAGCCACAAGAGGGCATCCGCTCAAACTCAGGGGCGGGAAATTACATAGGGATGAGACTCATGGTGGGGAATAAGATTAAGAAAAGGATAAGCGCTGTAAAAATGCTAGAGCAAGCATGGTCCCTTTTTAAGGACATAGTCACCGAGGCGCAAAATCTATATATACCACGCATCAACAAGGGATCCAAGAGGAAAAAGAACATGGAACCGGCGTGGCTCACTGTAGTGGTGAAAGAAGCGATCAGAGACAAGTCGATGAAACTGTGCACACAATGTGTGGCGGCGGCGAAAAGGGCAAATAGAATGCTAGGAATGATAAAGAACGGGATTACGAACAGATTGGAGAAGATTATCATGCCACTGTACCAGGCCATATTTTGCCCTCATCTGGAGTACTGCGTCCAGCACTGGTCGCCATACATGAAGAAGGACACTGTACTACTCGAAAGGGTCCAGAGAAGAGCAACTAAAATGGTTATGGGGCTGGAGGAGTTGCCATACAGTGAGAGATTGGAGAAACTGGGCCTCTTCTCCCTTGAAAAGAGGAGACTGAGAGGGGACATGATCGAAACATTCAAAATACTGAAGGGAATAGACTTAGCAGATAAAGACAGATTGTTCACCCTCTCCAAGGTAGGGAGAACGAGAGGGCACTCTCTAAAGTTGAAAGGGGATATATTCTGTACAAAGTGTAAGGTTATGCACCTTGGTGGCAGAAACCCATGCAGAGCCTACACTCTGAATGGTGAGACCTTAACCAGAACTATGGCAGAATGAGACCTGGGAGTAATCATTAGTGAAGATATGAAGGCAGCCAATCAGGTGGAGAAAGCCTCATCTAAAGCTAGACAAATGCTGGGTTGCATCCGGAGAAGCTTTGTCAGCCGAAAGCTCAAAGTGGTGATGCCGCTGTACAGGTCCATCTGGAGTACTGTGTACAGTTTTGAAGGCCACACTATCAGAAAGATGTGCTAAGAATGGAATTGGTTCAACGATTGGCCACCAAGATGGTCTCAGGGCTCAAGGATGTCCCTTACGAAGAACGACTAGGTAAGTTGCACCTTTACTCTCTCGAAGAACGCAGAGAAAGGGGTGACATGATAGAGACGTTCGAATACGTTACTGGCCGCATTGAGGAGGAAGAAGATATCTTCTTCCTTACAGGCTCTATGGCGACAAGGGGGCATCCGCTGAAAATCAGGGGTGGGAGATTCCATGGTGACACTAGGAAGTACTTCTTCACCGAAAGGGTGGTCGACCGTTGGAATGATCTTCCACTTTAGGTACTTGAGGCCAGTAACATGACCGACTTTAAGATCAAATGGGATCAACACGTGGGCTCACTTCAAAGAGGAACTTAGAGGGGAGGTTTATTTAAGTGGGCAGACTTGTTGGGCCGTAGGCCCTTTTCTGCTGTCATATTCTATGTTTCTAATGTAAGGAAGTTCTTCTTCACCCAAAGAGTGGTAGAAACCTGGAACGCACTTCCGTAGTTTGTTACAAGGGAAAACACCCTCCAGGTATTCAAGACAAAGTTGGACAAGTTCCTGTTAAACTGGAACATACACAGGTGAGTCTTGGCTCATTTAGAGCGTTGGTCTTTGACCTGGGGGCCGCCGCGTGAGCGGACTGCTGGGCACGATGGACCACTGGTCTGACCCAGCAGCAGCAATTCTTATGTTCTTATCATTCTGTTTTATATGTTTGTGAGTAACATTTTGCGGATGATACCAAGATTTGTGAAGGACTGGAAAACATGAAAAAGGATCTGCAAAAGTTAGAAGAATGGTTTAATGTCTGGCAACTAAAAGTCAGTGCGAAGAAATGCAGAGTGATGCATTTGAGGGGTAGAAATCCAAGGGAACCATATGTGCTAGGAGGTGAGAAGCTGATAAGCACTGATGGAGAGAGGGATCTTGGGGAGATTGTGTCTGAGGATCTGAAGGCAGCTAAACAGTGTGATAAGGTGGTGGCTGTAGCTAAAAGTTATTAGGCTGTATATAAAGAGGAATAACCAGCAGAAGGGAGGTGTTGATTTGGAGTATTGTGTTCACTTTTGGAGGCTTTATCTGGTGAGGATATAAAAAGACTTGAAGTGGTCCAGAGGAAGACGATGAAAATGGTAAGGGGTTTGAACTAAAAGAAGTATGAGAAGAGACTGGAATACCTAAATACCTGTATGTATATTAGGAGGAAAGAAGGGACAGGGAAGATATACAGATGTTTAAATACTTGAAAGGTATCAATATAGAACCAAATATTTTCCAGAGAAGAGAAAATGTTAAAACTGGAGGGCATAATTTGAAGTTGCAGGGAGGAATACTCAGGAGCAATGTTGGGAAATTATTTTTCACTGAGAGGGTGGTAAGATGCCTGGAATGCTCTCCCGAGAGAAGTGATGGAGAGGAAAACGGTGATGGAATTCAAAAAAGTGTGGAATAAACATAGAGGATCTCTAATTAGAAAACAAAGAATGTAAGTTAAAGAGCTAAGGCCGGTACTGGACAGACTTGCATGGTCTGTGTCCCATATGTGATGATTTGGTGTAGGATGGGCTGGGGAGGACCTTAATGGGAACTACACTAACTTGGAACATGAGGATGTTACTGGTCAGACTTTATGGTAGATATCCTGCAAACAGGATGGTTGGATAGGCTGGAGTGAGCTTGGAGGCAACTTCAGCATTTGGAACCTAGGACAATACCAGGTGGACTTTACAGTCTATGACCCAGAAATATCAAAGAAGAGACAAGTTAATTTAATCATGTATTTTTAATGGGCATAACTAATGGACAGACTGGATGGACCTTTCAGGTCTTAAAACCTGGACCCATGGCCATGCCCCCAGGCCCGCCCAGTTCTGACCCACCATGCCCGAGTCAACGTACCAGCCCTGCCCCCTTAACCTGTTCACTTGTTTGGAGCGGTGTCTGGATAGCATCTGTGCATGTGCAGGTATGACGTGATGACATTACATGCATATGTGCATGACATCACTGCATTGCATCCGTGCATAAGCAGATGCCCTCCCTATGCCACTCCCAGCTGAAAGCTTTTCAAAACCTGGACAAAGTGCCAGGTTTTGAAAAGCTGTTCGGACGCCCAGACATGTTTTCTAAAAAGAGGACATGTCTGGGTAAATCAAGACATCTGGTAACCAATGTTCCCTCTAATTTTTCATAGGCTGTGTGTGCAAATAAATTTCATCTGCGCATTTTAAAGAAAAACTAAAATTGTGTGCGCTATAAAAATAATTGCCAGAGGGCTCGGAGTTCAGTTATGGGCATTTATGGGCAGGTCTTTGAGTTTAGTCTGAATTAACGAAAACACAATGTAATTTTAGTTACACTTTGTTAGTTACACTTTATGTAACATAAAGTCTCATTTCAATAAACATAAATTATGTTTCATTGAGCAATACCTATAAATAAGGTATCATTGTACTTTATACTTAAAATTTAGAAAATAACAGCAATTTCGTTTTCAAAGTTTTTCCCTGCGATCTTTCATATTTATCCAGTCCGAATAAATTCTGTCAAGATCTGTTGAGCCTCCATCTTGAAGGTGACTCTTAACACGCATCAGCATTTCCAAATGCTCTAAATGTAAACAATTCCTTTGTTTAGTCTTCAAATTGTTCATTAGACTAAAACCACGCTCACAATCTGAACTAGATGCTAAGAATGTGGCACCAATGTCCATCAATTTTGCTAAATCTGCAAATTAATCATTCTGAAATGCAAATTTTGTCATATCTGGAAAGCTGTTTATCAGATTGCTTTTGATTTTTTCTGCAACAAGGAATTTAAAGTCATTGTATTGCTGAATAATAACACTTTCCTCCGGAAGAAATTGTTTATACTTTAAACAAAGAGATCTGATATGTCCATTTCCGAAGTCAAAGTCGCATTGTGATATTGCTGTACAGTCAAAAGCAGACCATTCCTGAACTTCATTTTCAGGAAATCTTTCACCCAGATTCAAACATAGGATGTTGATGAAGGTTAATATGGAATTAGTATCCACTGAAACTTTTTCTCCAGACCTCATCCTGTTGTCAAGAAGACTGTTGACTTTATCACTCCTCTTAAACTTGTCGCCTAAGTATTGCATTTGAAGTTTGTTCAATTTACCCTGTGCAAGATGATAAGCTTCCAATGGTGTCAAACCACGTTTTTGAAATGCCATGATTAAGGAAGCCAGTTCTGATAAGACATCATTCAAAACTTCAAGTGTAATATGAAATTGTTCACTGTTTAGCTTCTTATAGCAGTACTTTGCAATAGGATCATTATCTTTGTCTTCTTCAAAATATTTTAACGGGATCATAATTTTGAATAATTGTTTTAAGTGCAAAGTGTCTAGATAACCAGCACACTTCATTCATAGGTCTGAAAGCAATTGATTCACATTCAGATGTATCTGCTATTTTTTGAAATTTGCATCATTTAGTAGAAGACGAACAGAACACAGTGTACACAGTTCTCATTACAGTTTCTACTTCTTTCATCAATTTTACTTCTTTCCATGAATCAGAAAGTCCCAAATCTTCCCGATGTGCAACACAATGTTGCTGCACTAAATGTGGAATATCTTTTCTCAACTGTGCTGCAACACCATCTATTTTGCCCAACATAACAGAGGCACCATCAGAGGTGAACATAACCATTTTATTCAGGTCAAGTTCATATTTCCTATAGAATTCCCTAATTGCTGTTACTATTGATGTAGCATCACATGCTTCCAACTGTAGCATCCCACCAAATGATGTCCTATACTCATTTGAATTGTCTGTGCTTTCATCAACAGTTAATGTATGATATGTTGCTAATTTAATGTCTGCTATACGATCATCTTGCACGATGCCATTGAAAATTCCAAGAAATTCAAACACATATTTTTTGCTTCTCCAGCTATCAGGTATACTAAAATACTTCGCCATGTGCTCATTGATATCTTGAACGGAGAGCATTGAGATATTCATCTTAATGGCCAGCACAACACTGTCGACAAGAACCTTAATTTCATCAGGACTGGAACGCTTCGGTTCATTACTAATTTGCCTGTTTTCTTTTTTGGTTGGGCTTTCAAGCAACATGTTAACCACTCCCCCTCTTAAATTCGGATTTTTACTTCTGAGTTTCCTAATACTGTCGGTTTGAGGTTTACTTGATAGATGGCATTTCAGAAAGTCCAGTTTCCAAACATCATCCTATATTTTTCCAGTAGAGAATTTTCCAGTTGCTTTGGCATCTTGACAATAACAACACACAACTCCATCGTCTTCGTCATAGGTAAATATTTCACACAGTCGAACACGTATTGTATTTCAAGATTCCGGTGTTTCCGTTTCAACAATTTCTTCAAGCTATTCAGACCTAAAAGCTGTTGCAGCTCTCTTGCCTTTTACACTTTTCACCATTCGCGGTTTAGACATTTTAAGAGTTATATCTGGTTGCAATTTAATAAACAAATACAGTTATACAACCGCAGTACCACGCTGCACACTACAATTCCATGAAATAAACAATATGGCAGAACTTCAGGAAGTCAAAGAATCGAAAGTGTTTCATATCCTATTGGCCATAGGCTATGGCCCTATGGGGCACATGACGTGTCAAGTTCAACTGCCAAAGATAACGGAATCACGTGAATGACTTAAAATTTATATTATAGCGCTTCAATAAATGTGATAAATGGGAAATTGGTACAGCTGGTCTTCTGCAACATTTCATTTTAGCTGTGAAAATCATTTTAGGCAAAAATTAATTTTTTTGTGCATGGGTTTGGCAAGTTGTGTGCGCACGCACAAGCGCACAGCTTAGAGGGAACATTCTGGTAACCCTATTAAAAACTATTAACCAGAGAGACAGATCTGTTTCTCTGTACTCCCAACTACTTGCTTTCCCTTCTCACATCAACTGCTTTCTGAGCTCTCTGTACACTGTTTATCAAGCTGAAAAAAATCTGACTCTTTCAAAAGAGCCAATAGTATCTTTCTGATCCAGGCAGTGGGAGGAATCCACACAGTGTGCATGACAATTCTGTGAACAGATTAATCCCCTCTCCTCAAATGTGCTTGATGCAATTAACAGAGTTCAGTCTTAAGAATGCCTTTCACATACTTGCTAATGCCTGGAAAGATGTAATTAAATCAGCATTAAAAAATGCTTGGGAAAAACTTTAGCCATCAACAATGTTCAATGAAAGTGAACCTGTAGAGCAGTGTGCCATGAAGGGATTTCAGGTATGCTGCCAGAGATTCAAGAATAGATAAAGTGTATGTAAGTCTATCACTGCCAGCACCTTTCCTCCTCTTCTCCCCAGCATACCCAAATCTTCAAAAGCATGAGAGTTCAGGGCCACGTCTGGAGGGCCTCTCGAGCATGCACAGACATGATGATGCACATGATGATGTCACACACATGGGTGCTTGCATGTGATGTCATCTCATAAATGTCCATGCTTGCTCAAAGGCCCTCTAGACGTGGCCTTAAATGGGGAGATTAAGAGACAAGGTTCATGTGGGGCGGGGCTGTGGGTAGAACGGGGTGGGGCCACATGTTCTCTTTTAGTGTGTGCTTTGAAAAACATTTGTTCTGTTAGTGTGCTGGAGGTAAAAAAAAAGTTTGCAAGACACTGCTGTAGAGGAAGACTTTGAAGGTTTCCAAGTCAGTGATGAAACAGTGATATCAGACCTCATTGCTTATGTCAAAAGTCTATCAATTGAAAATGTTAACAAGTTAGAGGCAGCTGATATTAATGAAGTGCAGAATATTGACAAAAATGCAGCTGTTGTGCATTCCTTCAATGATGGAGAGATTGCTGAAATGGTGTTAAATAAAGAAAAACTTGAGGATAGTGGTGATGATGAAGACCTTGTGAACACTGGAGAAAAAAAATCCCTATAGATGATATGGTGAACCAGTTAATTGTTGGTATGGAACAATTTGCATTTATCTACTCAATCAAAGAAAGACTACTGAAACAGAAACCTAACTTAACAATAACAAGATTCCAATAGCAAATCCCAATGACAAGATCACGAACATCTTTTTGAGATTAAATGGGTCAGTCTACCCAATTAACTCTAAAATCCTCAAAATCCTTGGTGTCATCCTGGACCGAAGCTTGGCTTTTGAAGATCACACCAAAGCTCAGGTTAAATGTTTTTTCATTTTATGGAAACTTTGTACCATTAAACATTATTTTGATTTCTTCTGTTTTCGACTGCTGGTTCAATCTTTGACTATTGGTTCAACCTTAGACTATTGCAATATCATGTACTTGGGATCTTTAAGAAAACCATCAGACGACTGAGAATCGTTCAGAACGCCGCAGTCCGTCTTATTTATGGCTTCAAGAAATTGGATCATGTAAGCTCATATTACAAAAAACTACACTGGCTGCCTGTGGAAGCAAGGGTCATCTTTAAGTTTGCTTGAGTTTTCTTCAAAACCATAACAGGAGGCCAAAATGGCGTTGAGTGCAGATGCCTGAGAGAGAGGCTCTGTGCAGTCAGCTCCCTACTCGCGTTGTCAGCGGCCTTTCCCGTATGTTATGGGAAAGAGGAAGGGAACCCCGCGCTCCAATCCTCCAACGGCGGTGGTGGCCCTGCAGCATTTGAGGCAGACGACTTTGCTGGCAGCTTTTTCTCCCTTTGGCGAACCTGTTTGCACTACTTCGGGGGAAAGCCCGATGTCTGGGGGAGCCTGGCTTCCATTCTGACCGATCGTCTCTAAGCCCAGAGCAGCGGCCGGTTCTGCCCCAACCAGGAAGCACACCGGTTCCTGGATAGACTGACTTAGCCGAGCCCAGAGTGGGGATCTTAGACCTCAGCGTTGGAGGGTCTCCTACACCAACTTCAACAGGAGAAGGAGCGGTAGGAGAGTCATTTCATCTACCAAACACCGGAGCAGAGGTGAGAGGTGCTTCTGGTGTATCTGCCATCTGGTTTGGGGTGCTTGAAAAGCCTAAAATGATTGATATGGAAGCGTTATGGCAAGCCATATCAGTAATGGATGCTAATCTCAAACTATCTTTTTCAACTTTAAGTACTGACTGTGGAACTAGGTTTAGCCCTTACAATGGTAAATGAAAAGTTGGAGATACAGGAAGAAAAGATTCAGGAAATGAAGGCAGTTGAAAATGAATTGGTGAAGGAAAGATCTTTTATGGCAAGGAAAATGGAATCTTTTGAAAATCGATTAAGAAAAAATAACTTGAGACTTTTGAATTTTCCTGTGTCCTTTGATTTTCCCCTTGGAGATGGTAAGAAAATATTTTACAGAAATTCTTGCTATTCCAATGGACAGTTTGCCTCCGATTGTGAGAGCTTATTACCCCTAATGAGACTCAAGTTGACAAAGTGGTGGACATGAATTTAACAACGTTCTTGGAAAGCTCACTTGAGGTTATAATGGAAAGAAAAACCTTGCTGATAACTCTTGCATATAAATGATCAGTTTTTGGGCTCTAATGTGCGAATATTTCCTGACATGTCTCAGAAGTCCCAGAGGCGAAGAAAGGAATTCCTGGCATTAAGGGTAAGAATGCTAGCCCTGGGAGGAATTTTTTTTTGTAAAGTTTCCCATGAAATGTTTTATTACATATCAGACAAAGAATTTCTTATTTTTGGAGCCTAAACAACTGTTAGAATTTGTAGAATCTAGGGAGGGTGCAGCATCTGTAACTTAGGATATGTAACGTGTCATAATACCAGCTATAGGATTAACGGGGTATTGCTGTTGTCTTGTTTGATTATTAAATTTTCCTTTTAATTTTTTTTGCCTGTTGTCCTCTCAAATTATTGTGGTCTGTATAAATGAATGGATATTTCTTTTTCCTTTTCTTTTTTCTTCTTGGAAAATATGAATCTGTTCCAAGTTGTAATTATTATACTTGATTGTAAATAAGAAATGTGATAAATAGATCGCCAGTGAAATCAAGATGGCATCGAGAACAGATGCCTGAACGAGCTGCGCTGCTTATCTCATCTAAACCAGCATCTGTGGCAACTCTCCCCATGTTTTAATATGGGGAAGAGAAAGGGTGCAGACGTCGATACAGAGCATGTTTGCCTGCTCAGGTGAAGAATCCCGTCCCACTTCGGAGGAGAGCCTGGATTCTTTGGGCAATCTCAGCGCAGGACTGAGCCGGGTGTCGTTGAGTCTGGAGCAAAGGTCAATTCCTCCCCAACCCGGAAGTGAACTGATGCAGGGGGGTAGAGGGAGTCCTGCCACCTAGAGAAGGAAGGCTGGATCCCACTATGAGAGGGACAGCTGCACTGGACTGTTTGGAAGAAAGAGCAGGTGAACAAGGTCAACAAACTCCCTGCACCACAGGAGAAGAGTTGAGAGGTGCTTCGGGAGGGAGAGCTGTTATTTTTGAGGAGTTGAAAAAGCCTGAAAAGATCGATATGGAAGCGGTCTGGCAGGCCATATCAGTCATGGACTCCAACCTGAAATTAAGCCTTTCTACTTTGAAAGTGGACTATGGTACTGTCTTTTCTAAAGTTGAGCAACAAGGGGCAACATTAACTAATTTAAAGGAAAAATTCAAATGAAAAGAGTAGAATTGGAAAGGGTTAAAGAAAGTGCCTATATTTCACGGAAAATGGAGAACTTTGAGAACCAACTACAGAAAAATAATTAAAGAATTTTGAACTTTCCAAAATGTCCTATTATCTCACCAGTAGAGGTGGCAAGAAAATACTTTCAGGAGACCTTAGCCATTCCAATGGAAAATTTATCTCCAATTGTGAGAGCTTATTACCTGAACATTAAATGGCCACAAGGGGAGTCTACTCTTATTGAAAAGCCACCAGATCAAAATGTGGACATGGACTTGTCAACTTATCTAGAAAGTTCCCTTGAGATTGTTACTGATGGAACCACTTTGTTACTTACATTAGCCTTGGAGATTGACAGGGAATTTATTCTACGTTTGTATTTCCATCATATTAATGACAAGTTTTTGGGCTCTAATGTGCGAATTTTTCCTGATTTAGTCCAAAAAACCAGAGACATAGAAAAGAATTCTTGGCTTTAAACCAAGAGTTCTCGCTCTACGGGCTACATTTCTTGTTAAATTTCCCGTAAAATGCAATGTATTATTTCAAAATAAGAATTTTTTTATTTTTTGAGCCCAAACAGCTTTTAAAGAATTTATTGGTTCTAAAGAAGGCTTGTAACCATGACTAATGAGGCATGACTGTCCATCTGGCTGTGGGATAGGATATCTGATGTCGTTACTCTAATATAATTTAAAAGTTGATTTGAAGTCTTATTTCCTCTCTTGATCTCACCTATTGTGCGCTAAATAAGAGCAAATATTACTTGTTTATATTTTGTTAATGTTAAATTTCTTCATCTCTGATCTGTATCAAGTTATGATTGTCATACATGCGTAATATAAAAAATTCAATAAAGAAGAAAAGTAAAAAAAAAGAAATGTGATAAATAAAGAATTTTAAAAAACCCACCCCATAACAGGTTCATCCCCAATCTATCTGTCTCACCATTTCGAATTTCCGGGCACAACCTGTACACGTAGGCCCGGATTCTGTATAGGACGTCGATCCCGGGCGTCCTATACAGAATTGGGCCTGCGCCCGCACAAAGTTAACTCGATTCTGTAACCGACATCTATGATGAAGACGCCTTTTACAGAATCGGGTTTAACGTGCCCAACATCCCTCCCCGGACCCCCCCCAATGGCACCCTGAAGATCGCCGGCAGGAGAGTACCCAACCCCTCCTGCCGACCCCCCCAACACTCCCCTCATAAGATCGCCGGCAAGAGGGTGCCCAACCCCTCCTGCTGGACTCCCCCAGCGAACACCACCACCCCAGAACCCCCCTTGACCTTACAGGCAAGTTAGACCGGACATCTCCTCGCACGTCTGGCCAGCAGGCCCACCTCTGTCCAAATGAGGCGGGCCTGCCCCTACCCTGCCCAACCCACAGGATCTTAGAGCCTGATTGGCCCAAGTGCCTAAGGCCCCTCCTATAGCCTCCTGCCGGCGATCTAATGGGGGGCCATCGGGCGGGGGGGGCTTGGCAGGAGGGGTTGGGCACCCTCCTGCCGGCGATCTTATGGGGGGCCATCGGGGAGGGTTGGCAGGAGGGGTTGGGTACCCTCTTGCCACGATCGTCGGGAGGGTCGGCAGGAGGGGCTGGGCACCCTCCTGCCGCGATCGTTGGGGGGAGGGGAGACTTTTGCGGCCCTAGCCGTGGTCACTATACTAATCAGGGCAGGGAGATCCTTGCCGCGATTATGTACAGCAGCCGCGTCTACTTACCATGTAGGCCAGCATTTTGCTAGCCTACATTGTAAGCGTCTCCTGTTCTGCTAGGGAGACGTGTAGGGTCTCTCTAGGCTCCCTGGAGGCGCCTTCAATATAAGTGGCCTGCCAGGGGAGCATTTTTTTTTTTATTTTTTTAAAAAAATGCCTCTCGATTGGCTGATTAGACAGCTGTAGGACGTCTACAACTGCCTACAATCGGGAGCACTTTGCAGAATCAGGGCTGTAGTGCTTACTTGTTTACCTTTCCATCCCTGAAGGGCTGTATCACTGAAGGAGATTCCTTGATCAAACACTGTCATTCCAAGCAGGCAAATGGAAGAAACGTTTAACCAACTTTATTTCAAACGCACTTTCTTATCAAACTTTCAGGAAGTCAATCAAAACTTATCTCTTTGACAAATTTATCAGACTCCACTTCTGCCTTGATGCATTCCTAAAGCACTCCCAGATAAACTCGATTAATCTTAACATGCTAATGTAATTTCAAAATTTTTTTTATATTATCGCTGTCTGTATACCGTCTCTTCCTCTGTAAACCGCTCTGAATGATTTGTGGTATTGCGGTATATAAAAATAAAGTTGTTACTATTATTAGACTGATGACACTGGAAGAAGGCTTTAAAAATACTGCCACTGTTCCTGCACTATCATCAGATAGGTGATTATAGACAAAAGACGATGCATGTCAAATGTTTTTGACTAAGAAAGACTATGTTTGGAACAAAAAGTTTGTGTTTGAAGTGTTTGTAACTCTTTCCCCAGTACTGCACACTCTTTTGGCTTTCTAAAAGGGCCCTTTGTGAATAGTGCAACTCTTTCTTCAGTCATGCACATTCTTTCTATAAACATGGTGCTCGTTCATCAGCTGTTCTCGGTGTTGGAAAATTGTTGGGATGTGCATTCCAATATTTTATTTTATGTCTGTTCTACATGAAAGTTTGAGACAGGGACATGTCAGCCAGTGCAGGCAAGTGTTTAATGTTTGCCTTACTTTGAAATTTAAAAAAAAGTTTGGTGGCAGTTTTATAGTCTGTCTCTTTCTGACTTAGCATTACCATTCCAAAAAGCGAAATATGCCTGGTTTCAAGGATTTCAGGATCTCGTACCTGTATTTAAGAACATAAGAAAAGCCTTCACCGGATCAGACCGAGGTCCATCCAGTCCGGTGATCCGCACACACGGCGGCCCATTTAGGTACTCCTGATTGGAGACCCAGATATACCGTAGCCCTCAATATGATTTGCAAGAAGGTGTGCATCCAACTTGTGCTTGAATCCCAGAACAGTCATCTCTGTCACAACATCCTCCAGGAGAGCATTCCAAATTCCTAGCACTCGCTGTGTAAAAAAGAACTTCCTGACATTCGTCCTGAACCTGCTGCCACTCAGTTTCAGTCTGTGACCTCTTGTCCGTGTCACCTCCAAAAAAGTTAGTAATGCTTCTTCGTGGTCTATTTTATCAAATCCCTTTATTAATTTAAAAGTCTCTATTAAATCCCCTCTCAGTCTTCTCTGCTCGAGGGTAAACAGTCCCAATTTCCTAAGGCGCTCTTTGTAGCTCAAATTCTCCAATCCCTTGACGAGTTTGTGGCTCGCCTCTGTACCCTCTCCAGCAGAATAATATCTTTCTTGAAGTATGGAGACCAGTGTTGTACACAGTATTCCAATTGCGGTCTGACCATTGCTCTATAAAGTGGCATTATCACATCTTCCAATCTACTCGTGATCCCCTTCTTAATCATGCCCAACATCCTGTTTGCTTTCTTCGCCGCCGCCACGCATTGTGCCGAAGGCTTTAGGGTTCTGTCAATCAGTACCCCCAAATCTCTTTCTTGTTCGCATTTTGCTAATGTCGCCCTCAACATCTTATACTCGTGTTCTTTGTGTTTTTTTTCCTAGATGCATCACCTTGCATTTGTTTATGTTAAAATTCATCTGCCACTTTATTGCCCATGCTTCTAGCTTGTTCAGATCCTTCTGGAGTTCCTCGCAGTCCCTTTGAGAGTCAACCACCCGACATAGTTTTGTATCGTCTGCAAACTTTATTATATTGCAAGTTGTTTCCTCTTCCAGATCGTTTATAAAAATATTGAACAAGATGGGCCCAAGAACCCTCTCCCAGTCCGAGAAATTCCCATTTATGGTAACCCTCTGCATTCTGTTCTCCAACCACTTGCCGATCCATCCTACTCCATGGCTTAGTAGTTTCTTCATAAGCCTTGCATATGGAACCTTTTCAAACGCTTTCTGGAAGTCCAAGTAAACTATGTCCACTGAATCTCCACTATCCACTTGTTTGTTCACTTTCTCAAAGAATTGTAGTAAGTTTGTCAAACATGACTTCCCTTTCCTGAATCCGTGTTGACTAGCACTTATTAGGTTGTGATCCTCCAAATGTTGTACAATGTTGTCTTTAATCAGTGTTTCAATTATCTTCCCAGGAACCGAAGTGAGGCTCACAGGTCGATAGTTTCCTGGATCACCTCTTGATCCTTTTTTGAAAATTGGGATAACATTTGCTATCCTCCAGTCTTCTGGTATTTGCCCGGTTCTAATTGACATATTAGCCACAGATTGTAGCAATTCACCAATTTCGACCTTAAGTTCCTTTAATACTCTCAGGTGAATTCCATCCGGTCCAGGGGATTTGTCGCTTTTCAGTTTGTCAATCTGAAAGTATATCATGTCCAACGTCACATTTACTGTTGTGAGGCTTTCTTCTATGCCTCCGGTGAATATCTTTTCTGTGTCTGGCACTGTCGAAATGTCCTCATTTGTGAAGACAGAGGCAAAGAATGAATTTAACCTATCGGAAACCTGTTTATCCTCTTTAATTGACACTTTCTTTCCTTGGTCGTCGAGAGGGCCCACTGCCTCTCTTGCTGGTTTCTTACCCTTTATATATCTAAAAAAGGGCTTGAAATTTTAGGTTTCCTGTGCTATCTTTTCTTCATAGACTTTTTTGGTGTCTCTTACCACTTTATAACAATTTTTCTGGTCAATTTTGTGACAGTTCCAGGCCTCTAATGTTTTTTCACGTTTCCATTTTTTTAACGAATTCCTCTTCTCCCTCACTGCATCTTTCACCTCTTTTGATAACCACGCTGGTTAGGTTTTCTGCTTTGTTCTTCTTAAGCCGTTTTCTAACCATGGATCTCATGCTGTCGTAATTCCCTTTTTTGAAGTTAAAGGTCGTGGTTTTATTCTTGATTGGTTTCCCCTTTCCGATGCTAATGGTAAAATAGATCATATTGTGATCACTTGTCCCTAGCGGGGCTTTAACTTTTACATCTGTTGCTCTTCCCGAAATGCCATTTATGACCAAATCCAAGACTGCATTTCCTCTTGTCGGTTCTCCTACCATTTGTTCCATGAAGCAATCTCCTATCATTTCCAGGAATTTTATCTCCCTGCCGCAGTTTGACGTTCCAAGTTCCAGTTTATCCCCGGAAAATTGAAGTCTCCCATGATCGTCACATTGCCTGATTTACTTCCCCGATTAATTTCCTCCATCATTTCTTTGTCTGTTTCCTCAGTCTGTCCCAGAGGTCGATAATAGAGGCCAATTTGTGTGTCAGCCTCTTTATGTCCAGGAATCTTTATCCAGAGTGATTCTAGTTTTCCATTTGCTTCTCTCTCCTTCTCTAACAGCCTCAATTTCTTCTTGGACATATAGGGCAATACCTCCCCCTTTCTGCCCTATCCTATCTCTTCTGATGAAACCCAGTCAACATGGATTCAGGAAAGGGAAATCGTATTTGACGAATTTACTCCAATTTTTTGAGACCGTGAACGAGCAAATTGATAGTGGGAAGCCTGTGGACATAATATACTTGGACTTCCAGAAAGCGTTCAACAAAGTTCCACACGAAAGACTTCTCAGGAAACTACAAAGCCATGGCATAGAGGGAGATATACAAAGATGGATAGGCAAATGGCTGGAAAACCGAAAGCAGAGAGTGGGCATAAATGGGAAGTTCTCCGACTGGGAGAAAGTGACTAGTGGAGTACCCCAGGGCTCGGTACTTGGGCCGATCCTTTTTAATATTTATATCAATGACCTGGAGGAAGGAACATCCAGTGAGATCATCAAGTTTGCAGACGATACAAAACTATGCCGGGCGATCAGATCGCAGGAGGATAGAGAGAAACTCCAGAGCGACTTGTGTCGGTTAGAAACATGGGCGGAGAAATGGCAGATGAAGTTCAATGTGGAGAAATGCAAGGTAATGCATTTAGAAAATAAGAATAAGGAATACGAGTATACAATGTCAGGTGCAACTCTGGGGAAGAGTGAACAAGAAAAGGACCTGGGTGTACTGATAGATAGGACCCTGAAGCCGTCGTCACAATGCGCGGCAGCGGCAAAGAAGGCAAATAGAATGTTGGGCATGATAAAGAAAGGAATCTCGAGTAGATCGGAGAAAGTTATAATGCCGCTTTATAGGGCAATGGT
This sequence comes from Geotrypetes seraphini, assembly GCF_902459505.1. Classification (NCBI taxonomy): domain Eukaryota; kingdom Metazoa; phylum Chordata; class Amphibia; order Gymnophiona; family Dermophiidae; genus Geotrypetes; species Geotrypetes seraphini. Next base: position 636,434 of record NC_047088.1, read on the forward strand.
CAGACCACACTTGGAATACTGCGTCCAACATTGGTCTCCCTACCTAAAGAAGGATATAAAACTGCTGGAGAGGGTGCAGAGACGAGCGACAAAACAGGTGAAGGGTATGGAGAGACTGGAATATGAGGATAGACTTATAACACTAGGATTGTTCTCCCTTGAGAAAAGGAGACTGCGTGGGGATATGATCGAGACCTTCAAAATACTGAAAGGAATCGACAAAATAGAGCAGAGAAGATTATTTACACTGTCCAATTTGACACGGACTAGAGGACATGAAATGAAGCTAAGGGGGGGCAAGTTCAGGACTAATATCAGGAAGTTCTGCTTCACTCAGAGGGTGGTTGACGCCTGAAATGCCCTCCCAGAGGAGATTATTGCGGAATCGACCGTCCTAGGCTTCAAGAGCAAACTAGATGCATATCTCCTTAAGAGAGGCATATAAAGATATGGTGGACTATAAATTACGCCAGGTGTACACCTGGCAGGGCCTCCGCGTGTGCGGATCGCCGGACTTGATGGACCGAAGGTCTGATCCGGAGATGGCAGTTCTTATGTTATGTTCTTATGTTCTGTATAGTTTATATCCTTGTAATGCTGTGTCCCATTCATTTTCTTCATTCCACCATGTTTCTGTTATTCCTATGATATCCGGATGTTGTCTACTTGCTAGTTCTTCCAGCTCTCCCATTTTGTTTCCTAAGCTTCTGGCATTCGTTTACATACATTTAAGTTCTGTTCGTGCTAAGTTACTGAATTTAGTGGTCCACACATCCTTTTTTGTATCCAATTGATCCCTTACATTACCTCTTGTAGTGTCCTCATATTCATGCCCTATATTTGTATGATTGCTTGGAGTTACCTCCTCAGGATATCTTGGTGTCCGGGCCATCGACCGGATGTCGACTGTCGGCTCTCCCCTGATCTTTAGTTTAAAGCCCTCTCAATGAACTTCCTTAAGTTCTCAGCCAGAACTCTCACTCCTTGTTTGGCTAGGTGAAGTCCGTCCTTTCTATAATACCCGCTCTTTCCCCAGAATGTTGTCCAGTTTCGCACGATGTCAAAACCATCTTCTTCGCACCAACGCCTCATCTAGGCGTTCAACCAACTCTCCTCCAATCCTAAGCCTACAGACTCTGAATCCTGCTGGTGCAATTGGATCTCCCTCTCCGAATCCATCTATAACTCCCTTGCTCCAATATCCACAAAAACCATCTCCTACCCCCAAAAGGCCCCTTGGTATCTACCGCTCCATAGAGAGCTGAAACAGAAATGTCGCACTTTGGAGTGAAAAATGGAAAAAATCTAAATCCCCCTCAGATAGACAGACCTGGAGGGTCAATATTAAACTTTACAATTCATTACTAAAAAAAGGCAGGAAGAATTTCTTTGGAGATAAAATCTCCAGATCCAACAACCAGGTCAGTGTGTGTAACATTTGGCACTCCTTAACTACAAAAAAAGGACCCATCCTTGCTCCCCTCGTCTCTATCAGCAGATGCTCTTGCAAAATTCTTCAATGAAAAGGTTACCACCCTAAGATGCTCCTTCCCGCCTACAGTCTCCTATAACTCCCTAATCTCTACTGACCTCAACCCTTCCCTACCTGTCTCCAATCCCATTCCAGCCGACAGATCCTGGACCGTTTTTGAGTTTGTTTCTGAATTGCAAGTCTCCAAACTCTGCCTCAAACTAAAAACTTGCAAATGTACCTTGGATCCTTTCCCCTCCTACCTATTCGAGAATATCTCTACACAGGCCATCGCTTCCCTCACCAAAATTATAAACGCTGCTCTAACATCGGGCCTTTTCTCCTCCGAAATGGGACATATTGCACTAACCCCTCTGCTGAAAAAGACCGACCTTGACCCCTCTATTCCCTCCAATTACCGTCCAATAGCAAATATCCCTCTCCTAACCAAGATGTTAGAATCCATCATATCCACTCAACTCTCATCCTACCTAGAAAGATTCTCTATTCTCCTACTCCACCAATTCGGTTTCAGACCAACTTCAGCACCGAATCCCTATTAGCCTCACTAATCTCTAAGGTACAACAACTTCATTCTCGCAACAAATTCGCTGTACTTCTACAATTCGACCTCTCCGCAGCTTTCGACGTCGTCCATCATGATATCCTAATCTTCCAACTCTCTGAAATAGGCATATGTTCCACAGTCCTAGACTGGTTCTCGAAATTCCTACGCTTATGCTCCTACACCGTTAACATAAACGGTACCTCATCCCCTCCCTGGAAGCCGATATGTGGAGTCCAGCAAGGCTCACCACTCTCTCCTATCCTTTTCGATATTTACATGTCCTCTTTGAAACTCCTTCATCTATCCCCCCTGGAAACTCTCTACACCTATGCTGACGATATCCTCATTCTCCTTGAGACCGACTCGAACCTCACTAACCTCGCTGAGAACATATCCGCTTGTATAATGAACCTTCAATCCAGGGCACTTTCTGTACAAATGAAATTGAACGAGTCCAAAACTAAACTAATTTGGCTTGGCCCAATATTAGGTCATTTACCCACCTCCATCCCATTATCTTCCGGCTCTACTCTTCAGCTTGAGTTTTCAAGCAAAGTCCTTGGCATGCATCATCATAGACTCCTCTCTCTCCTTCAATGACCACCTCAATTTCTTGGTAAAAAAATGCTTCTTTAGTCTTCATATGCTGAGGAAAGTGAGATCGTACTTTCATCATTCTCACTTCGTCGTCCTTGTTCAATCCACCATCCTCTCTAGACTGGATTATTGCAACTCCATCTATTTAAGCCTAACTATAAAATAAAACTCCATAGACTTCAGCTAATCCAGAACGCCGTGGCCAAGCTTATTTTCGCTAAAGGCAAGTTCGACCACGTCTCCCCACTCCTGTCCAAACTTCACTGGCTCCCAGTTCACTCCAGAGTCCTCTTTAAATGTGCCTGTTTAGCTTTCAAGATCCTACATGGCATCCTCCCTCCTGTTATCCCACTCTTCTGGAACTCCTCTAACCCTAATTCCACTAGATCCTCCCAAAAACTGAAACTATCATTCCCCTCTGCAAAAGGTATATCCCGCGTAGGAAAACTAGGAACATCCCTCCCCTTTAGAACCACAGAACTCTGGAACAACCTCACATCCCCGCTTAGAATTTCAAACTCCCTCCAATCCTTCCGCAAACACCTGAAAACTTGGCTCTTTTCAAAAATCTAACACCTTCCGCTCTTTGGTACCCTGTCCCTCTTTATCTTCCTAGCTCCTTTCCTTTAACCCTTCATTGTAGCTCCTTTTCAACCTAACCCTGTAAACCGTGCCGAGCTCTACGCTTGTGGAGATGGCGCGGTATACAAACCTAAACTAAACTAAACATTAAGTTTATATAAGAAACATAGAAACATAGAAATAGACGGCAGATAAGGGCCACGGCCCATCTAGTCTGCCCACCCTAATGACCCTCCCCTACCTTTCTCTGTGAATAGATCCCACGTGTCTATCCCATTTGGCCTTAAAATCAGGCACGCTGCTGGCCTCAATCACCTGTAGTGGAAGACTATTCCAGCGATCAACCACTCTTTCAGTGAAAAAGAATTTCCTGGTGTCACCTCGCAGTTTCCCGCCCCTGATTTTCCACAGATGCCCTCTTGTTGTCGTGGGACCCTTGAAAAAGAAGATATCTTCCTCCACCTCGATGCGGCCCGTAAGATACTTGAACGTCTCGATCATGTCTCCCCTCTCTCTGTGCTCCTCGAGCGAGTATAGCTGTAATTTGTCAAGCCGTTCTTCGTATGGAAGATCCTTGAGTCCCGAGACCATCCGGGTGGCCATTCTCTGCACCGACTCCAGTCTCAGCACATCCTTGCGATAATGCGGCCTCCAAAATTGCACACAGTATTCCAGGTGGGGCCTCACCATGGATCTATACAATGGCATAATGACTTCCTCCTTACGGCTGACGAAACCCCTTCGTATGCAACCCATGATTTGTCTTGCCTTGGACGAAGCCTGATCCACTTGATTGGCAGACTTCATGTCCTCACTGACGATTACCCCCAAGTCTCGTTCTGCTACCGTTTTTGCTAGGATCTCACCATTAAGGGTATAAGACTTGCATGGATTTTGGCTGCCCAGGTGCATAACTTTGCATTTTTTGGCATTGAAGTTGAGTTGCCATGTCCTAGACCAGCGCTCCAGCAGGAGTAGGTCGTGCATCATGTTGTCGGGCATTGAATCTTCGTCTGTTGTGCATTTGCCCACTACATTACTTAGTTTGGCGTCATCGGCGAATAATGTTATTTTACCTCGAAGCCCTTCTGCCAAGTCCCTTATAAAGATGTTGAATAGGATTGGGCCCAAGACTGAGCCCTGTGGCACTCCATTGATCACCTACGTCATTTCGGAGGGGGTGCCATTCACCACCACCCTTTGAAGCCTACCTCCAAGCCAGTTCCCAACCCATTGCGTCAATGTGTCACCTAATCCTATAGAACTCATCTTGCTCAGCAACCTGCGGTGTGGTACGCTATCGAATGCTTTGCTAAAGTCCAGGTACACGATGTCTAGGGACTCCCCAATATCCAGCTTCTCCGTCACCCAATCAAAGAAGCTGATCAGGTTGGATTGGCATGATCGCCCCTTAGTAAATCCATGTATTCGGGGATCAAGTTTCAAGTTTATTTGAATTTGATATTTCGCTTATCAAAAACTAAGCAAATTACATATTAAAAAAGTTATAGCATAAAACAAAGAGACAAGTTATTTTACATAAAAAAAAATCAAGGGGCTGTGACAAAACTGACAATACAGACGTACTAATATACACATAGGAGAGAACATTAGGAAGTAAAAGTTACATTTTGCTGTTTCCCGAAGGGAAGAAAAGGGATATGTGAAAGGTAGGGTCGAACATTAGGTTAGGGTAAGATTTGAGAGGAGATATAGGAAGTTTAGTTCTTCACGGAAAGTGTCGTTCTAAAGGTTAAATGAGGCTTTAAAGAGAAATGTTTTTAAATTAATTTTAAATAAGTTAAGATCTTTTATTTCTCTAATGTATAGCGGGAGATTGTTCCATGTAAGAGGAGCCATGACTGAAAAAATGTCATGGCGTCTTGTTCCTATTATTTTCAGTGAGGGGACCATTAATAGCCCTTGTGTGTTAGACCGAAGCGAACGATTTGAAATGTGAGGAATCAAGAGTCGATCTATAAACTGTGGTTCATTAGTAGATATTGTTTTATGTACTAATAATGCTATTTTATATGTTATACGTTGATTGATAGGTAACCAATGAGATTTTATCAAATAGGGGGTTACATGATCGTATTTCTTCCCTTGGTGAATTATTTTGATTGCAATATTTTGTATTATTTGTAAGCGTCTTTGATCTTTGTGAGTGATATTCATAAGAAGTGAATTACAGTAATCTAGTTTGGATATTATGAGGGAATATATTAAGATGTTTAGGGATTTTGGTTCCAGATATTTTGACATTGAGCGAATTAAACGTAGACGAAAGAAACAACTTTTAACTATATTATTAATGTGCTCTTGGTAGGAGAATTTGTCGTCAATTGTTACTCTTAGTATCTTGAGTGATGTGACGAGTTCAATTATTGTGTTATCGATTGAAAAAGGAATAAAGAGCTTTAAGCCCTGTTTAAATGGAAAGAATAGAGCTTTAGTTTTGGATATATTTAGCGCAAGCTTGTTCTGTGTTAGCCAATTTTTAATTTTTTCCAATTTTTGATTAATTTGAGTTATTTCGTTAGAATTATCCGGGTTGACAGAGTGAATCAGTTGGATATCGTCAGCATAGGCATACGTCGTGAAACCTATGGATTGACTAAGACTGAGTAAAGGAGATAAAAAGATATTAAATAGTAATAGAGACAAGATTGAGCCCTGAGGAATTCCGTAATTGTGTGAGAATGGTATAGAGGAAGAATTATTAAAGCGTACTGTCGAGTTGCGGTCGGATAGAAAGGAAGAGAACCAGAGTAACGATGAATCGCTAATGCCTATTGATTGCAGCCTGTCTAAAAGGAGGGAATGATCTATGGTATCGAATGCAGCCGAGAGGTCAAGGGAGAAAAGAATGACTGAATTGTGGTGGTCTAAATTATAGATGATGTTGGTGGTGAGCCCGATTAAAGAATATTCGGTGTTGTGATGTTTCCTAAAACCCGTTTGATTAGGGTGAAGTATATTAGTAGATTGGACGAAATCAGATAGCTGGTTAAATACCACCCTCTCAGTGATTTTTGCTAAGAAGGGAATGTTGGCGATAGGACGGTAGTTGGTTGGGTCGTCGGGACTAATTTTATGATCCTTTAGTATAGGAGAGATTGTAGATGTTTTCCAAGTCTTGGGAATAGTCCCGGAAGAAAGACTTTTATTGATAAGTAATTGTATAAATGGTCCAAAACAGGAAAAATATTTTTTTAAGATTACTGGAGGAATGATCTCAGAAGGGGAGCTCTTTAGGTTTGTTATTTGGATGATTGATTTAATTTCTGTTAATGTTAGGATTTTAAAATTAGAACATTTGGAACAAGGGAGTTTATAATTGTTGTGTGTTTCCGTGGAAGTGATAGTTGGGTTGGATGCAAACTTGTTACGTATGTTAATGATTTTCTTACAGAAAGTGTCTGCTAGATGTTGTGCAGAAAGAACTGAGTTATTTTTTTCGTATTTTGCGTTTGAGTTAAAGGATTTTATAATAGAGAATAAGACGGATGAATTTTTAGCTGTTTTTATTTTATTGGTATAATAGCTACGTTTAGCCTCATTAATTTTTATTTTATAATATTGAGATAGCTCTTTGAATGTTATCATGTTATTAATTGTTTTATTTTTACGCCATTTTCTTTCTAGAGATCTGAGCTGTCTTTTAATGAGTGAAAGTTCCGGCGTGTACCAGGGGTTTTGGACTTTTTTGTTAGATATTGTTTTATTAATTAGGGGGACTTCTTTGTCCAGTAGTGTTTGAATTGTGTCATTCCATGATTTAAGTTGATCTTCAAGAGGATCTGTCTCAAGAATTGGAGGTCTTGAGAGAAGGAAGGAGGAGACTGACGAGAGTTCTAATTTTGTGTAATCACGATATATTATATTTTTGGGTAAGGAAATCGATGATATTTTCTTTTTTAACAGTAAATTAAATGAAATGAGATGGTGATCAGACCATGGGACTGGAGTGTTAAGAATATTAGAATAAGAGAGATGGTCCGTTTTTGTAATGAAAATCATATCCAAGATATGTCCTGCCAAGTGTGTGAACTCATGAATGAGGGGTAAGAAATTAAGTGCATCCATATAAGTTAAGAGTTCCTTAGTGAGAGGGTTAGCGGGTTCATCAAAGTGAAAGTTGAAATCTCCCAGAATTAAAGGATTTTCAGAGGAAGAGCTGAAATCAAAGATCAAATTTTCAAGAAGAAATAGGTTGTTTTGAACGATTGGTGGAGGGATGTACAGTAAAAGTATTTATCCCAGGACAAGCAGGCAGGTATTCTCACTAGTGGGTGATGTCATCAGACAGAGCCCCGGTACGGACGTCTCACAAGCACGTGTTGCTTGTAGAAACTTAAAGTTTCTAGATGCCCGCACCGCGCATGCGCCGGTGCCTTCCTACCCGGAGATCCGGGCGTGTCTCCTCAGTTCTTTCTTTTCCGCGGAGCTGAGAAGTTCAACTTCATCATGCGCTAGCTGAATTCAGTTAAATTTGCCTTCCTTGTCCGCGTTTTCGCCTTTCTTTTAATTACAGTTAACAGTTCTTTTATTTTCGTAAAAAAAAAAAAAAAAAAAGGAAGATTATTTTCTCCGGCGGGTCGAACGGGCCGGCCACGTGGCTCAGGCCCACTGGCTTCGACCTCGCGGCGGAGATTTTCCGGCCTATGTCCCGGCCAACCACCGGGTTTAAAAAGTGCAGCAAGTGCCAACGCGCGATTTCACTCACGGACCCTCACTGGCGCTGTTTGCAGTGTTTGGGCCCTGACCACATCCCGAAATCGTGCGGGCCTTGCTCTACCCTTACGGCACGCTCATTCAGCGGCGTTGCCTATTGTGGGAATCGATGTTCAAGATGGACGCAGCTAAGGACCCCACAGCCTCCACTTCATCTGATACCTCCCCGGTTCGGGCGAAACCGGCATCGACCACCCCTGCATCGAGTGTGGTGAAACCGGCATCGCTCGCCCCGACACCATCCACGAGCTCGACGTCGGTGCCTGCCCCGGTCTCCTCGGTTCAGGTACCTCTTCCTTCCACAGTGCCACCAATGGTCATCAAAGTGCCGAAAGCTGCTAAGCAGAAGCACTCGACCTCGAAGGAGCGCGATGTCCGTGCAGGAGGACCCCCTTTCGGTGCGGATCCCTCCCTATCGGCTTCGCTACGGTCCGTGCTGGAAGCTCAATTCGTTGAGCTCATGCAGACCATCGGACCCGGGCTCATCGCTGCCATACAGGGTGACCTCCCGGTACCGACCCAAAGGGGCGGTCCGCCCCCTCCCCCTCCCCCACACCGTTCGACCTCGACAACCGACGAGGACGAACGGGGGAGGGCGGCGATGCCCACGCGGCAAACCTCGCTTACCGATATGCCGCCATTAGAACCCATTACGCCTCCGCGCCAACATGGGACCAGACCCCCGCTCGATACTCGAAGCCCTGGGCATAGTCAGGAAGAGTTCTTCCGCACTCCTTACCAGACTTGGGTAGCATCGCAAGAACCCGCATCGCAAACCCAGTTGCGATCCACCGCTTCCAGCCCTATCCACTTGGGGGCCTCGGGAGACCATGCGATGCACAGACGATCCCGATCCCCGTCCCGCCATCGAGACGGGCACCGATCGAGACACTCATCCTGGCACTCCTCACGCCATTCGGAGATGTCACCGCAGAAAAAACTGCAACGTAGGGGATACTCCTCAACAGAGGTGTCCCCTCCAAGGGGCCCGGAGTACGAGGAGACACCGGTACCCGATTCTCCTTGTCACTCCCCGATGTCCACAGACCTGGAGGCCTCATCCTCCTCCAGCCCGTCCCACAGACCGACGCTGGCGGAACAATTGTCCTTCTCATCATTCCTCCGACAAATGGCGGATGATCTGGATGTGACCCTTGACACGGGCTCCAGATACTCCAAAGAGTATCTGGACACCATGCACTTACCTAACCCTCCAACGGAGTCGCTTCGGCTCCCCTTGCATAAATTACTGGACCAGACCTTCATGCAGTGCTTCGAAACGCCGTATTCCATACCGGCGATCCCCAGCAAACTCGATGCTCGATACCGCATCGTGCACCATAAAGGGTTCGAGGGGCCCCAACTCTCCCACCAATCCCTATTGGTCGAGTCCTCCCTCAAACGCTCTCATCCCTCCCAGGTCTACGCTTCTGTACCGCCGGGCCGAGAGGGAAGAACGATGGACAAATTTGGTAGAAAATTCTACCAAAACTCCATGATGGCGTCACGGGTGCTAAACTACAACTTCTTTTTCTCTTCCTATCTGGAGTTCTTCTTGCCGGTACTCCGCAAGTTCACTCCGTTCATAGACAACCAAGCTCGATTCGAGTTCGAGGAAGTGGTAGCCTCCCTCTCCCAATTACGACTCCAGCTGATGCAATCCTCCTTCGATGCATTCGAACTCTCGGCACGCGCCGCCGCAAGCGCGGTAGCTATGCGTCGCCTGGCATGGCTCCGTACTATCGATATGGATCCCAACCTACAGGACAGACTCGCCAACGTACCATGTGCTGGAGCCGACCTGTTCGATGAGTCTATCGAAACGGTTACCAAGAAGCTGTCGGATCATGAAAAATCCTTTCAATCCATCCTACGGCCCAAACCCAAACCTCAACAGTCTCGACCTTCCAGGCCACCCCTGATTTACCAGCGGCGTTACATGCCCAGACAAACGCCCGCGGCGAGACAGCCTGCGAAGAGACAACCCCCCCAGAAGTCTCAGCAAAAAGTCCAGCCACCCGCTGTACCTAAGGCTCCCCAGCCCTTTTGACGCCCCTCCCGGGAGCATAACCTCGGCCTCTCCCATAGGGGGCCGCCTCCATCTTTTTTACCACAGATGGGAGGCCATAACCACGGACCTATGGGTCCTCTCCATCATAAGAGAAGGATACTCCCTTCAATTCCACCGGGTCCCCCCGGACCATCCTTCAAGAGAGTATCCTTCAAGCTCGACGCAGACCGCCCTTCTTCTTCAGGAAGTCCAAAACTTACTTCAGCTTCGGGCGGTCGAGACGGTCCCGTCAGACCAATTGAACCGAGGGTTTTACTCCCGGTACTTCCTCGTCCCGAAGAAAACGGGCGACCTGCGACCCATTTTAGACCTTCGGGCCCTCAACAAGTTCCTGGTCAAAGAGAAGTTTCGCATGTTGACTTTGGCTTCTCTATACCCCCTCCTCGAGCAAAACGACTGGTTATGCTCCCTGGATCTCAAAGAGGCCTACACTCACATCCCCATTCACCCGGCCTCCCGAAAGTTCCTCAGATTTCGGGTGGGAAATCTGCACCTACAGTATCGAGTGCTACCATTCGGCCTATCTTCGTCCCCCAGAGTCTTCACAAAGTGCCTGGTGGTAGTGGCCGCAGCACTCAGGGACAGGGGTCTACAGGTCTTTCCATACCTCGACGACTGGCTCATCAAGGCCCCGTCAGCCCCAGAGGTCACTTCGGCGGCCTTGGCTACAACCTACTTCCTCCAGAATTTGGGTTTCGAGATCAACTTCTCCAAGTCCCATCTACAACCCACCCAGTCCCTCCCCTTCATCGGAGCGGTCCTGGACACCACCCGACTCCGAGCATTCCTGCCCCGGCAACGCATGGAGTCTCTTCTTCATCTCTGCCAGTCGGTGATCACTCACCAAACCATACCGGCGAGACAACTGATGGTACTCCTGGGCCATATGGCCTCCACAGTACACGTGACACCCTTTGCCAGACTCCACCTCAGGATTCCCCAGTGGACCCTGGCATCACAGTGGAATCAGACATCCGATCCACTATCCAAACGCATCGTAGTCACACCTGCTCTTCGGCAGTCTCTACTTTGGTGGATGACCTCTTCGAATCTATCCAGAGGTTTGCTGATGCACTCTCCCCCCCATCAGAAAGTTCTCACAACCGACTCGTCGAATTACGCATGGGGGGCCCACCTGGAGGGTCTCCGCACCCAAGGATTCTGGACCAGTGCGGAAAGACTACACCAAATCAATCTATTGGAACTCAGAGCCATCTTCAATGCGCTCCAAGCTTTCCAACATCTACTTCACGACACGGTAATCCTCATTCGCACAGACAATCAGGCTGCCATGTATTACATCAACAAGCAAGGGGGCACGGGCTCGTCCCTCCTTTGCCAGGAAGCTCTACGAGTCTGGGACTGGGCGGTGCGCCACAACGCCTTACTCAGAGCAGTATACATCCAGGGGGAGAACAACGTCCTAGCAGACAAACTAAGCCGTCTGCTACAACCGCACGAATGGACTCTCCATTCCAACCCCCTTCACCAAATCTTCACGCAATGGGGGACACCTCAGATAGACCTCTTTGCGGCTCCCCACAACGCCAAACTGCCCCAGTTTTGCTCCAGGATCTACACTCCTCATCGCCTCGAGGCAGATGCTTTTCTACTGAACTGGGGGAAACGATTTCTATATGCGTTCCCACCATTCCCGCTGATCCAGAAGACTCTGGTCAAGCTGAAACTCGAACGGGCCACCATGATTCTAATAGCCCCTCGGTGGCCCAGACAACCTTGGTTCTCCCTCCTACTTCAACTCAGCAGCAGGGAACCAGTACCACTCCCAGTGTTTCCTTCACTACTTACTCAACATCAAGGATCACTACTTCATCCCAACCTGCAGTCTCTCCACCTGACAGCTTGGTTCCTCTCAACGTAACCCCTCACCAATTCTCACAAGAAGTGAGGGAAGTCTTGGAAGCTTCCAGGAAGCCCGCCACTCGTCAATGCTACTCCCAGAAATGGACCAGATTCTCCTCATGGTGCGTTTCTAAGTCAAAGGAACCTCAGCGAGCTTCCTTATCCTCCGTGCTGGACTATCTCCTGCACCTATCTCAATCTGGGCTCAAGTCCACATCCATACGAGTCCACCTGAGCGCTATTGCGGCGTTCCACCAACCTCTACAAGGGAAACCCCTCTCGGCCCATCCGGTGGTCGCCAGATTTATGAAAGGACTCTTCCATGTTAACCCTCCTCTCAAACCACCCCCAGTGGTTTGGGACCTCAATGTAGTCCTTTCCCACCTCATGAAGCCCCCGTTTGAACCACTCAACAGGGCCCCTCTGAAGTATCTCACCTGGAAAGTTCTTTTCCTTGTAGCCCTTACGTCCGCTCGCAGAGTCAGCGAACTCCAGGCATTGATGGCGGACCCACCATTCACAGTATTCCACCATGACAAGGTGGTCCTCCGCACTCACCCGAAATTCCTGCCTAAGGTGGTCTCCGAATTTCATCTCAACCAATCCATTGTACTTCCAGTATTCTTCCCTAAGCCTCATTCTCACCACGGAGAATCGGCCCTTCACACTCTAGACTGTAAACGTGCCTTGGCTTTCTACCTGGATCGCACCAAGCCACACAGAACCACTCCTCAACTTTTTGTCTCCTTCGACCCTAACAAGTTGGGAAGACCCGTATCAAAGCGCACCATCTCTAACTGGATGGCGGCTTGTATCTCTTTCTGCTATGCCCAGGCTGGATTTTCACTCCCTTGTAAGGTCACAGCCCATAAGGTCAGAGCAATGGCAGCCTCAGTAGCATTCCTCAGATCAACACCAATCGAGGAAATTTGCAAGGCTGCCACCTGGTCCTCGGTTCACACATTCACCTCACATTATTGTCTGGATACCCTCTCCAGACGGGATGGACAGTTTGGCCAAACAGTATTGAAAAATTTATTCTCTTAAGTCGCCAACTCCCCCTCCATCCCACTGAGGTTAGCTTGGAGGTCACCCACTAGTGAGAATACCTGCCTGCTTGTCCTGGGATAAAGCAATGTTACTTACCGTAACAGTTGTTATCCAGGGACAGCAGGCAGCTATTCTCACGTCCCACCCACCTCCCCTGGGTTGGCTTCTCAGGCTAGCTACCTGAACTGAGGAGACACGCCCGGATCTCCGGGTAGGAAGGCACCGGCGCATGCGCGGTGCGGGCATCTAGAAACTTTAAGTTTCTACAAGCAACACGTGCTTGTGAGACGTCCGTACCGGGGCTCTGTCTGATGACATCACCCACTAGTGAGAATAGCTGCCTGCTGTCCCTGGATAACAACTGTTACGGTAAGTAACATTGCTATCTGTTTTTGGATTAGAGTTAAGTTGAACCTGAAGAAATTCTATTTCTGCGTTTCCTGTGGAGTGGTCTATAGTTTTTACGATGTCTTTTTGATAAATAATGGCAAGTCCTCCCCTTTTCTTTTCTGACGATGGTTAAATATAAATGTATAGTTTAAAGGGCAACAGTAGGACAAATAAGCTTCCTCGTCGTCTGTTAGCCAGGTTTCTACTATGCCTATTAGGTGGAAACCTTCTGTAATGATCTTTTCTTTAACTAGATGGTATTTTCCTTTGATAGCTCTGGCATTTATAAGTCCTATTTTTAATTTCATTTGACTTGGCATAGTGTATTTTGAAGAGGCTATTGAAGAAGTATTGCGAATAGGGATGTTATTTTGTTTTATTGTAGTCTGTTCCAGGGCAATTGGTATGACTGAAGATTGACGTGATTCAGATGTGTAATTTTTTTGGGGGGGACGGGAGCCCCAGTGTACTGGTATGTTTATGGGTGAATTTAAGTCATGGTTATTTGAATTGGAAATTTGCGTTAACATGGTTAGTATGGGGATAATGCCAAGTAGGAAGATAATTTGGTAAAGATTTCTGTGCGAGAATTGCTTCTGGTGTGTTCTATGGCTAATTTTAGTGGCTGCGCCCTCAGGTTGTGCACGAAGGAGCGCACTAAGGTGCGCTCCTTCGGCGTGCGCCGCAAGAGGCTTGATCTTAAAGGCCATATACCGGGGTGTTTGGGGCGGAGTCCTCGGCGTGCCGCCGCTACGCGGCGGCTAAAGATTAGATGAGAGGCTGCAGAAGAAAGTAAAATCCAGGTAAAAACAATTGAAACTTAACAGTTAAACACTAAAATATTAAAACAGTTGTAAAAACAATGGTGAAACAAAGTGCCGCGTGCATGAAACATATAGTGCTTCATCCAGGATCTTATCCAATTGGTGTTTGATTAGAGTTTCCATTAGTTTGCTCACTATCGATGTTAGACTCACTGGTCTGTAGTTTGCTGTCTCCATCTTTGAGCATTTTTTGTGGAGTGGAATGACGTTAGCCGTCCTCCAGTCTAATGGGACGCTGCCTGTACTAAGGGAGAGGTTGAAGAGCGCGGACAGTGGCTCCGCCAAGACATCACTCAGCTCCCTAAGCACCCTGGGGTGCAGGTTGTCCGGCCCCATTGCTTTGTTAACCTTGAGCTTTGACAGCTCACCGTAGACACTGCTGGGCGTAAACTCAAAGTTACTAAAAGGGTCAACTGAGCCAACCCTTGTCTGTAGCTGAGGGCCAAGCCCCGGCGCTTCTCGGGTGAAGACTGAGCAGAAGTATTCATTTAATAGTTGGGCTTTTTCCGAATCCTTTTCCACATAGTCTCCGTCTGGATTCCTAAGACGTACAATCCCGCCTGAGTTTTTTCTTCTGTCACTGATATACCTGAAGAAGGATTTATCTCCCTTCTGGATGTTCTTTGCCAGAGACTCTTCCATGTGGAATTTAGCCTCCCTGACTGCTGTTTTGACGGCTTTTGATTTGGTCAGGTAGTCTGCTCTAGAGTCCTGCTTCCCCGATTGTTTGTAAGAGATGAATGCTTTTTTCTTCTCCTTGATGAGGTCTGAGATCTCTGCAGTAAACCACTGTGGCTCATTGTTCCTTCGCCGTTTACTTACTGATTTAACATAGCGGTTTGTTGCTTCTTGTATGATGGCTTTTAAAGTCGACCACATTTCTTCCACGTTATCAGTTTCTGCTTGGCTTTGTAGCGCCTGGTGAACGAAGTCTCCCATTTCTTTGAAATTTGTGTCCTTGAATTTGAGGACCTTGGTCAGTGTGATAGATTTAGTGAAACCTTTCCTGAGATTGAACCATACCATGTTGTGGTCACTGGAGGCCAATGTGTCGTCCACTGAGACCTCTGTGACACTTTCTCCATTGGTAAGTATCAGGTCCAGTATTGCCTGATCCCTTGTTGGTTCCAACACCAGTTGCCTGAGTCTTGCTCCCTTCATAGAGTTTAATAGCCTCCTGCTGCTGCCGGAAGCAGAGGTAAGTGTAACCCAATCCACATCAGGCATGTTGAAGTCACCTAGCAATACTGTGTCCCCACGCAAGGTGATATTTTCTATATCTCCGATTATTTCCATATCCAGGTCATCCTGTTGTCTTGGGGGTCTGTAAATTACGCCAAGATACAAGCATTTGTCCTTCCCTCTGGCCAAATTAACCCAAAGGGATTCCCCAGTATACTGGACATCTGTGATTCTCGTGACCTTAATGTCATCTTTAGTATATAATGCTACACCTCCTCCCATTCTGTCCTCCCTGTCCCAGCGAAGCAAGTTGTAACCCGGTATGACCATATCCCACCCGTGGGAAGTCTGTGAGCCAGGTCTCGGATATCGCCACCACATCCAGGTCGGCATTCCTTATTTCTGTTTCCAATTCCAGGATCTTGTTTCCTAAACTGTGTGCGTTGACGTACATAGCCCTCCATGTTGTATTTTTGTTACGTCTCAATGGGGATATTTCTGCTTGAGCTACTTGAACACCTTTAGCATTATTTGCATTATTTGTGCTTTCCTTAGACCCAGAACCACAATGTGTATTCCCCATATACCCAGAACTACAGTGTGTACTCCCCTTAGACCCAGAATTACAATGTGACCCATAAATATGATGTGACCCTACTCCCGACTCGAAAGTGTGTGCACTCACCCCCGACCCAGAATTTCGGTGACTACTTACCTCAGCCTCAAAAAAAGTATTGGCAGTTTAATTCGCCAGGTATGTTGTTTGTGCCTGTACCCTCCCCCGACTTACCTAGTTTAAAGCCCTGTGGAGTAGGCGGGCTAGACGGTGTCCAAGGACATTCTTCCCTCTTCTGGTCAGGTGTAGCCCGTCGTTTCCCTGTAGCTCTTGCAGTGTTTCTCCATGGTGCAGAAACCCGAAGCTCATCTCCTTGCACCATCCTCGCAGCCAGTCGTTCGCCCTCCGTATTCGATCCTCTCTGGCTCTACCCTTGCCCTTCACTGGGAGAATCGAGGAGAAGACTACCTGCACATCCATCCTCCTCAGCTTCTCCCCCAGGGCCCTGAAGTCTTCAGGTATGTTGTCCGGGGTGCTCCTGGTGGTGTCATTGGTTCCGACGTGGATTAGAATCATGGGGAAGTGGTCTCGGGGCTTGATGAGTCTGTCAAGGCAAGCAGTGACATCCCGGATCCTGGCCCCTGGCAAACAGCAGACCTCTCTTGATTGTAGGTCTGGCCTGCAGATTGATCCCTCGGTGCCCCTCAGCAGCGAATCTCCGATGACCACCACTCTGCGCTTCTTAGGGGTAAGCCGTACAGTTGATTCCGGAGCTGGAATCGTCTGCTGAACATCTTCTTGTACCTCTGTCTCCGGACCTTCCTGTAGCAGTTGATATCTGTTCCTCAGGGCTATTTGTGGTGTCGATGTAGAGCTGTCCTGTGTGAGAGAAAAAGAGACAGAGTTAGGTCCTCTGCGTTTTCCTGTGGAGGAAGTCACCAGCTGCCAGGAGTCAGCGTCCCCAACCACTTCCTGCATTCCAGCGGTTTGTCTCAAGGTGGCCGTTTTGGACGCTTTGGGTGTTCCCAGGGTGGTCTTGTCAGGTTCCTGTTCAGCGATCTGAGACAGCTCCTGGATGACTCCATCGATGAAGGTCTCGTCGTCTCGGATGCTCCTTAGGCGCTGAACCTCCTCTCTCAGGCTCTTCAGCTCCATCAAAAGGCTTTCGTCCGGTTGATCCATTACTTCTGTCTGCGTTGAGACTGTAGACATCTTTGAGGGGATGGCCTCGGTCTGTACAGAGACCTCTGCCCTCCTTCCTGGTTCCCCTTCCATCTGTACTCGGACCATAGCCATCCCCTGGGTGCTCTCGGTGACTGAACTGCCTGTTTTGATTGAAGTCTTGCTGCTTCTAGTCCTACCTGCCATTACAAAGGTTTATTATTATTATTTATAAATTTTTTTTTTTTTTTTTTTAAAGATATTTGTTAGGGTGGGGGGTGTTAGGTGTTGGTCAGTAAGTGTTGAGGGAGGGATAGAGGAAGTTAGTTAGTTCTTGGTCTGAGGGATGGAGTAGTTAGTTAACAGTTAGTTAATTGTCAGTTAAGGAAGTGGAGCTCGACACGGTTTACAGGAATTAAAAACAAAGAAAGGAACTCCAATGGAAGGAAGGAGGGCTTGGTAAACAGGAAGGAGAGAGGGGGAGGGAGGGGTAGTTACATTTTGGAGAAAAGCCAGGTTTTCAGATGTTTTCTGAAGTGTTGGAGGGAGGTCGAACTCCGAAGATGGGCAGTAAAGCTGTTCCACAGCTCGGTGATCCTGAAGAGGAGGGATGTTCCAAGTTTTCCTGTATGGGAAATGCCATTTAGAGAAGGGAAGTATAGTTTGAATTTCTGAGTGGATCTGGTGGAGTGAGTACTCGAGAGCCAAGATAGAGGAAAGAGGGGAGGAAGGATGCCGTGAAGAGATTTGAAGGTAAGACAGGCGCATTTGTAGCGAACCCTGAGGAAGACTGGGAGCCAGTGAAGCTTAGACAGATGCGGGGAGACGTGGTCGAATTTGCCTTTTGCGAAGATTAGTTTAGCTGCGGTGTTCTGAATCCGCTGAAGTGTGATAAGATTTTTCTTTGTTAGGCTTAGGTAGATGGAGTTGCAGTAATCAAGTCTGGAAAGAAACCTAAGGTTTAGTTTAGTTTAGTTTGTTTTTCACAAATGGATAAGCCAGTATTAATTGTTCATGAGACAAGATAGCCATTTAAGTGGAGATCTACTAATCAGTTGACCCATTTAAACTATATGCAGGCTTCAGTTAATTAAAAGAGGTGTTGCATGATCAAATGTTTTTGCATTGAAAATAAGCCTAGGAGTTATATTCTGAAGATAAGACATTACAATAGTCTATCTGGATTTATCACATTTATTTACAGGCACTTAGACCACAGGACATCTGTATTGCTTGTGTCACTGGACAGAGCTGTATTTAAATTGATTGATCACTCTATTCTCCTACTGTGTTTGCAAGAGAGAGAACTCTCTGGTACTACTCTTGATTGGTTTAAATCCTATTTAATTAACCATAACTATGCTGTCCAGTTTCATAACTCCCTCTCCAATTCTTTTCAGCTGGTCTTGGGGGTACCTGAAGGATCCATCTTGTTTATTTAAATTATTTGATATATTGCCCACCCTTACCAGATCAGAACAGTTTACTTAGAAACATAGAAATATGATGGCAGATGAAGGCCAAATGGCCCATTCAGTCTACCCATCCACAGCATCCACTATCTTCTCCTCTCTCTAAGAGATCCCACTTGCCTGTCCCACGCTTTCTTTAATTCAGACACATTCTTTGTCTCCACCACCTTTACCGGGAGCCTATTCTACACATCTACCACTGTTTCTCTAAAAAAGTATTTTCTTAGATTACTCCTGAGCCTATCACCTTTTAACTTCATCCTTTGTCCTATCATTCAAATTAAAGAGACTTGCCTCATTCGCATTTATGCCATGTAGGTATTTAAATGTCTCTATCATATCTCCCTCTCCTGCCTTTCCTCCAAAGTATACTACTACTACTTATCACTTATATAGTGCTGAAAGGCGTTCGCAGTGCTGTGCATTTTGACATTTATAGGCAATCCCTGCTTGGAAGAACTAACAATCTTAACTTAGACAGACATGACATATAGGGTTGAGGATGCAGAACTCAAAGTGAAAGGAGTTAGGAGTTGAAAGCACTCTCAAAGAGGTGGGCTTTTAACTGGGCCTTGAACACTGCCAGAGATGGAGCCCACTGTAGGGATTCGGACAGCTTGTTCCATGTATACGTAAGGAAGTTCTTCTTCATCCAGAGAGTGGTAGAAATCTGGAATGCTCTTCCAGATGCTGTTATAGGGTTAAGCACCCTCCAGGGATTCAAGACAAGGTTAGATAAGTTCCTGCTGAACCAGAACGTATGCAGGTAAGGCTAGTCTCAGTTACATAGAACATGACGTTCTCCGTGGTGTTCCTGGCAGTGTCGTTCATTCCAGCGTGGATGAGAAGCATGGGGAAGTGGTCATGTGGCTTGATAAGTCTGTCTAGGCAGGTGGTTACATCTCGGATCCTGGCTCCTGGCAGACAGCAAACCTCTCTTGATTGCATATCTGGTCTGCAAATTAGTCCCTTGGTGCCCCTCAGCATGGAATCCCCAATGACTATCACTCTGCGCATCTTTGGGGGGAGCTGATCTGTTGTCTCTGGAACCGGAATCGTCTGGTGGACAACTTCCTGTACCTCATTGGCAGGTTCCTCCTGTAACAGCTGGAATCTGTTCCTCAAGGTGATTAGTGGGGTTGATGTTAAACTGCCCTGTGAACAAGAGAAAGAGACAGAGGAAGAGGAAGGCCTTCTACGTTTGCCGGTGAAGGAAGTTAGCTAGAAAAGTCTACCTGCTAGATAGTATGAAAGTCTGCCTGTCAGAGTTTGAAAGTTTGAAGGATAGAGGTAGTTAGTTAGTTAATTGTTAGTTTAGTCTGCCTGTTTGTTGTTGGCTAGAAAGGGCTGCCTGTTAAATAGTTTGAAAGTTTGAAGGATAGAGTGACTGGTAAGGTCTGGCTGTTGTTTAGTTAGAGAGGTCTGCCTGCTTGTTGGCTAGATAGAAAGGTCTGCCTGGTTTGAAAGTTGGATAGAAAGTTTAAAAGATAGTCTAAAAGTTAAATAGCTAGTTGTATGTGCCTGGTGGTTGTACTCCGCCTTGTTATGTGTTAAAACCTTACCTTGGCGGTTATCAGGAGCCTTTCCTTGAGGCCCTTTTAAAGGCGCTCTCGCTAAGGCGAGCGCCTTTGCTGCTCATCTTTGCTGCACGCCAAATGGCTGCGCGCCATTGGCTCGTCCCCTTTTATGGGGGGAGTTTGACTGGTGACAGGGGTGGGTGGAGTTAGCTCTCGCCTCTTCCCCTGCTAGCACCACCTTCTCTGCTCCTTCCTGCTAGCACACTCTCTGCTCCCTGTTCCACTCACTGTTCTGCCATGTGCTCAGGACTGTTCTACCATGTGTTCAGGACTAGCCCCAGCTCCTACAGTCTCCCTTCGGCTGGCCTTGCACTTTGGATCCTCTGCCGTTGGTTCATCCCCTTTTATGGGGGGAGTTTGGCTGGTGATGTCGGGGGTGGGCGGAGTTAGCTCTCGCCTCTTCCCCTGCTAGCACCGCCTTCTCTGCTCCTCTCTCCGCTCCTTCCTGCTAGCACACTCTCTGCTCCCTGCTCCACTCAGTTAGGGCAATGGTCTTTGACCTAAGGACTGCCACGTGAGCGGACTGCTGGGCATGATGGACCACTGATCTGACCCAGCAGCGGCAATTCTTATGTTCTTAAGGACAGAGTCTGGAGTTGGCAGTTGAAGAGAAGAGCACAGATAGGAGGGTCTTATCAGCTGAGCGGAGCTCATGGGGGGGATCATAGGTGAAGATAAGTCAAGAGAGATAATGAGGGGCCGCTGAGTGAGTGCATTTTGTAGGTCAGTAAGAGGAGTTTGAATTGTGATCTGAAATGGATGGGAAGCCAATGAAGTGACTTTAGGAGAGAGGTAACATAAGTATAGTGGCTCTCCCGGAATATGAGTCATGCAGCCGATATTGAGATCTTTAAGTCTATCCCCATATGCCTTATGGCGAAAACCACTGACCATTTTAGTAGCCTTCCTCTGGATGGACTCCATCCTGTTTATATCTTTTTGAAGGTGTGGTCTCCAGAACAGATGCTGAACGGGCTGACTGCACGGAGGAAGTAGAGAGACCAGTGGATCTTATGATCAGACAGCGAGGGAAACAACAGGTAAAGGGAGCTTGCTGGGAAGAGACTAAAGGGCATGGAGACACAGGGGGACTGGGTGGCGCGAGGGCGAAAGCTGAGGGTATCATAGGGGCTACACAAGGCGAGGGGGATCGAACAGAGGCAGGGGCCCAGGAGGGGGCAAGAAAACCCAGAGGAAAAGCGGGGAAGTGGGGTGGCGGAAATGTGGGGAAGCTGAAAGCTACGAGGGTAAAGGCTGAGGGCAAAGCAGAAGTACAGGGAACAGGAGAGGCGGCCCAGGTGAATGCAGAGGTGGAGAAAAAACAACGGGACCTGCGGTGCTTATACGCAAATGCAAGAAGCCTCATGGCCAAGATGGGTGAACTAGAGGTCGTGGCCAAGGGGGAAGACCTAGATATAATTGGAATTACAGAAACATGGTGGACAGAGCAGAATCAATGGGATGTGGCGCTACCGGGGTACAAGCTCTACAGGAGAGACAGGACCCACAAGAAGGGGGGAGGCATAGCACTATATATAAAAGACTCTATCTACTCGGTCGGGATGGATATGGCAACAAAGGCAGAAGGGCTGGAATCGCTATGGGTCAAATTGCCGGGAAACAAGGGTGCAGACATAAAACTGGGGCTGTATTATCGCCCACCTGGTGCGCCGGAAGGAGTCGGACACGACTTGGAAGCTGAACTGAGACAGGAGTGCAGGACTGGAAGTGTAACAGTGATGGGGGACTTCAACTACCCGGGGATAGACTGGAGTACGGGTCACTCCAACTGCACTAGGGAAACAGGATTTGTAGAAGCTGTGAGGGACTGCTTTATGGAGCAACTGATCAGGGAACCGACGCGGGGGAGTGCTACTCTTGACCTCATCCTGAACGGATTAGGAGGGCCTGCAAGAGGGGTAGAAGTGGGAGGACCACTAGGCAACAGTGACCACAATGCGATCAGATTCACTTTAGAAAGGGGGACACCCATAGTAAGGAGGACCGCAACAACTGCGCTCAACTTCAAGAAGGGGAACTATGTTGCTATGAGGGAAATGGTGGGGAGGAAGCTCAGAAACATCTTTAGGATGGAGACTGTGGAAAGCGCCTGGACCCTATTCAGGGACACCCTGCAGGAAGCACAAAAAAAGTACGTCCCCAGTTTCAGGAAAGGCTGCAAGAACAAGCGGTCAAAGGACCCGATTTGGATCTCAGCAGAAGTAAAGAGGGCAATAAACGACAAAAAAGTATCCTTCCGGAGATGGAAAAAGGATCCAACGGAGGAAAATCACCAGGCGCACAGGAAATGCCAAAAAGAATGCCACCGAGAGGTTAGAAAAGCAAAAGGGAAATACGAAGAGGGGCTGGCCAGGGAGGCGAAAAACTTCAAGGCATTCTTCAGTAACGTAAAGGGGAAACGACCAGCGAGAGAGGAGGTGGGGCCGTTGGACGATGGGGATAGGAGGGGAGTGATTAAAGAGGATAAAGAGGTAGCTGAGAGGCTGAACACGTTCTTCTCGTCGGTTTTCACGAGAGAAGACACATCTAATATACCGGACTCAGAGGAGCTCATGAGTGGGGAACAGGCTGAGAAATTGGAGCATATAGAGGTAAGTAAGGAGGATGTCCTCAAACAGATAGACAGGTTAAAATGCGGCAAATCACCGGGTCCGGACGGGATCCACCCGAGGGTTCTGAAGGAGCTAAGACAAGAAATAGCGGGCACAATCCAGCATGTTTGTAACCTATCCTTGAAAACTGGAGAGGTACCAGAGGACTGGAAATTGGCGAATGTCACACCTATCTTCAAAAAGGGATCGAGGGGTGACCCCGGGAACTACAGGCCGGTGAGCCTGACTTCAATTATAGGGAAGATGGTGGAAGCTATGATAAAGGACGGCATTTGCGAGCACATTGAGAGAAATGGCCTACTGAGAACAAGCCAGCACGGATTCTGTAAGGGAAGGTCATGCTTAACGAACCTTCTGTACTTCTTTGAGGGAATAAGCAGTCGGGTGGACAATGGGGAACCCATCGACATCATTTACCTCGATTTTCAAAAGGCTTTCGACAAGGTGCCACATGAAAGGCTGCTTAGGAAGCTGTGGAACCACGGGGTGGGAGGGGATGTGCACCGATGGATAGAGCACTGGTTGTCGGGTAGACTGCAGAGGGTCGGAGTGAAGGGCCAATATTCTGACTGGCGGGGAGTCACGAGCGGTGTGCCACAGGGATCGGTGCTGGGGCCGTTACTCTTCAACATATTTATCAATGATCTGGAAAAGGAGGCAAAGTGCGAGGTTATAAAATTTGCAGACGATACCAAACTGTGCGGCAGGGTTAGTAGCTCCAGGGAGGAGTGTGAGGACCTGCAAAGGGACCTAAACAAGCTGGAAGACTGGGCGAACAAATGGCAAATGCGCTTTAACGTGGAAAAATGCAAGGTCATGCATATAGGGAAAAAAAACCCGTTGTTCAACTACAAATTGGGGGGGGCATTGTTGGGAGAAAGCAGTCTTGAGAGAGACTTGGGAGTGCTGGTGGATGCATCACTGAAGCCATCTGCACAGTGCGCAGCGGCCTCAAAAAAAGCCAACAGGATGCTGGGCATCATAAAAAGGGGCATAACAACCAGGACGAGGGAAGTCATCTTGCCACTGTATCGAGCGATGGTGCGTCCGCATCTGGAATATTGCGTTCAATATTGGTCGCCGTACCTCAAGAAGGACATGGCGGTAATCGAGAGAGTCCAAAGGAGAGCAACGAAACTGGTAAGAGGGCTGGAACACTGCCCATATGCCGAGAGGTTGGATAGGCTGGGGCTCTTCTCTCTGGAAAAAAGGAGGCTCAGGGGTGATATGATAGAGACCTTCAAGATCATGAGGGGCATAGAGAGGGTGGATAGGGACAGATTCTTCAGGCTGAAGGGGACAACAGGTACGAGGGGGCATTCGGAGAAACTGAAGGGAGATAGGTTCAAAACAAATGCAAGGAAGTTTTTTTTCACCCAAAGGGTCGTGGACACTTGGAATGCGCTACCGGAGGACGTGATTGGGCAGAGTACGGTACAAGGATTCAAACAGAGACTGGACGGATTCCTGAGGGATAAAGGGATCGTGGGATACTGAGAAAGCTAACCAGAAAATAAGTATAGAAACCCGACCAGGTCGTGCATGTGCAAGACCGGAGGGCTAGGACTTTGATGGGAAGATAGGACGCAATAGGAAACCAAGGTGGCATGGGGGCCCCTTCTGGAGATTTGGACAGGTCGTGACCTGTTTGGGCCGCCGCGGGAGCGGACTGCTGGGCAGGATGGACCTATGGTCTGACCCGGCGGAGGCACTTCTTATGTTCTTATGTCTCCAGAATTGTACACAATATTCTAAATGAGATCTCACCCAGAGTCTTACACAGAGGCATCAATACCTCCTTTTTCCTACTGGCCATACCTCTCCCTCTGCACTCAAGCATCCTTCTAGCTTTTGCTGTTGCCTTTTCAACCTGTTTGGTCACCTTAAAGTCATCACATACTATTACACCCAGGTCCTACTCCACTTTCATACACAAAAGTTTTTCCCCCTCCCCCCTAAACAGTACCATTCCTTAAGGTTTTTGCAGCCGAAATGCATGATCTTACATTTCTTAGCTGCCAAATTTCAGACCATTCTTCAAGTTTCGCTAGGTCCTTCTATTTGCTGCGCTTAAAAATATGCATTGGTTATTCCTCTCAAACTGGTTATGGGGTCCCTCAGAGGATCTCCCCTGTCCCTCATTTTATTTAATGTATTGATATTTTCCTTAGAAACTTTACTCAACAAGACTGGTTTTCAAGCCTGTTATGCTGCTGATTTCGCTGTTCTGTATACTTGTTTTATCATTGGAAATCATTTTTCCTAACATAACAGAATGTATGCCATTAATTGATGCTTGAACGAGTAATGCTTTTTTCCAACTTAATGAAGAGAAAATTGTGTTAACTAAAGGTGGACAAACCAAATGAGCCAGATGGTATACATCCAAGGGTACTGAAAGAACTTAGGGAAGTTCTGGCAGCTCTGCTGGCGGACCTTTTCAATGCTTCTGTAGAGTTGGGTGTTGTAGTGGAGGATTGGACCCTGTCCACAAAAGTGGAAATAGGGAACTATAGGCTGTTAAGTCTGACTTCTCTGGTTAGTAAATTAATGGAAATGCTTTTTTTTTTTTTTTTTTGTAAAAATTTTATTAGTTTATAAACTGCAATAGTGTATTACATTTGTTACAAAACAATTAGTACACAATTAAACTAGAAAAGCACTTTCAGTTCTCGGCACTGCCTTTTGGGTTGGGCACTGCACCGTGTACTTTCACAAAAGTGATGATGACAGTAGCTGACCTGCACAAGTCAGGAATCCAGGTTCATCCTTACATGAACATAAGAAGTTGCATCCGCTGAGGCAGACCAGAGGTCCATCTCGCCCAGCGGTCCGCTCCTGCGGCGGCCCATCAGGCCCACTGCCTGAACAGTGGTCTCTGACTAATTTTATAAATTACCTCTAATCCTATCCCTATAACCTTACCTCTACTCTTATCTGTACCCCTCTATCCCTTTGTCCTCCAGGTACCTGTCCAGATCTTCTTTGAAGGCTGATCAGAGCACTGTCATTGCTGGACTGTCACCAGGAGGTTGATCAGATAGTCCATCTCTTACAGGATCTCAGCTGGATTGTCAATTTCAGAAATTTCTACCTGGAACCAACTCAATGTCTGGAGTATCTGAGAATTCTGTTCAAAATAGCAGAGGGCCGAGTGTTTCTTCTAGAGCCATGCAAACTGAATCTCAGACACCAGATCCTAGACATTTTGTTGAAACCAGCTCCTATGGCTTGGCATTACCTGCAGGTTCTGGGGTCCATGGTGGCAGCCATAGAGGTAATTCCATGGGCAAAAGCTCACTAGGGCCCCCTACAAAGTTTATTGGTGGCATGATGGTCTCAATCAAACTCATTCCAGAAGGAATTAGCCTGGATTACAGAGGTGCGATAGAGTTTAAAATGGTGGCTCTGGCTGGAGTCGTCATCCCAAGGCCTTCCTTTCAGTTTTGGAAATGCGGTGGGCAAAACTGAAAGGAGCGATTGTAAGGGCGACAAATCTTTTTGTGAAGCAAGTAAGTAAAAGTAAGAGGAAAAGAAGGCTGCTTTGGTTCTCAAAAGTAGTAGCTGAGAAGGTAAGGAATAAGAGGGTTAGCTTTCATAAACTACAAAATATGGCAGAAAGAGGAAGTCAGGCAAAAATATCTGGAAAAGTTAAGAGAGGCTGGTCGTGTAGTCAGGAAAGCAAAGATTCAAATGGAAGAAAAAATAGCTGACACAGTAAAACAGGGAGACAAGACATTTTTTAGATATATTAGTGATATGAAGAAGTACAAAAGTGGCATTGTGAGACTCAAAGGTGAAGGGGAGGAATAAATGGCATTGTGAGACTCAAAGGTGAAAGGGAGGAATATGTAGAAGCTGATAAAGAAAAGGCAGAATTGCTTAACAAATATTTCTGCTCTGTGTTCATGGCTGAAGTGCCGGGAGCGGGACCGTAGTAGACAAACATGAATAAGGATGGAGGAGTTAGGAGGCAGCTTGCAGCTTTAGAAGCTCAACATAAGCGGGGGGGTGGTCCTGCGGAAGTGCTCCACTGTATGAAAAGTCTTGGAGGAGAACTGCAAGATTTGGACATGTTACTCCTCTCGCGTGTTTGTACGTAACGTGCATGTGGGATGGCGCTCGGCTATGTGGGCTCAGAAGTTCTCCAACATGGTGTGGAAGGCACTTGGTGCAGACGGCTGGTGGACAGAAGAGGCATCTCCCTGAAGCAGCACTGCCTGCAGGTGTACAGGGACCCCGATGGTTGCGCGTGGCTGGCACCTACAAACTGCTGCACCCGTCAGTTACCCATCCATGGGCCACCCCTTGACACTTGCTCCCAGTTCATTAGCACCTATTGGGTTGTGGAACGAATCATTTGGGTTGCTATTTTTTTTCTATAGGGAACTTTGATTTGGTATACGAGTACTTTGGATTATGAGTATGCTTCTGGAACGAATTATGCTTGTAAACCAAGGTACCACTGTAATCTTAAAAACAATCCATAACAGATGTACAGTCATGTGAAAAAATTAGGACACCCAATGAAATATTCAGTTCTTTCTTAAGAAATGTTCACATATCGATGTTGAATCTTTTTTTATTTATCTCTGGAAAAGAAAGTGATGGAATTGCAGGTAAACCACAAAACTTTTCCTTGATTTACTCATGAAACAAAAGATATCCATAAAATGTGTATTCTAACTGAGAATTAAATTAGGACACTCTACACCCTAATAGTAGTGTTACCCCCTTTGGCTGAAATAACTGCAGTGAAACGCTTCATGTAGCCATCTACCAGTGTCTGACATCGGTCTGAGGAAAGTTTGGACCACTCCTCAATGCAGAATTTTTTCAGTTGTGAGATGTTTGAGGGGTTTCTTGCATGTACTGCCCATTTCAAATCACCCCACAGCATCTCAATGGGATTAAGATCAAGGCTTTCATTTGGCCACTCCAAGACTCTTAGTTTTCAGCCAGTCCTTGGTGGATTTACTAGTATGTTTTGGGTCATTGTCATGTTGCAGAGACCAGTTTCACTTCAGCTTTAATTTTCATACAGATGGCCTCACATGTTCCTCAAGCACCCTCTGATACACGGTAGAATTCATGGTGGATTCTATGATGGTGAGCTGGCCAGGAACTGCTGCAGCAAAGCATCCCAAACCATGATACTTTCACTTTCATGCTTCACAGCTGGTATGAGGTTCTTTTCCTAGAATGCTGTATTTGGTGTACGACAAATGTCCTCTTTTCTGGTGTCCAAATAATTAAATTTTAGACTTATCTGTCCATATAACACTATTCCAGAAGTCCTGGTGTTTCTCTACATTCTCTCTGGCAAACTTTAATCTGGGCTTGATGTTTCTCTTAGAGAGCAAAGTTTTCTCCTTGCACACCTCCCATGCAAGTTAAATTTGTGCAGTCTCTTTCTGATTGTAGAGGCATGCACTTTCATATCAACAGTAGCAAGAGCCTGCTGTAGGTCCCGTGATGACATTTTAGGGTTTTTGGAGACTTTTTAGCATCTTGGCGGTCTGCTCTGGAGGTCATCTTGCATGGATGGCCAGACCTGGACATGTTGGCAGTTGTTTGGAAAGTCCTCCACTTGTATACTATTTTCCGGACTGTGGAATGGCTAATGTCAAATTCATTCGAGATCTTTTTAATACCCTTACCAGACTTATAAGCTGCTACAGTCTTCTTTCTGAAGGCTTCAGACAGCTCTTTTGATCTCACCATGGTGTTCACTATCACCACAGCAGTCTAGCATAGCACAGCACAGGAGTCTAGCATAGCAAACTAAATGTCTGAGGTTTAAGTAGGGCAAACCTCTTTCAAAATGCTGAGTAACAATGTTCTAATCATGTGCACCTGATTTGATACACCTGTGTGTGATTTGAGCCACTTTTAAGTGTGAGGATATGTGGGGATGTCCTAATTTATTCCTCAATTAGAATACACATTTTTGTGGGTATCTTTTGTTTCATGAGTAAATCAAGGAAAAGTTTTGTTGTTTACCTGCAATTATATCACTTTCTTTTCCAGAGATAAATAAATAAAAGATTTGACATTGATATGTGAACATTTCGTAAGAAAGAACTGAATATTTTATGGGGGCGTCCTAATTTTTTCACATGACTGTATACAGTCACAAGTGACCCACAGGATAAAAACCAAATCCTCTATAATAAAATCCTAAGTGTGCATGTGCACATAGGACGGCGTTTTCCCTGACAGCATTATGACACATAGAAACATAGAAGATGACGGCAGGAAAAGGCTACACCCATCAAGTCTGCCCACTCTGCTTACCCACCCCCTGTCTATGCCCTAATGACCCAATTTCCTTATCTTGACCCTCGTAGGGATCCCACATGGGTATCCCATTTATTCTTAAAGTCTGGCACGCTTTCTGCTTCGATCACCTGCACTGGAAGCTTGTTCCAATGATCAACCACTCTCTCTGTGAAGAAATACTTTCTGGTGTCGCCATGAAATTTTCCGCCCCTGAGTTTGAGCGGGTGCCCTCTTGTGGCCAAGGGTCCCTTGAGAAAGAAAATATCATCTTCCACTTCGACACGTCCCGTGAGGTACTTAAATGTTTCTATCATGTCTCCCCTCTCCCTACGTTCCACGAGAGTGTAGAGCTGCAATTTGTTCAGTCTCTCTTCGTACAAGAGATCCTTGAGCCCCGAGATCATCCTGCTGGCTGTCCGCTGATCCGATTCAATTCTGCGCACATCTTTACTGTAATGTGGCCTCCAGAATTGCACACAGTACTCCAGATGAGGTCTCACCATGGCCCTGTACAACGGCATTATGACTTCAGGCTTTCGGCTGACTAAACTTCTATTGATACAACCCAATATCTGCCTTGCCTTAGATGAAGCCTTCTCCACTTGATTGGCAGTTTTCATGTCTGCACTGATGATTACTCCTAAATCTCGTTCTGCTGAAGTCCTAGTTAACGTTTCTCCGTTCAAGAAGTACGTCTTGCATGGATTTCCGCTTCCGAGGTGCATGACCTTACATTTCTTAGCATTGAAGCCTAGCTGCCAGGTTGAGGACCAACTTTCCAATGTAAGCAGGTCCTGCGCCATATAATTCTGTAAACTGCATTTACTTACTATATTACATAGTTTGGCGTCATCGGCGAATAGTGTTATTTTACCTTGAAGCCCTTGAGTCAGATCCCCTATGAATATGTTGAAAAGGAGTGGACCCAGGACCGAGCCCTGCGGCACTCCACTGGTCACCTCCGATGTTTTAGAGAGGGTACTATTAACCACCACCCTCTGAAGTCTGCCACTCAGCCAATCATTGACCCATGCAGTTAGTGTCTCTCCTAACCCCATCGATTCCATCTTGCTTAGCAGCCTGCGGTGTGGAACACTGTCAAAAGCTTTACTGAAGTCCAGGTACACGACGTCCAAAGACTCTCCCAAGTCCAACTTTCTTGTTACCCAGTCAAAGAAGCTGATGAGATTGGATTGGCAGAACCTACCCTTGGTGAATCCATGCTGACTGGGATCCCGAAGATTCCCTTCATTCAAGATCGTGTCCAATTTGCTTTTAATTAGTGTTTCCATGAGTTTGCACACTATTGATGTGAGACTCACCGGTCTATAATTCGCAGCCTCTGCCCTGCAACCCTTTTTATGCAGAGGAACGACATTAGCTAATTTCCAGTCCAGGGGAACTTTCCCCTTACTTAGGGAGAAATTGAATAGCTCAGCCAACGGTTTCGCCAGGACATCGCTCAATTCTCTGAGCACTCGGGTGCAAATTGTCTGGTCCCATGGCTTTGTTCACCTTGAGTCTTGCCAGTTCACTGTAAACTTCACCTGGTGTGAACTCAAAATTCTGAAACGGGTCTTCTGTGCTTTATGTTGCCTTCCCTCTGTGCTGAATTCCATTTTCGAACACGGAGGCAGGAAACACGCCGGCGTCTCCCCCCTCCCGCCCTCACTCAACAACCACTGCCGCAGCTGCTAATCCTCTTCAAAGCAATCTGCTGAGGTTTGCTGGCTGGCTGTAGCGAACCTCACAGGCCGCTCTCCACCTCGGTAGCACGTTCTCTCTGATGCGATCTGGATTTTCAGAAGGCGTTTTACAAGGTTCCGCATGAACGACTACTTCGGAAAATTGCAAGCCATGGGATCGAGGGTGAAATACTCACATGGATTAAAAACTGGCTGGAGAATAGGAAACAGAGAGTGGGGATAAATGGACAGTACTCAGACTGGAAGAGCGTCACCAGTGTGGTGCCGCAGGGCTCGGTGCTTGGACCTATGCTCTTCAACATCTTTATAAATGATCTGGACATTGGAACGACGAGTGAGGTGATTAAATTTGTGGACGATACAGAGTAGTGAAGACACAGGTGGATTGCAAAGATCTGCAACGTGACATAATCAAGCTAGAGAAATGGGCAGCGACATGGCAAATGAGGTTCAACATGGATAAGTGTAAAGTGATGCATGTCGGTAACAAAAATCTCGTACACGAATACAGGATGACCGGGGCGGTACTTGGAGAGATCTCCCAGGAAAGAGACTTGGGAGTTTTGATCGACAAGTCAATGAAGCCGTCCGCGCAATGCACGGTGGTGGCGAAAAGTCGAACAGAATGCTAGGAATGATTAAGAAGGGGATCACGAACAGATTGGAGAATGTTATCATGCTGCTGTACTGGGCCATATTGTGCTCTCACCTGGAGTACTGCGTCCAGCACTGGTCGCTGTACATGAAGAAGGACATGGTACTACTCGAAAGGGTCCAGAGAAGAGTGACTAAAATGGTTAAGGGGCTGGAGGAGTTGCTGTACAGTGAGAGATTGGAGAAACTGGGCCTCTTCTCCCTTGAAAAGAGGGGATATGATCAAAACATTCAAAATATTGAATTGAATGGACTTAGTAGATGGAGACAGGTTGTTCACCCTCTCCAAGGTACGGAGAACGAGAGGGCACTCTAAAATTGAAAGGGGATAGATTCCGTACAAACGTAAGGATGTTCTTCTTCACCCAGAGAGTGGTAGAAAACTGGAACGCTCTTCCAGAGTATGTTATTGGGGAAAACACCCTCCAGGGATTCAAGACAAAGTTGGACAAGTTCCTGCTAAACCAGAGTGTATGCAGGTAAGGCTGGACTCATTTAGAGCACTGGTCTTTAACCAAAGGGCTGCCGCATGAGCGCACTGCTGGGCACATTGGACCACTGGTCTGATCCAGCAGCGGCAATTCTTATGGTTGTCCTAGTGGCACTAGATTGTGGACCTAGTTCGCCTATAAAGAGATGAAGATCTTGGATTGAAGGTTTAGGTAGATCTCCTGACACCTGGATCCAGTCCCCATAGAGACTGGATGAAGGAACTCTTTGGGCTTACAGTATGGCTCTTGACGGGCAGCCCTACTAAGGAGGTGGTTGTTTCCATTCTGGTTAGAGACAAGAAGCCCTTGATCGTGGTGGCCTATGCCAAAGCTTGGAAGACTTTCCAAAAGTGGTATGCTAAGATCGATGAAGAGCCCTTACAAGCCCTATTTCGGTAGTCCTGGAATTTTTGAAAGAAGGTCTTGAAAAGGGCCTGTCTGTAGGATTGCTGAAAGTGCAGATAACATGCCTCTCATGTTTCCAAGTTTGGGGAAAGAGAGCATCTCTGGCCTCTCACCCTGATTTGTCTAAATTCTTTAAAGGGACTCTCAGGTTGAGCCATCCTGTGCGTCTACCATTCCCATCCTGGAATCTTAATACTATTTTGGAAGGTCTCAGTAGGGTTGCTTGTGAGCCCTTACAAGAGGCTTCCCTCTTAGACCTGATGTTCAAGATGGTGTTCTTGGTGGCGATTACATCAGCAAGACAAATCTCTGAATTTCAAAACCTCTCTTGTAGGAAGTCATTTCTTATGATTATGAAAGCAGGGCTTTCCTTGCGCATGATTCTGTCCTTTCTGCCAAAAATAGTCTCTGCCTTCCATATCAATCAGGAAGTCCGTTTGCTTGCCTTTCGGCCTAAGGGGTCAAAAGTAAAGGACAAAATATTGCATTTGCTAGATGTCAGGAGAGTGCTTCTTCACTATCTCGAAGTTACCAATGAGTTTTGACGTACTGAAAAGTCATGCTAAGAAAGGCAGTTCTGTTTCCAAGGCCTTAATCTCCAGATTGCGGTTTCTTCTGCATATGTGAGTCGTGGTAAGCCGCTACCAATCATGTTGAAGACATACTCCACCAGAGGGTTGGCTACCTCATGGGTGGTCTCCCCCATGGAGATTTATAGAGTAGTGACATGGTCTAATCTTCATACCTTTACCAGGTTCTATAGAGTAGATGTGGCAGCCAGGAAAGACACTGGTTTTGGGTCCTTGGTATTAAAGGAAGGCTCAGTAGGCCCACTCTAGACTCGGGGGACTGCTTTGATATGTCCCTATTGTTCAGGACTACTAGACACATTGCACTAGAAAGAAAAATTAGATTCTTACCTCAATCTTCGTATTGCGAAAATTAGTATATGTGTTTTTTATTATGTAAATCGCTTAGTAAAATAAATAGGCGATCCAATAAGTTAAACTAAACTTGAAACTTGACTTGAAACTTGTAGATGTGTTTGTTTGTTTATTAAGATTTGATATACCGCTCCAGCATGTCACTGACCTAAGCGGTTTACAATGCAACAATTGATTAAAGAAAGGAACTCCATTAAAGATAGGAAAGATAGAAATAAGATACATATATCCTAACAAGCATTCAATGAGGATGAAAACAAAGATTACATTAAAAATAAAAATACTAGTTAATTATATATTAAAAAGATTAAGAAATTAAAATTAATTAAGAAATAATCATTTTTTTTTTAAATATCTTTATTCGTTTTTACATTATGCAAACAAGTGTACAATAATTCAAGTCATACTATACATTCTTCACTTGAAACTCTACATTCATTTTATACCATAAACTATCTCCCCTCCCTCCCTTTCCATATATTACCCCTCATAATGTCATAAAACCCACCCATCCCTCCTCCCCCCTACATATATTTAATGGGGATAAATATAATTATTTATTTATTATAATACTCAATTAATGGTCTCCACACCTCTTTAAATTTCTTATAATAACCTCTCTTGATTGCCAATGTTTTTTCCATTTCATACACCTGACAAACCGAACTCCACCAGAAACAATAATTCAATCCTCTATAGTCTTTCCAGTTATGTGTTATATGTTGGATGGCAACTCCTGTTAAAATCATTAACAGTTTGTTATTATTCGATGAAATTTGACTTTTGGCCCTCATAGACATTCCAAACAAAACTGTGTCATATGATAGGGCCACAGGATTCTCTAACATACAATTTATTTGACCCCAGATCAATTTCCAAAAATTATTAATAAAAGGACAATAAAATAATAAATGATCTAGAGTTCCAGCCTCAAGATGACAATGCCAACATCTATTAGACTTAGAGCAATCCAATTTTTGTAAGCGAACAGGGGTCCAGAGTGCTCTATGCAACAGGAAAAACCATGTTTGCCTCATAGACGCAGACATTGTACATCTTATCCTCCAAGACCAAATACGTGGTCATTGAGATGCATTAATTTGATGCTTAATCTCAATGCTCCAAATATCTCTAAGTACAGTCCTTGGTTTTTTATTTAAATAGCCAGATAATGTTTTGTACCACTGCGCGGCCTGGTGACCCATAAAATCTGCCTGGAAGCATAAGAATTCTAGAGTAAAATGAGTATTTAAAGACTTCCATTCAGGGAACCCTGCCTGAATGGCCTGCTTCAATTGCAACCACTTATAACTTTGTTTTTTATTAAGTCCAAATTTATGTTGCAATTGTGAAAACTCCAGCAGCTTACCATCATTAATAACATCATCTAAAGTACGTATTCCTGCTTCAATCCAATCCTTCCAGACAATCATAAAACCGCCTATTTGTATCTTGGAGTTCAGCCATATATTTTGACAAGTAGATTTTTGAATAGTAATAGGAGTTAAGTTGTTTACATACTTTAATGTTGTCCATGTGTCCATTAATATCCTATTGGTTTTCCTTATTCTAGGCATTTTAATGCTAAGCAGATGACGAAGCCTGATAGGAGACATGAGCTGCCACTCCAACCATAACCAATCTGGAAGCTTCTCCATGAGTTCTGGGAGGACCCAATACATACCTTGGCGCAATATATAGGATTGATGAAACCTATAAAAATTTGGAAAATTTACCCCTCCCTCCTCAATTGGTTTTTGTAAAGTCACTAGAGCAATTCTTACAGCTTTACCCAGCCAAATAAATTTACTAAGAATATTATTTAACTTTTTGTAAAAAGACCCCTGAAAAAAAACTGGTATCATTCCCATTTGATAACAAACCACAGGCAATATCATCATTTTGACAGTTTGAACTCTTCCCCACCAAGATAAATGTAAAGGATTCCATTGCTCACATAACTCTGTTACTTTTTGCAATAAACTTTTTTCATTCATTATAATTGTCTCATCAAGCGTGTTTTTTATCCATATACCTAAGTATTTTATTCCTTCTTCTTTCCAAATAAAAGGTAATGAGTCAAATAATCCTTTTGTGCAATGCACATTTAAAGGAAGAACTTCTGATTTAGTCCAATTTATTTTATATCCTGAAAACTTTCCAAATCTTTCAATCAAAACCAATAAATTTGGAATGGTTGTTTCCGGATTCCTCAAATGAAGTAATATATCATCCGCATATGCAGAAACTTTATATTCTTTATCTTTATGCGGTATACCCTGTATCTCCTCCTCTTGTTGAATAGCTAATAATAAGGGTTCAAGCACTATATCAAAAAGTAAAGGAGACAAAGGACATCCCTGTCTAACTCCCCTTTGCAATTTAAAACAATCAGAAAAATTATTATTGATATATAATCTAGCAACAGGAGAGCTATACAGAGTTTTAATCATTTGTATAAATCCCGAACCAATACCAAACCACTCCATGGCCTGATACATAAATGTCCATTCCACACGATCAAAAGCTTTCTCTGCATCTAGAGACACAGAAAAAGCCGGATCTCCAATTTCTTTTGTTAAATATAACATTTGCAATGCCAATCTGGTGTTATTAGAAGAGTGTCTCTGAGCAACAAACCCTGTTTGATGCATACCAACTATGTGAGGAAGAGCTTTTGCCAAACGTGTAGCCAAAAGTTTGGCTAATAATTTACCATCTACATTTATCAATGAAATAGGCCTGTAATTTGAAACCAACATGGGATCTTTATTTGGCTTCGGCAAAACAATAGTTAATGATTCTGCCATAGTGCCTGATATACAACCTTTCTTTAGTTGATTCTGATATAAATTTAATAAATGAGGTAAAAGAGTATTTTGAAATGCTTTATAAAACTCTACCGTAAAACCATCACCACCTGGAGAGGTCCCTACTCTAAGAGATTTCAATGCTGTTTGTAATTCTTGTAAAGATATTGGATTTTCCAAACTTCTTTTTATATGATCAGGAATCTTCGGACCTTCAATATTATTTAAAAACACTATACCATCTTTTTCTTTATTTAAATAAGACTCAGAAGAATACAGGTTTTTATAATAATTTAAAAACTGTTTTAAAATAGGACCAATCTGAAAATGAGTTTCACCTTTTTCATCTTTTATTGCATTCAATTTCATCTTTCTTTTTTTCACTTTAAGATAATTAGCCAATAATCTTCCCGCCTTATTTGAACTACCATAATACAAAGCTTGCTGACACATAATATTTTTTTTAGCCAAATTAGAAGAAATCTCATTATATTTATATTTTGCTTTTAATAAAGTTTGCAACGTAGAATTCTCCCACTTATTAATCAATTTTAATTCTAAATCTTTTATTTCGTGTTCCAGTTCCGTAAATTGCTTATTTAATTGTTTTTTAGAATAAGCTGAAAATGATATAATTTGCCCTCTCATCGTTGCTTTAAAAGCATCCCATATTATTTCTGTAGATATTTCCTCTGTAATATTATTTTGAAAATATTCATCCATTTTTAATTGAAATTCTTCACAAAATTTTGGATATGCAAGCAATGCATTATTAAATCTCCATACAGGCCTACCATTATCCGGGTCATTAAAATTTAAAGAAATCCACACTCCTCCATGATCTGATAAAATTATTGGTTCTATAGAGGCTTGTGTAACATCTTGTATTAGCCCATCAGAAACAAGAATATAATCAATTCTAGAAAAAGATTTATGAACATGTGAATAAAACGAAAAATCTCGATCATTAAAATGAAGAATTCTCCATATATCTTTTAAATTGCAAGAATTTATAAAATTATCCAACCCTAAAGATTTTAAAATTTTACTAGGTTTTTTATCCAATAAAGGGTCCACAACAGCATTAAAATCTCCTGCTACTATCAAATTATTAGCAGCCAGTGGTAAAATTATTGGTTGTAGAGTTTTAAAATATTCAATTTGATTCGAATTAGGTACGTACACATTAAATAGCGCCACGGTATTATTGCCCATACTCATGTTCACATGCACCCATCTTCCTAATTTATCTTCTTTCACCATATTAAATCCTGCTGAACATTTTTTATTTATTAAAATTGCTACCCCAGCTTTTTTCCCCACCGCCGGTGCAAAAAAGCAATCTCTCACCCAATTACCAATTAGCTTTTTTGATTCATCTCCATTAAGGTGAGTCTCCTGTATGAAATAGACATCCGCATTTTGTTTTTTTAAATATAGCAATACTTTTTTCCTTTTTATCGGGTGGTTGAGACCATTAACATTTATTGAAAAAATTTTTAAAGTCATTATATCAAATCAAAACAATAATCAATAATATTCTTCACATCAATATTATAACCTCTTTTCCCCTTTTTAAAATTATTATTAGAACCCATCCCCTCCCCTATACCCCTTCCCATATTCTTAATCCCCTCCCCCTCCCATCCCTCCCTTAAATTACTTGCCAACTTTGAAAC